>NC_135318.1:43090604-43752747 GCF_048772815.1 Callospermophilus lateralis | reverse complement strand
TTTTACCAATAATTCTACCCATAAGTATTTATCCTAATGCAACAAAATATAATAAAATAAAGATAACTGAATTAAAAGTTTACAACTACATAAAATTCTAACATTAAGGAAACATTTTACTAGGTTAAGGAATATAAACATGATAACCCAGGGCATGGATATTTAAAATGATAATTATGTTGTAATGTGGGTTTACTTATATTAAAAATAATAGAAATACAAAACAGCATGTTCAGTCTCATTACAACTATACTAATATATACCTATACATATTATATTCTGCAAAAAGAAAAAATAGCCAGGTTTTAGGGTTGTGAAAATGATTTTAATATCATTTTTAAAAATCTTGACTTCTCAAAATCTCTTTTAAAAAATCAAGCCTCATCATGTTTCAGCAGATATAATTGTCATAGTTGAGTCAAACTAACCTTCAATTAAGCATAAACTTCAGCTACCTATACACGGAGACATATTGCTTTCTGTGCAACACCAGATACCAACATTTGAGCACATTTTTAAAATTATAATGAGAAAACATGTCTATGTCTACTTCACATCTAGTTAGATAAGCCCCTAAAATCAAATACAATTTTGTTCCAGATGTGGAGAGGACTTTAAAAGCTATATACAAATTGACCATATGGTAATATACAAAACTGTTTGTGATGTTCTGAGGATTATTTAAAGCATGAAAGGGGATATTTAAAAGCATAAACTAAAAAATCTAGACTTAAGTTTGGTTTTTTGCTTGCAGTCTAGCACAATGTTTAATTACTTATATGACATCTGTAACAATAAAAAAGAAAGATATATGTTCATCAATTGTCATGGAAAATGAGTCATTTCTTGTTTCATGAGACACAATATGAGGTCAGTGGGTGGTATTTCCCAGTCATCGTAATAAAGCATTTTCCATGTTGGATGTGACAGACTCTTAGTCATTACTATTTGCTGATGGATGTAAAATATGCAGGCACACATACATATATTAACTTCCTTCCATGTAGAATGACCGCAGGGACAAAGTTAATGGTAACTGACAGCAATAAAAACAACTATAATTTACAGGGTCCTGCTATGCACCGAGCAGGACGCGAAGCCCTTTACACAGATTATTTCATTAAATTTAATCATCCCAACAGTCCTGAATCAGGCACTAACCTCATCATCTGTTCACTAATTGGGCACCTGGGGCTCACCATGGGCCACGTGGCTGCCAGGTGGTGCAGGTCTGAAACCCAGCATTCTTGCTAGAGGTGGCTAAGGCCTGTAGTCAAGGAATAAGAGGTTTACTAGACAGGGTCCCAGGGTGGAGATGAGCAGTGAATGAGGGTAGGGATGCGAAAGCATCTTGGAGAAGAAGAGCGAGATTGGGGGAAAAAACCCAAGTTGGTCCAGTAAAGTTATTTATACCATTTTAGGATTCCCTAACCTCAAAAACTTTTCTGGACTGTCTAGATAACATTATGTCAAAATTTCCAGGTGAAGTGGAGGGACTGCCATAATTTGGGTGTTTACAACAGTTTAAGCATGGTGATACTGTTTTAATTACTACGTGAGTCAATTCCCCAAGGATGAAAGTGTTTCCCGTTCCATAACCAGAGGCTGCTTATTCTCATCTCAACCATTTATTTTTCAAAATCTCATGGCTCTTATTAGCCACAGAAGGGTCTGGACAGGAATGAGAGTGGATAGATAACTCAGTGCAAATCCATCATCAGTACCAAAAAAAATCCCTTCACACCTATACCAATCTTGCTCCTCACTAGCTGAGTGTCCTTGGGCAAGACACTTGCCATTTCTGTACCTCATGTATAAAGTGGGTTCTATAGGGGCTGGGGATGTGGTTCAAGCAGTAGCGTGCTCGCCTAGTATGCGTGCGGCCCAGGTTCAATCCTCAGCACCACATACAAAGATGTTGTGTCTGCCGAAAACTAAAAAATAAATATTAAAAAAAAATTCTCTCTCTCTCTCTCTCTCTCTCTCTCTCTCTCTCTCTCTCTCTCTCTCTCTCTCTAAAAAAAATAAATAAATAAAGTGGATTCTATAAACCAGGTGCAGATTACACACACCTGTAATCCAGTGGTTGGGGAGCCTGAGGCAGAAGGATTGCAAAACCGGCCTCAGCAACTTAGTGAGGCAGTAAGAAACTCAGTTAGACCCTGTTTCTAAATAAAATATTTTTTAAAAAGGCTGGGGATGTGGCTCAGTGGTTAAGTGCCCCTGGGTTGAATACCCACTATCCTCCCCCACAAAAAAGTGGGTGCTATAGTTGAGTGTGTCCAAGATTTCATGTGTAGAACATTAATCACCATGATGAGGCATTAAGAGAGTAGAAAATTAATTCGACTATGGTGTTTAGATGTGCTTTAGGAGATGATTAGATTAGATTAGATAAGGTAATCAGAGCAGAGGCCCCATGACTGAATTACTGCTGGATATATAAGACTAGATGTATCTATATATCTATATATCTACATATCTAAATCCATATCTATCTATATCTATCTATATCTATCTATATATCTATATCTATCTATATCTATATATATATATATATATATATATATATATATATATATATATAGAGAGAGAGAGAGAGAGAGAGAGAGAGGGAGGGAGAGAGAGAGAGAAAGAGAGATGTGTGTACACACAGGCACTCCCTGACTCTTGTCATGTGATGCCCCATACCACCTCAAGATTCTACCAGCAAGAAAGCCATAACCAGATGTGTCCCTTCAACAATGGATTTCCAGAATCCTGAGCCAAAATAAATCTCTTTTCTTTATAAAGCAATCTGCCTCAATCATCTTGTTATAGCAACACAAAATGGACTAAGGCAGTAGGGAGAGTAGTAGGTATAAATTGAGATCATCCCATGTTTAAGCCCTCAGAGCAATGTAGAAGGCACACAGTAAAGACTTGATGGTAAAGTGTTTTATTATTATCATTATTATTATTCAGTACTATATCTTCATATACAGAAAACCAGAAACCAATATTACCTTTTTAAATATAAATCCATAATACCAGGGCTAAAAATTCCATTCATACTGACCACATAATTATAAATAATCATGGGATATAAACTTTCATAACCAAGTAGCATGTCAAATGCTTAGAGGTAAGAATGAACCATCTATTATACTACTACAACAATTCTAGCATTCACAATTCAAATCATTATTCACATGACACACAAGCAATATACAGCTTATTCCTAAGCAGTACACTTTCACTGTGTTTCTGTGAAAATATCTTATTCAGGTTATCATTTCATCTTTATAGCCAGGTTGCAATAAATCCACAGAAAACTGTGATACATGTGAGGTATTCCCCTAAAGAATTAAAATTATTATATCTCATCCCAGCAGATGACATAATTGCTGTGGATTTATTTTTAACCTTGACTTTTCCTCCAGATTACCAATATTATAGATGTAGTTTACCTAAATACTGAAGAAAATGAATAAGGAATATAGGAAGAAATGAGAGGTTTCATTAACCAGCCCTTTGGAAAGCAAGCACATGCAAAAATAATTTCTGCATTAGTAGGTCAATTGTTTTCCTGGAGAGTCAACCATCTATCTGTGCAAGTCTAAAGTTTCAAATTTCATTTTTGCCAATGCATTCTAAATGATAAGGTATATTAATTCACTCTGGTTCTTAAAATTTTAACCAAGATATTTTAGAAAATTGTGTAGGCTTCTGTAAGTACAGACTGAAAGTAGTTTTTACCATATTAAATGTATTATTCATTTATAATTACTTTTTAATTAATTTATTTATTTCACAGTAGAAAGCATTTTGACACACTGTATACAAATGGAGCACAACTTCTCATTCTTCTGGCTGTACATGATTCAGGGTCACTCCGGAAGTGTAATCATATATGTATATAGGGTAATAATGTCTGTCTCATTCTACTATCCTTCCAAAACCCTACCCCTTTCCTCACTTCCCTCAACACAAACCAAAGTTCCTTCACTCTTCCCTAATCCCACCCCATTTTGGATCAGCATCCGCTTATCAGAGAAAACATTTGGTTTTTGGTTTTTTTAGGATTGGCTTATTTCACTGAGCATGATATTCTATAGTTCCCTCCATTTACCTGCAAATGCCATAATTTCATTCTTCTTTAAGGCTGAGTAATATTCCATCATGTATATGTACCACATTTTCTTTATCCATTCATCTGCTGAAGGGCATCTAGGTTGGTTCCATAGTTTAGCTCTTGTGATTTGAGCTGCTATAAACACTGATGTGGCTGCATCAGTGTGGTATAATGATTTTAAGTCCTTTGAATATATACCAAGGAGTGGGATAGCTGGGTCAAATAGTGGATCCATTCCAAGTTTTCTAAGGAATCTCCATACTGCTTTCCAAAGTGGTTGCACCAATTTGCAGTCTCACCAGCAATGTATGAGTGTGCCTTTCCCCCCACATCCTTGCCAACACTTATTATTGCTTGTGTTCTTGACAATTGCCATTCTGTCTGGAGTGAGATGAAATCTTAGAGTAGTTTTTTTTTTTTTTGGGGGGGGGGTTACTGGGGATTGAACTCAGGAGCACTCAACCACTGAGCCATATCCCCAGCCCTATTTTGTATTTTATTTAGAAACAGGGTCTCACTGAGTTGCTTAGCACCTCGACCTTGCTTTTGCTGAGGCTGGCTTTGAACTCGCAAACCTCCTGCCTCAGTCTCCTGAGCCACTGGGATTACAGGCATGCACCACCACGCGCGGCTTTGCATTTCTCTAACTGCTAGAGATAATGAACACTTTTTCATATATTTATTGGCTGATTGTATTTCTTCTGTGAAGTTTCTGCTCAGTTCCTTAGGCATTTATTGATTTTTTTGTGTGTGTAAAGTTTTTTTGAGTTCCTAATATTATACTATTTGGGTAAAAGGACATTGAGTTATGTTATTATTTGTAGTGGTGAAAAACTGTGAATAGCTACATGTCTCCCATTTGGTTAAAGGCATATATAGGTTAGCAGGGGCACCTATTAGTGTCTGTAAGGATATAACCCAACTGTGAACAGCAGTGGCCTTTGGAAAGTAGAATTAGTTAGAAGTAGTGGAAGGGGGTCTCATTCCAATTGTATTATTTGAAGGTTTACAACCATCTTGTTCTACTTTCTAGACATGAGATCTCGATCTTTCTTTCTATCTCTCTATCTCTCTCTCCTAAAAGAATAAGCTAGTGTCATCTAGGTAGTAAGAGAAATTGAGATGTTAAAAATCTTGGAGTCTCCTCCAGTTCTACCAGTGACCAGTTCACACAACTGCTACCCTACCTATTGGTTCATATAAAATACCTTCTTGGATTTCATTAACACTGTACTTAAATCAAATTCTGAAGCTCTGCCATTTCTCAGGTAAAAGTATAAAGTATTCAGCCATTATTGCTATAATAATTATATAGAGTATAAAGGAAGATTTTTATATATTTAAGATACATTAATGCTCTCTTCCTAAAAATGTATTTCTAAATACATTTTAGGTCTTTCTCTTCCACAATAAAAAGAAATATGTGGGACCAGATTTAGGATGTGGCTTCAACATTTCCCACAAAATGATAAGACAGTCTATGATCAAGACCACCATTTGGAAATGTAGCCAACTGTAGGGGATCAGAATTATGGTTCAGCCCTAAATGCAGGGGGCAGGAGGTGCTTTCTCACAGAACACTTTCTAGACAGAACACTCTTTTCTCTTTCCTCTCCTTTCTCTTTTATTCTCTATGTATATGTAGTACAGACTTTAGAGCCTTCTTTAGTAATAAATCTTGATACTTTAATAAGATTTATTAGAATCTTATACAAATCCTTCACATATACAGCATACTGATGATATCTCATTTTCTTTTGAGAATTAACTCTGGATTTGCACACTGACATAATACCAAGCAAGCCAAACATTCAGAGATTCATGGGTACTTGTAAGTGGGAAAGAACTCTTACCCAACATGTTTAAATCACCCTGCTATGGTTTCATGTGACCCACAATATTCATGAGCTGAAAACTTAATTCCCAATGCAATAGCTTTGGGAGGTGATGCCTAATAATAGGTGATTAGATCATGAGGGGTCTGCCCTCATGAAAATACTGAGGTCAGTATTGTAGGAGCTGGTTACTGCAAGAGTGGGCTTATTATTAAAATGATTATGGCCCCCCTTGCTCTCTTGCCCTTCTGCATTCCACCATGGCAGGACAGAGGCTGACCTCTGATATTAGACTTCCCAGTCTCCAAAACTGTAAGAAATAAATCTCTGTTCCCTTCTAGTTACTTAGTCTCAGGTATTTTGTTATAGCAGCAGAAAACAGACCAACACAAACACCAAACAGGTGGAGAGAAAACATAGTCTAGTCAAGTCAATATTTTTACTCTATGAATGTCTCGGTAACAAAGAGTTTTATTATCTTTGGGGTTAGATGTCTTTTTAAAAATCCTTTTCTCTTTTCTTTTCCTCTATAAGCTTAGATTTGAAAATGGAACTATGATTTATTCACATCTACAAATTTCCCAATAATTTCATTAAATTTATTTTATAAAGTATTTTGAGAGCAATAGAAATCTGCTATAAATAAATCATATTATAAAATGATTAACTTCTGGACCTTTAGTTTTATTGTAGTTGTTGTTTTTTTTTTACCAAAGAAAATATGGGTACTTTCAATCAAACGAATTGAAATAACATTCCATGCCTATTTGAAATACACAAGGCTGGAAAGGGCTCTTCCTATACTGGGGATTGCTGAGTTAAGGGCAGATGGTCACTTTATGGGGAAGAAATTATTCTAGTTCTGAGCAGAACTGACTCCCATCCCTCCCAAATGACCAATTAAAGGCCTCCTGGGTTAAATGAGGTCCACAAGGACACACCAAGACAGTGATTATGTTTCTGTTTTCCAGAGATTGTCCAATACCAGCAAGATTTGGCTAGGGCTTTGTTTCACTGAAAATTTAAATACTGAGAAATGGTGCTGAGAGCAGACCAAAAATTTTGAGGTATATCTAGAAGATAGAAAGCAGAGGGCTCAAATTAACATGGAGCTGAAAGCAAAAAACATTCGCTTAAAAAAAATGGGCTTCAGAATGCAAACTTTAGAGTCAAATATAACAAGCAGAAGTGAAGTCATCAGGATACTCAATCCTGTAGAAAATCTGGTCCAATGACAGGCACCTCTTCATCACCTCACTGTCACAACTCCTCCACCCCTACCCCAAATAATTAGCTGTCACTAACAAAAATTTTGACTATATGTGAAAAACCTTTAAAATTTGAACTAAATGAAGTATCCAGGGCTGGGAGACTCCCTTTCTGTAAGTGTTGAAGTCAAAGAGAAGCAGGTTTGAGGATGTAGTGCCTCCAGGCCTCAGAGGGCGGGCAAGAATGCTTCACCCAGGAATAAAGCTGCTTCTGCTTCAGCAATTGACATAGAAAAAAAAGAAATCCTGAGGAAATAAGGAATAAAACAACCATAACCACAAAGCAAACTTGACGGATAATATCAAAGAATTTTTAAAAAAATAAAGTAAATGAAATTTCAACAAGCATGATTAAGACCAAGGGAAGAAAACACAAATAAATAAGATTAGGAAATAGAGACATGAGATTTTAGGAGCCTCCTACTTATATTTTAAAATCCAGATAAAATGAGAGCATTTCCAAAAGATGAAATTATAGGTACTGAATCAAGAAAAACCAAATAGTTAAATAGAGCAACAATCATAAAAATAATCAAACTCTTACCAAACATGAAGGTACCAAACCCAGACAGTTTATTATAGACAAGTTTTACCAAACCTAGACTCACAGGGATTCCAATATTATTTAAACTGCTCCAGAGCACAAAAATAGATTGCATTCCTAAGTTGTCCTATAAGGTTGACACAACCATAATAAGGCTTATGGTTAACCAAACTAGATAAAGATGGCAGAAAACTATAGATAGCCATTCTTACTTGTCAAAACTAAATAAAATACATAACAGAGAACTGGATCTTAAGAACAGTATATAAAAAGGATTACATGCCATGCCCACGTACACAGACATGAAGCCTAGACTGGGAGCAGCCATCTTATCAAGGATTGCAAAGAAGTAGGAGAAAAGTAGTCTCTGTGCCTGTCATTGGTAGAGGCACTTGATACTTAACCCTGTGAAGTAGGTCGACAACTGGGGAAACTGACCCAGAGTTAAACAGCATACCTTAAGTCAAACTGATGGTAAGCAACAGAATCAGACACTTAAATCCAGATAGGACCACAAAGTTTATGTTCTTATACTACACTGAGCCGTGATAATTTCCAAATTATGGAATCAGCCCAGTTGCCTGTCAACTGATGGATCAATAAAGAAAATGTGGCACAGAAACACAATGGAGTATTAGTCAGCCATCAAGGAAAAAAATCATATCATTTGCAGGAAAAGTGAGAAAAACGAGAAAAGGGAGAAGTGCAAATTACGATTATCCATTTCCTCTAAATATTGAATAAAGAGACACGGAAGTTCAAGTAAAGCATGCACACTTTAACTTAGCTGCAAGAAATAAGTTCCCAGTTGCAAATATTGTAGGAGATTAAAAAGAAGAAGACAGAGATTTGGCTCCTTCCATGGAGATCTGAGAGATTAGACAATGTAAACTGGACATAATTACCTAGTGATATTGTGCCCAGAGATATAGATGTCAGCAATTGATAAGCTCATGAATCTCCTTTTAGCTTTGCAATTCCTTTCTAAAAATGAGCAGTGCCTCTTTCTGACTTGAGTGATGAGAGGTGGAAGAAAGCGCAGCCCCTCAGGCAAGATCCATTAGAACAAGGAAAGAGCCAGTAGATGTCTCCAGCTATACCAGTTGGGTAGGGGCCCAAGACAGGAGGACAGGTTCAGTTGGGGATCTGTGATAACAAAGTGATAGGCTGGCTTCGAATGCCAACAAAAGAGAGGTGGGCATACACAAAGTATGCAGGCAGAGCAGTTCTGATGCTGTCTCAAGGGTCTTGTCCTCCCAGCTTTGAGCAACACAGTGAGCCTTGTTGCTAAGTGGTACCATCCAATCCCTAAGGACCAAGGTCACTTACTCCAGTTCCTCTCAAAAGAAAATATTTCTCCTCACATAGCCAGAGGCCCTTGACACTAGCCCCTGGAGGGACAGCCACTGCCTCTAGCCAGACACCTAGCTCACCTCTATCCCACCACCCCCACATTATAACAGGTCCTGAGGCAGCTCACTTGGAATCATCAAGGGACTCAGTATTCTCTTGAGCAACTGGTCTTACTCTCCAAGATTCAGCTACCTCTGACATGGGGGCAGCAAAAGAGGCCAGGATTGTCCTGCCCTGGGCCTGACCAGCACCTAGACTCTCAGATCACTAAACCAGCAAAACAGAAAAAAAGCCTCTGGTTCCAAGACTTGTCCAAATGTAGCACCTGGTTAAATTAATCCAGAGGAGTCTGTATGGACTGGGCCAATGTCATCACCTTCAACGACTGTCCTGCGTGAAAGAGGCAGTATTATACGGGGGAAGCTCATGGCCTCTGAAGTTGAACCAACCTGGGTGTAAAGCCCAGCTCTGCCATTTACCAGCTGCATAAGCATGTGCAAGGCTCATGACCTCTCCCTTCTAAATGATGTGGATGATATGAACTACATTGCTGAGCTGCAGTTCTGACAGTGTGACGAAGGGACACAGGCATCTAAGCATGTGGTAGGTGTTGAATAAACATTTGCCAATCTTACTTACAGAAAATTAGAGTTGGTTTAGGGGAAATTATTTCTTAGAATGAAATTATCCGATCTCCTTAAAGGCAAGCACATAGCTAAAACGGGATTAGTTCCATAGTATTTAACTTTACGTGAAATGTTTTCTAATTTCCACAGTCCTGGGTGATTGTTCTCTGTCCAGCGAAATCCATCAAAGTCCACATCTATTGTCACCTATTTTCTTTTTGTCCATATCAACCAAATGGCAACAGTCACCTTCTCCATCCATATTTCTACAGTTCTCTTCTCGTGTCACTAACAGAATCACTTTCACTTTAAGCCTGGTTTCATGTGCAGCTAGCTCTTTCTCCCATCAGATTGGAAGCTATGTATGACAAGAATCACAAATTATTTACCCTTAATCCCAATTGCCTATCACAACGTCTGGCACAAAGTAGGAATTCCATAAATACTTGGTAAAATTGCACCAATTTAATAAATGCTGTGGCTTCCACGGGTTTCATGAAAACTGCTCTCAGTTCCATAATCCTGATGGCAGCTGTGATCCTGGAGCATAAAGCATTTCAGAGACCATTTAGTGCTAGTACATTTCACTGGAGAAAATATCATTTTAATGAGAGACTGTCAATTTAATTTGTATAGCCCACAGGGTCTTAGTTAATACCAAGTAGGAGAGATTCCATTTTTTTATTACAAATCTGAAATTAATTCAATTTTAAGCTTTGCTTGTCTTGTCAATTTAAATATCTTCTTGAGGAGGTAACACAAATGAAGCTATCAGAGTAGAAAAATAAGCTGCAGTTCTCTGCCCAGTACTCATTTTATGCTTCAAAAGCAACTGACACTATATCAGTCAACAGATTACTGGACAACATGCATACACATAACACCCACATTATACAGACTTTTCATAGAAGCCACTTTGTAGCAGACATTCTGAAAATGGCATCAGAATTCATTTTCACAGAAGAAATCCTACATGCAGAATTTCCTGCACCTGCATTCATCTATGCAATTAGCAATAGAGACGCAGCTGGTAAACAGTTGACGAAGACCAGTTGAGGCAGAAAAGCTATATAATGTCAAGATTGGCTTTGGAATAAATGCATACAGGATGCACAATATTCATGGTAATATTCACTCTGGTATAAGTAAGGAATGATTGCCTGGGGCATCATAGGTGACGTGCTGAATGAACATGATGAGAAAGAATGAACTGGAACAGAGTACCAAGGGACACTGCCAGTCCAGCTTAAAGGTTTTGAGGCTGATCTGGTGAGACGGTAGTAAGACTAAGCTCTGCTTAAAACTGCAAAAATGTGTAGCATGCCATTAAGATTAACTGTACTGCAAATTACATAGGTTGGATGACAGAACCCTTCAGTCTCAATCCTCCACTGATCTTAAGACTCATGTATCTAACTGCTCATGTGACATCTTCATCTGGGGACATGGTACACATTTGAAGCCCAACATGATTAAAACAGAGCCTTTACTCTTCTACCATCCCCACCCCACCTTAAACCTGCTCCTCTCCCAGCCTTTTCCTCTCAGGGCATGGTTCCAGCATTCACCAACATGAAGAAGTAATTACAGCCAAGGAGGCTGGGGTAGGGGAGCAATTCAACACTATGAGGCCAAGCAGAGAAGCAGCCAGCAAAGTACACTGAAAGGGCAACTCTGGAAAATGGAGAGGAGGTGGAAGAGTGTGGGGGTCACAGAAATAAAGGGAAGAACACATTCTAAAGAAGGAAGGAATGACCAGTTGTACCGATATAGGGCAGTAGTGTGATGACCCACTAGACTTGTGAACACAGATTAATTAATGGCATTAACAAGAGTGAGTCTGTGAGTGGCGGTAGAGTGGCAGCAAGAGAAGCCCAGCTGGAGGTGACTGAGAAGAAAACGGGAGGTGAGAAGCGGAAAAGACACATGTTAAACCACTGTGGAATTAAAGGACCTGAAAGACTAAGCCACAGGTGCTATCAGGTTCCTCTAAGAATTACAGCATAGTCCCTATTAGAGAAACCAAAGGGCAAAAAAAAGCCACTAGCCATCAACTAAGGCATTAGCCAAGCCTAAGCCATGACTTAGGGCCGGTGGCTGCCTTGTCAGCCAGCAGGAATGAGGAACGATGGAACAGAACAGGAAAGCAAGTGGCCTCAAGTGTGCTAATGTCAACCTTTGGAGTGACCTGTGTCCAGGCAGTTCTGGATCATACCTGTAGTTTCAGTGTAATTATTCAAAGATGTCAGGTTGTACCGGGCATGATGCTGTATACCCCTGTGACTCAGGAGTCTAAGGCAAGAGGACTGCAAGTTTGAGGCCTGCCTGGGCAAATTAGCGAGACCCTGTCTCAAAAAAATAAAAAAGGGCTTGGGGTATAGCTTGGTGGTAGAGCACCCCCTGGTACCAAAAAAAAAAAAAAAAAGAGAGAGAGAGAGAGAGAAGAAAGAAAGAAGGCAGAAAACTTTTGGGAGTGATAGACATGTATATGGCATTGACTGAGTGATGGATTAACAGCATATACTTATCTCCAGATTCATCAAGTGATACATTTTAAATATGTACAGTTTTTCCTGTGCCAAACATAACCTCGATGAAGTGCTTTAAAGACTGTTTACATAGCTGCCCTTAAGGAGCAAGGATTTGGGTGAATGGGGGTAAGGACTGTTACCTTCTAGTGATTATACTTCAGTAGGGTTTAGGTGGATGGGGGTAAGGATTGTTAACTTCTATTAAATACACTTCAGTAGTTTTTTATGTTTTCTTTTTACAATGAATGTGTCTTACTTTTGTAATACAGTTTTTAAAGATTTTTTAAACATACCTATCCATCTCTCAAACATAGGAATTCATCCTCAACCAGGTGCATAGTATTAAAATCTGTTTCTCTGGGGCTGGTCCCTGCAGTACTCAATGTTGCTAGCTCTGACAGATAAATTCCAGTACAACTAGACATCCTTTGCAGCATCCTGGTGGCAATATTCAAGCCTAGAATCATGGTGAGGGCTTCTGATGTTATGACCTCCTGACAACCCACCAGGTGCACCTTGCAGCCAGAGTGCTCTTTTAAATCTGCCAGTTTATTTTAAAAGTTCCATCCAATTCAGGTCTCTCAACCAGCTCAGATGAACACTGTATTTTAATTAATTAGAATAAGTCCTTTTCCAGCTTCTTGGATAGTATGGTTCTTAGTTATCCTGCATTCAGTTTGAAGCTGAAACCCACACAATCAAAACCTTTTGCAAAGTCTTCATTATCCACATGTGTTGTCATTATGTAGAAACAAATATAAGGTATTTAAACTGGAACCAATAAATCATAGGTTTAGATTTAGAGTTTTTGTGTAATTTTCACCAAAAAAATCCATTTGTTTTCTAATAAAAATAATTTTGAATACGACCAATTATATATAAGTATATATAATGAACCAAAAAAATTTTAGAATTATAAAAATCCTTAGTGATGATCTAATCTGTTATTTTCACAAATGAGAAAAAGTCTCCGGGGAAATAGTTGGGAAATAGCTTGCTCAAGATCACACAGAAAGTTGACAGCAGATCTTGGAAAGGAGGATGGGCCTTCTGACTACCACCAGCATCTCCAATACATTGCTTGTCACAAAGGAAATAAATTCTCATGGGACATTCCACAAGACACAGATTTATGCAAATTTAATAGATAATGATGAACTATAACTACTTAATATAAACTGCCTGCAATTGCTCTTGTCGTTGTGTTGCCTGCCACCCTGAAAACTTTACAGAACAGTCAATTCCTTTGCTGAGACTGGGAATGAAAATAGTGGGGACAAATTAGGAAAGGTTCTTTCATGTAATCCTTGAGATGTTTCATTTTTCAGTAAGTTCTAGCAATAAGGTACCAAAACATTGCTTAATCAGTTTGACTCTCTATTAGTTGCTGAATCCTTTTAATTAAAAAATAAGTACATGAGTATCATCTCTGAGATCAGCCAAATCTAAAACAAAATGTTTTCATTGTTTTTAAAAATTAATGAATCATCAAAAAAATTGTTTTTCCGATCTGTTATAATTATGAGAGAACAGAAATAGGATATTACCAATCAGGAAGCAGGCTTGAAATATGATCTCATCCACAAGGATGCCACAAGGTTGGTGCCTGAACCTGTGCAAAACATTTACCCAGGGGAAAAAAAACAAAAAACCAACTCACCCAGATGACAACTGCACAATCTCTACGAAGCCTGAGAGTCATTATTCAGAATGTGATCTCATGCAAATGTTTGCAAGTGGAATTTAAAAGTATCTCCTCCAATATTTTTTCAAAAGTTACCACTATTATGATAATATTATGCACATATACACATACACACATATATGCACACTGTGTGCATGTGTGTACATATATGTAGTGTATGCATATGCATATTTGTACATGTGTGTATATACATATACATGTCTCCATTCTCTTTTCATATTACCTAATTACTCTGCAGGCTCTGGGAGACTACTCAATAAATTTGAGTTATACAAAACTGAATTGAAACAGGCAAGGTAGAAATAAAATAATAGCCCTGTGAAATATCATTTTAGATTGGAGACTAAAAGTATAAGCTTTGTTATTTTTAATGTAAAATATGTGATCCAGTTTTAATAAAAATACTTACATACTTTTTCTTACTAGTAGATTCTATTTTATTTCCATACGATAAATAACAACATACTCTCTGTGTTGATCCATGAGAGTCCAGGTTTCTTCTAGCTGTAGGTTCTTCTCCATTGATATAACATCCTCAAAAGATTAGGGATTGTCACACTGTCATGTGAATACTGAATTAGATTGTGTTTATGCTGCATCAGTTAATCCTTTGTCATAACAACTGTGTCAAAAGCATATTCAAGATGCTTTAATGACACAAAGTCAGAAAATAGACACTCTTATAAAAACCTACCTTGAGTACCTTATTCAAGTAAAGTAATTTTGACAAGAAAAGTGTATATTACTGGATGTCATATTTCTTCCCCTAAAGCAGTGTGAAAGCAGACTATTCTGTTGGTGATATTTAATACAGTTGGTGTACTTACCTACAATTGCAAATAAATGGTAGCAGATGATCCTACTATCATAAAAAGTATTGGTTGCAGTTATTTGTTTATGAGAAATAAAAAAATGCTATTTATTGCACAAATAGAATAAGGCATATACTAAGAACGTGGAGAAAATTCTGAAGCTAAACAAAGATACATATTTAAAAATTTTTTTAAATCTAATCTGACAACTACTATAGTAATGGTTCATTAAGGAATGAGTTATCAGTTGAAGCTAAAACTCCTGGATGAATGTTTGTCAAGAAACATGTTTACATAGTCTCAAAGTGTCTTCCTAAAAGATAATTATTAATTACAAAGAAAAAAAATGTAACTTAAAGTACAGAAAACTGGCAAAGCACACCTAAACCAACTGACCAAAGTTAACATCACCAGTAACAGCACAGATTAACATCATGCACCTCTTAATATTAAATACTAAGAACAAGGTTTAGATATGGTGTCCCCCAAAGGCTTATATGTAAGACAATGCAAGAAGGTTTGGAGGAAAAATGACTGAGTTATAGCTTTAACCTAATCAGTGGATTGCTCTCTGATGGGATTAACTGAGTGGTAACTGGAGGCAGGTGGGATGTGGCTGGAGGAAGTGATTCACTAGGGACATGGCTATGGGGTATATATTTGTATCTGGCCAGTGGAGTCTCTCTCTCTCTCTCTCTCTCTGCTTCCTGATTACTATGATGTGAGCTGATTCCCTCCTCCACACTCCCTTGCCGTGATGCTCAGCCTCACCTCAAATCCCAAGAAATGGAGCCAGCCTTCTATGGACTAAGACCTCTAAAACCATGAGCCCTCCCTCAAATAAAACTTTTCTCCTCTACAATTGTGCTGGTTGGGTCCTCTAGTCACAGCAGAGGAAAGGCTGACTAAAAGAGTACTACTTCTATGATATTCCTGGCAAACTAGACAACCCAAATCATGAGGAAACACTGGACACACCCAAATTAAGAGTCATTCTACAAAATAACTGGCTGTACTCTTCAAAAATATCAAGGTCATGAAAGACAAAGAGTGAGGCTACATTAAAGTCTAAAGAGACTTAATAAATAAATCTAATTATAACCTGGGATTTTCTTTTGCTCTATAGAACATTATTGGGACAGTTGCCAAAATATTAGTCAGATTACAGATAATAATACTGTTTAAATGTTAATTTATTGATTTTTGAGAATGGGACTATTCTTATTTTTAGGAATGACAAGTTGCAGGGGAGTTATCTGGTTCTGCAACTTACTCTAAAATGGCTCATGAAGAAAGTACATGCCTGCTGCTGTCATATATATCTAATTAAAATAAATAATTTTTTAAAAAATTACATATCTATATATGTATGCATATATGTTTGTAAAGACAGATGGTTGGATGGGTGGATGGACAGGTGGACAAACAGATGTAAAAAAGGAAGAAGAGGGGAAAGGAGGAAGGGATATGATGAGGAAGTGGGAACAAGGGGGACAAAGAGAAAGAGAATGTTAATACAAATGTGACAAAATATTAATATTTGGAGAATCTAGGTGAAGGGTACATTGGCATTCTTTGTATTAGTCTAGGACTTTCCTATAAGTCTAAAATTAATTCAAAATAAAAAGTACAATGTATATACATAGGAAAGATTATAATATTTTATTAAGAATCTAAAAGATAATAGACTATTAATTATGTATCTATTACATAATACAGATTGTGCTAGGTACTGTAAGAAATAAACTACAAAGAATAAAAATTTTTGTTTAAGTTTATTTGGAAAAGAGGATTAATACAATTTAAAAATCAGAACAGTTTAAAAGTGTGGATGTGTAATTAAATACTAAAATAACCAGTGTGCATGATTCGTAACAATTTGGGGCCACTGTTTACATGTTCATAATATAAAATCTATCAGCATTTCTGTTCTTACAACAGAATCTTTAATCTGCACATAATTTCTAAAATCTGCTTATGTGTCGATATTGTTATAAATAATCTAGAGGCTGAAAATAAAAATATTGACTGCTTCTAAAACTTACAATCACTTGTATTTGAAATGTAGGTGGTTTTTCAACTCATAGTAATACATCCAGAAAATATTATTTTTATAAGAAAGTGCATGATCTCTAGCACTGAAAAAAAAAAAATTTTGGATAGACCTATTAATGAAGGCAAAAAAGAGATAGCGAGGAAAAAAAAAACACGATTGGAAAGGGAAAAACATTAGCTAACTATTGATATGTGTAACTTACCATTTCCCACTAATCAAATGTCAGCAACCCCAGATGAAGAAAATCCACTAAAGGCCTAAATGAAAGCACTCATGCCTAAATTTTAGGATAAGCAATTTTATAAACAGAAGAATTTAAGTAATAGAATTTGGCAGCTCTACACTCAATTACTGAACAGGAATAAGCTGGAAAGGTCACCTTGGCCTTTTGCTGTCCCATTTCTCCAACTTGGGTTTGATTGTCCCTGGGTAGAATATTATTTAATGAGCCACTGCACTGATAAGATAGGAGATGTTTTTAAAAATCAAGTACACCTTTCAACCCATGCTTGTATTAACTGATGCAGGCACAATTAATCTTTCTCTCTCCAGAGTTAAAGCTAGAGGATTTCACTCTCGCTGCTGAAAAAAATATTAATACAAGCGATGTGAATAAGCCCATGTGAGCAGCAAGAGGCAGATGGGTGCAACTTTCAGTTAATTGCACCTTGAATCCTGCATACAGGTGGAGTTCCCCCATCTTTTACAAGAAAGAGGGATAATGAATTTAGATTACTTTGGGGGGATCAGATGTTGAATTAAATATCAGTTTAACTTTTTCCTTTTGGTCTAATCTCACAAATCACATATTTACTTTAAATGGTTCTCATTGGAGTTTTCCAGTTTCATAATGTGTGACTGATAATATTCCCACTGACTACTTTGTGCCAGTTTGTTTTGTATTAGGAAATTAGTGGACTTGATCTTATTTGATAGGCAGGTGCACAGCATACATGGATGTTCTTTACAAGACTTCTAAAATGGCATGATAAAAATAATTAGCTCAGGGTTTGAATGATGACCCTGGACAGGTTACTTAACACTCAGCTTTTTTTTTTTTTTTTTTTTTTTTGCCAACCTTAAACAAAATAAAATGTTGACTAGAAAACAAAATAAGGAGATCAAAGGGAGAGAAGCCCAGAGACCTGAAAATGTCCCTTTCTCTCAACTTACACCTGATTCCTGGTTCAAAACCCTCAAAAATGACATAGAACCACCAAGATAGTTTGGGGAGGGCTGGGGATCTTGAACCTTCCTTGCCAGCCTCAGCCTAGCAGAGAAGAGGGCTGGGGGGCATCATCTGAGAGTCATATAGGGAAAGTTCCATGGCCTTCCAAGCTCCACTCTAGGGGTTACTAAGGATTTTTCCAATGTAATTAATGTTATCCCCAATCTGTACCTTAAACATTTTGAACTACATTCTCTCTCTTCAGCTCCTGGTTGAAGGACAAAGACTGTTTCATTCTAGGTATCCTCCATGCCTTAGAGAACAGACACCAATATCCCCTACATACTTACTTATCCAAAAAAACAACACACTATGTATTATTTTGAATTATCAATATTCATTAAAAGCAGATAGCTTTAAAATAACAAAAGAGGGGCTGGGGTTGTGGCTCAGTGGTAGAGCGCATGCCTTGCACGTGTGAGGCACTGGGTTTGATCCTCAGCACCACATAAAAATAAAATAAAGGTATTGTGTCCATCTACAACTTAAAATATTTTAAAAAAATAAAATAACAAAAGACTCTTATAATACTTCTCTAAACACATCTTTTTCCTTTCTTTTATTTATTTAATTTGGGGGGATAGTCTTGAGGTTTAAAATTATGTTAATGTTCGATAAATATTCAAAAATTAAGTTAAATCAACAAGGGTAGGGGGAAGACCTCAAAACTGAATGCAAACCAAAATAAGCGAACTCAACTATATTTAAAATAAGTAACATAACCACGCTGAATTCTGAAAAACAGAACTAACTCATCAAACAACTTTTACTATTTACCCTTAGCCTGAAGAAAAATAAAAGAACTAAAAATAAATCTTCAACTTGTCTTAGTAGTTTTGTTTTTCATAGTCAATGGGTCTAGTAATACTGAGATAAATATGTATATATATATTGCAGGATTTTAAAGTGGGTCCACATAGTTATATTTTTGTGAATCAGGCTTCTTACTATGGAAGGAGAGAGATACAAATAAGAAAAGGGGGGGGGGACAAGGAGGAATTTGGAGTGAAAACATGTGTTGGTTACCACATATATACATGTATGATTATACTACTGATGCGATTCTGCTCCATGTAAAGTCAGAAGAAGGAGAAG
The DNA here is from genome assembly GCF_048772815.1 of Callospermophilus lateralis. Classification (NCBI taxonomy): domain Eukaryota; kingdom Metazoa; phylum Chordata; class Mammalia; order Rodentia; family Sciuridae; genus Callospermophilus; species Callospermophilus lateralis. The sequence goes on along the minus strand of NC_135318.1, from coordinate 43,733,580 downwards.
TTGTGTTCCATTTATGTACAATGTTGTCAAAATGCATTCTACTGTCATGTGTAACTAATTAGAGCAAATTAAAAATAAAAAGAATACAAGTAATAATAAATATTGGTGAGGATGTGGGGATAAAGGTACCCTCATACATCACTGGTGGGACTGCAAATTGGTGGAACCACTATGGAAAAAAGTAAGGAGATTCCTCAGACACTTGGAATGGAACCACCATTTGACCCAGTTATCCCACTCCTTGATATATACCCAAAGGACTTAAAATCAACATACTATAGTGACACAGTCACATCCATGTTTATAGCAGCTCAATTCACAATAGCAAAGCTATGGAACTAACCTAGGTGCCCTTAAATAGATGAATGGATAAAGAAAATGTGATATATATATACACATATACATACACACACACACAATGGAGTATAAATCAGCCATAAAGAAGAATGAAATTATGGCATTTTCTGATAAATGGACAGAACTGGAGAATATCATGCTAAGTGAAAGAAGCCAATCCCAAAAAAACCAAAGGCCAAATGTTCTCTCTGATACACAATTGCTAATTCACAATACAAAGTAGGGGAGGGAAGAATAGAAATACTTTGGATTAGACAAAGGGGAATAAAGGGAAGAGAGAGGGAATTGGAATAGGAAAGACAGTAGAATGAAATGGGCATTAATTTCCTTTGTTCATATATGAATACACAATCAATATAAATATTCCACATCATGTACAGACATAAGAATGGGAAGTTATACTCCATCTATGTATGTCAAAATACATTCTACTGTCATGTATAACTAAAACAAACAAATAAAAATTTTAAAACCCTAAAAAATAAAAATAAAAAAATAATTAATTAAAAGAGATGTGTTGGAAGTGGAAGTATCAGTATAAACTCATGTTTTTTTAATCTGGCTTTTTATCAGTATCTATGAGTATTCACAAGGATGGTTGTCCCTCAGTACACATGGAGACTGGTTCCAGGACCTTCAGTACACACCAAAATATGCAGATGCTCAAGCCCCTTAAACAAAATGGCATAGGGATGCACATGTAACCTATGCACATCCTCCCATATACTTCAAGTCATCTCCAGATCATTTATGACAATTAATACAAGATTAATGCTACATAAATAGTTGTTATATGCTATATTGTTTAGGGAATAATAACAAGCAAAAAAAAAGTCTGTACAAGTGCAGTACAGATGCAATTTTTCCATGAATATTTTCAATCCAGGGTTGGTTGAATCCACACAGTCAGAATCCATGGATACAGAAGGCCAAGAGTACAGGTATTTCTCAGTTCTATCTGTAGAAAATGCTAAGAAACAATTATGTTCCAGTTCATGTTCCATGAATAATGGATTTTAAATACCAGCCCCACTAAAGAACCAAGGGGCTAGGCGCAGTGGTACATACCTGTAATCCCAGTGGTTTGGGAGGCTGAGGCAGAAGGATCACAAGTTCAAAACCAGCCTCAGCAATGACGAGGCACTAAACAACTTAGCAAAACCCTGTCTCTAAATAAAATACAAAATAGGGTTGGGGATGTGGATCAGTGATTGATCCCCCTGAGTTCAATCCCTGGTACCCCCCCCAACAACAACAAAGAATCAGGGCTCCTTGGAAAAATGGTAGATTCAAGTTCTGGGGAAGGGAAAGCATGAGATGGATCTAGAATAGCTAATTATGCCAAAAAGTAATAAAATGTTTTTAAAAATCATAAACATCTGTCAAAAAGGACAAAGGATATCAATTAAAGGGTCTCCTACAGGCCCTGGGAATAATTTGAGCATCAGAATGAATAAGAGCAGGAAACCCTTCATTATAGCAAAATGCTGATAATAAATGTGAAATGAATTATCAAGTTTTTTACTTTTTAAAATCATTGTTATTTTTTATTGGTGCACCATAGTTGCACGTAATGATAGGATTCATTGTTACATGTGAGTTATCAAGTTTTTAAAAGCCATAAAGTCAGATCTAAATTAGTAACAGATATTAAATTTGATTGTGGGAGAAGTTTGATGAGGAATAATATATTTATGCAGTCTTACAGTATTTTTTCCACAAGTTACTTATTAATTATAAAAGGAAAAATAATAACTATAATGAAAAACTGAATAACACTTTAATAATCAATTTTAACACAATCAGACATAATATCACCACTAATAAGCAAATAGACATCATGCATCTTCAGAGTTGAGGTTCTGAGGAGGAAACACTATCACTCTTGAGGTACTCCAGTCAAACAGGCATACCCTGAATCTAGTAAGGAGGAACCAACAGATACAGCAACTTGAGAGACATTCTATAAAATAACTATATTCTTCAAAACTCTCAATGCCCTAGGATAGAGACTGAAGCACTTCTCTAGACTAAAGGAAACTAAAACTCATGACAAACAAAGTAAAAGATATGGTCCAGGTTACATCCTATACTGCAACTAAAGTTGCCCTAATCCTATACTGCAACTAAAGTTGCCCTAAAGGCAATTATTGAAATGACTTGATTGGTAGACAAGGTAATAGTATTAGGTCGATATTAAACTTTCTGAATTTAGTAACTGTACTGTAATTATGTAAGATAATATTCTTGTTCTTAAAATTACATGCTTTAGTATTAAAGGTAAAGGGGAATAATGTATGCAACCTACTTTCAAATGACCCATAAAAAAGTAATATTAATATGTATCTACAAAGAGGGAAAATGAGGCAAATATGTCCAAATAAGAATGGATAAAATCTGTGCACTATTCTTGCTGTTTTTCTCTAAATCTAAAATTATTCCAAAATAATTTTTAAAAGACCCTAATGTTTATAATATATAAAGAATAGGTACTTATGATTAGGCTTATTTATTGTTTTTGTTTATAACATCATAAATGTAGCCATATTATAATGTAAATTGATATCCACAGCTTATGATTTATGCCAAGAAAAAGCTCTTTCAACCAAATTGCAAATGTCTATTTTTGCACCTTTATGATTTTCAGAATAATTAACCAAATATTTGATTTACATTCATATATTAAAGCATTCCTTAAACTAGTAAACTACTCTGAAAATAGAAAATGCCTAGTCAACTTCCTTGTTAGTAACTATAAATTCGGAAGTACCAAGATTTGCTTAATTCCTGATACCTCTCCCAAGATTGAGGAAAACATGCACTTTCCTTTATGCTCTTCTTCAATTAAGCAGTCATAAAAAACAAAGTATATTATTTGCTATTCTATTTTCTTTTTTATGGAATATTATAATTTATTGTTCAATAGTGTATATGAATGGAAGATATACATTTCACTTTTTGACATGTTAAGTACTTTAATTGTCAATATAAATATGTTGCAATATCTCAAGAAATCTTTTTTCCTTTCTTTTTTTTAAAAAGAAAGAAAGAAATGCTATTCTATTTTCTAATTCACAAAACTAAGCAAAGTTCAAGTTTATAATATTGAACAAGTGCATTCCATAATCTGTGAGTACTGTGACATTTATAATCCATTTAAAATCATATTTTCAGATCAAATAATGATAAGAAAAAATTTTCTCAGCAGTGATGAGACTTGTCATTTAGTTGCACTGCCACTAAGAATAAAGAAGGACTTAAATCATGGAGCAGAGAAGCTAAAAAATCTAGTTTCTAAAATGCCTTGGGATTAACTCCACTAGCATAAACCTCAAAGACACTGATTACCAAACTCAGCATTTCCCAGATTAATAAAAACATCACTGGTCACCATTTATCACGCTAAGCCTCATCCTTCTGTATTCAGAAGGCCTGTTTTACCCAGACACGAAGGGAAACCTCCCTTCTTTTTATCTGTCCCAGATTCCTTTTCTAGTTAAAAACTCTCTTAATTTTAAAGCAGAGGTGGGAGAGAGGGAATCTCACATACACCCCCACCATCTTTGAAGTCTTCTAAATTCTAGGGCAAGAGTAGCGGTTATCTGTCAAGGTTTACTCATGTGAGGAAACGATGGCACATTCAAAAACTTATTTCTGCATGTAAGAAAGAAAACCCAGATAGAATTGCATTTGGCAAAAAAAGAATTAAATTTGATAGTCACATATTGGCAGGCAAGGGCATGGTAAAATATATACCCTTCAGGCTTGCTGTCTCTTGTAGTGCAGGTCTGTAGAAGATATTAAAATTGAAAATGGGCATCCCTATGACCATCCAACTCCACCGCTATGTATCTCCCCAGAGGGTACTTCCTCATGTGTACAAATATTCATTGAAACACTATTTGAAATGCAAAAAAAAAACAAAAAACAAAAAACAAAACTGAAGGAACCTGCAAGTTTATTAATGGGAAATTACATTAAACAGAAGAAATGCAAAGCAATATTCTGTATGTTTGTATAAATACGTGAACATAAAAATCTGAAAGGATATTCATCAAACTTATTTAAAAAAAAAAAACAAAAGCTTTATCTGTGGTGTTCTAAAGTTTAGGAGAAAATTTATTCATGTATCAAGTAATTAAAAATTAGTTTTCCATGATTAAAAAAGAAAAATCTGGATCAAATTAAAAACTAAGTAAAAATGTACAATAGATCAATTTGACTATAAAAGAATGGATACTGAGTAATAGTGATAACGAGGCTAAATGTGAAGTGCTACATCAAAGCAATGTCCCAGAATCAGAGCCTGAGGCTTGATCCTGTAGTATATAAGGAATCCTACTGACACCTTGAGGGAGAGAACTCTCTGATTTCCTCGTCTATACTCAAGCCCAAAAACAAACAAAAAAATCAGGAAGAAAGGAAGTTTTCCCAACTATTACATATAATTTTATTTGTCTGACCTCAAACTTTACTCTTGGATCATGTGTAGGATTCAAGGAATGAGAAGAGGAATGCCAGCAGAAAACTCTCTCAAAAATCTTTGGTTTAAAATAAAACCAATGGGGATGGGGTTATGGATTAGTGGTAGAGCACTCACCTTGCATGTGTGAAGCCCTGGGTTTGATCCCCAGCACCGCATAAAAATAAATAAAGGTACCGTGTCCATCTACAACTTAATTAATTAAAACCAAAAGCGGTGGGGGAAGGAGACGTTCTTACTCAAGGATCTAGAGAGTTGGAAACCTCTAATCTTTCCCAGCAGGGTATGGAAATGACTCCCAGAGTCTAGTGGAATACATTTTGGACACGCAGGCAGTTAGCAAGATGTAGGAATCCATTTCTTCTTAGTAATTTCCACTAGGAGACAATGGATGCATTCATTTGCCTCTTGGTCTGAACCTAATCAGTAAGACTTGAGATACCATTCCTTCACATATGTATACTTATTCCCTAAGTGCTAAAGAAAGTAGCACTAAGAATATGTTGGCAATTTTTTAACCAAAAGTGAGAGGTTTATTTCATAAACTAATTTGTAAATTCTTTTGCAAGTTACTCCAGAAATTACAATACATACTCTTGACTTCTTTTTTGTTTGTTGATTGGTTGGTTTGATTTGAGGTACTGGAAATGAACCCGGGTCTTACACATGCTAGGCCAGCACTCTATCTCTGAGCCATATCCCCAGCCTTATACCCTTGACTTGTAAAAGCTTAACATTAATCCATACTTTGACACTCTTCCCAGAAAAAACTCAACACTTTAAGCCCATTTAGCCCCTTTCAAATAAAGTGTTATTGTTGTTATGCATTTTTAAAATTCTACATGTTTTTTTAAAATTCGAAGCTATTGTTACTATTTTTCAATATGTTTATTATTTACCACCAGACATTTCCACATCTTTGACTTCCCTTCTGCTGAAAAAAATATCCTTTAGAATTTCTTTTAGTAAGTTCACTGGCAACAAATCTTCTCAGGTTTTTTTTTTTTTTTTTCTTTGTCTGCCTGAAACACTTTATCTCCCCCCTTCTTTCTTCCATTGTTACTGTTGAGAAGTCAGCTATCAGTCAACTGTTCTATGAAGGTAATCTCTTTTTCCCTCTGGAAGCTTTTCCTATTTTCTCTTCATCTTGGATTATCTGCAGATTCACTATTATATGTCTAGGTGTGGGTTTCTTTTTGTGTATCCCAACTGGGATTCTGTGAGCTTCTTAATTATGAGAATTGATGTCTTCCAACATTTCTAGAAAAATTTCAATTACTGTATCTTCAAATATCGTTCCTACCCATTTTCTCTCTTCCTCTTCTGAATTATCAAAAAATATATGCTACATATTTTTGCTGATTGTTGTTCCTTTTGTTCCTTCTATCTACTCATATGCCTAGGCATCTCTGACCACAACTGGGCACTGTATATGAAAACAGATTTGTAGAAATACCTTCAAGTATGAATGCTATCACTCTCCACAAAGAATTTTTTGCTTGCTTTCACCAGGCTCCTGAAGTCCTGAAAGCTTTATCAATCCAAGCTTCCTGAGTGCTAATTTTGTCACTTTGACTAGGCCACTGGATGCCCAGATAACGTTATTCCCTGGTGTATCTGAAGGTGTTTCCAGAAGAGATTAGCATTTGGATTGATAGGTTGGGTAAAGCAGATGGCACTCCCCAATGGGTGGGCATTATCCAAACCACTGAGTGCCTAACCAGAACAAAGAGGCAGAGGAAGGTAGAATTAACTCTGCCTGACTGCTTGAGCTGGACATTGACCTTCTCCTGTCTTCCATGCTCCCAGTTCTCAGGCCTTAAGAAATGAACTGAAATAAATTTAAAAAAATACAAAATATTAGTATAGGTATAGAGCAGCTAAACTGTCATACACTGACAGAGGAAATGTGCATTTGTACAAGTACTTTGGATAATATTTGGGAATATTGAATTAGGTTGAACACATGTACCTCTTATAATTTAGTATTCTAAGACTAGTCATATATTCAAGAAAAATGTATATGTATGTGTTTATACATATATACATATAGATATGTAAACATACATACATATCTGCACTTATATTTCTTGAAAGGGATTATGCAAAAATATTTTATAGCAGTGCTACCCCTAATATAGAAACTATCCAAATATCCATCAATTGTATAACTGATAAACATATTAAGTATAATTTCATAATGAAATCCTATACATCAGTAAGAATGAGCAAATTACAACCACAGCCTCATTATGGATATACTGTGTAAATGTAGCATCAAATGAAAGAAGCCAGACACAAAACACATACCTTATAATTACATTTATATAGTGTTTAAAACTAGGAAGAATTTTACCTAGAGGGTTAGAAGTCTGGATACTGCGTATTCTTTGAGGCAGGAAATGACTGGAAGAGGGGACAAGAGTGGTTAATTATGGGATCTTAGACATGTACCATTTTTTTGGTACATGTGAATTCAAGTTACCATCTAGTGTTCTTTTATTTCCTTCTGAAAGACTTTGTGTTGTTTACATGAGTATGTTATACTTCTAAAATGTAATTGAGCTTGCATTTATTTAGAATTTTTTTCCTGCATCAGCTATTTTTCAACAAAAAAATATGACTACATTTTCAAATACAGTAAAATCTTATTTCAAAAATAAAATGAAATAGATCAACTGTGAGAGGAAGAAGAAGAAGAAAAATAGTAGTAGGAGGAGGAGGAGGAGGAAGAGGAGGAGGAGGAGGAGGAAGAAATAATAATAATAATGAACTGGAATCTATACTATCAGCCCTCCAATTCTCCTGCCTTTTAACTATGCCACTGGTTTTCCTGGGTCTCCAGCTGTGTAGGCAGAATATAAGGCTTCTTAGACTTCATAATCACATGAAGCAATTTTTTTATTCTAATAAATCCCTTTCTAGATAGATACAGACATAGACATTGATAGATCTATATAGTTAGGTAGACATATGGATAGATACAGACCTAGATACCAGTCAATAGATAAATAGAAGTCTATTGATGCTTTTAGATTTAAAAGAAGGAGAAGGAGGAGGAGGAGGAGGAGGAGGAGGAGTTGTTGAAGTTGAAGTTGTTGTCATCCAAACTTTTTAGTTATCTTCACTGGGAAAACTATCCATCATTAGGCATTACTAGAAACTTAAGAGTAAGTTCACACAAAACAGTCAAAAAATTACAGTTATCATTAGCACAACCTAATATTTGGAGTGTAATTAAATTGTTTTTCACTTTGAACAGATTCTGAATGCTTTCTCTTGGATTATAAAGGTTTACTATTGCTAACTCAATGTTTCTTTTGAATTAAACAAGTTGGTACATGTCAAGTTTCTAGAAGAATGCCTGGCATGTAATAAGCCTTCAATAAATATTAACAAATACTTGCTATTTCTGGAATGAGTGAAGTACAGTATTTCTCCACAATTTTACAATAGTTACTACCATTCTCCATTCTAGTATTACCATAGAAATACTCCAAAAAAACTAAAGTTACTCATTCATTCAGCTAAAAAAGAAAAAAAAGATTTAGGCAGTATTCCTACTTCAGTTTTGAGGGTAATACAATAAATATCAGTCAAAACCACTGTAAACCTGAGGCTTAATTATTAGTTGTACGTATTAACAATTACTTATATAATTTGGCAATTCTTCTGTAAGGAGGGCTCTATCAACATAACAGACAGTTACAAAGCTGTTTCACAGTCACAACGTTCACAAGCAAAAAACTGAATCCAACATATTCTCTTAATGGAAGCTGCTTCATTGTAAGATTGGAGCCACAGCAAGCCTGCAACATAAGCTACGTGCCAAGCATTGCATGATTTTTTGTTTTCAAACACGTGCCCCATTCACATGATACATGTGGAAGTGACAATTAACTGGAAGAACCCGGACAGTTGCATTCAACAAAGTTTATACAAGTACACTGTTTCGGATTAGTGTCCCAGCAGACCAGACCAAACCAGAATGGAGCCACATAATCAAACAGAATTTTGAAACAGTTAAAAAAATAAACTGAAAACCCCTGGAGATTCCACTCTATGAGTCATTGTAATATGACAACTCTGTTTTAACTCCATAAAGAAAATAAATATTACCTATCTGCTTTTTGTTTCCTATTTCTGCTTGCTTTTGCCCCTTTGCCTATAAGGCCAGCTTCCTCTGCTGAACTCATCCGAACATCCATTCTACTTTACAGAATGAGGTGTGGCCCAATTCTAGAATAACAAATGAAAGCCAATTAGATCTTAAAATTTGTGGCAATTTTGCCTTTGACAGCTGTACAAAGCAACCTGAGAACCATCTATGCCCTCCACAATTCATGCTTGCAGAGCATCCCTGCATTGCCCCCATGTTGTTTACGAAGGAAGAACCTGTAATATAGAAAAACCAGGGAAAAAAATAATGCTCTCAGAACAATCGTAATCCATCCTTGCAAAGCCTCTTAAAACAAGATACAACATCATATTCATTTAGAAAATATTTACCAACACCTAGTTAGGGCCAGGTACTTTGGTAGGCACTATGTTTTTCACAGTGAAGAAGACACCATTGAGACTGGCCTCCCAGAATTTAGTCTTCATACAGAAGAGAGAGGCAAACAAATGGATGTCTATGCTAAAGAGTAACATAGGTACTACAATGGAAAAAGCACAGGGCGCTTGGGAAGAACATGGGATAGGGAATCAGAAAAAGTGTCCCAGAGAAAACCACCTCTACAGAGATCTAAGAAGATGAGCAAGAGACAGTCAAGCAAAGATGAGAAACTAGAACATTCCAGAAGCCACTTACATAAAGGCTGAGAAATAAGAAAGACTGTAAGGAAGGGCACATTCTGTCTATGCATAAACAAAGATGAAACCTACTCTGTAGGGATGTCTTTAAAAACCAGGGTCCTCGAGACACCCCCCAAAAACTATATTACATAGAACCATAGAAGGCAAACCACCATGAGGAAGAATCGGGAGATACAGGAACAAGAAAATTAGCTCCACTGACTCCCCGCCCCCTTTAAGACTTGGAAACAATAGAACACTTTGAAATATTGTCAACATATTTAAATTAATAAAAAGATAAAAGGTCCTTGGCCCATTTTTTGATTGGGTTATATTGTTTTTTCAGTGCTTAGCTTTTTGAGTTCTTTATATACCCTAGAGATTAGTACTCTATCTGATGTGTGAGGGGTAAAAATTTGCTCCCAGGATGTAGACTCTCTGTTCACCTCACAGATTGTTTCTTTTGCTGAGAAGAACAGACACTTCTCAGAAGAGGATATACAATCAATCAACAAATATATGAAAAAATGTTCAACATCTCTAGCAATCAGAGAAATGCAAATCAAAACTACTCTAAGATATCATCTCACTCCAGTCAGAATGTCAGCTACCATGAAGACAAACAACAATAAGTGTTGGTGAGGATGTGGGGAAAAAGGCACACTCATACACTGCTGATGAGACTGCAAATTGGGGCAGCCAATATGGAAAGCGGTATAGAGATTCTTTGGAAATCTGGGAATAGAACCACCATTTAACCCAGCTATCCCTCTCCTTGGACTATACCCAAAGGACTTAAAAATAGCATACTATAGGGACACAGCCACATCAATGTTTATAGCAGCACAATTCACAATAGCTAAACTGTGGAGCCAACCTAGATGCCCTTCAGTGGATGAATGGATAAAAAAAATGTGGCATAAATACACAATCGAATTTTACTCAGCATTAAAAGAGAATAAAATCAAGGCAGTTGTAGGTAAATGGATGGCGCTGGAGAAGATAATCCTAAGTGAAGTTAACCAATATCAAAAAAACAAATGCGGAATGTTTTCTCTGATATAAGGAAGCTGATTCATGGTGGGATAGGGAGGGGAAGCAAGGGAAGAATAGATGAATTCTAGATAGTGAAGAAGGGTGAGAAGGAAAGGGAGAGGGCAGGGGATTAGCAAGGACAGTGGAATGTGATGGACATCATTATCCAAAGTACATGTATGAAGACTCGAATGGGGTGTCAACATACTTTATATACAAACAGAGATATGAAAAATTGTGTCATATATGTGTAATAAGAATTGTAATGCCAAAAAAAACCCCCCAAAACAAAGTACATGCATAAAGGCATGAGTTGGCATGAACATACTCTATATACAAAGATATGAAAAATTGTACTCTATATGTGTAATAAGAATTGTAATGCATTCCACTGTTGTGTATTTAAAAAAATAAAATCAATAAAACTAAAAAAAAATGCTAAAACAATCATTAAAAAAAAAATAAAAGAAAGAAGGGAGATCAGTAGAGGAGAGGAAGGGGAATAGTGGGAGGGAGTAGGAAAGGGAACATGGGGAAACCGGAGACTAAATGGAGTAAATTGAATTCCATGCATGTATGATTATGTCAAAATGAACCCAACTATTTTGTATAACTATAATGCACTAATAAAAGCCAAAAAAATTGAAAAAGGATAGAAGAAGGTATAAACACTACATGTCAAGAATAACACAGAAGAAAACAGAGCAAAGAAAACTAAAAGCAAAGAAAACTTTTTGAAATGAAAAAGATAGTCCATCACATTCAAAACCCCAATGCAGGACTTTTAGTGTTAAAGCTAGAAGTTATCTAAGCTTCTTGCCAAAACTAAACTGAAAAGATAATGAGTTATTTTAAAAGACACAAACCCACGAAGACAAAGAGAAGGAGAAAGTATGAAAAAGAAGCTTTAAAAGACGAAAAGGAGCCGGAAGGCAAATGAGTAAGTGGTGACTGATTTTAGAGCCCTAAAAATCTAAGCAACCAGGGCGAGGGTGGGAGGAGGAGGGGGAAGCCAGGAAGCAGCAGCCAGTTCAAAGAAAGAAACCTGGAAGGGCTCAGAGCTGGAGGACTGGAGATATCTGAAGGCAGGGGTCCAGGGTGGGGTGCAGGGAGAGGACTAGTTGAAAGCTTGTATAAAGGGTGCTTAGTTTACCACAGATCCTCCTCCAACCCCTGAGGAAATCTGGAAGACCTCCTCTCTAGTAAGACTGCCCTGCTGAGGACAGACTAAAGCCCATTTTGGGGGCTGAGAGTCGACCTTCTGAACCACAGATCCCTCCCTATGTGGCCACTGGAACACCAGCTGTCAGGCCACTACAACCACCCGCCAAGAGATTGGAGCATTCCTTTCTAGAAAAACTGACCAACACAGGAGAAAGCCCTCTCACATCTGACATTTTAGCATCCTCTACTAAAAAAAAAAAAAAAAAAAAAAAAAAAAAAAAAAAACTGGCATACCATCTTCATCCCCCATGATGAAGTCAAGTGACAAGCCCTGTCCCCTTCCACAGAGGATCCCATCAGCTTTTCAGGGTCTTGCTCTTTTTAAAAAAATATTTTATTTTTTAGTTGAAGATGGACACAATATCTTTATTCTATTTTTATGTGGTGCTGAGGATTGAACCCAGGGCCTTGCATATGCTAGGCATGTGATCTACTGCTGAGCCTCAGGGCCTTGCTTTTATACAGAAAAAGAAGTCCAAAAGCTGCCCATATTTAATGAAAGCAGTGAACATAAATAAAAGTTAAAGACCAATACAGATAAAGAGGAGGAGAAAGGAATACCCACAGAGTAGAGGCAATGAAGGAGACAGAAGAAAAAATAATTAATATTCTCAGAAGAATAAGAGAGAATACTGTGATATATTGAAAAAAGAACAAGAAGCTACAAAAAAGAAACATTCTGTATGTCTAAAAGAGCTTTTCAAAAGACAAAATATAATAGAAATAAATTTTAAATAAGAGGTTTGGAAGATAAAAATGAAAAATCTACCAGAAAACAGGAAATATAACAATAATATGTAAAACAGGATTACAATTACAGGTTCAGAGGGTGCCCCAAAGACTTTGAAATAGAAAAATCAGAGAGAATGTAGTGAATGACATCATAGCAAAACACAAGGCAATGTTCCAGAACTCAGGTTCATGGGTTTGCAGATAGAAAGGCCCCAAAAAGGTTAGAACAATGGATAAAGAGACCCAAGCAAAGACACATTACTAGTAAATTTCACCATGCCAGGAATAAAGAGAAATTCCTAACATCTTCAGAGAAAGCAATAACAAAAATAAACTAGTAATTCTATATTTTAATAATTCCAAATACAGAAAAACACTTTTGTAGACATATGTTCACAAGAGCACCATTTATGAAAAGGAAATACCCACTGTCCAACTGTTGGACACCATCATATAAAATTAGAACACAGGCTTGTATAAATAGCATGTTCATAGTCATAAAAGTATAAGTATGTTAAAAGAAACAGATTGGGAATCCACCAAAATGTTAGCAGAGACATCCATTACAACTTTCTTGGAATGTTTTTGTTTTTGTTTAGCAGTACAGGGCCCTCACATGCTAGGCAATCACCCTACTACTGAGCTACATCACCAGTCCTCCATCCCATATTTGAAAAAATGGATTTTAATACACCAACTTTTCCACTGAGAACTACTATGAAAACTAGATAAAATTAAAGAAATTAAACAAAAATCAATTGAAGGCACTAAAGAACAAACCCACGCAAGCAGAATTTCAGGAGCTGAGATTTTCTTAGAAAGGCAATACACTGAGCATTGAAGGAAGCTCTGTATTGTATCCACTTCTCCTCCTTAGGGACATCTAGAGATCTGTGGTGCAGATCACAGAGGTTAAGAGAAAAGCACCCATACATCCCAGGATGGTTGGTCTTGTCACTATTTGTTTTTGTTTGTTTTAATTACTGAGTATTTATTTCTTCATTACTTTTTCCACCAATATATACTAGATATAGTGGATATGAATGATTATTTCATTTAGACAATGAGTTGCCATACTCAATTCCTTGAAGGGAAACAATGTATACTATAAAAGATAACCCAAGATTTGAGCTAGGCTGCAGGAAGAGATTTATATCTGGTATTATTTCTTTGTTTGAAAAAGAGGTAATTATATTTTCAACTGCATGTGTGTTGTTTCATTTGACTGAAGAACATTTAAGGTGTTTGTATGTTTTTAAAAAGATGTGTGAAAATATTGGACAGACAACCGAGTGGATACAATGAACCTCTATTTTTACTTAAAAAAAAAAAAAAAAGCATCCATGAGTGATGGTGGCTTCCTCACTGGTCTGGGAAACATAATAGAATTCAGGGTTTCCAAAGAGGCCAAGATTCAGAGAAAAATGATATTGCAGAGAGAAAAGTTCAACGTGCATTTTCTCCTTCCGGCATTTGTGGATATACATGGAGTGAAAAGGTTTCTTAGCCAAGCAGAAAGCAGCTAAGAGATTAAAAACCTAAGAAGACATTCAGGCAGTCTCACATGGGAAAGACAAAAGTTGGAGTTCAAGGCCCAACAAAGAGCAGGCCATGGTAAACCCCCATTGCTAATGAATCGAGGTGATCTGCACCTACTATGAATGCCTACCGAAAGAAAATTAAGTCTCCTTCGGAGGAAAATAACATCATCAAAATTCTTAGAACATTTTCATTCATAACGTATATTACTGTATACAAAGAGATTTTACTTTATTTTATTTTACAAAGAGCCTTTAAAAGTCAAGAAGACTAACTTAAAAGAAAAATAGAAAACTGTATAAAATGTGAGTACAAAATTCACAAAAAAGGACATAAAAAGTCTCCTAAATATAAAAAGATATTAAACTTCACTGAAAATAAGAGAAATCTAAATTGAAACAACACAGAAGTATTCTTTTCCACCTATCAGATTGGCAAAATTGATTTTTTTTTTTTTTTTTTTTTTTTTTTTGGCAAAGGTATGGGAAAACAAGCACTCTCATTCATTGCTGGAGGGAAAACAGAATGTTGTCATCCCAATGGCAAGGAATCTGACAACATCTAACAAAGTATAGAACTATTATGTTTTAACACAGAAACCCTACTCATGGAAATTTATCTGAAAACACCTCTAAGAATTCACCTGGAGAAACCCCTCCAAAATGCAAAAATACATAAGCATAAAGATATCCCATATCGCACTATTTATAATGACAAAATATTGGAAATAACCCAAAAAACTTTATATAGGATACTGAACAAATTATAACACTTCCATGTAATGGAGTAATATAAAGTTGTTTTTTAAAAGTAGAATTAGTGAAATCCCCATGAAATATGAGGTGATTTCCCAGGTACACTACTAAGTAAATAAAGCTAAGTAAAAACGCAGATATAGCATGCTACCTTTTGTGTAAGAAAGGTTAATAAGAATATATTCATCAGCTTCCATAATAAAAACTATTAGTAAACTAAGAACAGAAACATCCTTAATCTGATAAAGGTTTTCCATACAAAACCTACAGCAAATACCATATTTAATTGGAAATATTGAAAGACTTCACTCTAGGGTTGGCAAGAAAAAAAAATCTTTGGTGTTGCTATTTCCATTCAACATCACGTTGGTGGTATTAGGCTATGTAATAAGGCATGTATCTTATTAGAAAATTCATATGTGACAATGTAATTGGCAAATGAAAACATATTGCAAAGCAAAAAATGCCATAAATAAAGTCAATAGACAAATGCAAAGTAGGGCAAAGGGTCTAAAAACTTATAGAAATATAAGCTTTTAAGAACTGAAGAAGAAAAATAAAACTATCATAGAAAATCCAAGAGTCTATGGATAAATTATTCACTAATAAGTGAATTTTAAGCAAGGTTGTTGGATTCAAATCAATAATAAAAAATTAATCATATTTCTATATACTAGCAAAACAATTAGGAAATGAAAAGCAAAACTATGCCATTTACAATAACATCAAAACTCATCAAATACCTAAGAGTGACATCAAAAGATAAGACCTTCCCAGAAAATAATCAGCCATTACTTAGAGAACTAGATATATAAAAGGATATGTTGCTTTCATGGTCTATAAGACTCAATAAGATGTCAAGTCTCTCCAAACTGATCCATACGATCAATGTAATCTCCATAAAAACTCAGCAAATTTTTAATGGAAATTGACAAGTCAGTTCTAAAATCAATACAAAAATGCAAAAGACCAAGAATGCCCAAGAAAATTCTGAAGAAGTACAACAAAATTGGAGAAGTTATGCTATCAGATTACAAATTACAGTAATTAAAACAGTATAGTATCATCGCAAAGATAAATACCAATGGACCAGAATAGAGTCCAGAAACAAACTTATAAAGGTCATCTGATTTATAACAATGGGGCCAATCATTATTGGGTTTAAAAATAGTCTTTTCAGTAATTAACCTGGACTAACTGCAAAAAAAGAATTGTCAATCATGACCATGACCTCAATGGTAATTCCATTGGATTATAGACCTAAATTTGAAAGGTAAAATGATAGTTTTCTAAAAGTACATTATCCTTTACCACTAGCCAAGTGTGATTATTTATATTTAATTTTAAATTAATTAAAATTTAAAATTTAGTTTTCACTAACCACATTTCAAGTGACCAACAGCCAAATATGGAGAGTGGGTTATCATATTTGACAGTACAGATACAGAAAATTTCCACACTGCAGAAAATTCTACTGAACAGTGGTCCTCTACAGGATAATATCTTCTTAACCTTGAAGTAGGCAAATATTTCAACAAGATACAGAAGCACCTTTAAAAGTACAGGTGCTTTATAGGATGAGAACTTTACAAGATGAGAGAGGATATTTGGAATATAGGTGTTACAAAGGACTCATATCTTGTATACATTGTATAACAATGTTTGAATCAAAGATAGAAAACACATATGATGGTATATAACACATAGCTTAGGTGTGTAGTATGCAATGCCATCTAGGTTTGGGTAAGTATACTCTATAATGTTTGCACAAAGATGAAATCACAAAAAAAATGCATTTTTCAGAATGTATCCCCCCATCATTCAGCAACATATGACTATATAAATAACTCCTATATATTGACAAGAAAAAAACAGACAACCTAGTTATTTTAAATGATAAAAACAAAACAAAAAAAAACCTGAATAGGCACTTAACAAAAAGGAGGGCATCTAGATGACCAAAGAAGAGGATGAAAAGGTGCTTGCATTAGTTTCCTATTGAAGCTGTAATGGGAAATAACCACAAACTTAGTAGCTTAAAATAATGCAAATTTATTATCTTACAGTTCTGAAAATTATGAATTCAATATGGGTCTCAGGAAGCAAAACCAAAGATGTCCTCAGAGCTGTGTTACTTCTAGGGACCTCAGGGGAAATCTGTTCTTTCTTTTTTCACCTGCCCAAGGCTGCCCACATTCATTGGCTAGTGGGCCCCTTTCATCTCCAAAGTCAGCAACAGCCAGCTGAGTCTTCCTCAGGCTGCATCACTGCTTCCACTATGCCACCTCCTTCTCTCCTGCCACCCTCTTTCATTTATAAGGACCTTTATGATTCTACTAGGCGCACTGGGATAATCCAGGATAATCTCTGCGTTGTAAGATCCTTAATTTAATCACATCTTTAAAGTCCCTTTTGCCAACTAAGGTCACATATTCACATTTCTTCAATATATTTTTGTTTTATACTTTTGCCAAGTAAGGTCACATATTCTGAGGATTAGGGCATGGAAATCTTTGGAGAAAGTTATTCTTTCTACAGTTTTATTGATAACTGGAGAAAATGAAATTAAAACACAATGTGCTATTTACTCCCCACCATGATGATTAAAACTGAAAAAAAAAAAACTGTAGCAAAATTAGAACTCTCACACCTTGCTGGTACATAAAATGGTACAATCATCTGGGGAAAGTGACTGGTAGGATATCTATTAAAGCTAAACATGTACACTCCCTATGATCTAGATACAAACCAACAGAAAAGCACCAATCCATGTACCAAAATACATGGATAAGAACATTCAAAGAAGCATTATTTGAAGTAACCCTAAACTAGAAACAATTTAAAGGCCCAATAATAAACACAATAAATTATATTCATATAACAGAATAGAGCAATAAAAAGAATGAACTACTGCTATATGCAACAGTATGTCTGAATCTCATAGACAAAATGTTGATCCATTTAAGCACCACATGAAAGAGCATATATTATATGATTCAATTTACATAAAGTTCAATAGCAGGCAAAACTTACCTATCTAAGAGGAATCAGCATATAGTTATTGTCAAGAGGGGGAAACAACTGGTAGGTGGTAGGTAAGAGATTCTGGGTCAGAGTAGTGTTCTATTTCTTGGTCCAACTGGTGACTCTATGGATATATTTGCTTTGTTAAATTTCATCAATTTGTGCGAACATTTGACAATTTGTGTGCTTTTATACATATATGTCATAATTCAATTTAAGCTTATAAAAATATAAACAGGTAATTGGTGTCCAAGTATAGGTTTTTAAATTTATTTATTTTTATTGGTTGTTTTTAGTTATACATGACAGTAGAATCCATTTTGACATAATTATAAAAGCATGGACTATATCTTGTTCTGAGTCCCCAGCTCCAGTCCTACCCCTCCCCTGTTCCCACCCTAGCTTCCTTCCCTCTACTCTACTGATCTTCCTGACATTTACCATAGTTTTTTTTTAATTAATTTCTTGTGGATATACTCATTTTTTTTTCCTTTCAGGTCTTGTTTTCAAAATTTTGCTTCATGAGAAAAGAATACATATTATGAGGAAAAAATAGTATTTTAATAGGAGCAAAAAAGCAACTTTTGTAAAAAAGCAGAACTGAGATTCTGTGAGGTTCCCAACAAATCTAATAGAGTGTGTAATTTAAACACAGTGTAATGAAAAACACTGGGTTGCTAGACACGCTGAAAATGATGGCCTAGAGTGAACTCATTCTTAAGGTAGGGAAGAAGGAAGACTATTTTGGAAGTCCAGGTTACAAACAGATGATGTTCAAGTTTATCTTCAAAATCACTAAACATTTAAAATACAGGCCTTGAAAGCATTCCAGGTATCATTATGAAACCCAGAAGTCCATTGCCCTTATTTTTTGCAAATACTAAATCCTGTTTTTAATGTTCTCTTACTGCCTGTGTTTTCAGAAAGCAAACTGAAGACATTTATTAGTCAGAAAGTAACAATAAAGGGCACCAATATTTTGCATAATAAACTATGTACAATCAATCAAGAAAAGTTTTACCTTGCTGTGTGCCAACATGGAAAAACATGTTATGTCTGAATTGCAAAATTAATTTTACACATAAATCCACAAAATAATCCATGATTTAGAACAGATCTAAAGTTTAATAAAGGTATGGGGTCAGAAGGGAGGGTCATGTCACTCTGTGATGCATAGCATTTGTCCTGCCTTCTGTGAGTTTCTCTTTCTTTAAACATAATCATTCTTTTTCTTCTTTTGCAAGTGGAAGCTCTAACTTAATTGCTTGATCCCTTGTGTTATGCATCAAATAACTGAAGTTCATTGGGAATCTTCAGCTCAGAAGCTTCTACTTTCTCTATACTCTTGTTAGAGCCCCCCAAGGTAAGAACAAGCTTCTGCCTAAACTCCCTTATATAGTCATGTTTCTAGAAATCAAACCAAGGAAGTGATCTCTGTTTCCACATCAGTAATCCAAAAGGAAGTTTCATATTTGCCAAAGGAATAGGAAATAGGAATCTACTCTTCCTTGACTCATCTGTTCTCTAAATGATACTTCAAGCTCCACGCCCTATCACTTTCCAGACTTTCTTGTGACTACAACTTTGAACTTTGAAATGCATGTTATTTTAGTAAACCCAACATTTCTTTCCCCTTTTAGTAATAACTCTTCTCCCTTTTCATAGGAATTAACCTTTCCCAATCCCATGGGAACTGGGAGGTCTTTGATTGCAATTCCTTGCACGTGGCAAGACATCCGTGATACTCATTCTTACTGTCATATGGCCAAAGGATGGTCACATGCCCCATGCAGTGCCAATCAGAGTGTCTGTCCCTGAATTTAAGAACTGGTGTTGGAAAAGCTCCCAGGTTCCTCTAAGGTATCCAGCAGGGAGGCTGGAAACCAGAAACTATCCATGACATGTTACCCCCATCCTGCCCACCCCCAGAGCTTGAAAGAAATCTGCCAGCAGAAGAAAAGAATAAGGCCTTTGTTTTTTGTTTAAGTCTGGCTTATTAGCATGATATTCTCCAGTTACCCTAATTGGAACAAATTTTATTTACTCTATGCATGTGTAATATATCAAGATATACTCAAAATATACTGTCATGTATATCTAGAAAGAACAAATAAATATAAGAATAAGGTCAATGACCAGAGAGGAACAAACACAGCCATGATAGGAGAGTTTAATCCCTCTAAGCTCTGTAGGTTTTACAAATCTAGAACTTTCCAGTGACATGAGCCAAATTCCCTTGTTTCCTTGAGGTCCTGTTAATCTGAACCAAAAATCTTAAGTCACCAAAAAAAGCTGAACTAATGATAATGCCAACAGTTAACTGCTCTCATCAACTCCTTGTAGCTTCTCAGAGGAGGAGTACCCTACAGTGGGACAGGCTGCTAAGTGGCCTTCTTAATAGCAGACTTCCAGGTCAGCCATTCCAGTCTCAAAGTTCAGTCGAGTTCCAGGAGTTGAAGATTACCAGTCTGCAAGGTAACCTGTATTCTTCCAAGCCACATCCAAGAGCCACACTCGAGGATCTGGACAGCCAGGGTAAGGGAACATGTTAAGCAGTGAACCATGGGCAGTCTGGAGCTCGCCATGGCAGGACCTTGCTCAGTGCTGAAGCACACAATGTTTCTGTCATAACTTACGTCTTTTCCACACGAAGGAACTGATCTCCCTTTGTTCAAGGAATAGGTGATGGGGACTGTTACCTCTGCTTTCAGCTCCACCACAAAGAAAAAAATGTTGATCTGGTCCCAACACCAAGCAGAAATTCTTAGAAGAGACTTAGTGTTTTCAATAGGAAGAGAAATGAATGGATAAGCTTTAATGGGTATTCATATTGGATTATCATTATTTTTCTTTGGAAAATATCCTTGATTCTCACCATCAGATGACAGTAACTGAGTGACAATAGACCAGGCAATCAGGCAAGTTAGGAACTGGGGTCAGGGGTAAAAGAGGACTGGTTTCATTTACTATTATCATCATTATTAGCACATGTTAATTGTGCAAATCAATGAGTTTCATTGTAACATTCCCAAACATGCATATATGGTTCGAATGTATTTACTTTCCCTACTTTTTTTGTTATTGTCCTCCTCAGCGTTCCCCTTGATTTACTACCCCCAATAGATCCTCTTCTACTTTCAGGTGTCTTATTTTCTAGATTCCACTATAAGGGAAAACAAGCACTATTTGTCTTTTTGAGGCTTACTTTGCTTAACATGATGATCTCTAGTTCCATCCATATTCCTGCAAATAACAGGATTTCATCCTTCTTTATGGTTGAACAATACTCTGTTGTGTATAAAAGTCACATTTTTTTATCCATTCATCCACTGATGACTATCTAGGCTGATCCTATAACTTGGCCATCATGAATAGTGCAACAATAAACATGGGTAAGCAGGTGCTCTATTGTATGCTAACTTTGATTCCTTCAGGTGGTACAATAGGATCATAGTTTTAGCTTTTTGAGGAACCACCTTACTGTTTTCCATGATGGCTATACTAATTTATATTTTCCACCAACAGTGTATAAAAGTTCCTTTTTCCCCAGATCCTCATCAGCATTTATGTTTATTTGTTTGTTTTAATAATAGCCATTCTGGCTGGGGTGAGATGAAATCAGAATGTAATTTTACTTGTGTTTCTCTGATAGGCAGTGATGCTGAACATTTTTTTTCATATATTCATTGGTCATTGGTACTTCTTATTTTGAGAAATGTCTATTCATCTCATTTAAGGTCTGAGTTTAAATCCCAGCTTGACAGTTATTAGCTGGTTGTCTTTGGGCAAATTACTTTTCTGGGCCTCAATTCTTCTTTAGTAAAAGAAGAATAATAGCATCTACCTCAAGGACATTTTGTGAGGATTAAAGAAGATAATAATCAAATTGCTCATCAAAGCGCTTAGCATATGATAATATATTATTAATCAGTAAAGCACACATCCAAAATGTTGATTTTATCTTCTGCCTGCATCAACAATACATATTAACAGAACCATTGCACAGAAAATGTCACAAAATAAGTCCTGTTTATATTATGATAGCCATTAAAGCATCACATGTGAAATCATCAAAGATATTTGTATTTAATATTTTAATAGGATCTATTTCTGTGAGTCTTCACATAGATAAATATAGACATCCCCATTAAAGGAACCAAAGAAAGAAGAATCTTTATGTTTACTTTTGCCAATAAATGCTTTGCTTTCTTAAATTCTAAAATGTCTATACTCCTTCTGACATCAGGGGAGTTAAAATTAATCTGATATAAGGTGCAGAAGCGTGGAGGAACATCCCTCTCCTACATGTACACTGTACATCTCTTTTGGAAGGCAGTCTGTTGGTACCTATCACAACATAAAACATCCACATTCTCTGGACATTCTACTTCTAGAAATATCTGCTATAGAAACATGCGTGTACTCTAAAAAGCATATATAATAAGGATGTTCAATACAGTATCTATAATGGTCAACAATCCAAATGATCATCAATAGGAATGCTTAGACATAAAACAAAGACTGAGCTGACAAATTAGAAGTCCAGGAGTTCTTCCAATAGCCAAAGTACAGGAAATGCTGGCCTCTGAGTCGATTCAGGCTGAGTGTCTTCCCTACACCAGGCCCTCAGTGATGATAACACTGAACAGACTGATTCTGGCTTTTAGCCAGAAGAAGAAAAACAAAAGTCAGTTTCCTTATTCTCCTAATCCAGGTCAATTCTTAAAAGACTCTTTTTAATAATGTCTGTGATCTGTAGCTTATAACTTCAACTAAAAATCATAAAAATTATGCCCACCAAAAGGACCAGGCAAATATGAGTGAAAAGGAAATGAAGTGCAATGAATTTTTCTTTGACACCATATAATCATAGTTTTGATAATTTCCTCTGTTATCTGACTGTTTATTTCTCCTGGATTTTCTGTCAGATTGCTATAATTTCTTTTTGGTGGCTTGCCAAAAATCAATAAACAACTTTACCCTTTATAATTTTTGCAATAAACTGCCCTGAAAGAAACACATTTTCTCCAAAATGACTGGAGGACCATGTATGTATTAAAGTGGAAATTTATAAACCTCTAAATTATTATAAATTTAACCAGGCACAAAATTAGAATGAGTAATAGTGATTCAATTTTGTGGTCTAAATGTTAATGTGAAGTAATACTCTTAGATAAATTTCTACAACACAGTTAAAATAAAGAATATTAACATGAGTACATTCATAGAAACAAAAGCTGTTTAACATATTTTCATATACATCCCAAGGTTTTTTTTTAATTTCACACATCTTAAAGGAAAAAGAATATACCATAAATCAGTCATTCTAATTAGTATAGTAATTTTTTTTCTTAAGATTGAAGTTAGACAAAAAGCCCAAAATAAATTTACTTAAGGTTCTAATTCCCCCTACAATGGCCACTTTATATTGCCATTTGAGCCTAAAGTGAGAATTAATTTCACTCTTTATGTAGTCTTTTTTCCCCCCAGTGCTGGGAATTGAACCCAGGATGTCACACATGCCAACAAGTACTCTACCATGGAGCTACATTCTGGCTTAAGTTCATGCTTTATGTGGCTCCAGACACACATACTATTTTCTTCTGGTTTAGTGACAAGTAAGAGTATAGCAGAATGGGTAGTTAATGATTTTGTTTTCAGTAATTTCACAACCATTTATTGAGTTTCTGTTGAAGGTTTTTGAATCCACTGAATAAGGCTAATCTAAATAAAAGGAATAATAATAATAAAGTTTAAAGATCTCATAAGTAATATCCACTATTCTGAGATCTTGTCCTATTATAGTGTATTTCCCCATTATCATTTGCCAGAACATCAGTTCAGCAGACCTTTTACCTTATTATCCAGAAACCATAGCTGGCACGAAAAGAAGGGGACCTTTGATAGATTTGCTTTCCTTGAAGTTGAAAAGGTAACATGGTCTGTCACCATATAGTGTGGTCTAAATATGAAAATAAATAAAATATTTTACCCACCAGCATAGTGATAACATTTGGTTATGTGGAAAATCACTGAACTGGATACTATGCAGATCTAATTCACAATAAGGGGGTGCAGACTAGGGAAGAACAGAAGTACTTTGGATTAGACAGAGGGGAGTGAAAGGAGGGAGGGGAGTAAAGATAGTAGATTGAATTGGACATTATTACCCTATGTGCATATATGATTATACGACCAGTATGATTCTACAACATGTATAACCAGAAGAATGAGAAGTTATAATCTATTTATATGATGTGTCAAAATGCATTCTACTGTCATGTATAACCAATTATAACACATTTTAAAAACAGAATAAAAGGACTACATCACCAAATACATAAAATAAAATCTTTTAATTAATTATTTTAATACTCTAGACATATTGGTCAAAATGTTACATATCTCCTCAACATTTAATGAAATCTTTTTTGAAACCCTATAGTTAAAATTCCTGTGAACACTTAAGGGAAAAGGTCAAATGAGGATTTGTGTTCACTTCAAATGAGTCAAGGCTGTAGGAAATCGCAGTGCTCACTCTGCAGTCTCTGAAGGGATGCATCAGGGCATGGGGAGGGCGACTCAGACATCCCATAACACATCCAGTACATCCATAACCACTTCTGGGATGTCTCCGGAGTGGCTGCCTGATTTGCCCATTCTGATGATCACTCCTGGCGTGAGACTGCTCAATATTTTCATTGATTTATTGTTGGAAATTTGATTTATTTATTTCTTTTTCTTTTTCTTGGTAGCACCCAGAAGGAGAATGCTGCTAAATTAGCTTCTGAGATTTGAGCGACATTCAGATGAAACTAGGACACACATGGAATTAGATATTCTTCTAAACAGATCAATCATTTTCCATCTATATCACAACAACAACAAAAAATATCACTTGAAGAAAAATGTTGCCCTAGTGCAGAAAATTAAGCTCTGAATTATGTAAAATTCAAACTGAAAATTCACTCTTTAGGTAGTTTGGTATACTCCAAGAATGAATAAAAACAAACTTGTTTTCCCTCTTCTTTATTTAGTTTGTTAAAACACTTAAATAGAATGTTGTGTTAAGTCTCAAAAAGAAATAATAAATCAGTATAAAACCACAACCCTGTGTTCCAGGGAAACAAGAGATTTTCCAATCTCTGATTTGTTGTTCCATTAAAGCAGATTTGCCCTCCTGGCAAAAAAGAGATCGCTTTGGGAAGAAGAGATAGAGTTGATGGTCAACTTGCTCCTTCATTCAAGTACTCCCTACTGAAACAGATGGCATCTTGGGGGTGCTCAATATCCTAGAATAGGTACTTATGAGCAAGACAACTCAGATCTACCAGATACCAGGAAGTGCCTTGCCCCCATATGTGGGAACGCAGTCTTAATTAGGCTACACATTCCTGTTTCCTCCACATTTTCATTCTTACTCATGGTTCTAGCAATCTAGATTCTGCCCCACAGCACGTAAATGAAATCTCTTGAAAACACCCTTCGCTTGACTTCTTATGAGTCCCAATCCTGGTCCATCTTGCAAAGCTCAACTGTTAACCTCTCCGCCACCAGCCCACAGACATACAGAGATGTTTGTTCTCTCCTTGGCTTCTAAGACCCTGAACTTGTCCAGCTGTTCCCGTCTTTCTGCTCCTTCTAAGGTCCTTGGTGTCCCCTTTCATCTCACTACTTAAAGGTCAGAGTTACCCCAGGGTTCTAGCCTAAGCCCTCATCCCTTTTGACTTCATGTGCTTTCCTTTGACCTCACACATGTGGCAACTGGCAGGAGAGTCTTCTGGATGGCACCCAACAATGACTGCAAGATGCATCTCACCTTCATTCCTCGGATCACCCTTCATACAAAGACTATCTCATCTGGATTTTCATCCAACCACTCTTCCCTGAAGGTCAAATCTGTAGTGAAGACTGTGGGTCTCTCTCTTCTTGGCAAATTGCCCATAACAGATTGGCTTGCCTCAAGACCAACTGACTTCAAAACCGAATTCATTGTAACTATAACCCTTTTTGCCTCATCAAAACCAGCACCACTAACCCACACTAGAGTCAGAAACAGGGGAACCATCCTAACTCATTTACCTGAAGAATCCCTCTTATCTTGCCTTGAGAATCTCCTCTGGCATTTCTCTTCTCATGAGGTCCTCAGACCCCCTGTGCAGGCAGGCACCCCTCCTCCCCGTCCTCACATGGCCTTGTTCCCCTCATTCCTTCACTGGGACTGCCTCCAGGGAAGACTGTGTGTGTGTGTGTGTGTGTGTGTGTGTGTGTGTGTGTATGTGTGTGGTGTCATACACATGCAACCCCACCCTTTTACTAGTACACAGTGACTGGCACTGGAAAAGCACTCAGAAAATATTTTTTGACTAAAGGAACAGGCAGAGTTTCTACTGGGCACTTCCAATTTCTAAAGTCAAATTTTCAACAGGCATCTCATGCTCACATAGGCAACCATCTTCCTACGCCAGAACCTACTTCTCTCCCTGCTCCCTCTCCCCCAGGACCACTGTCTTCATAGCCCTGACACACATCTGCCTCCTCCCTTGCTCTCCCTTCTCCATACCATCAAGGCTTCCTTTGCCTCTGTCCACTGTGTCTGATCCTGATGACCCCCTCATTCCCACATGTATGCAACTTTTTTTAATTTATTTCTACATTCCCCAAAACAGATCAATCATAGTCACTGGCTTATTTCCAAGTTTTAATGGCTTCCCTCTGCAACTAGATTTTTATTCTATCCAGATATTAGAAAATTACGTACACATTTCCCAAAATTTATCCCTCAGTGTCACTTTATCACCAAAGGATATTACCATGGGTTTATTTCCCTTTCTCCCTAGTCTTGAGTACTCAGCTGACTCTTGTTTTCTTCAGAGCTATCTTCAGCAATCATGGGTCCCTCACCATAGACTGATAATATAATGCACGCCCTCTAGCACAGAAGGCCGCCAGCTCAGTGTGGCATTCTTAGAATTACTACCATTACTACCCAGATTTACCCGCAGTATTCTCCTCTGGCCTAATTATTCATTGTTCAGTGCACAAACCCCAAGCTATGCAATGCAAAGTCTTCAATCAAACCATGACCTCTACCTATAATGCTTTCCCCTACCTGTCTACCAGCTCAATTCCCAGACCTTCCTAGATATACACCTCCATGCCAGAACAGGTTCCAGAATGGGCTTCCAAAACCCCTCTAGCCAAACTTACATTTTTTTCTCCAGTACAGTGGTTTTTTTTTAATACGATGTACAAAATGACTGAGGGGGGAGGTCGTAAGAAGAATGTTATTTGTATGTAAATTGCTATTTTACACATTCTAAACATGTTAGTGCAGTAGTACAAGTATATATTTTATAAGCAATTTATATATTGGGAGATTCTCAAAATTATTTTACTGAGAAAGGTAAAATCAAAAACATCTGGAAAATATGCCTCCAGCCTAACATTTTTCTCAAAGGGCTCCTGATTTAAGGTAATTGTGGCTCTCTCTGTCCTGCCCTCCTGGCTTATGTATCTCCACATAATAAAATGAACATGGCTTTGGAGTCAGACAGAAGTGGGTTAAAGTTGGGCCTGTCAGTTACTAGCTAAATGATTGTATCTCTGAATTTTTGCCGGATTACAGGGGAAAATGTATATGTATAAAATATATGCATGCATATGTATGTACATGCATAAAAAGCCTTACTCAGGGCCTAACGGGGTTTATTCCTCTTTCATGTCATTCTCTAACTCGCTTCACAAAGCTCCTTACATGCTTTATTTAGTTGCATTTCATAATAACCAACCAGGAGGTCTAGAGGGAAAACCTGAGGCTGTGTAGGGAACAACTCCTAAGTGGTAGCATCAGACTCCAGCCTAGCTCCGACAGGCTCTGAAGCCCCAGTTTTTCTCACCATCAGAAGCATCTGCAGTCACAGAGGGGCCAGTGGCTGGACGCTGGAGTGGGGAGGCACACAAGTGGAAAGTTACAGCATAATTTGAAAAGTGCTCTAAGAGGTATATGGAAAATGCTGTGGTGATAGAGAGGACAGAGACGTTGATTCTGCCTCAAGAAGTCTAGGAGGGTTTCACAGAGATGGTGGCACTAGCAATGTCTCTTGGAGTCCATGAATCTGCCTCACAAAGCGACCGGGAAGGCATTCTAAGCAGCAGGGCCAAATGCAGCGACATGGGGAGAGGGAGCCCATTTGAGTCACTGCAAGGAGTAGAGCGTGACAGGAGCAAAAGTGGGGAAGGACAGGAGAAGGAACTGTGCTAGGAGATGATGACAAAAAGGCAGGTGGGACTGATTCTAGAAGGACTAGAGCCAGCAGGAGTCTAAACAAGACAGGGACAGATTAGACCTGTGCTGTAGAGGACTGACCCTAGGGTTGGAATGCTACAGGGGTTTTGAACCAACTAAGACCATCTAGAGACATTTTTTTTTAAATGAATTGGTTTGTCCCATTATTGTGAATGTTAATATAGAATTTGTTTAAGCTGGACAGGTTTCCCCACGGTGGTTATGGTTTGTCCTTTGGAATCAATAAGCATTTTGTGGTGGAGTACAATGTAAATAACATGGTCCTCAACAAACTCTCACCACCAGTTACAGCATCTGCTGATTTTCTACCTCCATATTTCCATCTAAACTTAATAACTAACTTTTGACTCTAGGAAGAGCTTCCCCTTCTCCCCACTGAGTTATTTATATCACTGTGGGTGCATGGGTTTTCATTTTATTCAGTGAATTATATTTCATGCCTAAATAATCCCAGATGTGGCCAGTGGAAATTCCTTCAAGTTGACTCTTATATCGTTTTAATGTCTCCATTTATTCTTTGAATATTCTTACACTTTCTAACATAAGACAATATTCCAAATATAACTTGTGCTTTCCCTGCCCCAGCTCTAGAGGCAGGTTTTCTCCAAGGAGTTCTGGTCTTTTTGTGGGAAATAGTATTTAGAAACAGTGTCAGGTGTATTCCTGCTACTTATGTGTCACTGCCTCATGATCAACAAATTGACAGAACAATGAAATATACGTGTGGATCCTTGTATGTGTGTATGTATGTGTGGGCACATGTATATATTCATTTATATACTCTTTTATCTATATTTCTATTGGGAGATTTTTTAAAATACAGATTTGGGGGCTTCACCTTCAGATCTACTGAATCAGAATCTTTAGGAGTGGGCTCATAAATCTGTAATTTTTTAAAGTTCAGCCAGGTAAAGGCTCCTGTAACTGTTCAGACAAAAGCTGAGGGGGCATGAACTAGACAGAAGCAGTAAGATGGAGACAAGATCAACTGACTGGGAGTCTGACTGGACAAGAGAGGTGAGAGTGGGAGGGAGGACTCAGGCATCCTGCTTGGACAGCAGTCACTGGGGCATGCACATTGTCATTGACACAATGAACACTAAACACTTGTTTATTTAATTATCTTTTCACTTCTATATGATTACATAAAAGTTCAAGTGACATATAGGAAGAAAATAATTGTAAAACAGTCTAGAATCTATCCCTCTTCCATGATATTTTTATCATACAAACTAGAAACTGAGTTTTACTCAAGGCAAGAAGGATGACTTAGGAATTCATTGTCAGTAGGCCAGGCTCTCACATAGATAGACTTGGTCTGGCCAAAGTGATTGTGTTCATGTCTACTACGCAGAGAAATAGACCTGCAAGGCAAGAAGCAATGTCTATAACAATATTTCTTATTGTCAGAAAAGAAGAAGATGGAAAAATAAAAGAAGAAGAGGAGCAAGTCTGCTAGCAATAGAAGTCATTAAGCTGTGATGCTGCTTGCTACCACTGCAGCATAAAAATCACTGGAGCATGAGCAAATATATATAAAGGAGATGTAACAAGAAAACTAAAAGAGAATGACCCTGCTATAACAGAAAGTTTAAAACCCAGATAAAAGTACAATCCACACAAAAAATAATATTTCCCGTGTTTAGTAGTAAAAGCAATTTATCAATAACCTCCTCAATGCAAAATCCACTGGGCCCTTTTCCGGAGATACCTGATTCTATTCTATTGATCCAGTCGAGTCTCCTCCTTGACATCCTCCCTGATATCCTCCCTGATCTTGGTTTCCAGAGCTCTCCATTTTCTTGGTTTATTTTCATTACCATCTTTCACAGGTACCTCTTTCTCTTCCAGTCTCTAAAATCTATCTTCCTGGAAGTCCTGACCCTGACCTCATCTCTTTCCTCCCTTCATTCCCTGGGACATCTTATCCACTCCTACACGTATACTACAACTCCTGTGGCTCTCTCCTGACCCACCTAGTCACCTCTAGCATATATATCACAGACTCAAATGTAAATACAGTCTTGTATCCCTTTAACAACTTGGATACATTCTGAGAGCTGCACTTAAGCAATTGTGTCACTGTGCCACCATCATTTACAAAAACATAGATGATGCAGGTCAATCACTCAATGTGATTGACACAATCAAAGGATATAGTAAACATGAAACAGACAAGGCTGGTGCTAGTGTCACTTGACATACGATTTTACAGTGACTTTTTTTATAAACTAGGAGTACACACTAAAATAACATGAATATTATAATATAGGACACACATAAACTAATAACACAGCCATTTATTATTGTTATCAATCACTAGGTACCGTACGTAATCATAAGTGCTATACTTTTATATGATCGGCAGCTCAGTAGGTTTGCTTTACTAGTTTCACCATAAACACAGGTGAGCGGGTGCACCACATTATGACAGCTGTGACATCACTGGGCAATAGGAGTTCTTCAGCTCCATTATGAATCTGATGAGATCACTGTCATTTATGTGGTCTCTCCTTGACCACAATGTCACCATACAGCACATGATTATATGTTCAAAGCGGAACTCAGTTTCCCCTGGCCTTGCACCTACTCCTCATTCTATTTTAGTAAATGAGAACCATCATCCCTCCAGCTGCTCATGTCAGAACCTTGATGATTACCTTATACCTCTCTTCTTTCTGCCCTCCCACTCTCTCTGGCTGTATCTAATCAGTCATCAGGAATCTAGAATCTTCATAATACATTAGTTATTTTGCCTTGAATACTGTCAAAATTACTTACATCTGTGCTACTTCAAGTGCCCCTAGACCTTCTGTCCTCTAACCTATTGTCTACACTGCAGCCAGAGTGGCCAGTCCACAGCCTAATCCTAATGATACTCCTTCTTCTAGAAAGCCCTCTCTGACTTCCACCCTTCCAAGAATGGGTTAGGCCTATGTCCTAAGGCTCTCACATACCTGGGCCAACTAACTTCCATACAGTCAATATCCAGCTGCACAGTTATGTTGAGTATTTTCCTTGTGATTATATGTCTCTTGAGGTAATATTGCTCACTTCTGGATTCCCCAGTACCTCACACAGTTTTGCGAATACATATGCACTCAAAAAACCTTTGTTGTAAAGCATTTTTGTTCCTCTAAGCCAAGGTTTCTTAATATATGGTCCCACATTCACATTCACCTGGTATCCCAATACTGTCCTTTATAAACTCCTTTCCACCCCAATATAAAGCACATGGGACATTTGTAGTATCTTTTTTTGACTTTTCTGAATTTGGACACTCATTCTGCTTTTGTCTTTTTTTTAATGAGGATGAAATTATTTTTGCAAAGGATAAAGGATAGGCCAGATATGTTGTAAAATGTCCCTCAATTTGCTTTGGTCTATTTCTCATGATTAATTTAAAGTCATAAATTTTTTGGCAGAAAAATCTGATAAGTGATGTTGGAGAGTCCCTGTATATAAGAGGTGGACTTGGGGAGAAGAGATAGACAAAGGCAGTCAAGCAGTAAGAGAAAACATCAGGGCCACAATAACAGGGCAAAAAGCAGAAGGGTACTAATTAGAAGGTGGTCAACTGTAGAAGAGGTTAAGTGGGATGCCCATGTAGCACTCAAGGTCACTTGAGAAACTCCAAAGAATGATTCCAGTGACTGGCAGAAGTAAAAATCAGTTCATCATGTTGAAGAATAAATGAAAGATGAGAAAATGAAGAGGTAAATGGAATTCTGAATCTCAGAATCAGAGACTCAGTCTCTTCATTTTTAGATGAGGAAAACAAAGCCCAGGAAGTTACATGTCTGGTTTTAGAAACAGAGCCAGTACAGAGTTTGGTCCCACGGAACCCAATCCCCATGCACAATACCATGCTCCCTCTTCAGAGAAGTTAGTATTGAAGGAAGAAAGAATTGAAAAGAATCATAAAGAAAAGAAAAAATCATAAAAGACTTTTAATAAAGTAAAAGTCTCCCACATTTTATGATCTTCCTAAAATGTCAACTGGCCTTGTCTTGCCCTTTTAAGTCCCTTCACTGGTCCCCACAACTTGTGGAATGAGCTGTAAAATCCCTTAGTGATCTAGTCTGTATCCCCTAATTCAGTTCATCTCCCAACCTTCTCTAGCAGTGCTGAGCTAGAGTACTCACTCTTCCCTTGGGGTACCCTGCTCCTATAAGTTCTGGGACCTCTGTACAAGACCTTGCCTCCTGATGTTACCTCCTTCCTCCTCTATTCCCTTTCTACTCATTTGTCAAACTGTTCTTCATCCTGCAAAAGTGATGTTCTCCAATCCCCTAAATTTCTGCCCTAGAACTCCTTCTATATCTTTGGGTGAAACTCTTCTGGGCCAGGGAAGACTTAAACTTATTTAGAGCTGGTAGGTGCTATATTACAATCTCTGAACACACCTAGATTTCATTACCCTCTTATAAACATTCCATCATATTTTCAAGTTACTTCAAAAGAGCATATGTTTGCTAAATCAAAAGGGATGCAAATCAATATTGTCCTTATAATACAGTTAAAAAAATCAAGTAATTTAAAAGGAATGTTTCATTCCTTGTAAAGTCCATGACCTCATTTCAATAGAAAACAATGTATCCTAATTGCTATATTTTCCATTCAGACCAGTACAGCATTAGAAGGAAGTCAGATGGAATTTGCTGTCAGATTTAAGAGCACAAGAGTAATTGGTCATTAGTGCCATCCAAATATTTCTTTAAAAAAAATCTGAAGCCTGCTTCTCAGTGCCAGCTCAGAATATTTTCAGGATTTTCTTCTCACAAAGTATATGTAAAATCTCACCCCTATTTCACACCTTGATCCTTCCAGCCAATATGAAGGACAAAGAACAAATAAAAATATATTATGTACTGAGTATGCCCATGAACAAGGTTCTAGGTATAGGGATTCCAAACATGGAATTCAAGCAGGTGGAGAGGCAGTAAGTCAACAAATGCAGCATGATGGAATGAGTCTTTAAGGGAGGCTTCTGCATAGTGGTCTAGACACACAAAGGAAAAAATGGCCTAAAATAGTCTGGAGCTGTCAGATAAAACCTCAGGGAGAGACGACACTGGCTTTGAGGTTGAAGAAAGGAAAAGACTCTGCAAGCAGAGAAATGAGAGGTCATTTCAGGCAGTCCAAATGTCATGTGCAGGGATAAGCCAACACTCCCTAGAGATACCTGGTGTGGCCTCTTTTGAGAAATGAAAATTCCATTACACAGCAGATCACCCATATTGTAAATTTAAACCCTGTTGATATCCCTTTCCTTGTCCTCAATTCAGTACTTCTCATCTCCAGCCTTGTTTCAAATGAATCAAAACTCATTTGCCTCTTCTTCTAGGCCAGCTTCTACAGTACAGATGCCATTCGTTTCTCCTCAGTCCATAGCCCTTATTAGATGATTTTCCTTAAAGGAGAAACCCTCTGAAACACGGTCTCACCCTCCAGACTACAAATGATGGCACTGGGTACACACAATGACCCATCCTAGGTCAATTAGATTCTCCTTCCTGAGAATTTGGAGTCAGGACTCATAAGACTGGTTCAGTTGGTTTCGTAGGACCAAGCTGGACAGACATAGGGACTGACACAGATTAGGTGGGTTGGGAGCAGGGGTGGTAAGTCATATGCAAAATGAATTTTCAGTTAAGCAGCTAGTATAAAGCCAGAAAAAAGCAAATATTTTACTCAGAGAGAGGCAGGTATGTGAATCCCTGTGACACATGGGGGACACTAGCAAGAGAAAGAATTAGGAACAGACTAGCTGCAGTGCATGAGTGGCAGCCATAATCCCTATAATTGAGGTCCAAAATTTTATTGCCACCTTGTAATCCTTTCCCTAATTGTGCTTCTTTGAAAAAGTTTTAATTTCTTACAACTGATAATCCCTTACTTAGAAGACAATCCATTATTCATAGGTCTTCTTTTAT
Source organism: Callospermophilus lateralis (assembly GCF_048772815.1). Classification (NCBI taxonomy): domain Eukaryota; kingdom Metazoa; phylum Chordata; class Mammalia; order Rodentia; family Sciuridae; genus Callospermophilus; species Callospermophilus lateralis. The sequence goes on along the minus strand of NC_135318.1, from coordinate 43,699,389 downwards.
ATACACAGACATATTAGTTTTTTAGGTGGACACAATATCTTTATTTTATTTTTATGTGTTGCTGAGGATTGAACCCAGTACCTCATGCATGCTAGGTGAGCACTCTATAACTGAGCCACAACCTCAGCCCCATCATAGGTCTTATTTCTTATTATCTGTAAAATCAACTCACAGTGATCACAGAAGAATGTTTTAATGACATTATTAAACAGGAATTAAATTTTAAAAGAAGGCTCAAACCTTAAAATAATCCTGAATAGTCTTTTTTTAGATATTTATTTATTTTAGTTTTTTAGGTGGATACAATATCTTTATTTTATTTTTATGTGGTGCAAAGATCAAACCCAGTGCCTCACACATGCCAGGCGAGCACGCTACCATTTGAGTCACATCCCTAGCCCCCTGAATAGTCTTATAATAATACTCAGACCAGCCTGTTTATGTACTACCAACCCAGAGAGATGTTCTTTTATCTCTAGAGGGTAGAATTGGCTTGCTGCTCTCTTGTCTATGCTGATGGGAAAGGAATGGCAGAGAACTAGTGGGAAAACCCAAAATCCTTCAGCTTTGTGGTAGAAGCCATTCAGATCCCATTTCCCCTTGAGGAAAGAAAGAAACAAACTAATAAAGAGGTAGAGATAAAAGGCGAACATCTCTCACAAATCCATCTACTTTCTATACCACCACTACCAGTGGCCGGCTCAACAGACCTGTCTTCCAACAGCAAGGTTGAAATCTGAAAATCCATTTTTGTTTTTCTTTTATTTGTGCATTACAAATTCAATTTTAAAAATGGGGCTGGGGTGGTGGCTCAGTGGTAGAACACTTACCTAGCATGTGTGAGGCACTGGATTCGTTTCTCAGCACCATATATACATAAATAAAAATAAAGTTCTATCAATAACTAAAAAAACAAAATTTAAAAAAATGAATTGAGAATAAATGAATTAAATGTGTACACAATTTCTGGCCCCTAAGTCACAGTTACTAAATACTACACTGGTTCAAAAAGGCTTAAATGGTTCTGTTTTATAATATATAAAATTTATATGTCCTTTATAAGGTCTACAGCATCTTTACAAATACAGGGCAGCAACCAAACCCTCTGACTTCTAATAGTTTTAGATTAATCTTTTCAATGGTTATTTCCACTTCTGGGTCCCTCAACATTCAGCATCTTCTGTGTAGAGAAATGGGTACCCTGCTAGCAGAATTGAAAGACTGTGGGCATCCAAATCTATTTCATGGGGAAAAATAAACTTTTCAACAAATATTGTTAGCACAATTAACCTTGTGCAAAAGTCTGAAATCGGAGCACTACCTCATATCATATAAAACATTAACTCAAAACAGATCATCAAACTAAATGTAAAAGCTAAAGCCATAAAGCTCTTAGAAGAAAATACAGGAGTAAGTCTTTTTGATCTTGGATTAGGTACTGGTTTCCTAGTTATGACACTAAAAGTACAAGGAAAAAAATACACAAATTGGACATCATCAAAATTAAAAACTCTTACAACTCAACAACCAAAAGACAAGTCTACTTTATCAGCTTGCAACCTTTTGGGTTGAAAAGCACTGGTCTGTTGAGCTCTGCAACATACCAAAGAAGTCCTTGGAATCTTGCTGCTGAAAATGTGCTCTGTGGATTAGCAACATCAGCAGGACCTGGGAGCAGGTTAGAACTAACTGCGGTGTGTCAGACCTCACTCCAGACCTACTGACATACATCTGAATTTTAGCAAGGGCCCAGATGCACCTGACACAAGTGATATTTGAGAACTGTTTGCAGTTGGAAATTGATCAATCCACACCTGAAAAACTCAAGTTAATCAACAAAAGGAGCCCAGTCACTGAAGGTGTGTAGTCCACTGGCTAAAGGATGGATATCTGAATGGTTTTCTGGAGGAAGAGTCAACCCTCCTAGAGCTTCCTTTTCCTTTCTTGGCAGCAAAATGTCACCTCCATTACAAAGGTGTTCTGATCCACATCCCTGGGGACTGAAGGCGAGTAGGATGGCCTCCTTGGAGATGCTGCCATAGAACAGTTTCACCACAGTGAAATCTACTTCTCTGACTAACCACTGGGCTGATATCATCCCTTATAATGTAGTGCAGTTCAGGGCAATGTTTTCAACCAGTGACCCATTATATGCTAACTATATTTTTCAAGTAAAAATGTGTTTGTATTTCTGAATTAAAAATTGAAATCCATGGTGTGGCAAGGAAAAGTATACCCTTGACAATAACTGAATGGAGTATTTGTGACTGTCCTGGGAAATCTAGGACATATGGTACCAAAACCCATGAGGCTTTAATAACCTGAATGAGAATTATGATGACCTTGGTCTTTCTTTGGGTGTCTATACTAGAATTCAGGGCACAGCAAGCTCCTTCCCACCTTAACACCTTTGCAATACTCTCTCCTCTGCCACCATACCTACACTTGTCTGCCCCTTCCCGCCTTTCAGGTCCCAGTTGAAATGCCACCTCCCTAAAGAGATGCTCTGCAAATCTTATCTAATGTCACTTCCATACCCCTACCCAACCCAACCCTGTTCTATGATTATTCCGTCTTAGCACTTATCACCATTTAGTCAAGCTGTTTTCCTCTGAAGGCACTCCTGGCCTCCCTCGCCAGAACGTAAGCTTCAAGGAGCAGGAACTTCATCATATTCCCTGCCACACCCCCTGCACCTGGCATATTTTAGATGTAATAAACCAATGAGAAAGAACCGCCCAACTTAGAGAATAAGTAAATCTTAACAGAAATAACCAAATAGACTCTAACTTAATAACACTAATGAGATCATTGATGAGCAAACCATAGCTTTCATCAAAAGTGTTTGCTTCGTGCTCTTGCCAACGCACAGAAAAAGAGAGATCCAATGAATACTCGGATGATCCCACTGAGTGATTCTGCTTAAATCTACTTCCCTCTCAGAGCCATACCTGTAAAAATGAGGCTATATCCCAGAATGGGGGAGCTCAATGAGATGACATAAAGTGTGTGGTAGAAAGTAGGCACTCAAACTATATAGATTTAATTCTTTGTAGGTACCTCCACACTTCCCCTATTAAAACTGACCAAGAAACTAAAAAATAATAATGAAATCATATCTCCAGGACTTCATGTGAACCTGCTTTCCCTATACTCCAGGCCCAATCTTGGCTGTTAGACTGCTCTCTTGAAACCCAACAAGTGCAAGTGTATTTGCCACACTAGTCTATTTTATCCATGTCACAATTTTTAATTAAATGTCTTCCATAGATCACTATTTCAAATCATTGTTTCAAAAGTGGGGATGTTCTAAAGTGAACTTGAACATGATTCCATTTCTAGACTGAGCTCTAGCAATCTGTTTCAAGTACTCTTAAATAAAGCCCAGGATTTATACACAAACAGATGATAAATGGTATTAAGAACACGCTTACTGGGCTGGGGTTGTAGCTCAGTGGTAGAGTGCTTGCAAGCATGTGTGAGGCACTGGGTTCAGTTCTCAGTACTGCACATAAATACATAAAATAAATGTCCATTGACATTTATTTATTTTTTTTTTTAGTTAAAAAAATGTTAAAAAAAGAAAGTGGGACTGGGGCTGGGCCTCAGAGGTAGAGCACTTGCCTAGAATGCGTGAGGCACTGGGTTGGATCACCAGCACCACATTAAAAAAAATTAAATAAAAACAAGATAAAGCTATTGTGTCCATATAAAACTAATATATATATATATATATATATATATATATATATATATATATATATATATTAAAAAAAAAGTCTACTGAGTTCTGGTTAGGACCGTGTACAGTGATAGAAACCACAGTGACTAAGAAAAATAAGCAGCTGTAAACCAGTGAAGCAACAGCATTGGGCATCGGAAATCAGACTGATCTGAATTCTCCAGTCTGCCAGAGGGTCAACTCTGTGACTCTGCTGCCCCACCAGTGGGCTGGTGTTAGCAACTCTGCCTCCCTTGAAGGGTTACCAAGAGGATGCATGAGACAAATCTGTATGCACATTTAGCTCTGAGTCTGGTGCTCAGGACATGTTAGCCCTGCTTATGTTAAAATCCATTCTCAGCATCAAGGACCCCAAACATATTTACAAATGAAAATACTCAGAATGAAAGAATGGCACTAGATACACAGCAGCACTGGTCACAAAAGATACAAAACTTCAGGAGTATTTGGATCCCTTCATCTGAGGATGGTAAAGTCTCCTGGCAAAGGTAAGAAGAAAACAGATGGTGCCTTGCAGGATATAGATAACAACAGGACCCCTGTAGTGGGCACCTTGTATGTAATATTCACAAAAACTCAAGTAAATACCTGTAAGCCCTATTTTTACAGAGTAGCTGTTTTCCTGATGATATAGTCACCCAACTGGTAGCAAACCTAGGCTGCACAGAGAGAGACTGAGGGAGGAGGAAGATAAATCATTCCTGTATGAGGTAGGAAACAACAGAGTAATTATATTATTGCCAAGTGGAAAGCAAACAACTTGAGGTTTTTTAAATGGAAAATAAAGATATAATAGCAAATTAGGGTCCAAGAGAATGGAAAACAAAGGAGTCTGGAATTCTGCCTGAGTGCAATAAAGAATCATTGCTTTGCTTTTGATGTGTACATGTTCAATTAATTTAATTAAATACTACCACTATTACTAAGAACATTTATTGAGCACCAACTAAGGGCCAGACCCCACACTAAACCCTTTATATATGTTGTTTCTAATAATTCCAACGACTCTGCAATTTAGCTATTGTCACCCTCATTTTGCAAATAAAGAAGGTCCTGAGACCTTCAATGCCTGCAGTAAATGGCAGAGTGGGTTCTGTGTGTGATGTCAAAAATCAGTGTCTTTTCCCCTAAGACAGCACTGCAGATAGACCTCCCTTGCAACAGAGAACCATAAAATAAGGGAGAAGAAAATGGAGACAGGGAACTCCCCAGAAGCAATATAAGGATCCAGAGTCAGGACATTAATGTCTCAACCGGAATCACTGTGAAAATGAAAAACAGGTGACAGGAACCAATGTGTTCATGACCTTTTCTTTCATTTACTCCCATTCTATGTCATGTTCTGCTACCTGAAGTCGAAATCAAGTTAGTAATTATTCCAGCCCCTATTACTGTCCTTGCCTTCAAGCCTGATTTGAATCCTGTTGCTAGCCCAACAGTAAATGCTGCTTTCGGCATTTCCTTGTCCCATCACAATCTTATCAGAGCTAAAATACAGCATCATTCTCTAATCTGTTATCTGCATTGAAAGAATACGACAAGCCTCCACATCCAATAAATCATATCATGCCTCACATACCAACATTTTTAAAAACCTGAGTCAAATACATAGCCTGTCAAAACAAGAAAACACATATGCTGAGCTCTAATGAGCTCTGCCAAATCCTACATCATTATTAAGGTTCATCATGATCTCAGAGAGTGCATTGTTTTACAAAAATGGAGTGTGTTGTTACCAATATTTGTTGGGCTGCCTTCTCGTTAATATTTTAGGCAACAATGCACAACAAGTAAAGCAGTAGGAAATGTATGCAAAAGAATATATTTTTCAAACTAATGCAAAAGCTAAGAACCAACTGCACAATTACTTGCACTATCTCATTTGACTGTATTAAGAGTCAGAAGTTTTAATGTTCATGCAATGATTCCAAAAAGCCAAAATATTTTTGCATTAAAACCTTAGCAGTAGTCCTCTCCATGAACTCATTATTTCAAGTGGAAAAACAGTAGTATACTGAGATATACAAAAATGCATAAAGATAAAAGACTGTTCATTGCGGTTTATGCACTGTCTTCACCAGAAAAAGATACATACATATATAAGATGAAACAAAATAGCAGCTCTCAATTATATAATGATCTATGGTTTGTGTTTTTGAACCCACTGGACTTAATCTTATTCCAACATGCAAAGACATACATAGATATTCGGGAACTCTTCTCAACTATACATACTCAGACCCAATCAAATAACCTGGAGAATGTAGTAATAAAGTCCTTTCTCTGTAGTCAGGCTTACTACTGTGTCAATATCAGCATAAAGAGACAACCATTACCTTAATAAATAGAAGATAAATTATCTTTTTTTTTCCATCAAGTAAGCCTCCCTACAAACCCAGTTATACAAATAACTCATGCATCTTTCCCTCAATTCTGAGTGTTTCTGTAATCATCCAAGCCTGATAGCCTTGAAGCCCCACTGCTGCTCATCATAACAACAGTCTACTGCAACTCCACCCTTTTCCCACCTTTAGTTTCAATGGTGCCTTTAATTTTTCCCCTATTAGAGAAAGAATGAGGATTAAGAGTTCAAATTCTCCAAGTATTTCATTGAACTGTCACATTAATACTATTTAACCCCAGGGAATTTTCTGTTTGCCACTCTCTCCCTTCCCCCAAAGGACTACATCTTATTTTGATGTAGTAATGGAAAGCACTGCACTAAGACAGAGTAAAAACATAATGGGCTTAAATTTTTAAACATCTAACCTTTTCATGAGTCATGGTTAATCATTTGCACCTGTGACTTTAATAATCAGCCTGGCAATTAGAGAGGCAAAATCTGCAGGACAGAACTAAGTAATGCCTCAGTCACAACCATTACCATATCAGGGAAGAAAAGAGAAAGCTATTTTGTCTTATGTGACATGAAGAAAGTTTTACTAAGTTCCACCAAATCTCAAGAACATTAAAGCTCTAAATACTTAAAATCTTCAAAAAAGACATGTATATACATACACACACACACACACACACACACACACACACCTGTAGTTTCAAACATTAAGATTTTACCTTCTGTAACAAGTTTTCAACTTTAGGTTTCAGGAGGGGAAAAAAAAAGCTTAGGAATATAAGCACAATATTAGGAGGGGAGAGCTAATATTTTAAGTCATTTACCCCAATGAAAAATTAGGACTATTGGTGTTACAATATTTAATTGCTTATTTCATTGTGAAAGGCAGAGTAAAAGTGGCAATATTCTGATGGAAGTTGTTCTGCATCAGTGAAACACACAAGTTTGGAAGGTAAAAATATGATCTCTGTCAGTTGTAGTCTATCCTCAGCAAGTCATTTTCCTTGTGAGCAGAGGTTCCCATATCATGGAAATCTTCCTTAACTGCCAAAGGCGGAAAGGGATTCCCTATGAACAGCATCTGGACCACACCTTGTTTGGTCACACAAGAAGCTGACAAGGGCAGGAGGGAAATGTGTCTGGTCCAGAGAGAGGATAGGGCCAAGAATCAAAATATGTCCCCTTCGATTTAACAGGAAAGGCCCCTACAATGGTTATTCAACCAATGGAGTTCTAGCGGTCAGTGCTGGACTATGTCTGTGGGATGCCTGATAGGATTTTGTGGTCGAGCAGCTGCCAGCCTTTTATAACCTTAGTGATATTGTGGAAGCATCCATTTAGTGTGTAAATATGCTTTGGGCATTAAAACAAGGCAAAGTGAAATATTAGAGAACAAGGTTCCCCACCCACTGCAGAAATTTCCAAGGTCCAGAGCACCTGAGATGAAGATTCCAAATTACCTGTAGCAAAATTTCTTTGTGTTTTTTTTTTCTTTCCTTTTTCTTTTCTTTCTTTCTTTTTTTTTTTTTTTTTTTTTTTATCCACTTGCTTGCTGATGAACCTACTGAGGGGCCTCCCAAAGATGATACCCACGGTTAATCTATTGGTCCTACCATTTACCTAGTTAGCAGGGAAAGAATTGTTTAATAAGTACCCAGTCCTTCCACTTGTAGCAGAAATGAACCACCAAAAAAAGCATCAGAACACTTAACTCCTTAGAAATTAAAAAGACTTCCGGAAGGATAAAGAGATCTCTCCTTCCCCACCTGCACCGCCCCCCCGACCCCCTACACTCTGTTTCTCCCCTAGCCCTAGAGTCAGTAGCCCCTCTGTAATTCCATGAGGCTCCAGAGAAAATCTTTTCTTTCATGGGGCTCCCTGATCTGACCCTGGGAAAGCCCAGCTGGTCGTTCTTCTTCCCACCCTTCCATCCTTCCACCCAACCCTTTCCCGCCGCCCCAGTTCACCCCTTACCTGATAATGTCGTCGTTGTGTCCCAAGAAGAATTTTTGGCTGTGCTCACGGGTGTTGTACACTACCCCGACCCCAGCCACAAAGTAGACCACCTCCTTGCCGGCTGTATAGTACAGGTTGTTGCGGCACTGGTGACCCCGGTACCCGTACACCCACTCCAGCCGGAGCTGGCAGCTGGGAGCTGTCCGATCCGCCATGATAAGCCGACCCCACTCGCCCCCCGGCCCCCCTGCGCGCAGGTCCTTGGCCCCCGCGCGCCGGGTCTGTCCTCGCCAAGTCTCGGGCTGCTGCGGACCTGCAAGGGCTCAGTGTGCAGCGCCGGGCGCTGATTTCCGAGGCGACGCACAGGCACAGCCCAGCGCGCCGGCCGCCACCATCATCCGCCGCCGCCGCCGCCGGAGACGAGCCGCCGCCGCCGGTGCGCGGCAGCCAGACCCTGCCGGGCGCCCCGGCTCCCTCCCCCGGGGCGAAGCGGCTTCGGGGGAGCCAGCACCCGCGTGCGCGCGCGCGCCTCACTGCACCTGCGGGCTTCGGCCCCTGAGAGATGTTCTCGGGGGGGTCACCCCGTCTTTTAAGTCAGAGATCTGCATATCCAACCACTGATTACCCAGTTCGCTCACTAAGTTTGCAGTGCACAGGGGCTTCACAGCAGGCAGCGGGATTTAATCCGTGACAGTTTGGGTTTGACAGGCAGCCCAAGTAAGCTTTGCCATCAGCGTCCTTGGATCCGAAACTGACAGTCTGCGAGACCGAGGAAGAAAGAAACAGATTTTTTTTTCTTTTTTTCTTTTTTTTTTTTTTTTTTTTTTTTTTGCATAAGTCACCTAGTCCAAGAAAATGATCCCCAAACTAAACCAAGTTTTTTGTTGTTGGGTTTTCCCCCCTAATTGCCAACTACTCCCTTCAGATCCATCTCGTTAATGATGAGAAATATGTCCTAATGCTGCTGGCTGGTAGTTGTTGATCTGATTTGAAAGAACATTTGTTGTTTCCCCATAAACCAGCCGAACATGCAATGGTCATCGTTTAGATGCTCCAATTAGCTGTCATGTATGTGATTAAAATTCGTATCCTCTTTGAACCTTCTTTTCACTGAGAAAACCCTAAAGAACTTAGCAGTTCTCCCTAATCAGCAACTCCAATCTCAAGCGTTATAAACGATTTTCTTAATCGGAGGAGAGGAAATCAGGCACTAGTGCAGTTGGAGGAAGGAGAACACTACCTACAAATGCCCTGGGTCCAGAGAAATTTAAAAATTAACAAGTGGCAAAAATCGTGCACCTCTTCTCAGGAAACTCTACGGGGTCCCGCGGGCTCCTGGGTCTGCCTCTGGACCTGGGGGCGGGGGGCGTAGGACCACGGGGGTGTAGGACCACTGGGGATAGCCCGCAGGCCCCCCAACACACACACACACACACACACACACACACACACACACGGTTATGCCGTGGTGCAAGAGATGCCCACCCGCAGGGACACCCCGACCCGCACCCGCTGCAGCCCTGGCGGCTTCTTGCTTTCCTCCCACTCCAGATTCTGCCTCGCCCGCGGAGCATCCCTGTTCTCTCCGCCTCTAACCTCTGCTGCTAGCGAGTGCCGCCGGCGCGTCCGGGATCCCGCACCGGCGAGTGAAATCCTCTGCCTGCGCTTCCCTACCCTCCCCGCCTCCCGCACCCTGGGATGGGCCTCGTCACTGGGGCGCCGCGGGAGACAGGTTTTTCCTCCAGTCGGGGCTCCGGGGGCGGGGCCACAGTGCGGCTTGCGGGGACAGCTGCGACGGGTTACTAGGCGAGACTGCGGCGCTAGGAAACGCCGACGCCCGAGAGGGCTGGCCCGCCCCTCCTTTCCCCGCCCCGGCGGCCCCTTCCCTGGTGCATCTTGGGAAGTGTAGTCCTCTCTATCCCGGCTGGCGGGGGCAGCGCTCAAAGCGGACCTCAAGTCCCAGGATTCCGCGCGCCCAAGCGGGCCTTGTAGAGGCCAGTGCGGTCGTGCGGTCGTGCGTTGAGCCTGCGGTGCTCCCTCGGCTGGGGACCGCGGTTCTCCCACGGCGGCTGCTAGCGGGCGCTGGCGTCCCACAGGGTCGGAGGGCGTGTCTCTGGAGGGAGCAGTGGAGTTGGAGTGGAGAAAGCTTCAAGATTCCCTTGCTCCAGTCCTAGACTGGTTCCCGTAGACGACGTCCCTCCCTTGCTGTACCACTTAAATCAAGCTCGTTTGTTCCTACTTCAGTTTTTCCATTTATTCAGATGGATTCTAACTTGTTCAAGTGCAGTACTGCCAAATTTAAGAAAACCCTGGCATGTGATCTGTGGGACCTGCCTCCTAAATTAGAGGACGTGGCTACTAAAAGATAACCAGATTTGGAAGCGGGAAGGTGCTCTTACCATGAGTAACTAACTTACTTTGTCCCTGAAAGGCAGAAGCTGGTAACATTTTTTTTTTTCCCCAAACACTGCCTGAGGTAAACTATGACTCCACAGTGTTTTGAGGCAGCCTGTGTTTAAACTGGGGCCACAGCCAGCTTTGGGGAAAAGGAGATTTCAAAATCTGAGTAAGAGCATGCAAAAGGTTGATAAGATTTGGACATCTGGAACATTCTTTCCATGCTCACAATGAAATTGCCTTCTCAATTCTTCAGTCTACTTCAAGCCTTAATACAGTCCTTTGGTAAGAAAGGCTCCAGAACTCAAAACTGCCAGCTTAGGTGACAGTTTCTGACTCCAGCAATGAAGATGTTAATTGGTCGCATCTTTAATTTAAAGCAAACAATCTACAAATATTCATGGCAATGCCTAGGCAATAAGGGCACTACCAAAAATAAAAATAAACTTGGCCAGAAAAAGGTTTGTACTGTCTTCACCTGCTTTTTATCACTATAACAAAATACCAGAGACTGGATTATTTATGAAGAAAATTTCATTTGGCTCATGATTCTGGAGACTGGGAAGCCAAAGAACATGGCATGAGGCATCTGGTGATGATGCCTTATTGCATAATAACATGGCAGAGGGCAACCCATGGTTAAAGAGCAAGCTTGCTAGCTAAGGGCTTTTTTTCTGCTTATAAAACCATCATGGAGGCCCCACACTCATGTCCTCATCTAACCCTAATTATCTCCCACAGGTTCCACCTCAAAATACCTTTAACATATGAATTTGAAGAGTAAGTTTTTAATACATGAATTTTGGGGAAACCCATTTAAACCGTAGCTGAGACATAAGAAAAAATAGAGTTGATGATACCGTGCCATAAAACCATACCAAATGAACTATATAGAGACATTAATTTCTATGTAGGAATTCGGGAGAGAAAGAACTTTTCCAGATATAAGAAGTCAGCAGAAATTTCTTGTAAGAAATAGGAAAGCAATTGGTGCACTCCCAGCTATTAGGGAGGCTGAGGTTGGAGGATCACAAGCTCAAAGGCACCTTGGAAACTTAGTGGGTCCCTGTCTCAAATAAAAATTTAAAAGGGCTGGAAATGTAGGTCAGGGGTAGAGCACTTGTCTAGCATGTACAAGACCCTGGGTTCAATGCCCAGTACCAAAAAAAAAAAAAAAAAAAAAGATGTAGGTAGAATTGAGATAAGTAATAAATTGAAAGAGCATTCTATCTGGGTCTATTAAAATTTTTCCAAAAAAAGTAGGGGTATAATATAGATCTAGAACATACCCAGTTTTGTGAAAAAGAAAATTCATTGTGAAAGGGGATATAAGATTATGAATGGAGGGCTGGAGTTGTGGCTCAGTGATACAGCACTTGCCTGGCATGTGTGAGACCCTGGATTCTGACCTCAGCGCCATATATAAATAAATTAATTAAATTAAAGATCCACTGACAACTAAAGAAATTATTTAAAACAAAAAAAAGGTTGCAAATGGAGCTGAACATAGAGGTTTGTACTGTTTTTTTTAAATAATGAAGAGTAATTAATTTTTGAAGAGAGGAATAACAATAAAAATAGTAATCAAAACTGAGGTATAATAAACTTATTTCATACTAAAAAAGGTACCAAAAACATACATTGGAAAAAAGATAGCCTCTTCACAAATGGTGCTGGGAAAACTGGAAATCCATATGAAGCAAATAAAATTAAATCCCTTTCTCTCACATTGCACAAAACTCAACTCAAAGTGGATCAAGGACCTAGGAATTAGACCAGAGACCCTGTGCCTAATAGAAGAAAAAGCAGACCCAAATCTTCATCATGTTGGCTTGACCTGATTTCCTTAACAAGACTCCTAAACCACAAGAAATAAAATCAAGAATCAATAAACGGGATCAATTCAAACTAAAAAGCTTCTCAGCAAAGAAAACAATAACATGAAGAGAGAGCCTACAGAATGGGAAAAAATCTTCACCACATGCACATCAGATAGAGCACTAATATCCAGAATATTTTATAAAGAATTTAAAAAAACAAATAGCCCAATCAATAAATGGGCTAAGGAACTGAGCCAACACTTCACAGAAGAAGATATACAATCAATCAACAAATATGTGAAAAAATGTTCAACATACCTAGCAATTACAGAAATGCAAATCAAAACTACTCTAAGATTCATCTCACTTCAGCCGGAATGCCAGCTATCAAGAATACAAGCAACAATAAGTGTTGGTGAGGATGTACGGGAAAAGGTACAGTGCTGGAAGGACTGCAAATTGGTGCAATCACACTGGAAAGCAGTATGGAGCTTCCTTAGAAATCTTGGAATGGAACCACCATTTGATCCAGTTATCCCACTCCTTGGTTTATATCCAAAGGACTTAAAATCAGCATACTACAGTGTCGCAGCCACATCAATGTTTATAGCATCTCAATTCACAATAGCTAAACTGTGCAACCAACCTAGATGCCCCTTTTGTAGATAAATGGATAAAGAAACTGTAGTATATATACACAATGGAATAATGCTCAGCCTTAAAGAAGAATGAAATTATAGCATTTGCAAGCAAATGTATGGAGCTAGAGAATATCATGCTAAGCAAAGTAAGCCAGTCTCCAAAAACCAAAGGCCAGATGTTTTCCCTGAGAAATGGATGCTGATCCAAAATGGGAGGCAGGGGAGGGCAAGAGAAGAATGGAGGAACTTTGGATTGTGCAGAGGGGAGTGAGGGGAGGGGAGGAGGTTTGGGGGTGGAAAAGATGGTGGAATGAGATGGGCATTATTACCCTATATACATGTATGATTGCACAAATGGTGTGACTCTGCATTCTATGCAACCAGAGAAATGAAAGGTTGTGTTCCATTTGTGTACAATGAGTCGAAATGCTTTCTGTTGTCATGTATAGCTAGTTAAATCAATAACAAAAAAATGAGGTATGCTAGGAGCAATGGCACATGCCTGTGATCACGGCAACTTGGGAGTTTGAGGCAGGCAAATCACAAGTCAAAGCCAGCCTCAGCAAGTCCCTAAGCAATTCAGTGAGACCCCTGTCTCTAAATTAAAAAAAAAAAAAAAAAAAGACATGAGGTATTGGAGGTCTGAGATGATACCTGAAATACTACATTAAAGATAGTGGCAATGAACCAGAAGGAAAGGGACTTATTTCAGGGGAAATATAAAAGTATGTTGAAAGGCCCCTCCTAAACAAATGGAAATGAATGCAACATGCACATTTCCTAAGTCATCTTTAATTTAACTAATGACCTCCATACTTCCTTAGATTATTAGATGAATGGGGAATAAGTTCTGGGTCTGTAGCAGTTGTAACCTTAGACAAATCACTTAATTCTCTGATCTTTATTCTCCTCACTTAATAAAGTATAACAATACTCACCTCACAGTATGGTTGTGGAAACTAAGCAATATGTATGTTGAAAGAGTCAATTTATAAAGCATTGTAGAAATGTTAACCATTCCTATTTGCCAACAGACATGAGTTTTTTGAAAGTGTGATGTAAGTCTTAGTCATATTCTTTGGAAACAAGCAGTCTGAAAAATTCATTATTATAATGAATGCCACTTACTATATTCCAGTCACTGTAACTATTTCTTTGCATGTATTAAATGACCTCATCCCAGTAATATCCATGAATTTGTTCCTTATTTCCTTATTTTACAGATGAAGAAACTAAAGTTTAGGTAACTTGACCAAGAATACACATAGTAGTGACAAAGGCTGGTTTTAAACTCAGGCATTCTGGCTCCAGGGTCTGTTCCAGTAGCACTTAACCACTGAGCCATATCCCCAGACCTTTTTAATTTTTTTTTTTTTTTAATTTTAAGACAGGGCATCACTCAGTTGCTCAGGACCTCACTACATTGCAGAGGCTGGCTTTGAATTTACAATCCTCCTGCCTCAGCCTCCTGAACCTCTGGGATTATAGGCATGTACTACTATGCCCAGCCAGGGTCTAATCTCAACCACTAAGAATTATGAAATAAATTAGTAAGAGTAGGATCACCTGTGAGTGACAAACCCTCAACAGATGTAATATGCCTTGATAGTATTTTATTTCTTGAAAAAACCTGGAGGTGATACAGCCTTAATATGCTGGCTCTACTTAAAAATCCTCTCATACTCACTACTCCCAGGAAGCCAGCATTCTGCTATGCTGTCCCTGAACCTCATGGTTCAAGATAGAGCACCAGCCATCATGTGTACATTCCAAGTACATTTCAAAGAGAACAGGTAAGTAGCACATGTTGGGCTGCCTTTAAAAGGAAGGTCCTCAAAGCTACCCCCTAGTCTCTTCTGTTTATGTCCTATTGGTCTCAGTTTAGTTACATGACCATACACAACTGCAAGGAGATCTAGCAAGTAGTCTTTATTCTGGGCAACTATCTGCCTACCTTAAAATAGAGTGTTCTTGGCAGGGCCTGGCAATGCACACCTGTAATTCCAGATACTCAGGAGGCCAAAGCAGGAGGATCACAAATTTGAGGCCAACCTGGGCAACCTAGCAAGACCCTGTTTCAAAATTTTAAAAAAAATTAAAAGGGCTGTGATGTGATTCAGTGGTAGAGCACTTGCCTACTATATGCAAAGCCTTGGGTTCAATCCTCAGTACCCCCCCACACACAATATGTATACACATACACAACACACACACATATACAAATACATGCATATGTATGTACATACATATATGTATATATACATATATTTCTTATACTGTTGGAATTAAAGAGAGAAAATTTTATATTTCTTATCTCTTTTAATCTCTGCAACAACCCTATGAATAGATAGCTGTCTTCATTATAAAGTGAGTAAAAAGACCCAGAGATAATAAGTAATTTAACCAAATTATATGATATAAGTGGCAGAACCAGAGTCAAATTCAGGTCTGTCCAACTACAGACCTTGTATAGTCACAACCCCAATACCTCCCAATCCAAGATGTAGATTCATTTATTATTATTAAACAACTGAAAAAAATACTAGAAGAATAAAGACAAAATCATAGAATTTTTTCTCTTCAAATTTCTATAGGGGAAAGATTCTCAAGAATCAATACTAAGCACAGAAGGTAAAGTGTAAAACTCATGGAAATTCTCACAATATTCTCCAATTTACAAAAATCAAATGAGAGAATAAGTATACAATTCTAGGGGTGGAGATGGAGAAGGGATACTTTTAGAGAAGACCCTACATGGTACCTGGTCTTTTCAGCAGAAATAGTTTTACCAGGACCTGTATAATCAGGGCACTAGGTAAAGTGAAAGAAATAATTCAGAATCCATGGGATTGAGATACATCTGTGACTACTAGGAATGATCCCTGGAACTGGTCATTTTATAGGATATCAATAAAAAACAAAGGCTTGTCCCTTATCAGAAACTTACCAGTCCTGATAAGTTTCATCCGTCTACCTACTCCACACTTTTCTGATATTAGGTTCCAGAAAAGTAGATAAAAAGCAGTAACAGTTATGAAATCAACTCCAGTTGTAGCTATAAAATCAACTCATTCCCAGATAAGGTGGAAAGTATGTCAAGAAGAACTTGTACACAAAAGAAATATCAGAAAGATAAATGATCTATCAAACAGGAGCAAGATGAAAAGAAAGAACACACCAAAAGCAAACTAAAATCCTGAAGGAAATTGCAAAATTATATTCAAAAGTTGGATGAGGTCCCCTGTGTGGAAGAAAATTTGTCAAAGAAGCATATTCTCTACTACAGAAGAACTTAGTTACAACATGGATTTAAAATATCCAGAGTTTAAAGATGGATCGTAAAAACAAAAGAAAAACTAAGCTAAAGAAATAATTCAAAAATATTAATACAATTTAGGGATCTAATGGATAAATTTGAAATAATAGAGAAGAGCTGGAAATCAAACTACCAGTATGGAAGAAACTCTGGAATTCATCACAAGGAACACAGAGAGAAAGAACAAGTAGTTTAAAATAAGAGATGTTGGTTGATAGAGCACAAAGTTAACCCAACATGCAGATCATTGGTATTCCTAAGTTAGAGAAACCAATAAATGGAATATAAAAATGTTCAGAAAAAAAAAACAGAGGAATATAAGAAATGAATTGACAGATTAATGCAGTTAACTACATTCCAGAAAAAAAAAAAAAGATGATATAGTCTCCATGGAGACATAACCTAGCTAAATTATTTAACTTCAAGGAAAAATATTTTAAAATAATTTATTTTATTGGTTTGTTTGGTTGGTTTCTGTTCCAGGGATTAAACCCAGGCCCTTGTTCATGCTAGATAAGAATTTTCCCACTGAGCTACATCTCCAAACCTTTCTTTTAATTTTTATTTAGAAACAGGATCTCACTAAGTTGCCCAGCTGGCCTCAAATTTGTAATCTTTCTGCCTCAGCCTTCTAGAGTAGTTGGAATTACAGATAGTTAGGAAAGATTTCTTTTTTTTTTTTTTTTTTTTTTGGCGGGGACATAGGCAGAAACAAAAGTGGATATGGGTGTGGAAATCAGCTGATCTTAGATTTCTACATTGCAATCTGCAATGTCAGAAGGAAAAAAAATTGGAGCAGTATCTGTAAGTACTGAGAGAAAAGGAACGTTTGCAATCAGAATTATGCTGACTCCACTAAAAAATATGGTCTTGGCTACACATTAAAAGATTAACAAACAGATATAAACTTTTAATATTTAAATTTAAGTGTTTAAATCATGAATATATAGTTTTATTTTAAGAAATGACACATTTTCTTTTCTGTTGTTCCCACACATAAAGTTTTACAAAATATCAGAGATCAAATTACTTTACATCCTTATGCTTTTGAATTATAAAATTCATTTGATTCTAAGTGAATTAATAAATATATAAATGCTTATAGAAGCATTTATACAATTATTAGGGCTAGTTTGAATTTCTATCAAGTAGCAGTAAGTATACAAATTATACCTACCTCAGATAATGAAGGGATTTAACAGATCTTGATTTTAGATTTTCTTGTACTGGCTCTAAAGAAATCCAAACACAAATGACATTTTCATCTTCTTGGAAAAAAAATGGATTTTTAAGTAAAATAGAATTATACGTGTTATTAAAAAAAAGAATTATGCTGACTCAATTGTTTAAGTGGAAAGGCAGCAGACAGACATTCTCAAGTATTAAAGAACATTAAGGGCATTTTGTAGCATGATGGTTATGACAAAGTTTAATAATAAAATGAGTAAAGGCCTCAAATAAGCCGTTAAAGAATGGAGAAGTTCCTCTCTCACATAAAGTCTGGAGGGAGGCAGGCCTTGCACAGCAACTTTAGAAAATTGTCAGATACTCAGAAGCCTCCTCTCTTTTTATATTACATTGAGCACAGATCATCCACCTCATGGTCTAAATTGACACATCTAACTTGAGCGGTTACACTTGCATTCCAGCTAATAGGACTGAGGATGGAAGATGGGCTGTAAAAATATTTTTCCATAAGTTTCATGTAACACCTTTGCTTACATCTCATTGGCAAGAACTTTGCCGCCAAATGCATCTACCTGCAAGGAAGGCTAAGATGGTACAAAGCATTCTTGGGGGGCACTATGTGTGTTTCAGAAGGAAAGGGAACAATAATGGGCTCCCCAGAAGTTTCTGCTGCCGCACTCATATATTTTTTTAAAAAAAATCTCCTGAAGATGATATTAATTCGCCCAAGAAGTGAACAAAAGAATCAGAAATGGAGAAATTGTTGTAAGAAAGATGGAAGGTGAGCATTGAATTAACTTAATAGGGAAACAACTCTTCACTCATTCTTCAGTTTCATTGAAGTTTATTTTTTTTTCTGTTTTGTTAAATCCAAGTAAAATTGATAGAGACGAAATTTTTTGTTTTCAAAAAAGTAGTATAATATGATCATATTCTCATGAAATTATTTCTAACCATCCAGCCATTTATCTAACCCAGCATCTAACTGTATCTATGCATCAGTAACCATTCAGCCATTTATCTAACCCAGCATCTAACTGTATCTATGCATCAGCTCTTGGAATACTGTTCACAAAAGCTAACCTGGTTATTTCTGGAGCAGTGAGATTTAGAAAGATTTATTACTTTCTTCTCTATGTCATTTTTTTTTTTGGCATTTTCTTTTTTAAAAAATATTTTTTAGTTGTCAATGGCTTTTTAAAAATTTTTTAATTTGTTTTAATTATACATGACAGTAGAATGCATTTATGCACTTGAATGTATCATACATAGAGGGGATATAATTTCTTATTTTTCTGAGTGTACATGTTGCAGAATCATATTGGTCATGCAGTCACATATATACATACAGTAATAATGTCTGTTTCATTCTACTATCTTTTCTATCCCCACATCCCCTCCCGTTCCCTCCCATCACTTCAGTCTACCTAATCTAAGGTAACGCTATTCTTCCCTAGTGCCCCCCACCTTATTGTGAATTAGTATCTACATATTAGAGAAAATATCAGGCCTTTGGTTTTTGTGGGATTGGCTTATTTCGCTTAGCTTGATATTCTCCAACTCCAACCATTTACTGGTAAATGCCATAATTTTACTCTTCTTTAAAGCTGAGTAATATTTTCTTGAGTATATACACCACATTTTCTTTATCCATTCATCTATTGAGGGACACCTAGGTTGATTCCATAGTCTAGCTATTGTGAATTGAGCTGCTATAAACATTGATGTGGCTGCATCACTATAGTATGCTGATTTTAAGTTCTTTAGGTATAAACCAAGAGGTGGGATAGCTGGGTCAAATGGTGTTTCCATTCCCAATTTTCTGAGGAATCTCCATACTGCTTTCCAGAGTGGTTGCACCAATTTGCAGTCCCACCAGCAATGTACGAGTGTACCTTTTGCACCACATTCTTGCCAACATTTATTGTTGCCTGTATTCTTGATGATTGCCATTCTGACAGGAGTGAGATAAAATCTTAGAGTAGTTTTGACTTGCATTTCTCTAATTACTAGCAATGATAAACACTTTTTCATATATTTGTTGATCAATTGTATTTCTTCTGTGAAGTGTCTGTTCAGTTCTTTAGCCCATTTATTGATTGGATTATTTGATTTTTTGGTGTTAAGTTTTTTGAGTTCTTTATATATCCTAGAGATTATATATTTTATTGGAGGTGCATGTGGTAAAGATTTTCTCCCAATCTGTAGGCTCTCTCCTCATTTTATTAATTGTTTCCTTTTCTGAGAAAAAGCTTTTTAATTTGAATCCATCCCATTTATTAATTATTTTACTTCTTGCTTTTTAGGAGTCTTGTTAAGGAAGTAAGATCATAGGCTGATGTGGTGAAGATTTGGGCTTATTTTTTCTTCTATTAGGTGCAGGGTCTCTATTCTAGTGCCTAAGTCTTTGATCCACTTTGGTTGATATTTGTGCAAGGTGAGATATAGAGGTTTAATTTCATTTTGCTATATTTGGATTTCCAATTTTGCCATTTGTTGCATACGCTATCTTTTCTCCAGTGAATGTTTTTGGAACCTTTGTCTAGTATGACATAGCCATATTTATGTGGGTTTGTCTCTGAGTCCTCTATTCTGTACCATTGGTCTAAAAGTCTATTTTGGTGCCAATACAATGCCATTTTTATTACTATAGCTCTGTAGTATAGTTTAAGGTCTGGTATTATGATGCCTCCTGCTTCATTTTTTTCTTGCTAAAGATTGCTTTAGCTATTCTGGGTCTCTTATTTTTCCAAATAAATTTCATGATTGCTTTTTCTATTTCTATGAAAAGTGTCATTGGGATTTTAATAGGAATTGCATTAAATCTGTATAACACTTTCGGTAGTATGGACATTTTGACAATATTAATTCTGCCTATCCAGGAGCATAGAAGATCTTTCTATGTTCTGAGGTTTTCTTCAACTTACTTCTTTAGTTTTCCATAGTTTTCATTGTAGAGGTTTTTCACCTCTTTTGTTAGATTTATTCCCAGGTATTTTATTTTATTTTATTGAGGCTATTGTGAATGGAGTAGTTTTTCTAATTTCTCTTTCAGTGGATTCACTGCTGATGTATAGGAATGCGTTTGGTTTATGGGTGTTGATTTTATATCCTGCAACTTTGCTGAATTCATAATGAAATGAAATTAGAAATCAATGATTGTTGAGAGCCACAGCTCAAGGGGCCCCAGCAAACTTTCAGACTGCCAGCTGATGATTGGCTCACAGCGGCCCCAGCAACATCTAGCTGATTGGCTCCTCTGCGGTGATGCTCATTGGGCTGTTTCCCTGCCCTTTCAGGCCAAGGAACTGCTCATTGGGGGACTTTTTTGGCTCCGCCCACACGACCCAGCCAATCGGCCTCAAGAGCAGGAGGATTGTGGGAGGTGGAGAGGCTGGTGGTAGAGAGAGTGGCTTGTGGGAGGCCAGTGGTGGCAGTTGGGCTCTGAGGGTTTTTCCTGAGGAGCTGTTTTGTTTGGCGTGTGTGGATCTAAAAATAAAGTTAGTTTCTTTTGACAAGTGGCTCCTGAATTGTGCCTAGCCAGACTGCGGCAAATGATAAAATGAAAAATGGAAGCTACTGTAACAAATGGAGACTAAATAATACACAGTTAAATGATGAATTGATAGTAGAAGAAACCAAGGATGAAATAAAAAATTCTTAGAGGTAAATGAGAACACTAATACAATATCAAAATCTCTGGGACATTATGAAGGGAGTACTAAGAGGAAAGTTTATTGCATTGAATGCATTCATTAAAAGAATAAAAAGTCAACAAATAAACACTACATCTCAAAGCCCTAGAAAAAGAACAAATCAACACCAAAAGCAGTAGATGATAGGAAATAATTAAAATCAGAGCTGAAATTAATGAAATTAAAACAAAAGAAACAATTGAAAAAATTGACAAAACAAAAAGTTGATTATTTGAAAAAATAAATAAAATAGATAAACCCCTGGTCATGCTAATGAAGAGGAAAAGAAAGAAATCTCAAATCACTAAAATACAAGATGAAGAAGGAAATATCACAACAGGCATATCTGAAATGCAGAAAATAATTAGAAACTATTTTGAAAATTGATACTCTAATAAAACAGAAAATATCAAAGACATCGACAAATTTCTAGAGACAAATGACCTACCCAAACTGAATGAGGAGGTCATACATAATTTAAATAGATCAATTTCAAGCAATGAAATAGAAAATGCCACCAAAGCCTACCAACAAAGAAAAGCCCAGGACCAGATGGATTCTCAGTTGAGTTCTACAAGACTTTCAAATAAGAACTAATACCAATACTACTCAAAGTATTCCATGAAATAGAAAAGGAGGGACCCCTTCCAAACTCATTCTATGAGGCTAATATCACTCTGATAACAAAACCAGACAAAGACACATAAAGGAAAGAAAACTTCAGACCAATGTCCCTAATGAACATAGATGCAAAAATTCTCAATAAAATTCTAGCAAATCACAAACAAAAACATATTGAAAAGATAGTGCACCACAATCAACTGGTATTTATCTCAGAGATGCAGTGTTGGTTCAACATACGGAAATCAATAAATGTAATCCATCATAATTAATAGACTTAAAAACAAAAATCATATAATCATCTCAATAGATGCAAAAATTGATGAAATACAGTACACCTTCATGTTCAAAACATTAGAAAAACTAGGGATAGTAGGAACATACCTCAACATTGTAAAAGCTATATATGCAAAACCCAAGGCCAACATCATTCTAAATGGAGAAAAATTGAAAGCATTCCCGCTAAAAACTGGAACAAGAAAAGGATGTTCTCTTTCACCACTTCTATTCAACATAATCCTTGAAACTTTAGGCAGAAAAAAGAAAGAAATTAAAGGGACATAATTAGGTAAAGAAGAACTCAAACTATCACTATTTGCTGATGACATGATTCTATACCTAGAAGATCCAAAAAATTTCACCAGAAAACTTCTTCTCTATATCATTTTGATAGTTCAAAAATATTTGAATTGAGCATGCATCATCTTTGTTGATAATGAGTTATGCTTTTAAAAATATCTATTGATAAATTGTGGTTTTTATTGAAATGGTATTTAGAGTTCTTAGAATACACCATTTGACTGATCCATCCACTCCTGACAACCAGCAAGACCAAGAGCCTATTAGAGCATTGGATAGAGTTAGTGTATAAGTGCAGCTGTTAAACAACAATTTTTCTCTGTACAAACCTAACCAATCTCTTTGGAGCCAGAACATGTAGTCTTATTAATTTCTTTTTTTAATTGATTTTTTAAAAAAATAAATGACAGTGGAATGCATTACAATTCTTATTAAACATATACAGCACAAATTTTCATATTTCTGATTGTATATAAAGTATGTTGACACCAACTCGTGTCTTTGTGTATGTACTTTGGATAATAATGTCTATCACATTTCACCATCCTTGCTAACCTCCTGCCCCCTCCCTTTCCCTCTCACCCCTCTGCCCTATCTAGAGTTCGTCTATTCCTCCCATGCTCCCCCTCCCTAACCTACTATGAATCAGCCTCCTTATATCAGAGAAAATATTTGGCATTTTTTTTTTTTTTTTGGCGGGGATTGGCTAACTTCACTTAGCATTAAGTTCTCCAACACCATCCATTTATGCCAGATTTTATTTTCTTTTATTGCTAAGTAAAATTCTATTGTGTATATATGCCACTTTTTTTCATTAACAACTAGACACCATTAAACTTCTAAAAGTTGACAATGATATTTCACCAACTATCAATTAATAGGGTTAGAGTCCACATTTTGACTAACTAAATAAAGTTCATCTATCATCCAGAACCTATCCTACATTTACCATTTTTATAGGAATATTAAACACTTTGAGTAAAGCACAAAAGTCACATTAGAAGATATGAGATGCGATTGATAAAAAGAATGGGTAGTTATCAGCCATTTGTGGAGGGAAGATGGACAGTTTTTCATCTTCCTTCCTCTTTTTTTCCAATATTTTCAGCAAAGGAGAAAGAGGCTCTGTATATTGAGCTGTGGTCAACTGTTCAGTCTAGGAGATCATATCAAGGAAACATTGCCAGGATGTTTTAGTTGAAGATGGGATTCCTCTATATTCTCTGTTCAATACACATAACATGAAAGAATCAAGTCAGCTGAATGAGAAAAGGTCTCTTTAACCCATGTTTGAAAAAGACCCATTCTAAAATCATTCCCAGAATCAGAGAGAGGCTGTCTTTCAATGTCACTAGCTGGGACTTCTTCTGAAGTCTAGTTCACCTGGAGACCAATTTGCCATGTACAGACATGTGATAGCTTCAGCACATCATTTGATATTTCCCAATCCAGACATTAGTTCTGGAAATATTAGTTTTGGGAATATTTCAGTCATGTTGTTCTCTTTTCTAATAAATCCTCTATTGAAACACTTTCGTGAGATCTCTAATCTCAAAAGAAGCATATAAAAAAACTTCTACTACTACTATTACTAGTCATTGATGATTGTGTTACTTTTGGGTATATATCTTGGAATATTAGTCAAGTTTATGCCAAGGATAAAATTGTAATAATCTCCAACTAAGAGTCAAAATTCTGAAGCTTAAAGATATCTTAGAGACATTTTAATTCTACTATTAAAGGAGACTCAGGTGATCACTGACAATAAACAGTCTATAATACCCACTTGATTGAGCATTTGTATATTCAGAGAGATAATGCCTGAGCATGGGAAGGATTCATCATGCACACACAGAAAATAAGAAATAGTGTGATGGAAGATCCAGGAGACAGGCTCCGGAGCCAGACTATCCAAACTGTAATCCTTATTTTGTCACCTAGTAGTCTTCTGGCTTTGGACAGTTTTCTTCATCTCTCTAAGTCCCAGTTTCCTCATCTGTAAAATGGACATAATTGTACTTATCTCACTGGATTGTTTTAAGGATTGAATGAGTTAAATAAATACAAAGCAACCAGGACCCTATTTTGACTCTCCTTTTCCTATGGAGCCAAGATTGCACCCTGCAAAGGAGAGCCCCCATTCATCCTTTTAGATCACGTTGAAACCCTAGAACAACCCGCTCCAATGGCCCAGAGCCTACTTACAGGGCTATCTTCTGGAAGGCTCTTCTGGAGAGTGCCTGCCTAGATCAGAGGTTTGCTTGAAGGGACAGCTATTTCTGGGGGAGCATGTACATATGGGCTGAGTGCACACAAATGTGTGTAAGGGCCCTGTGGTGGGAACCAAGTGGGAGGTGGGGAGAGAAGGGAAAAGATGGAGGCAGAGCCATTTCTCCTACTCAAGAAGGCAAGAACTCCACAGTTGAATCTGTCCTTCCAGTTTATTATGGAGGCATATTTAACAAGGTAGGAGGGGAGAACATTTCTGATAGATAGTTTGCTTAATATTACATTTTTAAGTATGTAGACATATGGAACATGGGCCTTCTTTAGTGTCTGGCCCTGACCCCACAGGTGTTAAGAAAGCCTGGTGCCTGGCACACAGTGAGCAGTCAAAGCTCATAGCTGTTATTATTATTATTACTACTGTCAGAAAGTGACTCTTCTCAATAATGGTAGAAAATAAAATCTTTCTTCTGCTGACTGGAGAGAACGGGGACTGCCAAGAGAAGATGACAGACAAGCTCTCAGGCTAGAGATTTCCCAAGGCCCAAGCAGAAGGGCCAAACCACTTTTCAAGTTTACAGCGGGTAAGGAAAGGTTACTTTTCCTAACCTGTGCCAAGACAGGTTAACACAGATTCCACAGTGAATGTGAAGTCGGCATTGAATGAGACACTCCCAGCACAGAGTAGCCTGGGGTGAGAGCTCATGGGAGAAGAGTCCAGGCCTGAGCAGAGCAGGGTGTGGACTATCCAAGTGGCCCCGGGGGCTAGTGGTGAGCCCCAGTTCTTCAGTAAGGATGAAATGACAGTGAAGAACAGAGTCCCACTGTGGTCCACCCTACTTTAATTACACCAGAGAATGCATCTTTGGTCATACTGAACGGGCTCCTACGTTACTTTTATAAAGACCTGAATTTAAAAAAATGAAACTTAAATTCAAAAAGACCTGAATGTACACTGAGCCTGACCCCTGCAATCCCAGCAGCTTGGGAGGCTGAGGAAGGAGGATGACAAGTTCAAAGCCAGCCTCAGCAACTTAATGAGGCCCTAAGCAACGTAGCAAGACCCTGTTTCAAAATAACAACAACAACAACAACAACAAAAAAAAAACATAAAAAGTCTGGGGATGTGGCTCAGTGGTAAAGCATCACTGGGTTCAATCACTGGTACAAAAAGAAAAAAAGACTTGAATTTTGAAAAGAAGATAGAATGTGATTTACTTCTTACATCTGACACCTGGATAAATTTCAGATGGGTCAGAAATTCTAATATCAAAATCAAAATCATTAAGGCTGGTGTTGTGGCTCAGCGCTTACCTAGCATGTGTGAAAGGCACTGAGTTCGATCCTCAACACCACATAAAGATAAATAAAATAAAGGCATTGTGTCCAACTACAACTAAAAAAAAAAATATCAAAAGCATTAAGTACTAAAAAAATGTGAGTAAATTCATCTACAAACTTGGATATGAGAAAAACATTCCCAATTATGACTGGAAATCCAGAAGCAATGTGCACAACACTTGATACATTCAATTACGAAAAAATTAAGGATCATTTACATGGCAGAGAGTCTCATAATAAAGTGAAATAAAATAAAAATGGCAAACTGAGAAAAATACTTGTAATCAAGAAAGAATAGTATATTTAGAGCTGGGGCTGTAGCTCAGTGGCAGAGCACTTGTCTAGCATGTGTGAGGCACTGGGTTCCATCCTTAGCACCACATAAAAATAAAAAAATGAAATAAAGGCATGCTATCCATCTACAGCTAAAAAACATTTTTTAAAGGAATATTAATTTCTTTGATAAATAAAACCAGTAGCTTTATGAAAAAAGTGATCAAGCAGCTAATATTCAAATAAATTTAAATAGCCCTTAAGAAAAACTTCTCAAAATAAGAAAATGCATATTCAAACCATACTAATTTTAAAACATGAAAAGTTGTACATCCCTGAGGATATAGATAAGAATGAAAAGAATTTAAAAAATATGGGTCCTTAAGGATAGGTCCTAAAGTAAAAAATAAAAACTTAAATATTTTTCATTCATCATATTGGAGCATATTAATTAATACCACAGGGAAAAAATTCAGATCTGGGAGAATTCTAAAAGACAACCTGATTTTTTTTTTAGTCAAATAAATAATAAGAATTAAAAATAAGGATTGAGGGGGAAATTCTATAGTAAAAAATATTTAAAAGACATACCAACCCTCTCATGCAGTTTATTTGGATCCTGATTTGAAGAAACTATTTTTTAAAAATCCAACTATATGATAACCATGGAAATATGAACAGTCTCTTAATATTTGATGATGTTAAAGTACTATTAAGTTGTAGAACTATCCTGATATTGTGGTTATGCTTTTTAACAAAAGTCATTATCTTGTTTTAACAAGAGATACATGTTTAACTATTTACCTATGAAAAGTTTTAAGGTATGAATTTGCTTAATTTGCTTTAAAGTATTCTGGACAAAGTAGGAAGCAATGGGTAAGATATAAAACCAGATTAGCCTTGATTTAAAATAAATAATCTAGATGGGCTGAACATGGTAGAGCATGCTTATAATCCCAGCAACTCAGCAGGCTGAGGCAAGAGGATCACAAGTTCAAGACCAGCATCAGCAATTTAGCGAGACCCTGTTTCAAATTCTTTTATGAGGGCTGAACATATCAACATTTATAGTAGCGCATCTCACACTCACCAAGTTATGGAACCAGTCCAGGTACCATCAACAGATGAATGGATTTTAAAATGTGGTATATACACACAGTGGAGTTTTACTCAGCCATAGAGGATGAAATCATGGCCTTTGCTGGCAGATGGATGGAACTAAAGAACATCATGTTAAGTGGAATAACCCAGACTTAGAACATCAAGGTCAGATGTTTTTTCTCATATGTGGAAGCAAGAGCAAAGTAAGGGGGAAAATTGGCCAGGGGTGGGAGGGAGTCAGATATCATAGAGGAAGATCAGTGGAGTAGAAGGAGATTAAGGAGGAAGGAGGAGGGACAGGAAAGGGGATGAAATGCAAAATGAATTTGAAAAATTACAGTATGTGCATGTATAAATACACCTCAGCGGATTCCACTTTTCTACATAGCTATAAAACGTCAATTAAAAATGGGCAAATAAATAGAAGGAAAACCAGTGGAGTAGAAGAAGGGTAATGGGGGAAGGGGAGGAGGGGAGGGGAAAAGGAGGCACCAGGGACTGAAATGGTATAAATTAAATTCTAAGTATGTCAAAATAACCCAACTATTATGCATAAATATAATGCACTAAAAAAATCATTAGAGAAAAAAAGGATTAGGGATGTGGCTCAAGGGTAAAGCACACCTGCATTCTATGCCCAGTACCACCAAAAAAACCCAAAAACAAAACAAAAAAATAATTAAGCTGGGTAATGGGTACATGTAGGTTCACTATACTATTCTGCTCTTTTTTTATATGTTTGAAATGGACCACCTATTTCAGTTTTACCAATTTGTAAAATAAATATTTTTAAAACTGCCCCAAATATAATGAATCCAGGGTGCTCCACCACTGAACTACATCTCCAGTCCTTTTTATTTTTTGTTCTGAGATAGGGTCACACTAAGTTTCTGAGGCTAGCCTTGAGCTTGAGATCCTCCTGCCTCAGTCTCCCTAGTAGCTAGGATTTCAGATATGTACCAGCATAACCGGCTAGGGTGCATCCTTTCTGACTGTTAACTGCCAAGATGGGTAAGTGGCACTATCCCGAAAGCAGCACTTTGTACATAACCTTCTCTTGGGCTTACTTACACCTGAAAGTATTTATTTATTACCCTTGAGACTTTTTTATTATAGTTTCATTAACATGGATCAAATAAAATCATAGTTTATTATTTTTTCCAATGAGAAATAGGGAGGAAGTGCAGGTAATGATTAGGAACTAAGGCTCTAGAATCGGACACTCACAATCAAGATCAATTCTACTGCTATAGTTTGGGCGTTGAATATCCCCCAAAGACACATGTGATAAAGGCTTGGTCTTCAGCTTGGCACTGTTGGGAGGTGGTGGAACATTCAAGAGGTAGGGCTTAAAGGATTGTCTTTGGTCATTGAGGCATGCCCTCAAAAGGGATTGACTATGGGACACTGGTCTCTTCCTCTCTCTTTTAATTCCCAATCCATGAGTAAATAGGCTTTGTCCACCACATACACCTACCATGATATGCTGAGTCACCAAAGGCCCAGACACAATGGAACCAACTAATTATATACTAAAACTTCCAAAATTGGGAGCCAAAATAAAACTTTTCTTTTTCTAAGTTGATTACCTCAAGTATTTTGTTAGAGTAACTAGACTAACATATGTTAGATATATAACTTTTATTTCCCTCCCAATATATCAGTTTCTTCACCTTTTAAGATGAGATGACAAATCATTTTATAGTGATGCATGCAAATCTGTTAGCAGCACAATTCATAGTAGCCAAACTATGGAACCAGATGAGGTATCCATATATATATATCCATTTATGATATATATATGTATGTTATACATATATGTATCAAATGTGTATATATATTTATATATGTATATATGTGTGTGTGTGTATAATGAAGTTTTACTCAGCCATAAAGAAAAATGAAATTATGCCATTTGCAGGAAAATGTATGGAACTTGAGACTATTATGTTAAACATAATAAGTCAAACTCAGAAGGTCAAGTTTTGTATGTTTTCTTTCATATGTGGAAGCTAGAGAGGAAAAAGGAAAAGAAAGATGAGCCAGATCTCATGAAACTCAAAGGGAGAACAGTATAAAAAAAGGACCTGGTTAGGGAGGCACAAAGGATAGGGAAGTGCTAGAGAGTGATATTGACCAAATCATATGTTATATTGTGCACATTCACAAATACGTAACAACAAATACCATTATTATGGACAACTGTAATGCACCAATTAAAAAATTGTGAAATGAGAAGGAGAAAAAGAAATGACAATAAAATAGAGTCAATGACACATTTCATAAATACATTGTGAAGATTCAATGAGTTAAAAAATATGTAAAGCATTTTCTATACCTAACACATAGTAAATACTCTAAATATTTATTATTGTTAATTACAGTTATATATTATATTTTAAATTACCTCCCACAGAACTCTCCCAAAGAGGATAAAATAAGTATTTATGAACATGTCTAATTAAAATTACACAAGTCTATGTGATTGCCTGAATTACACAGGTTTATGGTGATGCAGGTGTAAGAAAACCTGCTGAATTACCAGCCATGCATCAATAAAGCACAGATAATTATGTGTAATATTTACTACTTGATAATAACAAATAACTATGTTACCAGCTTATGTATTTACTATTATAATTTTTATACACCTTGTACTCAAAAAACAAAAACAGGGGTTGGAGTTGTGGCTCAGCGGTAGCACACTTGCATGGCATGTGTGAGGCACTGGGTTCTATTCTCAGCACCGCATATAAATAAGTAAAATAAAGGCCTATCAACAACTAAAAAAAAAAAAAATTAAAGAAAAAAAAAAAACAACCTTAGTGTAAAACAGTGTGCTGTGTTATGGTAGCAGTTTCCCCTGCATCTTGTGTTTACTGTGTCTCCTGATTGCATCAGGGGACCATCCTGAGAAATGGACCTGTACCATCAAGGTTTGTACAATGCATTCCTCAGAATGTCTCCCTGTGGTTTAGGAACCTCTGCTGTACATAATAATAAATTATGTAACTATACAGCTGAATTTAGTTATATATCTTATAAACATACAAAACAGTTATTTTAAAGATGTAACATACAGACATTCTAATATTTTCTTCCTGTGTTAGTCAGATTTCTGCCAGTGTGATGAAGTACCTGATATGCTAGACTTAAAGGCGAAAAGGTTTATTTTGGCTCACTGTATTAGAGTTTTCAGTCCATCGTTGGCTGGCCTGTGGCTTTTAGGCCTGTCGTGACGCAGTATATTGTGGTGCGAGCTTGTGCCAGAGGAGGCTGTCTTCCTCATAGCAGCCAGGAAGCGAAAGACAGGAAGGGACTGGATCCCTCTATCCCCTCCAAGGCCACAGCCCCAATATCCTAACTTCTACTAGGCCCAACCTCTTCAAGGTTCCACCACATTCCCATGGGGCCCTGCTGAGGACCAAGCCTTCAATGTGTAGGTCTGAGGGTCATTCCAGACCCGCACTACAGCACTTCCCATTTTCCAACCAATCACTTTTCACTATTCTTAGAGTGCTCCTGATGAGGTATCCCCTAACCCAGGCAAGCTTAGAGTTCATAGCATGTTAGATATTAATTTTCCTGTAAAATAAAAACATTTTAATAGGAGACCCTTAAAGATTACCAATCAAAAAAGCAGATTTTTTTTCTTCCATATTGAAATTTTAGGGACTCATGAAAATCAAAAGTCATTTATTTATTTTAAAATCCTGAAGGCTGGCTTGCCTTGAAGAAACCTCATTTCTCTCATTGAGAAGACAAGGACAAGCTGGTTGGGCCCGATCTGAATTTTTGGTTTAATTTAGGATATCTGAAAAGTTAGGCAATAAAGATTGATTCATTAGGGGACACAAGAAGGAAAACATTTACTTACAAGTGTTTACTGAATGCCTACAATAGGCTGCAAACCTTGATGTTTGCTGGGGATAGATTAGAGTCCCTGTTTGCAAAGAATTTGTGTGTTCTACACAACGCTGGGTTAAGAAGGGATTCCATGCCAACAGAAATAACCTTAGAAAGAAATAAGATGCAGCTTGTCCTTTTCTCTTTGAGCAAAAGCCTTTGAACAAAGACTGTGCTTACAGATATATTTACAAAGGAATAGTTAGTACCGGTAGAGCTTGGTGAAGGCCCCACTTTCCCTTAAACATGTCAGAATCGACTTTTCTGAGTACTCTTCTTTCTCTGAGCTGTAGTCAGGTTTTTATATCCTCTTTAAATACTAGGTTGCTGCAAAGTACACTAAGAGATTTTTTTTTTTTTAATTATTATTCCATTTCTATTGTTCCTACTTGAGTCTTCAGTTGTTACTGAAATGGAGGATGCAAGACCCAGGACAGGTTCATATTTCTTCCTGAAGATGGCGACACAGGACTGTGTCTTCTATAGAGGGACGTGTTGGGTACCAGAGACCAACACATGCTGTTGAAGCAGAGAATATAGAAGTCCTGTCTTTATTGCAAAAAAATTTTATGGTGTAAATAAATGATACTTCTAAGCTTCAGTTAGTTTTCGGGGTGGACTATTTGAACAGTTTTGTTTTCTTTGTTATTAAAAGCAGGGGATTGTGAGAAGAGAGAGGGAAACTGGGGTAGCACTGAGCTGGGTGTGACAGCAGGTTTTCAGGTCCCTTTCTTCAGTTACTATGGTTATTGCCAGCACATTTATCCAAGCCCTTGTTTTAATACAGCTCCCAAATCAGTGGGATGTCACAGCTGCTGCCAGTTGGCCTTGTTAAAAATCCCATCTCCACTAAAGGAGTGACTCAAGTTTTTGAAAACTATCTTGGAGTCGTTAGGTCCTCAGTTGTAAAATGGGGACGATAATGAACAGAAGCTTTGCAGAGTGAGCATGTGAGCACTTGGAACAGCGCCAGGTACACACTGTGCCCTCAATACATGGACACTCAGGTCACCACCCCAGCTCCAGGGCCACATCCGTGTGAGATCCGAGGACTGTTTGAAACATTTCTTTGACCTTATTTTAGAAAGAGGCATAGTTTTTAGTATTGGTCAATCCTAGAGAAGGAAAAATACTTTGAGAGATAAATAATATAATTGGAGTATTTTTAGCTTATTGCTTAAAATGTGAAATTGTTCATTCTTTACTTCAGATGCTATCAAAGTGCAGTCAATCTGATTGATGAGTCACTCTTTTTTTTTTTTTTTTTTTTTTTGGCAGTGGGTGCTTTTTTTTTTTTTTTTAAACCCAGGGATGCTTTGTTACTGAGTCACATCTCCAGCCCTTTTTACCTTTTATTTTGAGACAGGGTCTCACTCAGTTGCTTAGGGCCTTGCTAAATTGCTGAATCTGGCTTTGAACTTGGGATCCTCCTGCCTCAGCCTCCTGAGTTGCTAGGATCACAGGTGTGCAATACCACAACCAGCGAGCCACTCTACTTTAATTGCTACTTAGATTCTTGACAGTTTGGGCTTCAATGAAAAAAAAATACATAAAACAAATTTATCCAACAGATCACATTTTTACCAATCTATTTCTTCTTTTAAATAAGTTTTTATGTACATTTGAAATTCCAATTTATGTTTCTCTTTCAGCATTTACTCTAAAAATTGTGAGAGGGAAAAAAAGAAAATTAAAATAAGTTCCAAGCTATCTGACCTTAACGAGCAAGTTAAGGTATTTGCAGGAGATGCTTCGTTATATTAAAATACTATCCTTTTTTTCCTTTTCCTCTTGGATATTGTTATTGGGGGCTTAAGCAGTTCTTTCAACTTCGCCCTTTTGATATCATTAATTTTCTAAAATTTTCAGAATGATTTTCCACATTAGCATCTGATACACCTGCTCCCAGCTGGTCAGGATTCAGTTAGTCTGTTGATTTGGTGGGCCTGTTTGTTTTTTCCAAAAAGAGCTTAATTTATCTATAAAATCCCAATTTTCTTGCCACTGTCCTGCCACCATGCCCTGCATTAATTACTCTTCCTCTATGCAGCATCTTTCCTTGAGTTGGAATGCTTGCTTTTAATGGACTCATCCTCAGTCGTGTCAACCTGCTGCCAGTGAGACACAAGCTTTTGGGTAGTAACAAAGACTAGCATTGCACCATCCATGTGGTCACACTCATCCCTGTTTCAGCCTGATAACTGGAACTGCGGAGAAATTGGGGGCCTGCCAAGAGAGATTCTCCTGGACTCTGGGTAAGGAGAAGGACCCGAGGACCCACCCAGGTAATGAAGCTTGCTTCCCACTAGCTGGATAAACTGGCACATGTTGAAATGAGGCTGCAGTTACTTGCTTCACTGTTGCAATCACCGTTATTCCGCTGTACTCTGAGGTTTGGGGAGGATGTTTGCAAGGACAGAGAAACTTCCCCTGTGTGTCTCCCCTGGCCCTATTTCAGTGTTTCACTTGCTTCAGCCTA
Source organism: Callospermophilus lateralis (assembly GCF_048772815.1). Lineage (NCBI taxonomy): Eukaryota > Metazoa > Chordata > Mammalia > Rodentia > Sciuridae > Callospermophilus > Callospermophilus lateralis. Next base: position 43,665,752 of record NC_135318.1, on the reverse strand, counting down.
GTGGCTTTATTAGAAGGAAGTGAGCCTATTTTTACATACAAAGCATTACAGAAAAACATAGGGTGGTAGTCTGTTACCTTGGTGCCCCAATGAAACATCCTTCCTGGCATTTGTACTCTGGTGTATCCACACCCTTGACTCCTGTCTTGGCTCTGGGTTTGCTTTGGCCAATGGGGCATTATCAAGTGTGGTGCAAGCAGAGGCCTGATAAGCACTTCCATGTGGGATCTTGTCTTCTTGAGATGCTGCATCATGGAGGTAGACCACCGGAAGGGTGAAAGGTCAAGTTGATAGAGAGCCTGGGGGATGATAGACCATCTGGACATTCTACCTCCAGCCAAGCTGCCCCGTCAACCCACAGAATCTGAAGAAATCATAAATCCTTTGCTACCATCTTTCAAGGTGGTTTATTACACAGATAGCTGGGACACGTGGTATTAAGTTGCCTTCTTAATTACATGTGGTGTTTACGACAGGTTTTTCTCTCAGGAAAGCATCGCTGCATAGACACATTTCATTTTGATAAAGATTCAACTCTAAATCTATATTCAACTGAAATGTCAGAAGGGTGCCTGATACTCGCAATGTGCTTTCACCTCTGAGCTATTTAAAAACAGATGCCACCCCCTTGCAGCCCTGTCCTCACCAACACCTCTACCAGGAGCCTGACTGGCTGGGAGTTGGGTATTGTGCGTCAGATTTCTGAAAGTGCTGACAGAGTGCTTCAAGGACATTGTCATGATATCATCTCACTGAATCTTCAGTTGCCTTCACAGGAGCAAATTTTTGCAGTGATTAGTTTTATCTTTGTAGGTCTCTAGACTTTATGTTTAATTCCTGAAATTAGCAATTCAATATTTCTGAATTATAATAAATACCTACTGATTTTGACAGTTTCAATAGCCTTATCAAGAATTTTAATAATTAAGTGTATTAATGACATGTAAATCCTTTTTGTATTCAAGGTAATTGTGTGGAAAAAATAAGAGCATTTATGGTGAACTGGTTAAAAAACTACACTGCCTTCACACAAGGGAGCACTATATAACTAATAAAAAGAGCAACATTTCTAAATACTGATATGGAAAAGGCTCCTAGATTTATTTCTATTTCAATAAAAATCAAGTGTCAGAACAGCAATGCTACTTTTTGAGCTAAAAGGGAAATCTCTATTTGTATTTGTATGTAGACATAGTAGTTTAAAAATCTAATAGGAATGGGAAACTGTTTTATGTTGAGAAATATGTTTTTAAAATAGAAATTAGGATAGATGTATTTTCAATTATTGACTCAATTAACTTTGAAATGCTCAAAACTTTGCAAAATAGTACGGAGGTTGTAGCTCAGAGGTAGAGCACTTGCCTGGCATGCATGAGGCACTGGGTTCAATCCTCAGCACCACATAAAAATAAAATAAAGGTATTGTGTCCATCTTCAACTGAAAAATAAATATAAAAAAAAAACTTTGCAAAATAGAAGGTGATACATAAGAGACAAATATTTTATAGGTATTATATTGTATAGAACTCCTGAAAACTTGACAATCAAAATATGTAAATTTGACACCCATGTGTTTGTAATTAACCTCATCTGAGTCACACATACAGGTACAACTAGGTAGGCAAACAGTCATTTTTACTTTGAGCAGGAAGTCTGGTTTCCTTGCTTCCAAATGCCAGTTGAATAACACAAGCTTTGCCCACCCTTGGCCTCTCCACCATGGGCTGTCATTGTTAAAGATGATTTCTTCATTGATTGCCAGAGGCTTGTCCTTGTGTGGCCGTGTCACAAGCATGAAGCACCATGGGAACCAGTGCTCCCCAAATTGCTTCAGACCAGTGTGGACAATACTGCAAGAGGGCAAGCATTTTCCTACTGTCCTGGTGAATTGTTAATTCCAACCCTTTTCTATTTAAAGGTGTCATAGTTGGGGGATAGGAATTATACAGTCGCTTTAGGTTTATGGCTACTGCACTATTAAGTCACACTGAAGCTATCTCCCCTTTGCCCAAATTATATTAACTTGAATAGTTTTTTGTAGCTTTGGCTGGGCTGAAATCAGTTCTTAGACATATATTTCATCCTGTATAATAAACCCAGGCTTCTTCCCTCCTCAGCATAATATTATTTTGAACATCATTGCTACTTTTTTAAAAAAATATTTTTATTAGTTATTGATGGACATTTATTTATTTATTTGTCTTATATGTGGTGCTGAGAATCAAACCCAGTGCCTCACATATGCTAGGCAAGTGTGCTATCACTGAGCCACAACCCCAGCCCCACTGCTACTCTTAAAAAATTTTTTTTTTGTTATTTTTTCTTTTTACATCACAATAGAGTATATTTTGACATATCACACATACATAGAGTATCATTTCCCATTCTTGTTGTTGTACATGATGTGGAGTTACACTGGTTGTATATTCATATATGAACATAGGAAAGGTATGTCCCATTCATTCTACTGTCTTTCTCATTCACATCCTCTCTTCCCCTCCTCATTTCCCTTTGTCTAATCCAATGAACTTCTATTGTTCCTCCCCACCTCCACCTTATTCTGAGTTAGCATTCACACATCAGAGAGAACACTCAGCCTTTGATTTTGTGGTATTGGCTTATTTTACATAGCATGATAGTCTTCAGTTTCATCCATTTACTGGCAAATGCCATAATTTCATTCTTCTTTAAGAATGAGTAATAGTTCCTTATGTATATATACCACATTTTCTTTATCCATTCATCTGTTGAAGGGCACCTAGGTTGGTTCCATAGCTTTAACTATTGTGAATTGAGCTGCTATAAACATTGATATGGCTTCGTCATTGTAGTATGCTGATTTTAAGCAGTATAGGTAATATGCCAAGGAGTGGGATAACTGGGTCAAATTGTGGTTCCATCCCAAGTTTTCTAAGGAATCTCCATACTGCTTTCCAGAGTGGTTGTACCAATATGTAGTCCCACCAGCAATGTATGAGTGTACTTTTTCCCCCACATCCTTATTACTTATATTCTTGATTGTTGCAATTCTCACTGGAGTGAGATGGAATCTCAGAATAGTTTTAATTTTCATTTCTGTAACTACTAGAGATGTTGAACATTTTTTCATATATTTGTTGACCAATTGTATTTCTTCTGTGAAGTGTCTTTTTAGTTCCTTTGCCCATTTATCGATTGGGTTATTTGGGGTTTTTTGTTTTGTTTTGTTTTTGTTTTTGTTTTTTTGGTGTTAAGTTTTTAATGTATCCTGGAGATTTATGCTCTATCTGAGGTGTAGGTGGTAAAGATTTTCTCCCATTCTGTAGGCTCCCTCTTCAAATACTTGATTGTTTCCTTTGCTGTGAAGAGGCTTTTAGTTTGATACCATCTCATTTATTGATTTTTTATTTTATATCCTGTGCTTTAGGAGTCTTATTGAGGAATTTGGTTCCTAAGCTGACATGATGAAGTTTTGGCCCTATTTTTTCTTCTATTAGGCACAACTCTCTGGTCTAATTCCTTGGTTCTTGATCCACTTAAGAGTTCTGCAGGGTGAGAGATAAGAGTCTAATTTCATTTTAGTACACATGGATTTCTAGTTTTCCCAGCACCATTTGTTGAAGAGTCATCATTATTTTTTATGCATAACTTTGTAATCCCAAATATATACAGTCTGGAATCCCTTAACTGTATATACCAAGATCCACTTAAACATTTCCCTGTAGCTGAACATTTTTTTTTATTGTATCCTTTAAGAAATAATGATGAAAAAAGTCTGTTTATACATAAGTTTTTTTTTTTTAATCTGTAGGATAGATCCTCAAAAGTGATATTCTGTTTCAAAGGTGCTGGGAGCCACCAGAGACTGCGGCACAAAGGGCCTGATAAATATTGTTTTCCAAAAGAATTGTCAGTAGAAATTTCTGACTTTAGATTCATCAAACTTTTTTTTCCTTTTCTTCTTCTTCTTCTTTTTTATTTTATTTTTTGTACCAAGGATTGAACTTAGAGGCACTTTACTACTGTACATTCTCAGCCTTTTTATTTTAATTTTTAGACACAGACTCATCAAGTTGCTGAGCCTAACCTTGTTCTGACCTTCTTCTACCTCAGCCTCCAAAGTTGATGGGGTTATTGGCATGTACCACCACACCTGACTAGATTCACTGAACTATTAAAAGCATTAATGACCACATACAAAAAAAACTTTGCTAATAGAATTTTCAATCTCTTGCAGATTTTAATCTACTTGTACATTTTCTTTGGCAACTAAAGAAGGTGAACATTTTTATATTTGTGTGACCAGTTTAGTTCCTCCCAAGCATTTTTTAAGTCCTTTGTCCATATTGAGGTCATAGAAATTTTTTTAAAAATATTTTTTAGGGGGCTGGGGATGTGGCTCAAGCGGTAGCGTGCTGGCCTGGCATGCATGCAGCCCGGATTGGATCCTCAGCACCACATACAAACAAAGATGTTGTGTCCGCTGAAAACTAAAAAAAATAAATATTAAAAAATTCTCTCTCTCTCTCTCTCTCTCTTTTAAAAAATATATTTTTTAGTTGTACATGGATGCAGTATCTTTACTTTGTTTATTTTACTTTTATGTGGTGTTGAGGATTGAACCCAGTGTCTCACACATGGGAGGCAAGCGCTTTATTGCTGAGCCATCCCCCAGCCACCAGAAATTTTTAAAGTATTTTTTTAATTGTCAGCAAGTCCTACATGTCATCTATCCTTAACATTGGAGATCTCTTGTCCTCTGTCATCTGCGGTTCATTTTGTTTTGATTTTTGTTGCATTTTAGAGTGCTGCGGCTTTATGTATTTACATCTCTCATGCTTTTATATTGCTCCCTTCTGTCAGAGATCTAATAAAGATTCCTTTCTCTTTTCTTCCAGCTTGTTGTATTTTGGTATTTTTTATTTTGGAAATTTTATTTAATTTACAAATTTATTCAATTACCAGCACCACAAGAAAGGTATTCCTTGGTATTTCATGGATTTTAATTCTATTGTGGACAGTGTCTTTTATTATATTTTTAAGTTATTCCTTAGGGTAAGGAACGTTCTTGATTATACATATATCCCAAATCTGGCCCTTTTAGTGGCTTTGTTTTCATACCGGAAAGTGATTTCCTTATTTAGGTTTTCTGGGAATACAAGTTGTCTTGACAAACTCACCTAGAACTCTGTTAATTCAGGGAGGGGAAAATCATTAAAGGTATCACAATGAGTAATCAGCTGGTTGCTTTGAATCTGTATGTTCTCAATTTGTATGTTCTGCTTGCACAGTCTAAATTTTAGGGGTGATCACAGAACCTTGCAAAAATAGAAATAACAAATGTATGGCAATGATTTGCAAGTACAATAACAGTTCTTAATTTAGATATGAACAGTGCACCCAGGTAACTCTTGCTCTGTTTTGACAAATGCAGGTCAGGAGAAGTGAGAATACTAAAATGGAAAGGAAATTAATTCAAGAAATCAGAGAATAACTGAATTAGTGATTGATTGTAGTTGACTCCCCAGATGTCTGAGTCCATTCCATCTTTAATTGATTCTACCTTGTCACCTTTGTAAAGATTCCTGAGAGCATCAGAAAGACATGGGCTTCCTAGGACTTCCCTTTTAATACTGCCACAGAGATGTCTAGATTGTTTTCCTTTTCTCACAGCTAAGAAATGCAGACTGAGAGGACTCAAGGGTGGAGAGAGGAGGGAGACAGAAAGCCTCAACATGGACTGATAAGTGTCTTGAGGGTAAAATAAAGGACTGTTATGAGCCGTCCTCTGCACTCTGGGCATGCCCCAGCATCTAAGTCACATCTCCTTTGTGATAATGGCTGTAACTCTTGGCCTTCTAACTGTTCATGTCTCCGTTGAGGATTTATGTGATTATGTGAATCTCCATACTCTGTGAAGATGAAGGACTGTGACATGTGAACAGCTGCATTTGTTTAAAACTCTTTTATTTCTTCATCAAGGTAGAGGAATGAAAGGTCAATTTGGAGTAGCCACCTAGCTGAGGATGAATGTTCAGGTGGGATACCGCCTTAGAAGGCAGAAGTATTTCTAGTGAGCAAGGCCAGTTGAATAGTAGGAGTTTAAAGCATTATGGCTACTAAGGAGATCAGAGGAATGACTGTGCCCCAAGAAGTAACAGGGAAATAACAGAAAAAAGTCAAGTCTTTTAACAGTCAATAATAGGAAAGTGAGCAATCTCTCTGCTGGGAGATCAGTATCTCAATGCACAATGGCACCCTCTCCCAGGAGAAGCCTACCCAAGCCAGCACAGCTGAGTGTCTGCAAGGCCAAAAGAAATAGGTATCCTGTTTTGTTTTTGTTTGTTTGTTTGTTTGTTTTTTATTTTACCCTTAGTTTTGCTTTTTGACCTATGGGCTACTTTCTTCTTCCCAGATGTCTCCTCTTTTGGTGGCTTGCTCTGCTATGAAATCAGGTTGAACCATGACTCCCAGTTACCTGGGGAGAAATGAAGAAGTCAAACCAATATCTTGCCTTGGTCAATCTGTTCTCCCCACAAGCTATGAGCAAATCCTGGCCACCTACATCTGGGGATGCATGGGTCCCATCTGTGCTGGGGAAGGACCCCACTTGCCTTGCCACCATTGTCACAGTCTGTTATCAGAGCAGGAGACAGTGTGTGGCATCATCAGACACGCAATGTGTGAAATAAAGGCATGCTCCATATGATATTGCAGACCTTTATCTGTTCATTTCTGCTGCTCTGCTGACCTCCTCTTCCTCAGAACATTCCTCAGACACCTCTGGGGTCTGCCAGAGGAGGAAGGGTTTTTTTTCCTCCTTTTTTTAGATCCATCGATCTCTATCTTGGTTTTTAGCCACAATAAAAACAAAACAAAAGGAAAAAAAAAGCAAATTTTCCCCGAGAAATTTGATTCAGTGCTGGAAATTCACTCATTTAAAATATGTGGTGGGAACTAAGGCTGTGCCTAAAGGAACCACTGCATTCCTGGAAGAGATGACCAGGTTATAACTTCTAAGAGGTCCCAACTCTACCCAGGCTTCAAGATCTAGGAGCGGCTGGGAATCAGAGGTAGGGGTAGGGAGATGAATTTTTATCAATTTTAAATTCCCATTCATTTGAACTTCAACTCTGAAGGGCAAGATAGTTTGATTTCAAAATTTAGTTTCTTTGGATCTCACAGTCTTTGGACTTTACCATGTAAGTAGTCTAATCTTTAAATTTTTATGTCTTCCTGAGATTTATAATGGAAGAGGGGTTTTGTATTTACATCTGGGGCCTCTTTAAAATGTTCCAATTTTATTTTTGGAATCTATTAGTGTTACTTTCTTTCATTGCAGAACTTTTGATGATAAACAATGTGAATGGACCTAAACAGGAGAGGGGGTAAGTTTTTATCTTAGTGTAATAGTGACCAAGGAGCTTAATGTACTGTTCTGATTCATTTCAGAACTTTAGCTACCCAGCAGATTTGGTGGAATTGCAAGTTTATACAATTTTCAGGGAGGAAATGGCTTAAGGAGAAAAGAACATAAAATGATGGATACAAAATTAGGTGTAAAGCCTAAGAGGGGCTTTTGCAAATGAGGGGTCATGAAAACTTCAGCTCTGTGATCAGTCCACCTGTGCTGGTCAGCATCTGTCTGGAAGAGACCCAAAAAACCAGTGGCTCTTCCATATACATGGCAACAGGACTCCCCCAGAGGTGGGGGATGATCTCCTTCCTCAGGAGCACCACACCCCTAGCAGGCTTAATGATGGCTGTTGCAAACCCATCTAAAACAATTTAGTTATCTACAATAGATTTTTATGAACATATATGTATAATTAATGAATTATTCAAGCTGATTCCTAGACTGAATTCTGCCACACTTATGTTTATTAGCAAGAAGTCACAAAACAGTACTATAACTGGCTCCGAGGACTTTGGGTAATCCCAGCTCTGCTCTGTTCATGGAAGACTAGCTAGATGCACGTGTGATAATATTCTAGTGGCAGGACATAGAGTTAGGCACAAAAGTCTTCATAGCCAATGGCTGAACATGGGACAGTTTTGGAACCAAGCCTTGGGAGCTACCAAAGGGAGTAATTAATTTCAACTTGGTTACTTTTATTGTACAGGCTTTTTGAGGGATAACTTTCCTTTTTTATTTTTTTGGTACTGGGGATTGAACTCAGGGGCACGCCACCATGGAGCCACATCCCCAGCCCTCTTTTGTATTTTATTTAGGGATGGGGTCTCACTGAGTTGCTTAGCACCTCACGGTTGCTGAGGCTGGCTTTGAATTGCAATCCTCCTGCCTCAGCCTCCTGAGCCACTGAGATTTCAAGCGTGCACCACTGATAACTTTCCATTTTTTAAAATATTTTAAAAATTTTTTAGGTGGATACAATATCTTTATTTTAATTTTTATGTGGTGTTGAGGATCGAACCCAGTGCCTCGCGGATGCCAGGCAGGCGCGCTACCACTTGAGCCACATCCCCAGCCCCATAACTTTCCATTTTGATGTGATTTGAAACTTTAGTAGAAGGAACTCCTGTGTATCCTTCATCCAGATTTAACAGTTGCTTGCATTTTTGCTGTTATCATTCTCTCTCTGCGTATTTTTTTTTTCCAGACCACTTGAACTATGTTGGAGATATCTTGCCCTTCATCACTAAATATTTCAGTGTTGTTTTTACAGGAATAAAGCCATTCTTCTACATAAGAACAGGATTAATATCAGAATCAGGGAATTTACCATTGATGCAAACCTTTTTATCTAATCTCTAGTCCATACTCAAATTTTGTCATTGCCTCAGCAATATCCTTTTTGGCTCCCTACCCCTTGTTCCAGGATTCACACCAAGGTTATACATTGCCTTGTTATCAAACCTCTTTTAATCTATAATAGCTTTTTAGTCCCCACACCTCCCTCACTCGCCGGCCTTCTCAACCTTGACATTTTTCAACAATAAAACCCAGTTATTCTCCAGTCTGGAGAATATTCCTCAACTGGTTTTATCTGATATTTCCTCATAAGGAATGCATTTTGACAAGGATGCTCAAGAAAAATGTTGGTTCTTCTCAGCAAATCATATCACAGGCATGTAAAATTGGTTTGACCCTAATTGGTAATGCAAATTTTGATGGTTTGGTTGAGGTAGAAAGCCCTCCAAGATTCTTCACTATGAAGTTCCTATTTTACCCCTTTGGAATTAAAGCAATACTTGGGAAGACACTTCAAGGTTATATAAATATAGCAGTTGTCACAAAATTCTCAGCCACAATTTTGGGTAACACTGATGATTTTCTAATTCCATCATTTCTTTTTTTATGTTCATTGTTGAATTTCTATGATAAGGAAAGAAATTTCCTTTCTCCATTTATTTGTATCAGTATGACTCCATAGAATTTTATTTTATTGGTCACAATCCACTCTAAAATTTTAAACTCTAATATGAGTAGAATTGCCTGTAATTTCCAAATACATCTTGAACACCATTCATCTGGACTTATGACTTCCATTTGGCTAATTAACAGAGGTGCTCTACTGCTAATAATCAGAGATAAAGATAGCTCAAGTATTTTTATTAGCCTACTGAACCTGAAGTGCATATTTCTGAATTAAGACAATTGAATAGTCACAGATGGTAGATTAAAGCAAGCATGCATATTTATGTTACAATGCCTAGGTTGAAGAATTTACAATAAATCATCGAATATATAACAGTGTTTAAACCTGATAGGTCAACAGAACAAAAAGTTGGGTAAAGTTAAGAGAAAATGTACCTGTTTCCTCTGGGAGCTAAATTAGCATGGTTTCTGTTTCTCTTCCTCCCTCCCTCCCTTCCTTCCTTCCTGGGTTTGAATCCAGGGGCACTTAATAACTGAGTCACATCTCCAGCCTTTTTATTTATTTTGAGACTGGATCTCACCAAGTAGCTTAGGGCCTCAATAAGTTGCTGAGGCTGACTTTGAACTTGTGATCCTCTTGCCTCAGTCTCCCAAGCTGCTGGGATTACAGGCATGTGCCACTGTGCTCCACAACATGGTTTCTGCTTTCTGTACCCATTTACTTAATCCATCCTGAGAAAGTAATATGTAAGATGTTTGACTTTGTAGGATTTTGTACATGTGTCTTACAACGCATTATTCGTGAAGATTATTAAGGATACTTTTATTACACCATCTTTCCTATTAAAAACATTGAGGACAACCCACTCTGGACCCCTCCCTGTAGGAGTTCTGCTTTCTGTTTCAAAAATAAATTTGTTACTTTACTTAAAATAAATAAATACACACACACACACATATGTGTGCTGTATCCATTACCAATATTTCACTAAAAAATTGCTGAATTAACCAAATGTTAGAAATATAATTTTTTAAAAAATGAAGCATCTCCTACAGAGGTGCTACTTACCTGTTTCTTTGGAGAGTTCCAAGTGGCTGAGTTAATGGCCTGGGCATCATCTAGCTGGAGAACAATCCCTGAGGGCGCAGATGCTTCCTGGGGTGCAGCTTTCTCATCACTCAGCACTCCTCTATAAAGTCTCCATCACCAACAGATTTTGAAATGCAAGGATGCTTAATCCTGGAAGTGATGATCAGGCGCCCAGAGTTCAGCCTCTGGTCTTGGTCAAAAGGTCTTTTCGGGCTGGGGTGTGGCTCGGTGGTAGAGCACTTGCCTAGCATGTGGAAGGGAAGGCTGTAAGCTGAGGGAGAGCTGGAGAGTGGGGAAAGCAGATGTTAGAGACCTGCAGGAGGAGCCAGCTGGGTACCTGAGCCTGGCTGGGTTTCAGGAGATGACAAGTAGTTCAGAGGAGATGGAGCCACAGATGCGGAGGAAGAATGTCCAGGAGTAAGGTGACAGACGTGGGGGAAAGCCAGAAATCAGGGAAGAGCAGTGATGGAAGGCAGAGAACAAAGGGGCCTGTCATCTGGTTCAGGGGATAAGAATGAGATTCTGGCCTAACTTAGCTGGAGCCTATTTGTTCTTGTGGCTTGTCTTTGTATCCTTTGGTCATGAAGGAGATTCATGGAAACCTACCCACTTAGCTAGTGGATTGGGCTCCTACCCCATGTTGTTAAAGCATCAAACACAAGCATGGATGTTATGCTGAGCCATGATTTATTTTGCCACTTTTCTGAGATAGAATACCCAGCTTTATTGGAGGATTCTTCAAGTCTTCTCTTCCTCCTTTCTCTGTTCCTTCCAAATATTTATTGTCTTTATCATGCATTCTTAATCTGATTTTAAATTTGATTAAAAAGATTCAATGTATACTGACAGTTCAAAGCTGGGATACAGATTTGTGAGACTAGTGAACCAGGCACTTGCCATCCTCCAATTACATTGTACAAGACTTCAAGAGCAAAGCTTGGGGCTGGGGCTGTAGCTCAGTGGCAGAGTGCGTGCTAGTATGTATGATGCACTGGGTTCAATCCTTAGCACCATATAAAAATAAACAAATAAGATAAAGGCATTCTGTCCATTTACAACTGTTGTTTTTTTTTTAAGAGCAAAGCTTGCACTTGCATGTCTAGAGTGGCATGTGGGCTGAGGAATCATTGAAAAGCTGTGACTTTGAGAACCTAACTTGGTGTGGCTATTGAATGGACATGACTGGGGCTTTGTGGTCCTTTCCCTGAAAGCCTACTATTAGGGAGATGGTTTACACACATGAGCCTCCCTCCTGGCTGGCACTGGTCCCATGACCATTGTTTCTAAGCCCACAAAGGAGTGTAGGAAAGAATCTCTAGAGGGGAACATCAAATGAATGGTCAGTATAGTCTGAGTGTGGCCTCTGGAGAGATGTGTCAGAATTAGAATGCCCATATGCTATTTAAACAAGCACACAACTCTCCGAGCCTTAGTTTCCTTCTCTGTAAAATCAAGACATTATCTCACAGAGTTGCCAGGAAGAGTTGATGAGATAATGCATCCCAAGAGCTTCAGGCACTGCCTGGCACAATGTTATAGCCAGTGTTACCTGTTATTATTAGATAAAGTCATTCTGTCTGGAGAAGGACAAAGGGTGGAAACAAGTAAAACCAGTTACACAGGATGCCGTGTCTGTCACTGACTGACTTCTTCCAGTGATGGGATCCAGCGGGGGCCCCTGTTGCTCAGCAAAGACCCTCTCCCTTTTGCTGTGGGGTCCGATGTTCTCACTCATACTCCTACTTATACAAAGCCTGGGCTTTGTCATGCAGAATGCCAGTGACATCCTGATAAATATACTCCCTCTAAGCTCCAGATGTCAAGACAGCTGAATTACAGATGAGGCAGGGGCCAGGTTGGTCATGGAGTCAGGTGGACTAGTCAAAACTTCAGGGACTCTGGACACTGTGGCCTCAGTCCTATCTACTCTGGCTTGGCCCACTGTCTTCCATTCCCTGTAGTGGCTGTTCTGGTCTTAGCTCTAAGAGTATCTCAGGAATTACAGCATCACCATACAGGTTGACTGAGGTGAGGTGAGATGGCATGAGTAAAGAGCCCAGGGCAGCCTCTGATGCCTGCCGTAAGTGCTTGCAATTCTGGCTTTTAGTCATATCCAGTGTAGTAATGGTGCTCCTCCTGGTTGATCTTCAAGGGCTACAAGGACAATCATGGGATGGGACACACAGGCCCTCCCCTAGTCCCAGAGTCCAAGGACACAGGGAGTCTTCTGGTGATGCTCCCCCAGCAGGGCTGTTCCTTCTTCCTCCCAGCTCCCAGAGCCACCTGTGATAGAGAAATGATGGAAATGTCAAGCTCCACAGTTAAAAAGTCAACATAAGGACAGGTTCATCTTTGCAAACTGTTTTCTTATGAAACTTAAATTCTTTTCCCTCCTGAGAAATGTCAGATATTCTGTCTTCTTTTTCCAAGCACGGGTAGCACCCTCTTCCACCGATACCTCCCATCTGCATACAGGGAGCCTCTTGGACCCTGACTCAGCACCCTCAGCTGGGTTGCCTCCTGATCTCACCAGGAAGCACTCAGGCACATTGGACACCCTTGGTCTTAATGTCATCAATTCTCTATATAGTTGCATCTCTTGTCAGAGATGGAGACTGTAAAAAACAGGAAGCTGAGAAATGAGGAAGCAGCACCCACAGTACAAGGTGGGCCCTAGGGACAGTGTACACCAACACGGGTTGTTTCTTGGTCAAATGATGGTCTGACCATTAAGTTGGGCACTTACCTCCTCAAAAGAAACAGCTAGTTATCACCTTATATACTAATTTTCACAATATTGCAATTCCTTGGACAGGCATTTAGTTAAGTCATAAGTTTATAGCATCCCAACATCTGTACATTTCTCGGCTGAGCTGTACCAGTGTTTGGAGTAACCCCATGCCTGCTGGATAAGGAAGCCCTGCAGCTGGTAGAAGATGAGTCAGGACCCCAGAGGCTCTTCCTACTTGTTAACCCTGTCTGCTCTCCAAGGCCAGGTGTGCCCCAAAAGAAGTACCTTTGAGGAAAAATAAAGTGACATTATCAAGACGTGCAAAGTCTGGGTAGCTTTGAATATGTTAGCAAATATGTTTTAAAATAAGAGGCTCCCGCCCAGAAGTGATTCATGGAGTGCAGCGTCCATCACTGTCATTCCATCCCCTTTTAAAGGTAAGCAGACCATGGCTCAGGTGAGGCCTATGTGAAGGAATGCAGCATTTTGTAAACTTCACAAGGGCTGGTGCACAGAAGGTGCTTGGCAGAGCTGATGAGGTCATGCTTGTCATGGGGCTGTCAAGTGAAGATTCACAGTTCCAAGCATTCTGGCCTTGGAGCCCACGTTCTTCTCCCAGATGAGCAGAGCCTGGGTATACCAGACAAAGTAATGAAATTCACATACACCCAGGAAAGAAAAGGCACCTAGAACACATGAGATATGAGAAACATGTACAGACAGCAGCAGGAGCGGGGCTTGGCTTGTAGACTTGTGGGTCCTGATGTAGATGGGTTCTTTGTGGCCATTTTAATTAGGGTTGTAGGACAACCTAAGGTTGTCCCTTAAGGTGGAGACCCTGGATGAGATTAAAACCTCAGGCAACTGTTTTCTTCACAAAAATTAAGCCTGAAGAAGAGCAACAGTGAAAATAATTCCCTGTGATGGGGAGACTGAAATGGCACAGAAAGCTGAGCAGACTCTGGGGGAAATGCTATGAGCCAGGACTTGGCCTCAGCTCCTGTGGAGAACCCAGCCCAGACTCTGGAATGCAGGATGCCACACCCTATGGAGAAAGTCCCTGTGGGCTTATGTGAGAGAAAACTCCCTTTCCCTTTAAGAATCCATCTTCTCCATTCTCACTCCCAGATACAGTGGGTCTTCAAAGGGTGAAAAGTATGAGAATGGACCCGTGAAGCTAAGTGGAAACTTATACAAGGCCACTTGGTTCTCGTACCCCAACATGATTATCCTCCAGGATGTCTGTGCTGGGACCAGCCCAAACAAAACTAAGGCTCACAAAGAAGCAGTTGCAGGCCTGTGGGCACAGAGCAGGCAAGGGGGTGAGGGAGTCCCTTCTCCAGCTTCTCTGAGTCTCAGTTTAGGAGTCCTATGCCTATGTGTCCTCTTCCTGCTATGACTTGTCCCAAATCATAAGAAAAACAAGCCCCGAAATCTTGCAGCAGGTTTGAAAGGCACAATGACAACCCAGGCAGCTCAGGTAGCTGAACCCAGGTGACTGGGGAAGCTGGTCTCCCAAACTCCTGCAGAAAAGAGTCGAGGTAAGGTATCACCTTGGAATATCTTGAATTCTACCTAATGAACCCACCTATCATCATTAATTCTCTCCAGTCAGTCTGGTCCTTGAGGATCAGGGTTTGGTGATGCTTTCTCAGCTGGAGTGGAAATACCCTGGATAGCAGGGAAGAGAGGCCAGCTTCTCACACATCTTCATCCCAAACTTAAGTCAAAGGGGAAGACCAGGTCCCTCTAATGCTGCTTCCTGAAAGCATCCTTTAGAAGGCTAACCTTTCCCAAACATCTTTCAAAGCTCCAAACAGGATATGACATTCTTTCTTACAGGCAGGCCAGTTGGATTTTTCTTTTACAAGTTGAAAAAGTCATTTTTCTAGGGTGGCCTGTGTTCTTTAAAGTTGAATCTAAACCTTAAAAGATTCTGTTTACATTCATTTCTCCTTTGGGAAATTTTTGTTCATTTCTAAAAGCAAAGAGCACTTCTCTTTTTTTTCTTATAAATTAATTAATTAATTCATTTGCTTTTATGTGGTGCTGAGGATGGGACCCAGGGCCTCACACCTGCAAGGCAAGTGCTCTACCATTGAGCTACAGCCCCAGCTCTGAAAGAGCACTTTTCTTAAACTTGAGAATGGGCCAAAAAAAAAAAAAAAAAAAAGAGGGGACCTCAAGGAGAACACATCTCTCTCTGTCTCTGGCTCTCACACACACACACACACACACACCCCACCACCAATGTCCAGAGAGCACCACAATCAGACTGGTTAGATATACAACTTCAGATACCCCTCAACCTACAGGGTTATACCTTAATAGACCCATCTTAAGCTAAAAACATTATTTAAAAAACTGCATTAATACACCTGACTATTGAATGTCATAGCTTAGCAATACAGTACAACATGACAGTTTCTCTTGCACAGCTCTTTGCTGCTGCCCAGCACAGCAAGGGATCAAAAAACAATCAGAAAGAGAGAAATGAGCTATTTGCACAGTATTTCAGATATAGTAAAAACTACCTAAAAATGAGATTGAAAGGGAGAAGGGAGAGACTACCTAACAAAACATTTTAAAAAATTGTTCTCAGCACTCCTGGGCATTTCTTTATTTCAAAAAAGTGATCTATGGCCACATAAAACTTCACATATAAATGTTTATAGCAGTTTTACAGCCTAAATTGTTAACAACCCAGATGGCCTTCTGTAAGTGAATGTCTAAACAACCTGGTCCATCCACACCATGCTTTGTTATCCAGTAACAAAAGGAACTATTGACAAAGTATTATTCGCATGAATCTCCAGAGAATAATGCCAAGTGGCGGGGTGGGTGATGGGTGGGGGGGAGCCAATCCATTCTATATAATTCCATTTATACTACATAATTATTATGATTATCATTATGTTTGGTGCTCAGGATTGAACCCAGAGGCCCTTTACCATTAAGTCACATCTCTAGTCATTTTTATTTTGAGACAGGGCCTTGCTAAGTTGCTGAGGCTGGCCTTGAACTTGGGTTCCTCTTGCCTCAGCCTCGTGAGACACACCTGGCTATAAAACATTCCTTAAATGGAAAATTTTTTAGCAATGGAGAAGACTGGTGGTTGCCAGAGATTAAAGAGGGGAGGGAATGAAGGTGGAAAGTGAATAAATTTATACAATGTGATGATGGAGATGTTCTGTATCTGACTCTCCATGTCAACATTCTGGATGTGACTCTTTTTTATAGTGTTGTGAGAAGTTAACATTGCAGAAATCTGGGTGAAGGGTGGGTATTATTGCTTAACAACTGCATGTTAAGAATTGCACGCCTGGGGCTGGGGATGTGGCTCAGGTGGTAGCGTGCTCGCCTGGCATGTGTGCGGCCTGGGTTCGATCCTCAGCACCACATGCAAAGATGTTGTGTCCGCCGGAAATTAAAATAAATAAATAAATATTAAAATTCTCTCTCTCTCTCTTTAAAAAAAACAGGGCTGGGGATGTGGCTCAAGCAGTAGCCCGCTCGCCTGACATGCGTGTGGCCCGGGTTCGATCCTCAGCACCACATACAAACAAAGTTGTTGTGTCCGCCGAAAACTAAAAAATATTTAAAAAATTATTTCTTTAAAAAAAAAAAAAAAGAATTGCACGCCTGCAGTTCCCAGCACAAGCAGAGCTGGACAGGAGGGCTACTTGAGCTGAGTTCAAAACCATCTGAGTAAAACAGTGAGACTCCCATCTCAAAACCAAACACACAGAAATAAACAAAAAATAAATACTGTCTTTAGTAATTAAATTGGTAGCAGCAGTACTGGTATTACTATGCCAGTTTATCTATATAACGTGGGATAAAACAAATGAACAATTATATGATATTGTAATTTTATGTTCCCTATATCCTTGAGTAAAAAAGGAGATTTTTGATGCAATATAGACATTAAGTAAAAAAACAAAAACACCCTTAAAATCCTGAATATATAAACTTATTTTTCTTTAGTTTTGTCTATTGACATGGTCTAGAAATAAAGACCAATGCAATGGTGATAAGGATCAGCTGTGGTCCTGAAAGACCATTTCCCACCACAAGAAACCAGATTTTTAGACAAGTGACTGCAGATCTGTGGGCAAGAATGGTACTAGATGGGGCTGGGACTGTAGCTCAGTGATAGAGTGTTTGCCTAGCATGTGTGAGGCACTGGGTTTGATCTTCAGTATCACATAAAAATAAATAAATGAATAAAGGTATTGTATACATCTACAAAAAAGGAAGGAAGGGAGGGAGGGAGGGAGGGAGGGAGGGAGGGAGGGAATTGTACTAAATGAGCTGGGAGTATCTTGTCATCCGAGGGGGAGGAAGCTGGCAAAGACCACTAGGGTTGCACTGAAAGGTCTCTGAAGCCAACCTGAGGACACTTCCAGCAATTAAAAAATGGGGCATTCTTAAGTTTCAAAAAGGATAATTTCATCAACAGATACTGCCGAGAGACATAAAGTAAAATATTTCATCTTGACCTTCAATGGGGAGAGAAATCTTCAATGTTCATAAACTGTTCTTTCTTCTAATGGCTTTTTGGGTTATGGGTCATGCTTAGGAAGGTCAACTTAAAATTACAAAATATATTCAGTTAAAAAGAGGGAATTTCACTTGAACAAAATTTGGCCAATATTTTTAAGCTCCTGAATTTTTATTTTAAAAATTTGGGGGGGCTGAGGTAGTGGCTCAGTGGTAGAACGCTTGCTTTGCATGCATGGGGCACTGGGTTGAATCCTCAGTACCACATAAATAAATAAATAAATAAAATAAAGGTATTGTATTCATCTACAACTAAAAGCAATTTAAAAAATTTTTTTACTCATTTTCAGGATTATATGACCATTTTTATAATATGGAAATTATGGAAAAGTTATGTAAATAATTGAAAAGTCAAGCATTTATTCTGCCTTTCCTATATGAACTGTATCAATAGATGAAGATAAATTATACATACATGTATTTTTTGTTTTCCTTTTTCTTTTTACCATCAAACCAGGGCCTCATTATACTGGGCAAGTACTCTTCCACAGAACTGTACCCCTAACCCCTAATATTTCTTTTTTCTTTATTGAATATTTTTTTAGTTGTAGATGAACACAGTATCTTTATTTATTTATTTATTTGTATGTGGTGCTGAGGATTGAACCCAGGTCTTCATGCATGCAAGACAAGTGCTCTCTACCACTGAGCCACAACCCCAGTCCCCCTAATATTTCTTCTAACAAATGTAAAGAATGTATCCAAGGACAATAACACAGGACCTTTGTAACAACCAGTTCTACAAGTGCCAGAAGATGACAATGTGCCCACTGTCCAGCCTGATATGCTGTTTCATGTATTCCAGATGCCATGGATTATAAGAAACATCGTCATCCTAAATACCCCCAAGAAAACTACAGCCATCTCAACTAAAACAACAATGAAGACACATCCCAACTTTGTGAGTTTAAATGGCACCCTTGACTCAACTAAGGGTGCCACTTCATATCCAAGAGACTTTTACGTTTCTCACTCTTCTGATTTATACTCAGGCCCGAGGTATCACCCATACTGTAGCACTACAAATTGCACATAATAGCAATAAAGTGAATGGGTACAATCCTCAAAATATTAGTGGGAGAATAAAAGAAAAGAAAGATCCATTATTACCCTGAAAGTTTTGACGATCATCACCCTGCATGGGCTCTCCCTCCTGGCAGTGAACTTGTCTTGACTGGAGTCTCCTGATGCTGCTCTTCCTCTTGCTGTCCGTCATGTTCCACCTCCAGACCTCAGTGGATTCTGTACAGATGCACCAAAAAAAGCAAGTGCCAAAGACCCAGGTTCCAGGTTCCAGAATCAAGAGATCCGTGGACTACTCACATCATGCATCATGTTTTTTTTTTTTTTTTTTTTTTTTTTTGTGTGTGTGTGTGTTTCTGGGAATTGAACTCTACCAACTAAACTATATCCCCAGGTCTTCCACGTGTATTTTAATAGGTTTCTTGGATACTAATATGGGCTTCCTGCCATATATGTGGCTTTATTAAGCATGCACTCTAACTGGTCACAGCCATTTCCAAGATGCTTTTTCTTAACTGAAATTTTGATTTGTTGAGAACTAAACAACTTAACCCTAAGTAAGGCTAGGGCAAAGGAATATCATGATGAGATAAATGGCCTTGGATGATGTGAGATGAAGGGGAAAAGATGGCAAGGTCTCAGTTTGCCTAGAGCTAAGAGAGAGCTTTGATGCCATTCAGCTGTGGAGCCCAGGACCAATGCACAGTGGGCACAGTCTTTATAGAATAACTTACTGGGTGTACATAATACTAGCATCTATGAAATTCTTGCAAATACGTAAATAAGCAACTAGTATGGAATCAATAGAGGACAAGTGTATCACTTATAAATAACCCATGACTCTATGCTGTGATCAGCAAAGTATAGCCCATGGTCCAAGTCTGACCTGCTGCCTATTTTTTGTATGATCTGTGTAAAATTCATTTAAAATGTTCAAGAAACAAATCAAAATACTGCTGTGGCAAATGAAAATTATGAGATTCAAATATTTCCCTCAGTACAGTTTTGCTGGAACACAGTGGCCACCCATTTGTTTGCATCCTATCAATGATACTCTTTGTTCTACACGAGTTGAGCGAGAGAGACAGCGTGGCCTGCAAGGTCTAAAATATATTACTATCTCTGGCCCTTTACAGAAAAAGTTTGCCAACCTCTCCCTCAGAGCTCAGGGCTAATAAGCTCTTTCATAACTCTTTTATTTTCATAAATAAAAGATAAAATGTGAATGTGTCAGTACAAAAACGCCAAAAGGTCACCTAGACTGACTGCACAATGCTTTCCATTTGATATTCCTTCCTGTGCAATTTCCCTACTTGGGCCAGATGTGGTGGCGCACACCTGTAACCTCAGCAGTTTAGGAGGTTGAGGCAGGAGGATTCCTGAGTTCAAAGCCAGCCTCAGCAAAAGTGAGGAGCTAAGCAACTCAGTAAGACCCTGTCTTTAAATAAAATAAAAATAGGGCTGGGGACGTGGCTCAATAGTCGAGTGCCCGAGTTCAATTGCTGCTACACACCACCCCCCCAATAAGATAAAAAAATTTTCCTACTTGGCACATACGCATAGGAGAAGAAAAACAACAACTAGTCACCATGCTAGATTTAAAAGCATTTAATGACATAGCATATATTTAACAGATAGGGCAAAAGTTGAGAGGTACAGGTCGTACGATGGAGCACCAGGCCTGAGCGACCACTCCCTGTTCAGGCCCAGCCTCTGGAGTTCATTCCTATCAATGCCATTTTGATTGTGCAGTAAGATGAAAATTTGTCATTACAATAGTTACAGTGACAGAGAAATGCACACTATGTATCAAATAGCAAGGTAATGAAGCAAATTATAACACAGTGTGGCAACGCACGAGCAAGTAACCATTAGAGTAACATTACTTTGTCCAGTAAATGCTTCAGTTCCACTTGTACACTTACCAATGATTTAAAGGGTTTATTATACATCTAGTTTTATTATACTTTGTACTAGAATTATCTCAAACATACAATATAATGTATTTCAGCAAAAAAAAATTGAAATTACAGATTTTTTTTTAAAACAGTATCAGTTTTCTATTCCTTCTTGTATACCGACATTCTTAACCGTCGTCTCAGTGGATGCAGGAAAGCTGCATGTCGTTTGTTAGTAAGTGATGCCAGATAGAAATGGTTTGGTCTGTAGATTTAACATGGAGCTGCACTATGGCTGCAGCGAGATCATAATACATGATCTGTTTGATAAGGTTAGACCCAAGGTGGGCACTTCTAATAGTCAAGACTCAGGGTAACCACCGGAAGTAAATGGAAGAGAATGGTGTCAGGAGATTGGTACATTTTGTCTCTGGTGAGCACAGGAAATATTGTTTAAGCACCGCTGCCTTGCAAACCAACAGCACGAGAGGCGGGTTATTTCCAACACAGCCTCACAAAATTGAGGAACAGTTTAAATATTGAGATCTAATCTATATAATTTTATTAAAAAAAATCTGGCTTTCCCTCTGCACCTCAAACTTTTGTAACTTGGAGATAAAGTGTTTAGGTTTTATTTCTCCCACCCCCCAGAAATGCTCTATAAATAAAAAAAGAGAAAAAAAATCAACCACATCGAGGAACATTAGGCACAGAGAGTAATGTGTTGGTTCTGAGCTTGCATGCTGGAATTTCACTGAAAAGGAAAGAGAAGGGCAGGAGGTGATGGATAGGAGTTCACTTCTTTTTGCCAAAAAGGCTGAACCGCTTCTCTTTGTCTTTCTCTTTGTCCTTCTCCCGCTTGCCGGGGCTGGACTCGCTGGTGATGGTGACAACGCTGGTGGGTAAGGTCTGTGCCCGGCTGGATGCTGGCGTGCTCTGGGTGCTGGCAGACACATCATGTTTATCAGAGGAGATGGCGGAAGAGATGGCCTGGATCCACGTATTCATTTCCTCCTGGACAGAGAAGGGGACACAGGTGAGACTCAACTGAGGGGTGTGGTGCTAGGTGCTCTGGCTCCACCTGGGTAACTTACAGAGCCTCTATCACCCAGAAGGCTTGGGAACAGCATCTGAGGCACTGTCTCTAAATGCACCTCTGCTCTCAGCACAGGGGAGTAAACACAGCTCAGTTCTTAGGGGTCATGAGAGTGCTAAGGTACCTGTGTTGGGAATCGCTCTAGCATATGCTCTGATAAATCTGAAAAAACTGGAAGACTGATCTCCATCTGTGGGCCTCAGGTCCCACCCTACAAAGTACTTTCACTTTCTTTTAAAGGGCATTTCTCTCTCTTGGTAAAAGGAGGTTTTTCAAATTTAAATATTACATGTTTCTTTTTCATCAACTGACTCCTCTCTTTCCTCAAGGTGGAGAACACCATATGAAGAGCTGGTTAAAGGTCATGGGGAGCAGCAGGGAGGTCCCTTCTCCCTGAGCCTTACCCTCCAGGAGCGAGTGGGCAAGGTTTTCTTCCCTGACACCACTGGATCCTGCATTAGCTTCTCTCTCATGGGGACAGACAGTGGGACGACATTCATTACTTTCAAGAGACAGAGAACTAGACGACTGCCAGTGTTAGCAACTGGCAACCAGGTGACAAGGCATCACCACTGGTCGTGCTTACATGTATAATTTTACAAATAACGCTATTATCCCACCACACTTGCATACTCCTAAGTATGTGAGAGAGATGAAGCTTAGCAACTTACATCGTCTTTGGCTTGGAAGAGGTACTCATTGCCGTCATTTAGTCTGTAATTTCAAGGAAGAGAGTAAGTCACAATTTAACTTCAGAAAAATAAAAATACTCAACTCTCTGTCTTATGTGGGATACAAGGAGGCCTCAGAAGTTCTACATGCAGCACCAACTGTTCCTAGAGACCCATGGAGCCCTGCAATGGCCCTGGGAACATCAGAATTCACAATTAACTGGGCCAATCCAATATACACAGGCAATTTGGACCTTCAGTTCACAGGAGGATGTGTGGGACCCAAACACAACATCACTTGGCTTTGTTATGGCAAAGAACACCTTATTCCTGATCATTGGCCTAAAATGAACTCTCCCTAAAATTTATAAATTCTAAAGTCTCTAATAAGACACAGAAGAAGATTCCTAGACTTTTCTTATGTGTGCCTCAGAATGAAAGAACACCCCACCTGTGGGCTTATCAGTGTGTCACGAAGCGATTCCTATATTTGTGGCGGGGGAGGTCCATCATTTGCTCTGTGGCCACCAGGAGGAAGAAGGGGCTGTTGAAATAGTGGTGGGAACTGCCCTTTGCCAATAGCCTGATTCCCAGAAGTAGCATCAAGGAAGTACAATGGGGGAAAGTAGCAAAGGGGTCAAGCAATCTGTGCTTTGCCAGACAAAACATCATGTGTCCCAAGGCCCAAAGAGCTCACACTGCTCACCAGCACAACATGACCAACCGCACATCTGCAACTGCCCTCTCCAGTCCTTGGCTGCCTCCAACTAGTTCAAAACACACATCTAAGAGTATAGCTGTCCAGGATCCAGATCAACAGAGCACATCAGCACAAAACTAGCAACTAACCACTAAAACATATACTTTTTACATTTTAAAAAAGATTATTAAAATAGTTTGCCCATTTCCAATAAGAACTTTTGAGGGTAGATCCATTGTGGGGAGGTGCATGTCCTACCGGGAAGAGACATTTGGAACCAGATGGCTCCAGGGGAGGGTTATGGGAGGACAGGCCCAGTCCCCACCCAGGCATTTCCCGTTTGTCTTCATCCAGCTCCAGGCTGACTCACTTGATAGTCTCCAGATAACTCAAAAGCAAGTAACAGCGTATCCTGGGTCTGGATAAGATGAAAAAGTGGAGAAACTGTCTTTCTAAGTTTCCTTTAAACTGTGAGATGTGAGCAACCCACCTTGAGTGCTACGGCACAGTACGCTCCAGACCATAAAACAGAAACTCCCTTTCCTTCCACGCTTGGCTACACAGTGAAGCACAGGGAAGCTGGCAGCTGGCCACAATCCCCAAAGCACCCAGAGATCTTAACAGAAATGGCATCACACTGTTTTTTACTTTTTTTTTTTTGAGACTTAAAATGGCACAGGATAAAACTTATCATGGCATGAGGTAAGAAAACCAAGGGAAATAAAACACGCCTACTCTGAGGCAACCGCAAGGCATGGGGGCAAGGCTCACCTGAGTTTGAACACGTGTTTCTTCTTTTTGTAATCAAGGGCCACTTCACAGATGGCTTCTTTCAAGCTCACAGGGACCTCACTGTGGTATGGGATTCCAGAAGCAGCGGTTTTTGCATCTTTATAGAAACCCATTTCTTGGTTATTTATGACACAATAAACATTGTGCCAGGACCTGAGCATGGTAAAGAAAGGGAAGTCAAGGTTCCATGTCATGCTCCTGCAGAATTAAGAATTTGACTACATGAAAACTATCTTCACATAACCTTTTATAAAAGCCCTTCCTCAAATCTGCTAACACTGAACAATGGAACACAACTCCTCCACAGAAACCCTAGGCAGAGTACATGCTGATACAGTGGTTAAGTTTTTTTTTTTTTAGAGAGAGAGAGAATTTTTTTTAATATTTAGTTTTTAGTTTTCAGTGGACACAACATCTTTATATTATTTTTATGTGGTGCTAAGGATTGAACTCAGCGCCCTGCTCATGCCAGGCGAGCACGTTACCGCTTGAGCCACATCCCCAGCCCCAGTGGTAAGCTTTTAAGGACTCATGTCTTTCTGAATTTGTGGGAAAACATGGTGTCCTCTTCTATTAAGTGAAGGTATTCTTGGCTCTGATGGGAAAGATTCTGATTGGTGTTTGGTCCTCTCCATTGTGGTACAAGGCTACAGGTTTGGCTCCGTATTTGAAGCATAGCTATTTTCAAGCAGAAGCTCCTCCAGCCTTAGCTTCATTCTTTATATGGTTCAGCCACTTGAAAAGGATACAGATTCAGGGCCACTAGCACTCATGGTACCTAAGGTGGCCTCTCTCCTGTGGTATTCTAATATGCTAATGTTATTAGAACATCTGCTTGTGTTAACATATAAAAGTTGCCTTCAATGTGAATGGCAGAACTCGATGGCATAATTGCCTTGTTTGTGTACAACTCGCACAACTGCACACGGTTGCGCTAGGCAGTCCAGTTTACTGGTTTAGCACACAAGGCTTTGGAGTCAAATGACTTTCTCCCCAGTTTTACCACTTACTGGATTTCTACAGAAAGTAAGTTTTGTAGCTTCTGTCTCCTTTTTTCCTAATCTGTTAAATAGTAAAATTAGGGTTGTGGGGAGATAAGGCATATTAAGATTGATAAGCAGATGTAGCCAGGGGAAATAATGAAATCCCTCAAGAAGTCCTATAATGAATTGCTTCACTTAAGGAAGAGAGGGCACCTCAACCTTAAATGAGCAAACTGCCTCTCAGGATGAACTACTGCAGACCCCTCTAGCTATTCCCATCTGCATTTAACTCTTCATGCTCTGTGAATAAGCACCCGTTCTCACTTTCCAGTGCTAGCGCCAAGAAGAATGCAAAGCCCAGGAAGCGAGTGAGTAAGCCCGCAGGGGCACATGCTCCCTGACCCTGGGTGGGCCAGACTTCCCGCCACCCTGCTTCTGCCTGGGATGGGTACCTGCTGGAGGCTTTCTTATTGTGGGCCTCCCACTCGTGCTTCCGGTTCAGAAAGCCTTCCATCTGGGCCGAGGGCGTCTCCTGGGTTCTGGCTGGCAGGGTGGCGGCACTCTGGGCTGGGAGGCCAGTCTTGGCTTTGCGATCAGAGGTGGGAGAGGGGATGGGGCTGGACTCCTTTGAGCTTGTCCTCTGCTCTGCAGCGCCATTGACCATTTCACTTGTGTCCACTGTTTCTGCCATCTAGGGACAGTGGAGAGGCCATTCAGCTACCCTGTGAGCCACAGGGGTGACCACATACGCTCTGACTCGCACACGTGGCTGTGTATAAATGCCTGGCACAGATCGAGGCAGTACAGTAAAACCATTGCACACCCCACAAAGCCAGCTGGACACCAAGGACATTAGAAGGTGGGAATGGATTAATGCCCGCCCGCTTACGGGGAAATGAGAAAAGCGAAATGCCAGTATGCGTTTTACTGCACTCTTACTCCTCAGATCAATCCATTTTCTCTAATATAGCTCAGACCATCTCCTCTTATGATTACTTTAAAACAGGACAACGGTGACAGTCACACATATTAAATATGAGAGAGAGTGGACGTTATACAGCAGCCACCTTACAACCAAGGGTGCCACCAGAGGGCTGGAAATTTAAGCGAAAGGGCATTCACAAACAGATGGATAGACGGCCCCATCAGAACTACACGGCATTCCCCCAAAGTAAGACAAGGAAAGACCTGGGGTTTCTAAAAGTGCTCTCTGGTTCTCCACCCCCCTCCCCTGAACACATTGTCATAAATACATGCAGAAATTAGGACAACAATCATGCACTTCACATCTACCATCCCAGTTAGACTTTGGAACTTAAGAGCTGGAAGGAAATGAGGCAAGTCAACAAACATCAATTTAACCGCATCTGCCGAAGTTGGATCGTGAGTGGGTTGTAGTTTGTGTTAAAGGAGCTGGAAAAGCCAATCACAGTCACTCAACACCACACAGCTATTTACCCCCAAACAAAGACAGAACCAGGGCCTTCCCCATCACGGGTTGGTTGATCGCGGTGCCTTGCCGCATTGAGACGAGAAAGCCCAGAGGCAGCCAGGCTTCCAGTGGCTCTGACCCTTCAGGCTGCAGACGTCTTCGGGAGCGTTCCTTCCCAAGCTCATTTAAATTGTAACCCTCATGGCTTTTCGGCTTTGGAAATGTAGTAGGGTCTTGATTCATTATCGCTTTCAGCCTGTGTACCATCAACTGTGTACCATTAACTGCAGCAGCCCCTGGCTGATATACACCCAGGGTGTGGGATTAGCAAGTTACAAAAGCTGGGTGTGGCTGGCGCTTTAGTGGATTACAGACAACCGGCACCCCTTATACACGGACAAACATGGAGGTGTCAATGGCACGCTCATTAGCTATGTCCCCCACCACTGCTGCCGAGAATCCAAATGACACCAAATTAGCAGCAATAACCTTGACAGGATAAAGCGGCAAACTGGCCACCACCACTGAACACTCAGATCTGTCAACTCTCAGGAACTGGACATCTCAATTAGGTCTTAGCTAAATGTCTAGACTCTGTGCTTGAGTCAACAAAATTGATTCTTTTTTTTTTTTTTTTTTTTTTTAAGGAAAAGGGCTAGTAAAAACTTGGGAAAGGATAGAGAATCAAATTTATGTTATGCCTTTGCAAACGATTACAATTAACACCAAGGTTTAGCATATGACTGGATGCAATTTAACACTGTTTTTGACTGAAATCCTCTACTCTCAAGCAATGGGAAATAAGTGATTAGGGTAGAAAGATACTGGGGTGTATGTGCATGATTATTTTGGCCTCCCAAGTGATAGCCTGTAGATCCTGCTCATGAGCAATATGCTATTTAAGCTCTTTTCACTTTTTTTTGAGATGGGATTTCACTGTGCTGCCCAGGATGCTCTTAAACTCTTTATCTTCCTGCCTTGGCCTCCCAAGTAGCAGGGATTACAGGCATGTGCCTCTGAACCCAGTCCCTCTTTTCACTTTTAAGGGAGAGTTCCAGAAGGGGAAATAATAACAACAAAAAAAATAAAATAAATAAAACCCTGAGTCAAAAGAATATGAGTGTATTTTAAAGTTGACAAATCTCTTCTAGTGTGAGACTTTGGGAAACTTCTGGTAAGGAGGAAGTGTGAGTTTGGTGTGGAAGGCCTGAGCCAGGTGTGAGTCCAGAGAGACATGGAGTTAGTATGTACAGAAACGAGGTTAAAAAAAAATTTAGTGCTGCAGGTTTAACTTGAAAACTGCTAGTGACAGTCATGACCTGGATAGAGAGATGTTTATGAATAAAGGCTAAAATTTATTATACTTGGTCAGACTTCAAGGTAGGTGAAAGGTCAGGGAAGTCTCTTCTGAGGGAAATTCTGCAGCAAAAATTTTTTCTTTAGAGTTAGAAGGAAAGAGAAAACCCCAAACCAGTATGCAGAGATAATTAATGTTTATGCAAATGAATCACTAACCAAGAAAACAAGGAAAATAAAAGGAACAAAATGAATTTTAATGGACATGTGCTTTTAAGCATGCCAACAGACAACACACCACTAGAGACAAACATCAAAAGCAAATCATAGAGCTATGATCAAACAGTGGGTACATGTGAATACATCCCCCCACCCCTCGTTGCTTCTCTTTAGCAATTAGTCCAGAGTGCTTTAGTGGCTGGCACATCTGATACTTCAATCAGGAGGTGAACATAAAGGCAACACAACTAGAAGCACAGGAAACATCTGATTGCTTTCAAAGTGCAAGAAGCAACACTATCTTCAAGTTCATTAACTTGAGTCTCTGCATCATTACTCAAAAGAACAAAATGGCTTTTTCTTCTTCCAATACAACTCAATTGTTGGTTAAAAATTGGTTCTGGAAAGCTAGAGTTTAAATATCTAGATTAAAAATAGGCATGAGAGCAAATCTAAAAGCACAGCATTCCTTTCTCATGTGCTTATGTGGTGTTTCTTTCTTTCTTTCTTTTTTTTTGGTCTTCTGAATACAAAAAGCATTAAAATTCCGTATCCATTCTGATGATACAAAATTTAAACAAACACACACACATATATATATATATATGGAAACATCACATATATACATATAGATCAGTGACACACATAATATAATTTGGGGCCAGAAACACACCAGGGCTCCCTAATGACTGAAGACAAAGCAGTAGCTTTCTCTAAAATGAATTTGGGTGTGTTTTAAGGCAGAGACGCAATAATGGTGCACACCACCCCCAGAACATAAGAAGCTTGGCATCTATCTATATATCCATCTACCATCACAAGTAGATAGATATGTACATAGAAATCAGGAAAAACAAACAAGATGCTACATGATGTTATCCTGACAAAAGAAAAAAAAAACATGCATCATGAAATGAAAAGACAAATTAGACTTAACTCATGGAGAACACATATCAAAACAGGTTTCTGAGGCCACTGACACATCTAAATATGGCAAATGAGCAAGAAATGTCTCATAAGGCTTGCATGTACTATGGATCTTGTTATGTTTTGGTCAGTACCCGGGAATTCATCTCTTTCATCAGCACTAATTTCTAAGGAAAAGGATTTCTGTTAAATATTTTCAGTCCTTGCTAGTGGCCTGATACACCACCCTACAAGACTCCTTTTGCAGAACTCCACATAAAGTTTAGAGAAAATGAATGAATCAAAAAATCCATATGAAACAAACATGGTTTCTGTCTATAGAGACCCTCAGGAGGCCTCTAAAGCCAGGAGGCATGCAAGTGCTCCTAGGCACGGTCCATCGAGTGCATCGTTCAAGTAATCAGGATGAACCAAAATGGCTTTTGTTCCACGTGTGTGAAAAATCACAATATTTTGACACCCCAGAGTCATTGACTGAAATGGAAAGGCCTAGAAGTTTGGTAGGCAGGTTCCCAAAACAGGCTGAAAACTGCTATCACCAGCCATGCCAAGTCCCGGTGGGGCTGACAATGACCAGGGCAGAGGTGGCAGCAGTAGTCAGCAGGTGATTTGCTCCTGAAGCCAGCTGCAACATCTGCTGTGAGGAAGCTTGCAGTGCTCAATTTAGGACTTGGCAGAAAAAAGAGAGTCACCAGTTTATAAAAAATAATAAATGACCCAAGGGTCTTAAAATGTTTGAGATTCTGCACCTAAAATTCAAACAGCTTCCCAAGTAGATCCAACTTCCCTTTTTTGTCATCTTAAGTGAATGAATGCATCCTTCAATGGAATGTTATATGGCTGACTAGGTTTTAATCTTAGCAATGAAACGTCTCCTTCCTTATAGACCAGTCTTCCTAGTTACTAGTAACTAACTACTGCAGGTTAATAGCATCTGTAAGTAACACAGTACCTACACTGCAATACTGTGCCCTGTTAGTATAACTGGATGTGCCATACCTGTTAGATTCTAGTTTTCTTCTTCATTATGCTGTAATCTCATTTAATTTCAATTACTCATGTAAGGGTTTCGCTGTAAAATCTTAATAAAGTAAAAAGCTCGCAATAAATAAACAAAAGATAAGTACTTTGCTTTAAGGCAATGAGTATCCATCAGTTAAGAGACTCAAATAAACATGAATTAAATGCAAACAAATATGAACCAAGGAAGGCTATGATACGAATTAAGTAAAACTTATATAACACTTTGGGTGAAGTGAAAGCCAAAAAGTTAAAACCAACAGGATTTGGAAAGAATGATTCTTGACAAATGGTAGTGAACTTCACAGTCCAGACCATGGCTGGTCACTGGCTGTCCGTCTGCTATTAAAGTTTTTGTAGTTTTGGTAGGTTTGAGAGCGGTAACTAACCCGTGGAGATCCCTGTTCAGTCGGCAAACCATTCTGGGAAACTTGCTCTCCTTTTGAAGTATCCCTGTTAGGTAAGGGGGAAGGGCAGAAGAGGGGGAAAAAGATGAAAGGGAAGGGGGAGGAAGGGAAGAAGAGGAGAAAGAGAAAAACATAAGCAACCCTCTTTTACATCATTTGATTTTTTGAAAACTTGAATTTTCACAGACACCATATGGAGAGGGAGACTATAGGAACAGCTGGCTCCCAGTTTCTACCTCCTGCCCCTGCCCACCTCCCCACCAAAGACTACAATAGAGGCTTCCTGGAGCTCCTACCACATCAAAGCAATTAGCCTTCTACACACAGAATAACGTCTGCCCTCTTTGTGAAGTCACCCAGGACTTATTTTCACAGACTATCACTACAAAAATCAAGGCCTGAAATCTGGGTGATGCATGTTATACACTAAATTATATGGAAATTATAAGTGTATGTGCATGCAGATATGGGTGCTCACACAGTAGAAAGGACTGTCTCCACTCCACTTTTGCCACCTAAGAGCTATATGACTTTGGACAAGTCATAACCTCAGATGTTACTCGAGTCTTATTACACAGATCTAAATCACATGATGAAACAATATGAAGGACATGTTGCTAGGCCTAGCAAGGTGGGGCTAGCAATGATGCTCCATGAACTTCATCTGCCATCGAAGCTATGATTCTAGGCTCCCAGGCTGACCCTGACTCACCACTGCTGCTGGGACTCAGTCTCCTCTGAAACCTTCGTGCTCGGCTCAGGAGAAGGCGGCCGCCTCTTCCTTTCCTCTTCCTCTTGCTGTCTGCGCACTTCCAGTAACTCCAACTGAGGGGAAACACAGTGATGTTGAACATAGTCTCAAACTTCTCTCTTGCTTGAGGAGCCCAGGAAGCCCTTCTGCCTAGTTCCTACATTGGCTCACACTGCACAATGTGAAACTCTAACATCCCGAACAAAAAGTAAGTATAAATTCATAGGAACTACAGCTACAACCAAAACCTGCAGGAAATGAAGGGTTGCACTAGGAGCTGGTGAAACTCTCTGGGAGCATGGATTTAATTTCTAAATTAACTATGCAGCTCTCAACTTTGCTGGGGAAATAACGTAGCTGCGCCTTGGTTCCCATGAAAGCTCAGATAAGCCAGAGATAAAGGTATTAAAATACTTAAGGAAGACTTGTGTGCTGTGGTGGGACTATGTGTCCCAGCACAAACCCCCAAAATAAATTAAAATTAAAAAATTAAAAAGCCCCAGAATTGTCTACCTGAAATGAAGCCATTTCATAAGCATATGCACTCAAAGTATTATTTTGACACAGAAGTACACAAGGACACATTAAATCCCCAGACTTGCAGAATTAGAAACACCAGTGCACAAACCCTATTCCAAGACTTTTATGTTTGAGACACATTCTCAAGAATGGGGAGGATTTACAAGCTACTATTTGATGGGAATTCTAATCCTGAAATGCAGAAGAAAATTTTAAGGTCATATCCCCTAAAAACCAGAGAGTCTATGAGAAACAAGAGGAAAAAGAGATTGAAAGAGAAACACAAACATCAATCAGTTCCTAGGCAAGAGGCTATCATAAGAGATCCTAAATCCAGATGCCTAGGAGGCAACTGGGAGTGGCATCTTGACCTCCTTCCCCAGGTCCTGTTTGAAGAGAGCCATCAGCTTCACAAGACCCTCATAAATACGCCAAGCACTCGGGCATCTAGTGGCCACTCACTGTTGTCAGCCTTTCCAGGGCGGAGAACCTCTCATCCCAGGTTGCTGCAGACTTTTCAAATGCCTCATGGCGCTTGATGAGCTTCTCCACCTCGTCCACGCTCTGGCCGATTTCACGACTGGATAGGTATGGCTCCTGCCCCAGCAACCAGGCCTCGGCCACACTGGCATCCCTTGAGAACTGATGGACCTCCAAAACTGCATAGGGTACCAAGAATGAGTGCTAGCCACAGGGCCACCTGGCACTGCTACCCTCTGGTGGCAGCTACACACAGAACCAGTTTATGGTAATATAAATACAACATGAGCCACATATGCAACTTTTTTAAGTTCTCCAGCAGCCACATTAGTAAGAGTAAAAACATGTGAGACTAAGTTTAATAGCATGGTTAATTTAATCCAATATATGAAAAATATTATTTAACACATAATCACTATAAAGGACAATTATTATTACAACTATTATTATTTGGTACTGGGGATTGAATCCAGAGATACTTTACCACTGAGCCACATCCCTAGCCATTTTTATTTTTTATTTTGAGTCAGGGTCTTGCTAAATTGTGGAGGCTGGCCTCTAATTTGTGAGCCTTTTGCCTTGGTCTCCCAAATCACTGGGATTACAGGTGTGCACCACCATGCCCAGCTTAAAAAACAAACAAACAAAAAACTACTGAGATCTCTCTTTTAAGTCTGAATTCAAGGTAGATTTGACTGCACATCAATTTGAGAATATTTCAAGTTCCCAAGAGCCATAGGTGGGTCAGTGGCTACCAAACTGGACAGCACAGTTCTAGAATGTACTCTGCTCATTCAGCCCTGCTTCCTTATAGTGAGTGCTCAGCCCTGCTGGGGCTTGTACAGACCATGGTAGGGAGGATATGGGATGCTTCAAGGTGGTGGGGACTGGTGGGATGGTGTGGGCTAATGTTCTTGCTGTGCTTCATTCTTTTTGGCAGTGGGGAAACAGTACTCCTTCCATCACATTCGTGAGGAAGTGGGTCAGAAACTAGCTTTGCACTATTGCTCACACTGCTTCTCATTGCATCAATGCAGCAATGTCTGGGGTGGGTCAGGTACGAGATGGCCTGTAGGCAGCATCAGTCTCTAGAGTCAAGCTGGCTCTCTTTTAGCACCCTGATAGCACCTGACACCCAGTGAAGCTGCCACCCTGCACTGGGGGCTTGTCAGATCTTCATGGTGGAGACCATGCCTGTCATCACTGTGTCCTGAGCATAACCTGGTGTCCAGGTCACAGCAGTGTGGGATATAGGTTCTGCTGAACTGAGTGAAGCTAACCTGAAATTCTCAAAACTTAGAAACCAAATCCTCATCTAAAAGGCGGCCCAAAGTGGGTTATCTAAGAGCTCTGTGTCCTCATTTCCTACACACTTTCAGAAAAGGCCTCTTGGAAATCAACCCACGAGTAAATGAATGGGGTCATTACAATATAAGGTCAGAGTCCAAGTTCCAACACAGAATGTCAAAGTATGGCAAATAATGCTTGAACTGGGCTTTTTTTTTTTTGGTGGCGGTGCCGGGGATTATGAGGCAAGCACTCTACCAACTGAGCTATATCCCCAGCCCTGAACTGGACTACTACTTTGTGTTCATAATTATGAGATGCTATTCCTAATACTATAGGCTATAAATCTGATGGCTCACATATGCCTTTATAAAATGAAAAAAAATATATATTTTTTACCTCAAAGACAGTCAATACAGAAATATATATTTAAAATACTTAGAACAAAACCTCAACAGATGTTAGCTTTACTTTGTAATGTTATCAACCTTAAAGTAAAAATTCCAGATATAAGACGTACGTAGGCCAGCTTTACATCTTATTGACTCTGAAGCGAGAACTTTTCTTAAAGATAATTGGGGAGCTTCTATCTCTACTCTCCTAGAGCAATGATGAATTGTATTCTCCAATTTGTTGTTCCTAAAGAACTCAAACCCCATTGATAATTCTGAGATCAATCATGGGGTGAAAAACAATGAACGCACCACACAAAACATCTTAGAAAATAATGATATTTAGCATGCAATAATGAAATAGGCCATTAAGAAGCATCCAAAACTTCAAAAATCATTAAGTGATAACATTGTATCAATTAAAGCAGGAATATAAACTTGCATGCTTTCCGTGGATACCCAAAAAGAGCAGAAAGATAAATGAAATATGTCCTTACTCAGTCTTAACCACTCCCACCGGTCTTCCCACTTGTCAATCATTTCTTTTCTCTTTTCAGTCAACTGCAGTAACTTTTCCTTGATCTGTATGAAAACAAAGATCCCATGATATTTTACTAGAACACATTATATCCCTTTTGTTTCCCCCTACCTATGGGTCACATTATACAAGAAACATTTATTTTCTTAAGAGACTTTCAACTAAGCTGGAAACTATCTGCTGAGTCTGTCTATCTGTCTAGGGAGAGGACAGAAAAGCATGGCTAATCTTCCAGACCAGGCTGAGAGAAAGGCGGAGCTCAGCTCAAAGCTGCTTTGTTGTGAGGAGGCCAGCAATGCACTGGACTCCACTGGACTCTGGGGCTCATTGCAGCAAACACATTCACCGAGAGAGGGACAGCAACAGGGGCACAGCTCTGGCCTAAGAAGACATCCATTCCTATGAAGGGAGTACACAGTGAACTCATCATTCAATTACGCAATACCATCGTCATAACCAGAACCTACAACCATCTACCTGAGAGTGAAGGGTCCTAGGGGATATGCAATGGAGGGAGAGGGCAAGCAGAAGAGTACTGATAGAAGCCTTTTTTCAACCTGAGACCCTCAAAAATTGTCTTTTGTGCCACAGGAATTACTGGCTTTGGCCCTAGAGTCTTGTGTAACTATTTTATTCTAAGCAGACAGCAAAGAAAACAAGAAGCTCTGAAATATAAGTAAGTACAGGCATGTGTGTGCATATGTGTAGTCAGCCCTCTATCTTCAGGTTCTATATAAAAAACTTGACCAACTGGAAATCAAAAATATTGGGAAAAAACTGCATCTGAATAGAACACATGGACCTTTTCCTTGCTATTTCTTTCTTTTTGGTTCTGGGAATTGAATCCAGGGGTACTTAAAACTGACTGACATCCTCTGTCCTTTTTTTTTTTTTGGAGACAGGGTCTCGCTAAATTTCTGAGAGTGGCCTCAAACTTGTTATCCTCCTGCCTCAGCCTTCTATGTTGCTGGAATCACAGGCATGTGCCACCATACTCAGGCTCTTGCCATTTCTTAAACAATATAACAACTATATACACGACATCTACCTCATATTAGGTACTACAAGTTTTCTGGAGATGATTTAATACGAGAGGATGTGCTTAAGTTATATACAAATACTATGCCACTTTATACAAAGGACTTAAACATCCATGGAATCCCCTATGGATACCAAGGGACAACTGTACATACTTCTGTGTCTGTATATGCTTGCACGCATGCAAGTGCATACACACACACAGACATATACACACACAGGATGAAGCCATTTTACACCTAGACACCAGTGCATCTGTCCCAGGGTCCCAAAGCAAAGCAGTAGCATTACCTCCTCAGAAGCATAGTGTTTTCTTGCAAGCAGGGATTTCCCCAGTTCGATGCAGGTGGTGAAACTGTCATTACGAGCATCAATTTCAGCTTTGATACCTTGATGATTATTCATTAATAGTTCAACAGATGATACATCCCTAAAATTAGATAAATGACATCTCCTTTACAATAAGCTTTCCAAACAAATGCTTCAAAACATATAACTGGAAGGAAATGGTTTAATGGCCTAAATGGCCTTTTATTGCTGACTCACAGTCAAAGATCAGGCTGGGTCACTGGGGCTAACTTGTAACAACAGTGAGACTCAGGACCAGCTCTACAACCAAACACTCAGAAGAAGACTCCTTGTATTTTTATATGTGCCTAAATAATTCAAAACAGTTTCTAGGTGCATGCAAAGAAAGTACTAGATTTCTGCTCAAACTTTTTCTTGAGATGCAATTCATAAAGACTCCCTTCAAGAAGTCACAGTGGCAATAACAGGTACCTCAAGGCATTCGCTACCACAGGCTCAGGATGTGTACTCCAAAGAGTGGCTGATAGTCTCTATACTCAGTTGAGATACAGAGGAGGGGAACTGGCTTTGGAATCAAGAGAATGGAAGCTGTGAGAACTTCTGGGGGATCAAAACTTACTGGTGGGCTGGGGATATAGGTCAGTTAATAACTCTATGCACAAGGCATAACTTGCATGCACAAGGCCCTGGGTTCATTCCCAGCATCAAACAACAACAACAAAAACCCAACAACAAAAAAACAGACTGGCCCTGACCCAGGGAATACAATTCCTTTTTCACAACATAAATAATGGTGAAAACATTTCTTCTATTGCAGCACAGTTCAATTCTCAATTACAGGGGGCCTGGGGTGAACTGGAGGTTATATATGTATCCGCTCATCTATGAACGTTTTCTTCACTGCTTTACATGAAACAAAGGGAAGGCATAGAATAAATACTAATCACCATATGACATCAGTAAGGCTGATATTGAGGTAAGGGAAACCTTTGGAAATGTGGATGGAAAGGGACAGAGTTGTTTTTAATTCAATAAAAAAAAATAGGAAAAAGGAACTCAGAAAGTCATCTCACTCCAAAAACAAGGCAGTTAGCTGGTTGTGCCCAAGGGGGTACTGTAGAGCAGAAACTAGAAAGCTTCACACTGTCCGTCCTTGTTTCTTGGCAGTAGTATGTGGGAAAAAACTGAAGCAGTGGCTGCGAGCATTACCTTGGCTTCTCCTGGGCCTCAATCTGCCGGATGACATCCTCCATCCAGAGCATAAGGTCACGCACCATGCTGAAAAAGCGGAATTTGTCCCCTGTATCCACCAGGCGTACCCTGCGGCCCTCACAGGCATCCAGAAGGGACTTCCAGGCTTCCAGGACCTCGTTCTCACGCTTCTGGATGTCATCGGCCTTGTCCCCTGCATAAGCTGCCTGGAGGCGGGCTGCATCCTCTTGCAGCTGCCTCACCTGTGAAGCCATGGGCAAAGAAGAGTCAAATTTGACTTTCTCATCGTGCCCTCCCTCTTCTCTCTCACCACTCTGCTTACACACTAAAGGAAGCACAAGGAAAAAATAGGCCATGTCCCCCACAAAACTCTCAATTTTACTGGGACCCAAGTCACGAAAACCCAAGTATTCTATAAACCTACTGAACTACACTATTAAGTTCTATACAAATAAGGAAACAAATGCTACAGGAATGCAGGCAGGAAAACTGAAGACAAGTCCTCTGAAGGTTGCCTGGGATATAAAGGTAGTATATTGGGACACATGCATATTCCAAAAAATAAGTACCATTATCTGTTCAGGGTAAAGATAAATGTTACCATAAATGAGAAACTGCCATAAGGAGAACAAACACATCTTACAAATGCCCTTCCACTACTGTGTGATGGTACTGAAGAGTACCTATATCTCCAGTTAGTTTTCTCCACGAGATACTTACACTTGAAAAAATATATAAAAACCACATACAACGTGGTTAAAAGAACCATAATCGATGTCAAAGAAGGTGAAATACGAACTAGTCAAACATCAGCAAAAGCTTTGTGGAACTGGAAACTGATGGTGAGAATTGTGATTTGATAAACACAATCAGGTGTGTACTTGTGCTGGGCACAGTGGTGCATGCCTGAATCTCAGCAAACCCAGGTGGCTGAGGCAGGAGGATTTTAAGTTCCAGGCCAGCTTGAGCAACTCAGTGAGACTCTGTCTCAATAAAAAGGACTGAGAATGTGATTCAGTGGCAAAGTGTCCCTGAGGTTCAATCCCCAATCCAACACATTTTATATATATATTTCATAAATATAT
The DNA here is from genome assembly GCF_048772815.1 of Callospermophilus lateralis. Classification (NCBI taxonomy): domain Eukaryota; kingdom Metazoa; phylum Chordata; class Mammalia; order Rodentia; family Sciuridae; genus Callospermophilus; species Callospermophilus lateralis. The sequence goes on along the minus strand of NC_135318.1, from coordinate 43,627,974 downwards.
ATAAAAATATCTTTAAAATATATTTTATGTATATTTCATAAATATAAAAACATATTAAAATACACTCACATACTTTTCAGTGATGAATTACCAAAAATTAAAAAAAACTTTCTATAAACCAACACAAACAGTGGCACAATGAAAAATTTCAGAATAGAAAAATGCAAATGGGACTTAATCATGAAAAAATGCTACACGACAACACTGATTTGTCCTTGAATTTTTAGGAAATTAAATAATTTGATTATTTACTATAGCACTATTTACATAACCAAAAGATCAAAAGTATGGTCCATCAGTAATGGATTGGTTAAAAGAATTATTACATCCTATCAGAGACTCCTATGCAGTCATGGAGGGGGAGGGAGGGAAGGATCCTGCACACTCATATGAAAAGTGCTCTAGGAATGTGGCTAAGTGGAAAAAGCAAAGTATGCATGGTGTGTATAATATTCTACCTTTTGTGCAAAAAAGGGGGAAAACAACTAACAGGTTGTTTCTTCCCTTTGCTAGAGGGTGCATATGCCTTTATAACAGAAACTAGTAACTGTGGCTATCTTATATTTCCTTGTTTTATTTTATATGAAGTACTTAAACATACCAGAAGTGCCACATTAGACAATGTCTAATCAAAGATATAAGCATTGGGTTAATAGATACTTGATCATCACTTACTAGTGAGATGGTGTGACTGATAGTCCTGGCCAATACGAGTGTGGCAATGTCTATGAGGGAATTATCTGAAGAAATGTCACATGGGGCAGGAGGTGCATTTGGGATGGGGATGGACAACACTGGGGCTTGTGGGGAGGTGGATTACTGACCCTCAACTGCACAAAAGGACTTTATGTAGTGATAAGTTAAAAAAATGAAGTTTCTATAGAAGATGCAAAAAAGAATCAATGGGATTTGATTTCCGTGGGGTTCTGATTTCCATATCGTAAGTGATTTGGGGAAATAATCTTTGATATTTGAGTTATGGCTCAGACGTAACTCAAATCACCATGAGTAAATTCCTAGAAAGTTATTTGAAAACTTGAGTTCCTATAAGACTAACCATCTTTCCAAATGCCTTCTCTTATATCTCTCATTGGTTTCTGTGGGCTCTCACAACAAAAAAGTGGAGAACAGCACAAGTGAAAATTCCCACAAAAATCAACTCCTGCTTTGCATAGTCACTGGAGGCCATCAGTGGTCATCTCCTCTTGTGTTACCGTTTCATGCAGAATGGAGGATGGTGGTAGTTCAAGTTGGCATAAGAGGAAACAGCAGGAGTCACCCGCTGCTGATTCTGTGGTAATAAACCTGAACTAGGTCAACATATCCTTTTTACAGCTCTCAATGGCCTAGGGTAGCAGAGATAAGGTAGATGGAGACTACCAGATCCAGTCCTGGATGCAACTGGATCCCCACTGGCCCTCACCTCTGCAAGTCTCAGAAGTGAAGGGATTTAATGAAAACACAAGGGAGGAACTCTATGGTTTCTCCACCCTCTTACAGTCCTAAAAGCAAAGGACCTTAATAATTTTACAGGTGCAGAAGAAGGACTTGCTGCTGCCAAGACGTTTCCTATCTCCAGGCAGTCCCTCAGTTTCTCTGAGCTTTGTTCTTTCAGAAAACATCCATAGAACTCTTACATTTTGCAAGCATCATCTCAAAAGGAAGATGACAATGGCAGTCAAGAACAAACCCACAAATGCCAAACACAGTGAGGCCAATGCACTTGAATTAGTCTCTCAGGGCCAAATTTGAGCCATTTTTGTAAACAAAGACTTACTGTACACAGCCATACTATTCATTTTAGCATGGTCTGAGGCTTTTTAAAAGTATTTTTTAGTTGTAGATGGACACAATATCCTATGTGGTGCTGAGGATTGAACCCAGTGCCTCATGCACGTGAGGCAAGTGCTCTACCACTGAGCTGCAGCCCCAGTCCATGGTCTGATGCTTTTTTTATACTAAGATGGCAGAGACAAGGATCTGTAATAGAGACTGTATTATGTCACATGAATCCAAAAATATTTACTATATGACCTTTAATGGGAAACATCTGCTAATCTTGCACCAGATAATCAATACACTCTCAATAGACAAGAATAAAACCCCTGACATGGTCAGGACTAATATTTCTAATGAAATTGGCTTCTTCTTTAGAACCATGAAATTTATATATTTTTTTCAACTAAAAAGCATTAAGACTAAACAGGAAACTATACAGAGATTACAAAGGAAACTAGAGAATGATTATACTAGATTCTTACTGTTATATTGTTATTGCTTCATCAAACATCTTTAAAACAAACTCTGAGTGCTTAGCAGCCACTTTATACTGAGGGGTAAAAAAACCAAGCATATTAAACTGTTAGAATCCTGCTTTTTCTCTTTTAGGATGACTGATGGAAAATAATAAGGTATTGTTTTGGAAATTGCTCTAAGTGAGGGCTATAACTTGCAAATGTTTATTTATTTATTTTGCATATGGTTTATTTATTTATTTTAACCATCTACCAATTGTTTACAAATGTGGCAAACTTAGAATTATGGACTGAAAAGCTCTCCCAAATGGAGCACTATAACAGTGTGTGTCCACACACATGTGTGTTTGATTTGGGCAATCCTCTCAGGATTTCTGAGGAGCCAAAGAACAGAGACACTCAGAGATGCACAAAGACACTGTAAAAAGAAACCTCCTCCTTCTCCTGGGAAGCTCCCCACCCACCTGAGTGCCCAGAGCCTGGATGTCATGCTCAAAGGTGGTATGCATTCTCTGCAAGGTCTCCACAGTGTTCTGATCTCTCCCAAGCTCCTCAGGGAGTTTCTTATGTTTATCCTGGATGCGCCCAAAGATTTCCTTGGCATCATGGTAAAACTTATGCAGTTCGTAGGAGGCAGCAAGAATCTGTGTCCTCGTATCAATGAGCTCCAGGAGGTCAGCCCAGGCTTCATTGAGGCCGTCCTTCCACTCAGCAATGGTGGCAGCATCTGAATGTCCAGAGTTGATGAGTTCATCAGCCATGTGATTGACCGTGTCCACGCGCTCCTGCCCAATATTCCCAGTGTCTCGAGCAAATTCCCGGAATCGTTCTTGTAACATCTGAAATAAGGATGCATGTAAAGAAATCAATGAGACCATTGTACACATTTTACTTCTTGATCACATGAATGTCATCTGGGAAGAGACTGCCTCTAAATGGGAGGCAACAAGTAATACACATGATTTAAGAACAACAGATCTTAGCTCCAAAATCTCTTATGAGGTCTCCTTGCTCACTGCAGCAAAGTAAAGTGCTGCCTTGTCTCCTGAAATTATTGGAAGAGCAGGGCACAGACTGGCCAACTGAAGTAAAAATTACTTGATAAGAAATCCAAGTTGAAACTGAACCCTCTTGCCTGATTTAAAGTCCAGGGCCAAAGGGCTCCTACAACACTCACTGAATGACCATTCACTCTCTGCCCAAAGTTACTTACTGTGACATGCTCATAGTCTTGTCCCAGCTCATGGGACCCTGCGACCACCTCCCTTTCGGCGATCCACTGCTCCAGGTCATCTACCTCCCGGTTGAGCTGGAACAACCTGTGCCTTTCGTCCAGCTTGCCTCTCCTCTCCTCTGCCAGGTCCTTTAGGCCAGCATACAGCTTATCCACTTTGGACTGCCGCATGCTAATACGCTCACTGAGGAAGGGAGTGGAGGGAAGAGACCTTAAATGTCAACTTTCCACAAAGAAAAAAAGAGTGAGGTAGAGATAACAGGAGAGTATACAACCTCAAATTTCTCCAAGGAAGCTTCTGGTCAGCCTATTTAACCTCTAAAATCTGACCTTGATTTTGAATGATGAAGAGCTAATATGTAAACCAAACACAATAATTAAGGCTAAAGACTATCTAGAATATGATGATTTGGGGGAAGGGGCCCTAATTATGTATACTGGCTCTGCAAGTCAGGATTTCCGTTGACATGAAAAGTTAACACAAAATATTGGAGTCATCATCCATTCCAGGTGCCATGCTGCCAGAGGGACAAACCCGTCAGTTGTGCATTGGTTTCTACCTTTGGGCCGTGCGCTCTTCCCTGCTAGGAAGGATGGCTCTTGTTGCTCATTTCTTGGGTTTCTGAGTAAGGAGGATGAATTATCATCCTTCCTATTTCTCCCCAGAATGACAATCTCATAACAGGATATCACAGACAAAGGCTTGCTGGTGCCTGTCCCTGGAGACTAGGGAGAGCTACTTCCTTGGCAATGTGATCATGTACACCTTAAAGACCTCACACAACCAACACAGCCATTGACCTCCCATCTTACTCAACCTGCCTTGGTTAAACACACAGAGCTGATTCCTTTCCTTTCTCAGTCACAAAAGGCAGTTACACAGAAAGCTTACAATGCTTGCTCTGGAAGTTAGCACGGGGGCCAGGTATACAGTCAGTGAGTACTACACCCTAACCTGCTTCTTTCCTTAAAGCATTCTGAGAACTCAATCTATTAGAGCTAAGAGCTGAAATCGTTTAGTTCTTTCTGGGAGCCTTTTTATTTTACAGGTCCATGTATTCTCGTTTACCATTCCCCTTAAAACTAATAATTGCTCTCCTAAACTAGATGATTTTTAAAATTCTAGAGTAAATGATCTGATTACTATATTGGTGCGAGTCGACCTGTGCTTTTAATCTTTCAATGGGGTCTTGGCTAACGGAAGATATTTAACCAAAAGGGTAATGTTTGAATATAACAGTTCACTTTTCCCACTTACCTCCAATTATAGGGTCTCTTTTAGAAATGTTTCCCTCAGATCTACTTTACCACTGACTTAAGGTGAATATTGCCATTTTCTTTTTGAGTGGGGTAGTAAGGGATCTAAGCCAAAGAATCTACAACCACATCTCATCCTTACAACGTGACACTCACCTTTCAGGGTGGCTGTCGGCCACTAGGGCCCGACTGGTCTTGGAGAGCTGGTGTACTGTCTCTGCATAGTCCTCCACAGCTTGTTCCAAGATTTGGTGTTTCTTCAACATGGAGACAGCACTCTGCTCATCCTGCAAAGAGAGGATCTGTCAAAACCATAACCTTTCCTTCCGACCTGTTAACAGTTTGTGAGGAATGACAGACTAACTGCACAGTGGGGCAAAAGAATTGTCAGAAAGAAAAACACCAGAAACATGATGGACTGTGAATAAACAGGTTCTGAACACATTCTGAGAGCATCAATATGACCAAAGGAGGTCTTTGCCAATGGTGAAGTGGAGATGCAGAGGGACTAAGACCCCTGTGAGGTATGGAGAGTAGTCTGGTAGGCCAAGTGCATTTTGGGCAGTTGAAATTCTACAGATTATTTCTGGAATACTAAAATACTTTGAGAAGGTCTCAAAGTCATGTTGTATGATGTAAGGTTATAGGAAACCCTATATAGGACTCTAACAAATTCGTATATTTAAAAAAAAAAAAAAAAGGTGACAGGACAAATCTTAATGACATACCAGGATTTCAGGCAAGAAAATGTTGTGTCAAGGGGAAACAAGCCTGATTTTAGATACCTTTGTGAACCATGATGCCCCCTTTACATTCCAAGACAGCAGGTAAAATGTTTCACAAAGACACAGCCACCAGCAAAAAGGAAGGTCAGGGTCTGAGTTGGAGGCTCTTCTGGGGCTGCTTCCTGCTTCCTCTCATAGAAGGCGGGGATGCTCGCTCACCTTGGCCTTTTCCTCAGACATCATGTACAGCTCCTGCTCACTCATCCATGCCTCAGCCTCAGCTGCATCAAAGTAATACTGCTGCGCCTTGTGCGCTTCCTCCAGCCGCCTGTGGCGTTTCTCTGTCTCCTCAATAAGTTGGCCCCATAGCTGCTTTAGGTCAGCGAGCCTCTGTCTGATGGCCTCAGCATTGAGGCTGCTGCTATCGGTGACTATGTTTTGGCTCCTCTCAAAGATGTCATCGATTCGAGGCTGGTGTCCCTGGATTTCTTTCTGAAGGGTCTGTATGGGAAGAGGAAACACACACAGAGCCTTGATAAATGGCCAGAGCCTGATGTTTATGTCATCTCAGAGTCAAGGCAGAATCATAAGCCTTGAAAGCTCTCTTGCTTTTTCTGTGTTTGGGAGTGACTATTTCTCAGACTGCACTAGCCCAAGCAGAGATGCTTACCTGATTTTTCTTTATTAATAGCTGCACAGTCTGGAGGTTGTGGCCATGATCTGTGGAAGTCGCCAAAGGCATCCTCTCGCCAACCCACAACTGGAGAGAAATTTTAAGTGGTTAGGACCATGCAGAGGAACATGTATATGACACAAGGGTAGCAAGGATGGCAGAGGCCAGCTCCCTTCAAAGGGGCCTGCCAAGGGACACACACCCTTCTTGGACATGTGGTGAGAGTTAACTGTCTTCCAAACTTCACTTCATCCTCAATGTAAGAGTAATTGTGAGTCTCCCTGGTTATTTTTAAAAGCACTGTTCTAAGAGGAATTAAAATCTTGGAGTATCTTTAGAAAATCAAGGAGAATACCTTGTGTAGGAGAGGAAGAATCCCTAGAACATACACAGCGTGGGCTGCAAGAGCTCACAGATGTGGCCCAAGGTAAGCACCAAAAAGGAGTGAGAACATGGGCTTTGGGACAGCAAGGCTGTTTGTGGAGAAGCCTCTAGTGCAGCGAGGGTCTACTCACGATCTCATCCTCCACATCCCGGTTGAACTGATGGATCTCTTTAGAGGCCAGCAGGTTATGCTTCCTTTCATTCAAGGGTTCCAGCAGCTCCATAAACTTGGTCTGTACAGTGAGACGCTTGCTGTCCACCTCATCGGTGCTTTTCCCCTCCTGACTCAGTGCCTGGGCTTGGCTCTGGAGCTCCTCGATCTCCTTCTTCCGTACCTCCATCTGATTTTCCAGCATCTGAGGGTTTAAGACAGAGAGACTTTCACATCAGAGCCAGGAGAAACACAGCTGGTCCTCCTATAAAATGTTTATTTTGGGCACTGGTCCAAGTGGAATATTGAAAAATATAAACTTACATAGTGGAAAACCTAAGAAATGGTTCATATATCGATTAAATGACCAACTCATACTCCAACTTCTCAGATAATGTTCAGAATATCCCTTCCTAGGACTTTAAAGCTTATAGTAATGTTTAAATTTATTTAGGAATTTGGGGAAGGAATGACGGGAGATGAAATTAATTATGGAAAAGGATAGTTTCACCATCAGAAAGGACTAAATGTCTTGAGGTTCTGGTTTACGTAAATGGAAAGATAATATTATCTTCTTTCATTTCTCTAATCAGAAAACTGACACATACTAATTGTTGACTTAAACAAAGAAAATGGGCAAAAGTGAAAGCAGAGGTATCTGGCTCAGGAACTATGACACGGATATATGGACAGTTTAGAGACAAGGGATCCATGCCTAGGAATGGACTGAAATCCCTGGCCCCCAAAGCCTCCAGAGGCCAAGGAGATAAATAGCTATGACTAAAAGCCACCTTTGGAAAAAAAAATCCCTTTATGCAGTTATCGAAGGGACAATTAATCAACCACTTAGCAAAAGGCTGAATACTACTCTGGATGAAGAAGCCAGCCTCAGTAGTTGGCCACAATTATCTTGTGACTGTTCATTTATCTATTTTAAATGAAACTGCTGGGCCCAGAACTCATACATGCTGTAAAGCCAGTCAGAGAAGCCAGTGGAAGATCTTGCCACTAACTGCTTTCTCAACCTCAATGCAACTTTTTCCTGTTAATTTAAGGTAAATTCATTTGTCCTCAGAGCCTTCTATTGTAATGTAAAAAACTTGAGATTTGTTTTATTACCTATAAAGTACCTTGAACAAAAACTGTCATATATCCAGATATTATCCAGCAAAGAATGAAAATATGGTTATTTTCATTCACATAATATTCAGAAAGAACTGAATATTTGCTCAACTATTAAATGTAGATAACATCAATCAAATAAGAAGATTTTTAAAAGAGTGTTCCCATGTATAGACACCTAGCACTTCTACCAACACTGTGTCATTTCTATTGATTCTGGAAACTCCCCAGAATGCTATTAGAGCAAGCACTGCTGGTATAAAAATCCCTTCAACCTAGTAGCAGAAGGCTGAAAATAGGGAGAGCAAGTAAGAATGATAAGAACAAGACTGTAAAACAGTTGCAGGCCTAGGTATGTGGCTGCCTTATCCACTTGCCTGTTGTTTTTTCAGCAGGATATTGACGCTGGTAAGGTCTTTGCCATAGTCATCAGATTGAATCTGACTCTCCAGGCCGTGAAGCCATTTATCTAGATCCGCACAGCTCTGGGTGAAAAGTTCAGCCTTGTTTGCATCAAAGAGCCGCTGGGCCTTGGTCTGAGTGGTGGATTCAAGGACTTCCCACATTTTATGTAAACCAGTGAGTTTCTCCTTCACCACAGCTTCAGTCTCAGGCTTTTCTGATATGAGCTGCATTCCTTCCTGGAAAACACAAACCAGCATGGTTATAAATAAATATAGTTAGCTAGAGAATAAATGTCACAGTGAAAAACAAATCAAAGAGACACGTGATCCTTGATCTACCCATTCATTCAACACTCAACACACACTCATCCCGTCTTTCCACATGAAGTTACTGCTCAATAAAATCAACAATGGCTTCTTCCACATACCACATAGGTTTTGTGGGAGCTGAGCAACATGTAGCGCATGCTGAAATAATTTCAACTGTGCCGATAAGACATTTAATGTTAACAACTTAAGACTCAATCCCCTCCACTCCATGCTCAAAATACCAAACACATTATTTTAACCCTAAAAAGAGAATGACACAGTATAAAAGTTTGAAGGGAGAGAAAGGAAGATGGGAAACTCACACTGCTCATTTAAGACACACAGAATCTCCCTATGCAGAAAATATCCACCGTGGCAATTAACATAGTGCCTGATTTTTAGTAGTTACAGAAGCAAAATAGGGAAAATTCCATGCAACTGTACCCGATAACTGGTCACAGTATAAAACAACAAAATGATCAAGACAATGGGTACTGCACAGGGGTTCAGTTCATTGTCAGCAGCAGATGAGATGCACAATAGAGACCAAATGCCTAGTATTTGCTAAAGGAGAAATCAAGCATTTTGTACCACCTGGCTGTTTTCCCCCCTCAAGTGTAAGAGGGACTGCCGCATGCTGCATAACTTGTAAATGATCAATTAGAACTCAAATATGCTGGAAAAGGTTCTAAATGAAATGGAGTGTGCTTCCTCCCAATTATTCTTCTCACCACAGCCACAATGTGGAAATGGCTTAACTTACCTTCTCAATCTTGTCAAGCCATTCTTTGTTGGATGCAAGTTCTGCCATGAAGGCTTGATGTTTTAGCCATTTACTGTGCAGATTCCTGGCTTCATCATAGGACATGTCCTGGGCTGTAAGCATCTTTTCATTGATCCAGAGGGACAGCTAGGGAAAACATTAGGAAGGTTTTAGAGACCGTAACCATAGGCATCAGCCTTCTTTGCTGCCTGGAGAGGGTTGTGTTTCTGTCATAGTGTGCATACTGCATTTTTCCATGTCAACAGCCAATCAAGTATTCAACATCACACCTCCTATCTGTCATGACAGGCATCATTATCAGGCATTTGTACCTGTTCTAAACTGTCCATCTAACATTAAATCCAGAAGTATAAAACCCCTGAGCTGGCTTTCAAATTGTCTGGCAACAAGCTTTCCCCGAAAGGCCTGGGTTTACAATTCTGCTCTAACCACTCTGAATCACAGCCTTTTTTCTCTTCTGAATACCCGTATCAGCTATACCATGTTCGTCATGATTGACTGTCTTTTATTTCATTTGGCCATCTCATTCTTTCAGTTCTTTCTATGAGAACTGAAAACAAAACACTAGCCTACTACTTACCCACCCACCCTGCTTCATCAGTGCATGTGTGGAAAAGCCAAAAAACATGAGGGACTTGCTCACTGTAGGGCTAAGGTAATACTGATGCCCCATTTCCTTCATACCTGAGTCACCTTCACCTCTTCTATAGCCTCTAGTTCACTAAAGAACTTTTATTAAGAAAAAGAACACTCCAAAGGACTTGATTCTGAGAACCAGCATGTCAACTTGGAACAGAACCTTTGAAATTCATGCAAAGCTGTCAGCCACTAGCAAACAGAAGGGCATTCTTAGGAGGTTTAAAGATACCAGGCTCCAATTCACATCTCCTGCTGCCGATTTAGTCCCTGTTCCTTATTGCCTGCTGACAAATGACCAGGACAGAGCCCTGACTTCTATCCCATTCAGAGCCTCAGTTTAGGGAATACTCTCCCTATTTTGTTTTATCAGGCAGGAGATCACAAAGAAACATGGAGTCACTCAGATAAGCAGTAAGTGTCTTCAGAACCATGTCCCTTCTCCTGGGAGACTGTGAGAAGCCCACTTTTACACCAGTAACTGTTACATGTTTATACATGAACATCTTCATTTACCTCCCAAGGTCTAGAAATGATGCATAAAACCAATAGAAACCCTTATGGAATCAACATGCCCAAGGCCACTTGTTCTCACTCTGGCCACTGCTGGGAAAGACTTCCCCATAAATTCACTGCAATACCAGAAGGTCTATTCTTTAGAAATGTCATGGAGGGCAAGGCTGGCCATAGGGAACCCTCCTGGCCAGTGACAGTGGGTAAACTCAGGCACTGGCCCTACCTTTCTCAGGCTATTCACCTTGAAGGAGAACTGCAGGGGGCAGGGTTCAAAGTAAAAGGAAGCAAGACCTCTGATGTCATTCTATTGAAGGAAAAACTAGTAAACCTCAAAAAGTCCTCTGTAATCAGATCATCGATCTGTCACACAACAAAGACACTAAATTTCTCACTTTAATTACCTGTTTGCCAGTTATGTTAGTGGCTAAAATCTGAAATACCTTGGTCATTCAATCTAAGATGGAAAAAGGATAAAAGGAATAACAGAGAGAGATTTCACACAATAGAAGGCATTTATTTATTCAAAGTGCTAAGAACATTCACATATTTTCGCTATTCACAACCACCTACCCAAGAGAGATTAAGAGAGGGAGGGAGGGAGAGCGAGTGCGTGCGCACTACATAAAATCAGAGGCTTATAAACAAATTTGCTCTTTGCTGAACACATCATCCTACAGATAAAACATCGTGCGATACAGCACAATGCAATGGGTCTATGAAACTTGCCAGTTCATTAGCCCTTCATCAGCCCTCAGGATCCAGAGCCACAGTCAGTATTTGTGGACATTTACAAAGGTCATTTAAGAATATACTCATTCTCTGCAGGGGAAAAAAACAAAACAAAACTGTGCAGATTGGAAAAAGATATAAGAAAAATGCATTAATCATTGATTTAAGCCAAAAATAAAGCACTGCACTCACATCTCTGTGCCAGACACATCTAGGTATGCTCTCCTCTCCCAAAATCATCAGTTTCAGAAAATAGGAGGTGCTCATGGTGTGAGAGAATAAAATAAGAAGGCAATAACCTTGTAAATCAGTCATCCATTATTTTTTTAGGACATCTCACTAAAATAATACTACAAAATTAAGTTGCTCTTTGCATCCCCATCTGTAAATGGGAACAAAGGCATGGGTCCCTACTCACTCTCACTGCAGCACAAGTGCAACAGCTGCCCCTGTTCAAACAGTGTTCATGGGGGGGCAACAAGTACAGATCTCACAATCCATGCCTCTTCCAGCCAAGGCACCCAGGAGGAAGAGTCAAACCTCTGAATTCCTAGGATCTCAAACAACACCAACAGCCAGGAATGTCATTAAAATCTGACCTCTGGGTGCCATGTCAAATAACTTATGTCAGCATAATAGGTAGGTTTTCAAATGTAGGGCCTATCTATACAAACTCCACTCTCAGAGATTTTGGCTCAAAAAAGACATGTTTTATTGAGAATGAATGATGGAAAGTTTAGTTGGAGTAATATATATCACCGCTTTGTTATTTCTCTATCAAGGGTTTTGAAGTTCCCAAAGCCGAGCTGCAACTACCTCATCCAACTGACTCCCTCCACTGAAGGGCCAATTGGTGCTTAGTGCAGCATAACATGCACTTTTCACAGCTCACTTCAGACTTTATATGCTGGCATGGGACACCCCACATTACCAGCAGATATCAGGGTTGTATTAAATTTTAAGGAGGCTCATGAAGAGACGGGCAGACCAGAGGAGATCTGTAAATTAGCTCCCAGACACAAAAAAGCACAGCCCAAACTTTCTGGCATACTTTGGGAAGAAGCCAGGCAGGACTCAGTGCCCCCAGGCATGCCCCATAGTTATCATCACTGGAATTCTGCAGAGGAGAGTGTTAAGGAGTGAACTTTTGTAACCAAAGATCCTAACTGACACCAAGTAGAAACAAAGATCTAAAGACCTACTGACCATTTCCCATGATTGCACTGGGAAGAACTATCAATTTATCTGCTAACTTTTCCCACGTATTTCTATTTATGAATCTGTAACCTATGTGGGTGGGAAATGGAAGACTGGAAATTTCAAATACAAACAGGTTTCATCTACTCATTGTTGGGCATTATCTTCTCAAATTTAGCCTGGGTTTTAGCACAGTTAGGTGAATGAATTTCATCTTACTAACTTGCATTTCAAAGCAGAAACAAGGATCCCACTGATCGCTCCTCCTCCAAAGGAACATGGTCTCTAAGTGGCAGCTTATAGGTTAAAATGCATCACTGATGGTGCTTCAAGAGAAAAATCAGGGTGATACAGGGAATGGCAATCTGTGGAGGGCACTGCTCAGCCAGTCTACAAAGTGCCCTGTCCCTCTGTCTCCCTCCATGTGAAGGGCTCACTGGAGCTCACTGAGCACACCAGGCATGCTCCACAGCTCACCTCTGATTCCACTGCTCTCCTCTAGGCCATCATGGGACATAAGTGTTTCCTTAAGTGAGCATGCTATTCACATGCATTATTCATGCTCACATGGCACTGAGAAGAACTCCTGTCTTGAACCTACCTGCTCCAGTTAAATCCCCCAGAAATGTGGTAGATAAGCTGACAGATCCTAAGCTACATAGTTTAGGAACTTTCCTTCTTAAGATTTAGCAGTTATACCATATTATAATTAGCACTTCAATGGACATAAAGGATGACTTCTGTCACAAAAGATCTAATATAGCCATCATTAGAGCTGTATTTCTTTCAGCACACAAACACACATTTGCATGCAAAGTATTGTGAGCTATATTCTCAGTACATGTCCTGATCTTGCTCCCACCCCTTTATCCTCAAGGTCTTTTCATGTAGATATTTAGTCTAGTAAACCAGAGAGAACTGTTTACTGTTGTTCTTTAGCTGACAAGCATGATGTGCTCATGAGCTCACACCTGTGGAGTCAGCTAGATGCTTTTCTCCAACCAGCCTGCAGAGAGACTACATTTTTCTGGCCAACTTTAGTTTTCAAAGTTTGTTTAGGCATGTATCATGGGAGCATAAAATAGTAGGAGAATCATCAGAGTAAAATCACATGTTAAAACTTGGTGATGGAAATCAGGATTACTCCTCTTGGTATGTTAGACACATATCTAAGGAGTCTAAAAGATGAATACTTTAGGAACACAAATCCAGTAAGAAATCTAATTTGTAGCTTTTAAATCTTTGCTTTTTACTTGGAAGCCAACTTCAGTTCCCATCAGTTTTTTCCTCCATACCATTTAAATGTACACCTTGCTTTAAAGAGTTAACACCTACACAAAATGATGAAATGCTTTCAGGTTACGTCACTGTCTAATAAAACCTTTAACAATGATGGTTTAGACTCCATGTCTATGTGGTCTGATATAGTAGCCACTGATCACATTTGACAACTAAGCACTTGAAGTATAGCTGATGGAAGTATGTTCTTAATTTTGACTAAAAGAGCCACATATGACTGGTGGCTACTGTAATGGGCAAAGTAATCCTATAATATTCTAGATTACAGAAATCTAGTTCCTCTACACATCATCCTACAGATAGTTTATAGTTTGGAAACTAGAGTGCCATATCTTTCCACCTACAAATCAAACGGGTGATAGGAATTTCTAGCCTCATTCATCAAGGAGATTTTGATTAAACGTTGGTTGGCTATTGAACACCTGGAAAGGAGGGACTAAAAATCAACATACCTCTTGACAATCTTGCAGGAATTTCTGAAGATCCCTATTGTCCTTTAATCTCATCAGGAGTTCACTGGCTGCCTCACGATTCTTCCTATGTCTGTTAAAATAATAACAAAAATAATCTTTTTTTAAAAAGAAATACAGAATCTATAAGCCAGTTTCTTTCCAGGGTTTCTATATATGCTGAAAAGAGTTTGTTTACGGTTCTCAAGTATGTGGAGGCAAGATGAAAAGAGAGTTTAGCATTCTTCCAAAGAGTAAGCCATGGTGTAAGAGAGACCAACATCTCTCCAAGCTATGCAAAAGGCCAATGATCTGCATTAATTTGGTGCTTTCTAATCCACTACTAGGGAAAAAAAAAATTTGAGCATGCAATGTGCACAAGTTCCCATTACAGTCACTGTGGGAGAATCTGAAACTCATCTTCAAGAAACTCCTGCCTGGATGACACAAACAAGGTTAAGAAAATATATATAATCATAAAATTGGCTTGTAACAAATGTTTCCTGACAGATTTCCATTTTGAGAAAACTTTTAACAATAATAATAATAATTTAAAAAAACAGGAATGAAATTTTTTTAGACCTGTGAAATTATATATTTCCTCAAACCCACTTTTAATAGATTAGGGTAACTATGGTTTAAAGAAGTTAAAGCACAAAACATTTTGACAAAAGATCTGTAAGATTTGGAGGCTGCTAAACTCAATGAACAATAAGGGAAAGGAGATGCTTTCTCCCCAGTCTGAATACTACACTTGCTGGCAAATTCCTTTAAACACAAGTGGCATAGATCCCCCAAACTGTGAAGAACAGCAACAAGAATGCAGGCGCAAAGACTGAGACCCTAAGGGCGGGGGGGCGGGGGCGGGCAGCTGTCCGACCCCAAGGATCAAGAAGCACCGCCACCAAAATGCTTGCCTGGCATTCCCAGGTAACCTGCCCAAGAGTGCCAGTTTACATGCAGGGTATTGACAGGGGGAAAAAAGGAATAGTACAAACAGGGAGGGACATTTGGCTTTTCATTCTGATTGTCAAATCAGTTGCTTGCTGCATGTGTCTAGGGGGTAAGGACCATCCCCATCCCAATAGCCCCTAAGGCAGGAGTAAGGAAGAGCCCCCCAGGGAACACATCCTGCTGACTTTGAAGACGTCTTCCCAGAAGAAGAAAATATAGTGGTGCCAAGTGTCATACAGGCCCTTGGCAAGTGCTGATGAAACAAATAACAATAGTGGCACTGCAGTCATCAACTGCTGGGTGAACCAGAAGAAAAAGTCTCCTGCTATGTGTTCTGCAGTTGCTAGCGGCTGCAGAACTACAGGAGTATTATAAATGGTCATGTATATGTTAGATACACACACAAAAAAATCCTTTTGTGTAAGTTGAAAGGGGTGCCATAGCTTTAGGAAAGGTAATCTTAACATGCCCATGCCCTTTATAGAAAATGCAAGCATGGAAAAATACTTAACGTATTTCTCAGATATACATTCAAGTCTCACTCATGCTCACCAGATTTCTCTGCTCAGGAATTTTTCTCTTATAAGACCAGGACTATAGGGGCTGGGATTATGGCTCAGTGGTAGAGTGCTGCCTTACATGCATGAGACACTAGGTTTGATCCCCAGCACCACATAAAATGAATAAATAAAATAAAGGTATTGTTCTCCACCTACAACTAAAAAAGAATTAAAAACAAAACAACTACAACAAAAAACCCCAGCAAACAGACTATTAAAAAGGGGAAAAGGAGGCTGGTAACTTAAAGAGTCCAAATGACACTACTCCAGCATCAGGTGTGCTGATGGCCTTTGCATGGTGTGTTCTGAGGAGTCAAACAGCAATGAAGGCAGCTGAGGCTGTTGCTGTGGCTTTCTCAGAGTAACACTGGAAAGAAGTGAATGCGGCTGAACAAGTTCCCAGCAGCAAATGATGGCCCTCATGGGAAGGAAGACCTAGAAATCCTCTCAAAGTTGGGTCATGGATTCCATTACCAGGAGGATCCAGAAGGACCTTCTAAAACATGGCTGTAGTTTCCATAGTCCTAAGAGTGCTCTCGGAGCAAGGTTCTCTGGCTTTATTTCCATTTCTCACTTCCTGCCCCCATAACAAGACTTAGAGCTCCCTTATGACATGAAGCACAAAGCAGATGCTGTGTATAACTCAGCTTTCTCTGAAGAGTAAAGAATCTCAGATGCCAGAATCAAACAGTTTGATAATTGTGGGCATTTTTTCCCTTTTAAGATAAGACTGTGCTTTATGAAGCTGGATATAAGTCTTGGCTCTACTAGGACTGTACTGTGGCTGAAATTTTCCATTTAGCTAAGAGGATCCTTTTCCAGTTTACAGGCAGGCTGTTGGGGAGCAGGATGGTTTCCACCCAGTCTCAGACACTCTGAAGACCACGTGTGCCCCACCCACGTATGTTAGGGCCAGTCTTTGTTGTGGTACTTTGCTCAACAAACTAACTCTATAACTGCTGGGATTTCCTGAATATGAACACATTATAATCACTTTATACCTACAAGAACAACTTTACCACAGCATCAGACTGTTTCTGGATAAGAGAATTAGCTCTAAGGTCATTTAGGATATTTAGTTGGACTATGCACCTACAGCACCTCCTGGAACTCACATCTTTGTATTTTTTTGTAATAGACAAAAATCCTCTAGGGTTAGTTCGAATCTTGAGGCCTCTGTGGATATTAAAATGAAACTAGAATTCAGTTAAGGTAAGAAATTGTAGTTATAGAGGGAAAATCAATGGAAAGCCCCTCTACTTGCATCTTTCTCATGTTTATCCATAATACAGGATCCTCTTTCCTTTTTTTTTTTTTTTTTTTTTTGTTTAATTGAGAAGTCCTAAGGAAGTTCTGGAACTCCAGGAGCCTAGGCTCTCAGTCAAGGGCAAAAGTAAGGGTAAGCCACAAGGGAAGACTGCTAATGCTCTCTTGAACCCAGGAGCCACAGGTCTTGACGGCCCCACCTGTTCCCAATATGCCAGTGCAGCTGCAGCACTGGGGGACACATAAATAAACCCAGGAAGTAGCACTGCAGCTGCACTTCTGTCTGAATGTATGTGTCTAAGGGCCAACCCTGGCTTGAGGAAACCAACTGTGTGCATCTATCAGTGAGGAAACAAGAGGTACCACATTTATAAAACAATGACGGAATTAACATTAAGAAAAAGTAAAACTGTTTTTCTCTAGGTTAAGAATAGCTCAATTCTAGCTTCTTACACTCATTTAAGAAGGCTTTGGGGCTGGGTATATAGCTCAGTTAATAGGGTGTTTGCCTCGCATGCACAAGGCCCTGGGTTCAATCCCCAGCACCACAAAAACAACCAAAAAAAAAAAAAAAAGAAAAAGAGGAAGGCTTTGGTGGAGGAATTGCTTTATTTATTGTAGCTGTTTTAAAATAAAAAAATACAAAATTATAATTAATAAAAGTTATGTCTTATTCTATAGTCACTCTTAAAATGTAAGGCTTAGGTTCTCAATTGGTACAGAGACCAGAAATACTAATTCTAGGAGCTCAAAATGTATGGGACTTGCCTTTCTTCCTCACATCTTATTTTAAGATGACATGGCCCAGAGTCCTAGGAGACCCTTTCAGATGTGGTAAAAGCAAGAGAATACTTTTCTCTCCTGAACTGAACACCAAAGCCACAGAAGTCTTGATGTCAGTCTCAAATAAACCCTTGAATCTGGCCTAAACTGGGACAAGAGGGTTGGCTGGAACACAGGAGAGTGACTAATCCAGATGGACCAGTCTAGGACTGAACTGGATGGCTCAGAACCAGCCTGTAGTAATACATCCAAATTTTGATCTGGGTAGGGTGAGAGTTAGGATTAGACAAACAGGGGTCAAATGGAGTAAACTGGCTTTTAAGATAGGGAGGAAATCTTTCAGAAAAGAAAAAAATAATGCAAATGGAAAAAGAGCACCCAATCCTAGAGATGTTCTGACCAAAGAGAATGGCCTCTTCTCTCATCATGAAAAAGATCCTATTACACCATTATCCAAACCCATTTTAAGGAACACGAGATAATGTTCCTCTGTGGCCCTGCCAGATACTCAGCACAAGCAAACCTCACCCTCACTTCCTTTCTCCTGACTGGCATCAGACAAGTCTTGCATGGATAAAGGTGACTGTGGCCTATGCTGGGAAAAGTCTGGTTCTCGTCAGGTAACAAGCAGTGTGTCAGCTCTTGAAGAGCATGGCTTAACCTGACCATGACTCTACACTATAGCTCTGTCAGACTTTTGGCTGAGATTAGCTTGGCTTCTTAGGCTTATCTTTTGTAGACACCCGTATGTGTTTTAGAAGAACCACATTCAGAGGCAGCCATGTGCTGTATGGGTAGATGAAATTTTGCTAGGTGGCTATATTCTGCCCACTGGGAAACTTATATCCACAGCCCAAAGACTCTTGGCCACTGATCCATAGCTCAGGAGTCCCATGATATAAGATTCCCTTTAGAATCTCAGAAAACTGTACCTGTCATCAATAGAGTCCACTTTCTCCTGGATGCGATCTGAGTTGATGTTCCCATCGCTCACCAGCCTCCGGCCCGTCTCCACAACAGCATTGATCTTCTCCTCATTGGCATCCATGGTGGTCATGAAGTCCTCTTGTTTTTTAATAGCTGCTTCAGCGCCTTCCAGGGTGGTGGGCATTTCAGTATGAGCCAAAACATACTCCTTATTTTAAAAGAGAAAAAAAAATCATGGCAGGATGACATATTAATGAAAGACCTCTTCTTCCTATGTTCCAAATTTCCATGTACCACATTGCACAGCTCTTGCTTCGTTCGACTTAAATGCAATAATCTACTGAGTCAAATAAAATTAAATGCTGGGAGGCAAAAAATCCCAGTGGTATACCATAAGTGACCAAATTCCCTAGGTGGTTCAATGTGCTACATTTATTTTCCCCCCAAAGTAAGGAAAGTAACCAAAGCTCCCTGAGCTAGCAATCAGGGTCCTCAACTCATTGAGGTAACTGCAGCATTCTCTTTATTCTCTCTTGGAAGAGAGATCTACAGCCCTGATACTGGTGACCATCCTCAGTACTGTTTTTCATTCTCTAATCGCTGTCTTGTGTCCTTGGGTGAAGTCCTTGATTCTTCTAGATTAAGAGCCCTTCAGTTAAAAAAAAAAATGAAAAATAAAACAAGCCTCACTGAACTCTTTAAATTACACTAACACTTTGCAGAATGCTACCAATTCAATGAGATACTTTGAGGACATACCCTAAGAGATCTCAACTGTACCTGAAATGGAACCATACTTAACAAGGAAAGACAGTGTCCTTCAGAAATCTTAAATCCTGTACTATACACTGGGATGGATTTCAATCTCATAATATTTTCTAGTCAGGGAAAATCTCTCTCTAAATTAGCTATCTAATTTCATACAGGTGTGGCTTAAACCAGATGGCCTGCCAAAAGGTTTCAGAGGGCAGCCAGGACCTGCCCTAATAGGACGGAAGCAGAGGCTATGGTGATTGTTACCTGGTTGTTAAGAAAGGCTTCAGCTTGCTTCGTGTCCCTAAGGAACTGCTGATAGGCATGTGACTGAGAGAGGAGATTCTGCCTGTTCTCCCACATTTTGTGGAGCTCATTCCATCCGGTGTCCAAGGCCTGTAGCCGCTGCCGGAGAAACATGTACTGGGCATCCGTCTGACCCTGGGTGACCATCTCACCCATGTCCCTCATCTTCTGGTAGTCCTCTTCGTAGTTGTCAATTTCATTTTTGATGTTTTCATGCTGTGTGAGAAGCTTCTCTGCCTCTGTCAGGGTGTTGGGCATGTCCTCCGAGGCAATGGCCGTCTGCGTCCTGGAGAGCCAGGACTGGAAGTCGTCCAAGTCCCGCAGGAACTGTTGCAGCTTACTAGCCTCTCCCAGGGAGGCCTCTCTGTTCTTTAGGGTGGTCTTCATCTCCTCCCACACATCGCTGATCTCAGCCAGCCGGGACAGGATGGCCTGAGCCTGGTCAGGGTGCTCGGACTCTAGCTTCTCTGCTTCCTTCTGTAGGTCGCTCAGCTTTGCCTCAATGGCCACCAGATCCCGCTCCATGCCAGTCAGCTTGCGCTGCAAGGCCATGACGCCAGCCAGGTCGTTGCCCAGGTCCTGGGTAGACTCAATAACTTTGGTCTTTTCCCGAATCCAGGATTTGGTTTCATTGCACTCAAGGTGGTAGTTCTGGATGCTTAGGGCAGAGAGAAGAGCATCCTTCTTCCTGTCCACTAGTTCTCTGAACTGACTCCACCTGTGAGTACAGGGACATTAGAAAGTAGCATGAAAAAAGGAGACTGAATTGATTGGTGGCTAGAGACTGAAACGACCAGTGCTAGATAGAGTTCCATGTTTTCCCCTTTACTTTCACTTTTACTACCTGCTTTTTGGAAAATCATGGTACTCAGTAAATGGACACCAAATACGATGGAAGTGGTTCTGGGATACAATATTAATCTGCAAAAAGCTTGACACAAAGAGATGTGTAACAAGCTCCAATACTAGCAGTTACAACACATCTGTCCCACAGAGTCCCTTAATTCAGATCTGCTGTACACATTCTAAACATCTCAAAATGTTCCTAAGGGACATTTCCCAAACCCAAAGGCACATGCCAACCTTCAGAACCATGGCCAGCAGTCCACTATAACCTACTCAAACACGCTGAGTCAACAGAAAGACCAGAACAAAGTCTATTCTGACAATCAGGACTTTCATGGCAAATTTCATGAGAATCTTATTCCAGAAATCATTTAATGAGGTACAGACAGCACAAGTACCACTATGCTGCCTTACACCACACTAGGTGCAATCCAAACCTAAGTCCTGACCTCTATGTGGGGAGGGGCAGGTGCCAGGCTGACTTCACTTATCCTCCTACCTAAAATGATGTCACCCCACCCGAGAATCACTTCTTGGATGAGGACACGTCAGATGCCAATATCATGACATCACTGCTGTGATGGTGATGACCCTGTGCAAGAAGTTCCTGACAGTGAAGCTCAACCAGTGACCTCACCCTCCCTAACTCCAAACACTGGCCCACTGCTGGACGCTTGCTCACCTCGTGTTGAGCTTGTCCTGCTGGGCTTTGATCTCCTTCTCACTGGGGTGGCCACTGTGCATCAGCTGGCGTGCAATCTGGTTCACCACAGCAACCCGGGAGGCCTGGTTGTTCATTTCTGGTTCTAGGCTCTCAAATCTGAAAATGCGATTCAATAGAATGGTCAACTCCATGACTACTAGAGGTCACAAGGGAGTATGCCAGCACCCCTTGCACTTAGGCAGCGACCCCGCTCACCTGTGTTGGATGACCTCCAGGTCTTCCAGCTTCTCTGGGATCTGCATGTTGTTGAGCCACTGCTCCTTCTCATCAATCCAGAGCTCACAGGCGTCAGCCTCGCTGAACATCTTGTACAGGGCCAGGGTATCTTGCAGTGCCTGCTTCCTCAATCTTGTCAGCTCTGCCACCTCCTTGTACCGCTCCTCAATGCCTGACAGCCTGCCCCTCACATCTGGAGATTCGGCATGCTCCTGTGGGAGGGCACTGGCTTGCTCGTGCAGCGAATCAATGGTGGGCCTGTAGTTGGTGATCTCTTCTGCCACATCCTTGTGTTTTTTGACCAAAGACTGTGTGGAGTACTCATCATGGCCCACGTCGCTGCTGGAGACAATCTTGAGGATGTCCAGCATCCAGGCATCGATGTCATCAGCATCTGCCTGGAACTGGTGCAGCAGCGAGGCCTCTTCCAGGCGCTTCTTCCGAATGGCTGAGAGCTGTTCCAGGTTGGCCCACTGCTCCCGAATGTAAGTGATCCTTTCACGGATCTTTTCTGATCCAAAGTGCTCCTCTGTGATCATGTCTTCACCTTCCTTGATAGCCTGCTCAAAGTGGCCACTACGGCCACTCATCTCATCCTCAAACGCCCGGTGCTTGCTGAGCAGGCGCATAACACTGGTAAGGTCCTTCCCGTAATCGTCAGACGACAGAATCTTCTCCTTTTCTCGTATCCAGCCTTCTTCTTCTGCCATTTCCCAGAAGAACTTCCAGAGGCGACGGGACTCTTCGAGCCGGGCCCGACGCTCAGCCGCCAGCTGGCAAAGCTCTTGATAGCAGAACTCCATGTGGGCCACACGGTCTCGGATCACCTGGGGGTCACAGGGCTTGTAGCCTGTTTCACACCAAGGAAGGAATATGGGTGTTTGATAGCTTACCCTGGGTTTCTGCTCATTTTCAGGCAGTAAGCTATGCCCCATGTTTTAACTGTTGATTAACAGTTCAATGCTAAGGGCAGGACTGTGTGAGTAAGCAATGGAACCCCTTCTGGGTGCTTGACTGGAACAGGAGTGTGGACAAGGATACACATTGTTCTTTTGACCCCACTGTGGTCAAACTGACCATTTATGTATAAGAAAGCATAGGAAACATATGAAGAAGGCAGTAGCACTTAGTTTTTTCTAGAAACATAAAAGCAGCAAAGGCAAATCTTTCTAAACATCCTTTAAACAGAAGATGTGACCAGGTGTGAAATCAGGCACTATGGGGGCAGCCACATCAGGTTGTTGGTGCACATTAGTACTTTGTGTAGTCTGGCAATTTCATTGCCAAATGTCAAGCCGCTCAAAACCAAGCAACATTTGAGTATTTAAGAAAAAAATACTTAATTCAGAAAAATGAGACAGAGTTAAAGCACTCAGAAGGCCACTGCACTGCACCTCATGACAAGATGAGAACAAACCCACCAAGAACCTACAAATAGTACAGTAACTTCAAAGTTCCATTGCCATATACAACTTGTGTACTCCTATAAATACAGGTCTCTAGTATCTAAGAGATGTGTGGACAGGTCCATTCTTACCTTCCCCATCTGTTGCAAACTTCTGGGCGGAGGCATTGACGCCTCTCACACGCTCTGCCTGGATTCCAATGTCAGCTTCAACTAGAGCATGTTTCTGTAACAGGTCTTCCACACCAAGCAAGTGTTTGCCATAGTCTTGAGACAATAATAGCACCTGGGCACAAGAGGCAACAGAGAAGAAATTATTAACAACCCTGACTTCAGCATCACATCATCTTTGGCAAACAGAGAGCCAGCAACCAAGTCATAGCTTCCCTTTGGCTTGCCATGGACCCCCAAATTTAGGGGAAGATGATGGTGAACAAACCAAGCTCAAGCACAGTGAATCCAAAAGCCAGCATCAAGAGAGACATAATAAGCCAATCTTTTCTTCCATCTACCTTGGAAGAAAAGAGGCCAGACCCACACCAGGCACAGACAGAGAGAGGGGTGGGGACCTGTACGGAGGATTCTAAAATGTAAACTGAGACTTCAAGAGAGACAGTGCTACACCAACACTACTCAAGAAGGAAAAGACAGGGCAGGGATTATGGTTCAGTAGCAGAGCACTTGCCTCACATGTATGAGGCACTAGTTTGATCCTCGGAGGGAGGGAGGGAGGGAGGGAGGGAGGAAGGAAGGAAGGAAGGAGCTGTGTACATCAAAACTAAAACAATATATTTAAAAAAAGAAGGAAAAGATAAAGGTAACAGATTTGTTCACATCAGAGTTTAAAGAAATCTCTTATAAAAGATGTTGACCCCTTGAGTAAATGAGTCTCCTACCCAAAGAGCTTACTGATATGTCTCCATGATACTCATACAATCAGTGGAAGAAGAATCTAGCAGAAAAGTTAACAAGTCACATCTTTAACCAAATAAGAAGAGTGGCCTCAGGTGGCTATCATGTTTGGTAGATCCCAAACAAGGTCTGGGGCTTAAATTTAAACCCTCTAGCATTTAATTTTGTTTCTTCCATCAATCAGCCAAAGTACTTTCCTTCACTTATCCTATATATTCTCATCCTCTCTCCAGATGGTTTTTCTACTTTACATTTCTGAGGAAGTCTCTGACACAACTTGAAATTATGATATGCATTGTGATTTATGTAGCACCTCTTTTGCTACATTTTATAAACACTTGTATTTTAAGAGGTCAAGATAGACCATACCTGAGAGGAGAACATTATAAATCTGGGATAATAGGTGGGGGAAAACTGATGGTATCAGGTGACCTTGCCCCTCTGCCAGAACAGTGCAAGAGGCAAGCAAGAGATGAGGGATGACATTCTAGGCGGCAATCTCCTGCATAAGGTCAAGTTTGGGAACACAGTGTGCTGAAAAAGGAGGCTTCACAGGACTTTTTAAAAACTGCTCTCCTTTTAGTCTGTCTACAAGGGTAAATGCCTCCCTGGTGGAGAACTGCTTGACGTGGATGAGCATTCTGTGGCTTGAAGCAAAGGACACTAGTAAGCCATGAGACTTTGGCACAATGGCAGGTCTCTTAAATGGGTAGGGGCAAGCTTGGAACTCTCTGCTTAGATTTGTCACTAATGGAAGGAGACATACAAATCAGCATTAATAGTCATTACCACAGTTATGGTTTTAATCTGGAAAGCCCCTAAAAGCTCCGTGTTGAAAGCATGGTCCTTAATGCTTCGAAGTGGGGCTTTTAGGCAATGAATGGATCCTGAGGGCTCTGACTCAGTGATTACTGACAGCTGGAGGGACTACTGGGAGGTAGTTGGAATAAGTAGGTCACTGGGGGTGTGCCCTGGAAGAGCT
The DNA here is from genome assembly GCF_048772815.1 of Callospermophilus lateralis. Taxonomy (NCBI): domain Eukaryota; kingdom Metazoa; phylum Chordata; class Mammalia; order Rodentia; family Sciuridae; genus Callospermophilus; species Callospermophilus lateralis. Next base: position 43,603,216 of record NC_135318.1, on the reverse strand, counting down.
TATCTTCTCCCTGGCCTGTCCCCCGCTTCCCTGGTCCCTTGCACTCACCCCTTCTCTTGGCTTCCTGGCTGCTATGAAGCCAGCAGCTTTCCTCAGTGAAAGCCCTTCCACCACGACATTCTGTCTTACCTTAGGCCCAGAGTAATGGAGCTGGCTGACCATGGACTGAAACTGTGAACCAAAATAAACCTTTCCTCCTATAAGTTGTTATTATCAAGTACTTCGGTCACAGAGAAGAAAAGCTGATCAGCACAACCATCCAGTCCCATCTTACAACCTGTATATATATTACCACACTCCTACTTCACAATGACCAGATGAGGTACACAGTAAGAACGAGCTCCACTCATAGACAAAGGAAGTACAAAAGAGACTGGGCAACTCCAGAATTCACAATCTGAACTCCAGCTTCCTGGCCCATATTCTGTCCAAACTGTGCCCACATTACCTCCCCAAAGCAGTTATCATTCATGCATAGAAAAATCAATGGGACTGAAAGCTAGTTCAACTTAAGAATTAAATGACAACTTGATTGATTCTTAACACTGGAATATATGTAAGTCACAGTAACAGACCACTAGCTGGTTTTTGTGACAATGGTTTCATACCCCCATCTCATTTAACTTGTGAACTGATCATCTACCCATGGGTAGTGTGGCCCACTCTGGCTTTACAGAGTGAACAATAGACATAAGACACAAACATATGAGGGACTAGTGGGTGGTTCCAACAAAAGAAAGACATGCTTCGTCTTTTTGGCTCTAATCTCACTGGATTTCAGTCAAGTGTTACCTTCATCTCATCCATCCAGTCCATAATGTAGAGCATTTCCTGGAATATCTTCTGTAGCCCCAGGTTCATCTCGAGACGCTGTCTCCGAGCCTTGAGCAGTTCCAGCAGGTATTCCCAGAGCCGGATGACATTGTCCTTCCTTGCTGTGATGCGCTTGATATCATGGTAGTTCTCTGCCTCGAGCTCCCTGGCCACAGCCACCACAGCCTGCACACGCTCCTCATATGCGGCAATGTCTGTCTCAATGGCCTCGTGCTTTTTTGTGGCGGCCTCAACTGCAGGAAGGTCAAATCCAAAGTTGTCCTACAGAGAAATGGAATGAAAAGAAACACAAAATAAGTCATCCAAACAACAATAAAAGAAACAGAACAGAGTCAAATCCTTAGTCTTCCAATGCTTTCTGTCCTCTTTAGGTATCTTAAAACTCCCTGCCAGAGCTCAGATGCCTCTCCAAAACCAATCAACAACTTCTCTTTTGAAAGAGGTTCCAGCTCATACTTACCACCTAACATAAGAGACTAGAGCAGGTGGTAGTTTATGTCAAACCAAGAAAATGAAAGCCACTTTTATTTATTTAATGACCAGCCTCACTTTACTGCCTTGAGGCTGGTTGGTCAGACTGAAGAAAAGGGGGTCATTTTAAAACCTTTCGTGTAAATGTGAATGGCTCACACACACACACACACACACACACACACACACACACAGACTAGCTTTAAACAAACCCTGTGAGCTGTTTCTATGATGAGTTATATAAATAGAAAAGGAAAGTATATTGGAAATTATAAACATCCTCTTCATGGGAAGTGAGCAAGATGGCTAGATGGTCACTTCCTAACACTTGAGAGCCAATGAGCAGCTGTCCTACAGTCCTAGACCTCTGGAGACAGTCAACATTTCTAGACTATCCCAGGAATGGTTTTGTTAATAACATAGAGAGCAGAACCTGAGACACCAGACGCTGGTTTTCGCTCAGCCAAGTCTCCCTCATAGCTGCCTTGCGGTCAAATCTGCGGGCTAGCTGTTCCAGTTTCTCCTGTCTTATGAGCTCGTTGCGCAGTGCCAGTTCTCTTTCATGTTCCGCTTTTTCCAGTCTTTCCCAGGCCTGGAGAATTGAAAAAAAGAATGGTTTCCTGCAAGTTCAAGACAATTTTTTTTTTTCCTTTGGTCTACAGCCAACAGCTAGTATTTCTTAAAATGACCCAAGAACTTGAAAGGGAAATTATCATTCTCACCCTCATAGACTCTTAAGCCTTGAGAAAAAAATTACTTCTCTCTTGGTCTAGCCTCCTGGGACACTTGCCCCTAAGGAAACTTAAAGATCCTGTATTGTACTTGGAATATGAAACAGTACAGATATGGGGTGAATACAATTAAATTACAAATCTCTTATTTTTTAAAAAGGAAACAAAGTAATTATCTTAAATAGCTCTGATCACAAAAAAAAAAGATAAATTATTTTTCTCAGAACAAAATCGTGTTATGAATCACTCATTTACTCCATCTTGTGCTACTTTAAAAAAATTCCTAAGTCTGAATATTTGTTTCAAAATCCTGACCCATTGTCCACGTTAAATTCATCTCTATAATGTGTCTTATTCACATTAAAAAAAAAAAAAAAGATCCAAACATTCCAAAGAAATTTAAGTGTGTACAACAACTAAGTAGAGTTTTGGAGTTTTCTAATTTCCCACTGTGAAATTCTATAACTGCAGACGTAACTGTATGCACAATAATGGAAAATTGTTTATCTGCTTCTCTGATGGAAGGAGCCAACATCTCAAGCCCACAACCTCTAGGTTCAAATACATGAAATAAAGTTTTAAGTTCTCCTTTGTATAATGTGAAGATGTTTGAGTTGATTGCTTCAGACAAATGAGGGATAACCTGAATATAAATATGAGTAACAAAGTAAATGGCCTAGATTAAGGCTGGTTTGATAAAATCTAACACTGCCCCTAAAACTCCAATAGATGGGCCTACCACAAATAATCACTGGACCCTCTGCCACACCTGGCATTCATCAGTTCAGCAGGCAGCGAGAGACGCTTCCATTCTCCTGCCCACTAAGACACCAAGACTAAAAGACAGAACCTGAAGTTTGTAAGAGCTCAGACAACAAGGGACTGAATGGATGTTTTACCTTATTGATATCAGAGATGAGCTTCCCCTCCCGGGGCATGTAGACCTTCTGATTGTTGGCCCGCATCTTGCTCTGAATAGTGAAAAGCAGCACTTCCAAGTTCCCCTTCTCAGTAAATCTAAGCACAGAGAAAATAGCAATTAACATGATTCAGTGAATTTGTTCTTTCAAGAGGGAAAATTCATTTGTTACTAAAGGAAAAACACATTTCACATAGTCACACAATTTTAAAAGCTATTTCTCTCTGGTCTGATTTATGTGAAATGTGTGTTAGACAGCAGTGGACTGGGTCCTTACAAACCTTGGAATATGCCAAACTATGGAGGTTTTGTTCTTTCTTTTGTTTTGTGGTTGCTTGCTGTTGCTGGGATTTATATTTGAAGGTGTCAAGGGCATACTGTACTCTTTTATTAATCATATCAATCAAGTTTAAGTCCTGCACAGTGGACTTATTTGATTCAGAGAGCCCAGTGAATGCACTTAACTGGGATTATTTTATATGTCTTCCAAATATTTTCAATGGGTTTCAGAGACCTCACCAAGAAATTTACAACAGAGTTTACAGAAAAGTGAATGACTTCAGAACTAGAGTAAATAAGAGATAAAATTACAATCCTTACTTGAAAATTGTGAATTTTATATATATGAAAAGTCAAAACTGTTATGATGTGAAAGGATATGAAATGATTTACTGTTTTTTTTTTTTTTTTTGCGGGGGGGGGGCGGGGGGTGTCCTGGGAATTAAACTCAGGGGCTCTTGACTCACATCCCCAGCCCTATTTTGAATTTTATTTAGAGACAGGATCTCACTGAGTTGCTTAGTGCCTTGCTTTTGCTGAGGCTAGCTTTGAACTTGTGATCCTCTTGCCTCAGCCTCCTAAACTGCTGGGATTAAAGGCATGTTGCCGCTGACTATTCTTCTTTATTTAACATGATACTAATGTTTATATATTGTGTTATAGATTTAGTAGGCTAACTATAGTTACTCTCTCAGATACACCTTAGGTTTTATACTACACAACATATACACGGTGCTACTTTTCTAAAACCCCCAAAATATGGTGTTTTAAAAGACAATTGGCAGAAGGGTTTTGGAGTAGGGACTGGGGACCTGTATCAGCTCTTAAGATTCTCACATATTCTGTATGTCAAGGGCAGGGCTCAAGGGGAAGGCATGATTTACAATAAATCTCAGCAACACAGAAGCAAATGAAAGGGAGAAAAGGCATTTGAGAGGTACTCAGTTAAGAGATGAGATCACAGAAGTCAGAAAATGGGGGTCTACTGGATACTATAATCTCTCCTGCCATGTTATTGGTAATACATGACAATATGCATCTTACTTGGGTGGTTTCTCCACGGTGCGGTAAGTGTTGAATGCCTGAAGCTGTTGTTGAACCCCAACCAGTGAATTGGCAAATTTGCGATTGTTCAGAATAATGATGGTTTGTTCAATCCACTCCAGAAGGTCTGAGGCAAGTGATTCATATTTTTCAATCATTTTTTCTGTTTCAATAGCATTGTCAAGCACCTATAAACGAGAGTTAGAAAAACTAAATATCAAGATTCTATCACCATGCAAGGAAAACATGATTGTAAGCCTACAATAAGCATGTGTACACTCAATGACTGGCTTTGAAATGGTTCTGTGATGCTCTGGCACAAGCATTTTAATTCAAGGAACCATTTGCTAATAGCCAGACAGTGGCTATTATTTGTGAGCAACGACAGCTTAACTCAACTGTAATTGGTTCTGTAACCTCCCAACCCTTCAGGGAAAAGATTCAGAATGACTTCTACAGTCCAACCTACAAAAATTCCTAGAGAAACAAAAAGAGCTTAATTTAGTTTGATCCTGTCCCATGAATTTTCTGTTTCATTGCACTGGAAGGACAATGTCATCAGATCTCAGGTGTTTTGGTCATCACATTAATAGATTCTATCAGACTTTAGATACCCAATTTTCTGGAAATGTTGTGGGGAAGAGTGTGTCTGGGGCTCCCTTCCTAGATCTTTCTGCCATCACACCCACTCCCACCTCTCATTGCCCTTCAGGAAGAAGTTTCTGCTCACTTCCCTGCCTTGAGTTACAGGGTTTGCAATCAATCATGATGAGCTCATAGAAAAATAAGGTACTAGGTGGCAAGACAGGAAGACTCAGATTTGAATTGTGCATCACAACTTAGAAAACTTGTGTGATCTTACCTTTCCAATTCGTTTTCCTTCAACAGCCAAGGCCTTCATCTTAGAGAAGTAGTGGTAATAAGTTACCACATAAGTGATAATGGATTTCTCATCAGGGTGGTCCACACTGATATCTATAATCCAGAGAAGACTCTTTTCAGAGTGCTACTCATGATGTTGCCACCCACGCAGCAGTAACAACCTGGAACAGCTCTGCGACTACACTGAACTGCCCAGCACCTTCCTTTCTTTACACTTGGGAGTTCTGTCATTGCTATATTATTATGAGGATAATGAGGATGAAGCCATATGATTGACTGATTTACAACATGATACAAATATTCATAAAATGCCTTCTACACACTGTGTTTGGCTCCCTGTCTTATCACACACTCCCAACCCTTGCCAGCACACTGAATTTGTGGTTCTTGAGTTCTCATCTCTGCCATGACACCAGAATCTCTCCAAGTCACTCAGTCTAGACATCTTTGTTTCCTTGTTACCCATATCCAGTTAGCCACAGAATCCCTGCTATCATAGAATCAAATCTGAAGCAGTGGCTCCCTCGCTGGGTTTCTCTGTTACCACACTCATTGCACCCGGTGCACCCAGACCGTTCTTCCAGAAGCACGGCTGTGAACACATTTTCTCCTAGCTCAAAAATGCCATTAAGTGTAAAGATTATAGTATAAGCCCTTTAGTCCTTCAGAATCTGGTTGAAACTTTGTCTTTTTATTTATTTATTTTAAAAAATTTTTAAGATGTTGATGGACCTTTAATTTATTCATTTATTTATATGTGGTGCTGAGAATCAAACCCAGTGCCTCACACATTCTAGGCAAGTGCCCCCCCCTTTCTATTTCATCAATCCATCCCTCAAATATTTATCAAGACTTTTCTAAGTGCCAAGCATTGTTCTAGACATTTCTAAATTCTAGAGCCTATTTCTTCTCAGGGACTATATATTCAAACTAAACCTGACCCTACACACACACACACACACACACACACACACACACGCCAAAAAAAAAAAAAAAAAAAAAAAAATCCAAAATACCTTCCTTTCTTAACTTCCCTTTGCCTGAAATGGCCTTCCTCTCCCATCATTTCTTATTATCCTTCAAGATCCAGCTCAAAAGTTATAATTCCAATCAATACAGCCATTCCCGATTTCCACAGCTGGAATTATTCTTTCTCTCCCTCTTCTCCCTTAGGACTGCATATATGGGCACCTAGTCCACTTTCTGCCAGGTATTATTTTTATTCTTTGCCTCCAAGACTCATTCCCCAAGGGTAAGATTACCCTGCCTTAGCCCCTTATGTCACTCCACCTCCCAAATTCCTAGCGTGTTACCCCTGCACAAAGTAGGTAGTCAGTAATATTTACTGAGTGAGGAAGCAAATGGATGAATATGCCAAGTCTTTAGTATGGCAGTATTGAGGGCAGCACTAGCCTGGGTCAGATTAAGTACAGAACACACAGGATAGCTCTGAGAAGATGCATCAGGCTCTTCTTCAAAATCATACGTATACTTTAATTTTTATTCTCCAAACAGCTTGTGTGAAGTGAAATTGTTTCTCTTGTTTTAAACATGAGAACACCTAGGGCACAGGGCTGGGACACTCCCAGTCCAAGGTCAACACAGCAGCCAATGACAGTAACCACCAGATAACAGGTACTGTTCTCCCCTGAGGGCTCCTGGGTCTGCTCAGTCCCACCAATGGTGCCCAGAGAGGAGAGAACTAAAGGATAACCTGAATAAAATGTCAGGCATGTATATAATTTAATAAACATAAAATGCTGATATAACTGAAAGGACTGAACAGGCAAAAAAAAAAAATTCCCTTTTAGTTGGTCTACAAGTATATTTTAACTGATAATCTTTGAGGCACTGGACAACTAATAATATTTGGGTCTATCTTAGTTTGGGACTAAGAAATAATAATCAAGACAAAATACATATGCCTGTAACCCAGTGGCTTGGGAAGATGAGGCAGGAGGATCACAAGTTCAAAGTTAGCCTCAGCAACTTACCCAGGCTCTAAGCAACTTAGCAAGACCCTGTCTTTAAATAAAATACAAAGAAGGGCTGAGGATGTTGCTCAGTGATTAAGCACCCCTGAGGTCAATTCCTAGTACAAAAAAATATATCAAACCCACAGGACCATATCAACTGCCATTTTTAGCTTCTGTCTTTGTGACCTGAGAAATATCAATCCCCTTTTTATACTGGTTGATCATTAGAAAAATTAAAGAAGTAGTTAATGAAACATTTGTCAGTGTGACAGGAAAAAAGAGATTCTTTGTAAAAGCACAAAGGGCTAAGGCAAGTCTCCCTTTGATAGTAAAGCATGAAGATTTATCATGACTGAAAGAATTTTACTTTTCTGTTTATATTGAGAAATCATTTAATGGGTTAGCACAAACATAATTTTATCTTAGCTTCCTGTGGAGAACATATCAGCGAATCTGATGCACTGGAAAATAGCAGCAAACCAGCCTGGCAGCCTCATGACCTCAATTTGCCCTTGGGGAGTTAAACTTCCTGTTGTATATTTATAAGAACTTTAAACTTATCACTCATATACACATAGTTTCACCAATACTTGCTCACAGCTAAGAGAATATATAAAGCTCCAGCGCTACAAACAAATCCTTATATGTTTTAAATGTTTTCCAAAAATCAGAAAACACTGTTTCGGAGAGACCACATTGAAATAAAACCTGGAATTCGGATTTTGTGTACTGTCCCACACAGGCCAGCTGTGTCACCTGCAGTGGGGCTTCAGGCTACTACAGAGAGCCCCAGAGCAGAATAGTTAGTTCATGAGGAAAATGGGATGCAGTCAGCCATAAAAAAAAACTTTCAGTGCTGCGGCTGCTTCTACCCATATTCCCTTTCCCAGATGCACTTTCCTCATTTATAAGTTATTTGCTCACAAGCAAACAACGCTCAGCCCATTTTTCAGTCTCCAACCATCCCAAAGCATCCACCTTCAGGTGAATGTCAATAAGCAAGCAATCACTGAATATCTATGCCAGGTTGTGTACCATGAAAACGGGCACTAACACCCTACAAGGACTCCCCACTGCCTGCTGAACAATCTCTAAAGACATTAGCTTGTCTTGTGAATACCCTTCCTGGGGTATTCACTTATTGTCGGCCTAACCACCATTCCCACTAGATCCACAGTGCTCTGCCTAGCACACCTTCTCCTTCAGACTATTTAAATTTCCACAAAATTAAGGTCCCCTTTTCTTTGATATCTAAGCATACTATATGAATAAAAGGTACAGACACAAGACAGATTTTATATTAAAGCTTTGCTGCTAAAATCCTACCTTTCATTCCTTGAGTCCTTACCTTCAGGGTCCAGCAGTTTAGTGAGGCCAAGATGTTGCTCTGCCAGGTTAAATGCATTCTGCAGATTGTAGTGTGCATTGGATTTCTTCAGTTTATCAAAGTCTATCAGATCAGGACTACATAGAACAAACAACAACAGCCAAATATAGCAAAAATCATGGCTTAGAAGCAAATCATGTAATTAATGAGACTTGATCATTACTCAAAAAAAAAATGTTAAAATAACCACTTAGTGTAGTAAAACTACAAAATTATGTAATTATTTAACAATGACACCTGATTTTTGAATAAACATTTGTAGAATATATTAAGAGAATGAAAGATAATGTGTTAATTTGCTTATTTTGTTTTGGATAATTTACTTATTCTCCCATATTTTCCTCACATGGAATGCACAAATTTCCACTGTGGTATAACATCTAAGGCAATGGACTTGAAAATCATAAGTCACCAAGATCTATTATAGAAGAACAGCAATATTCTATCCCACAATTGTTAGCATGATTTCTTTAGACTTACCGGTGTTTGTGTATCAGCGCATTGAAGGCCATGCCATCTCTCCAGCTAGTGGTGAAATTGTGAATGTTGACATTGGGGTACCTGCCAAGGACAAAGCACAAGAGAAAAGCAACAGAATTACCATATAAAGATTTATACTTTTGCTAAATGCAGTGTTAAAAATGTGTTTGTAGCTGGGCACACTGGTACACGTCTATAATCCCAGCAATTTAGGAGGCCAAGACAGGAGAATTACAAGAAAACTTTCAACAACATTTAAAAAATATAATTGGTGTGATTCTTAACAATGCTTCCAGGATTTTAAAATTCAAGAAGTTTGATGCTAGCCTGGGCAATTTAGGGAGGAAACTTTGTCTCAAAATAAAAAATTTAAAAGGGTAGGGGTATAGCTCAGTGACAGAGCACCCTTGGATTCAATCCCTGGTGCTGCAAAAATGGAAAAAAAAAAAAAAATGTTTGCTAAGCACTGTAAAATCCAAGATAATATCTATCATTAAAGTCAATTATGTCAACTTCAGTTTTATTATAAAATAAAAATAAAATATATATCTTATGTGGCTTCTCCTGCTTGGTAATTCAATCTCTCAAAAGGCATGAACTATGTTGTGCTCTAGATTTAAGGCACTACTCTTACTTTGGAAAAAATGACCATAACTAGAGATATGGCTGAGGCCTCTTGCTTCCTTTGGCTTTCTACTCCACATAGTAAGATTAAGATACCAGGACCAGCAATCACTGGGAACCGAATTTACACATCACTCTGGGATACAAGGCAGATGGGGCTACCTCTTCATGTGATACTCAGGTTTTCTTTTTCCCTTATATCACTTAGTTGTATGAAGTTTTATATATAGTTAAGTACCTTCCTTAAAAAATTTGCCTATGTTTGAACCTTATCCCCAACAAGCTATTCTATACCATTCTGGTTATTAATAAGGCTGTTACCTATAGTTCATTATCTGACTTGATCCACTTATTAGGTCCTAAGCTCTTCACAGTTTCCATACTTTATATTCATTAGTTATAGGTACATGTAGTATTGAGAGTAACTCTCCAATTTACCTGATATAAAATCAATTCTCATTAAGAACATATGACTAAAAAAAAAAAAAAAAAAGAACATATGACTAAAATACTTTGATGATAACTTTGTAGATTTAGTATCAGCTGAGCCCAGAAAACTTTGGTGAGCAACAAAAGAGATGCAGTTCTCTAAAATTATCTTCACTAAAATTTCAGTGAAAGAATAAAAGAAAGGAAAACTGGGACATAAAGATTACTCTCAAGTTTACTGAGCAAAGCTCCCCCAAACAGCAGAAGTTAAAGGGAGAAGGAAACTTTCAAAAGCATTTTAAAAATACAGTGGGTGTGATCTTAATAATGCTTCCAGGATTTTAAAATTCAAAATACAATGGTCTTTGGAGCATCCTTTAAAAAAGTGAATGGCTCTGATCGAAGAAATATGACAGGTTCAAACTATAAATCAGAACTCCTTCCACTCCAAAAGCTAGCTGAAATGTCAACATAGTAACTGCTTATGTGTTAACAAGCCTCCTCAATGGAAGCCATGGAAAAGACACTTGTCAGCACCTTATAAGTGAGGACTAAAGCAGAACTCTGTCCTGGAAGAAGCAGCCCCGATGCCCTTTGCATTCACTCACCCAGCTGTCTTCATCTGGCACCACAGCAGCAAGGCATCCTTGGCAGACTTCTTCTCTTTGTTATCTTCTGTTTCCACACTGATGTCCTGGATCTAAGATTTATAAACAAAAATTTGACAAACAGATGGGTTAGCAGCCTAATAGCCACTGAAAGACCAGGTCTGCATTTATATGAAAGTCAACTTTGGATCAAAGTCTCACCCTGCAAATTACTTGCTTACATGTCAATGAAAACTGCTTCCCAAAGTAAAAGGCTCAGCTCAGAAGCACTAGCCAGAGCTGGGCTTCATACTTTACAGAGATAAGGATGGAGGAAAGATGGCGACCTGCATTATTTCCTAGCACAGTTAGAGTTGTTTCTGCCTCTGAGAACCTGGTTTTCCAACTATACAAGCTAGCACAATAGTTCTCACAGCATACTTGGAACTTTATCATAGCCCAGAAACATATTTAGTTTGGTTTTTCATAACAATTTTTTCACATAAATATGGGGGCTTCGTTGATGAGAATACAGGCACTACTCAGAAAAAGGGAATGCTTAAATTTTGCTGTGTTCCCATGGTTTGCATTTGCAAGCCCCTCATAAACAGCGTATGTTCAATATAAAATCTCATTTATTGGCACCAAAGTCACCCAGACTAACTGGGTGAATCGAGGCTCTACCTCCTGAGTACCTCAAACTCCTCATCTGAAGAATGGCAGTCACAACAGCTACCTCAGAGCACTGCTATGCGTCTTAATGAGTTAAAGAAAGAGCTCATAGAAAGGCCTGGTAAATAGCAATTCTTGGGCTAGGAGCCAGCTCCCAGTTATGATGTTACCCTTTGCCTGTAGTTTCTTGAGCATAATTAAATTGGGGATGAGAGTTGGAAGTGGGTGGATCAGCCCAGAAGGTTATCTTTCATCTTTCAGCTCTAGCCATCCCAAGCTTCTCTGACCTACCTCCTGTCAAACCCCCTCCATTCAATCTAAAAATATCTCCCAGAATTCTTTTCAAAAGAGATATAAGGAGGACGACATATCTAAAAATAAAAGTAAATGTCGTAAACTTTCAACTAGGAAAAATACCTAGAAATTTAAATAACTATACTTAAAAAAAAAACCTCCATTTTTAATTGTAGTAAGAATGTGAAGTCTGAATTTTCAAAAACCTCAAACTCTTTTATTAGAATCATTAGCTCATGTGCAAAGTGAACAAGAAAGAGTAATCTTCCATCACTGAGTGACACAAGGAAAGACAGGCTGGAACTGTGTGCACTACACATTGTCAGTTTTCTCACACTTCTATGTGAAAAAGGGCATCTTTTTCCAGATTTGCCCATGTAGAAACAAGTTATAGCTACCCTTCTGAAATGAAGACAGGTACTTCTGAGACTAGGCCAACTCAAGACTTCCAGTTTCTCTTACCATCTTTTATTCTCTTTAAAGGTACAGCAGCCTAAAACCTGTGTTGCCATCAGTAATCAATGAATTCCTATTACATAGGTACAAGACATGTCCTGGGAACAGGGAGCTTAAGACTTAAGGGGGAAGGAGAGATCTCTGTAGACATACAGGATGCTTTACTGCACAAGCTTGAGCCTTGGCTGATCGGTAGAACAGGTGAAAGAGGCTGAGTTATGTAAGAAACCAACACCACAAGCCATACACTAGCATCGGCAACCTTTGCACCTCCCTCAGAGGCAAAATTTGTATCAGCATTCACAGGTTGAAGTATGGAAAAAGAAAAGCTGGCAGGAAGCTAATTAGCCAACAACTCAACCCAATTCATGCTGAGAATCCTGAAAAGGGCTGTGTGTGCCAGCTCCCTGACATGGGAACTGACCCGCTGTCAAGAAAGGCCACAGTCAGAATGCCCTTCCATGTTCTGATTACCATTGGTCAAAGGCAATAGACATAGAATGCTTTGCTCTACAAAACCGGGGTCAAGCTCAAGGAATGTTTTGCTAATTTCATATCTGTTGGCATAATACATGAGAGCAACAATTAAGTGAATTTAATGGCATTCACTCCATTTTCAATAATTCAGGAACTAAATGTCAGACACTACATGAGAGTTGTGTCTGGGGGAAAAAAATGTCCTTGATGATTGCAATTAACTCTGTTAAGCTATGTCATCTTCAACAGTGGTCCCCTCCTCAGATCTACTTAATTAGAATCACCTGGGCTGAGCTCTAAACATCTGAATTATTAAGAAGCTTTCACAATGGTGGCAGATGATTAGCCAGGTTTGGGAACCAGCCAGTCAGGGAGCCCTTTCTGAATGTGACTCCATTTTAGCCTCCTTCCCCCTCCTCACACATGCGCACCCAGAACATTGCAAACTGAAGCCTGATCCTAGGCAAAGTGAGGAAGAAAAGGGATTAGTGGATTAGTCACAGGTTGGTTTCAGTACAAAAGCAAAGATGGCTCTAACTTGATTTTTCATTTGTGTGAGGTTTTTATTTGCCCAGAAAAATCAATCAGATCTTTATCAAAGGGGCAGAACAGGAAGGAAAGGCATGGAGTGCACAGTCACCCAGGAGACAGGACTGTTGGGATATTTGTTTGCAGAGTAACCTGACACCAGGGTAAAAAGTGGTTCCTGCCTTTCAAATTTTAATTGAAGAGCCTGAGCAGGAAGCATACACCTAGAGAAGGAGCCAGAACTCAGGCTGGAGGTGCTTCATCCTGAAATACTGAGCTCTTATGGGTCAGAAACCTGGGCAAGGCTCCAAACTTCTTGGTCAAAATGACCTTGAAAGAACATTCTGACTTAAAATACTTATACACTTGGTGAAGTTCAGAGTCTACTGCTGGTAGACTTGCATCAGCCTCATCCTCATACCTCTGCGCCTGGCAAAGTGAAGTGTCAGAGACCAGAAAGATGTTGGGGAAGTGGTGGACAGGGATGCAGCCTGGAAACTCCCACCACTGAGTCCATCTGACAGGACAGCCAAGACTGTCAGGAGCAGGAGAGAGGAGGATACAATAGCTTCTACATGCCTCCAGGGGCAGCACTCAGTCCTGAGGGCCAGATATGATACCCCTGACTCTGAGATGCAGTTTTAACCTGCTCTCCCTGCCTTGTCCCTCTGGAATAGAGAGGTCAGCTCCATCAAGAGGCCTGAACTTGTGAGATTAGCCTAAGTTCTGAGCATCATCAGCATTCCTAGACTGAGTTCCTTACCTGGAAGCGAAGGATGATGGTCCAGATGAGGCCAAGTGTTAGTCGGTGATTCCCATCCACAATGTCATGGGACCCCATATTCTCAAGATGGACTCTCTGCTCCTTCAGGAACTGAAGGGCCTTGTCCACATTCTCCAAACAGTGGATGCGCATTCGTCCTTTGGTGGGTTTAGGCTAGAAATGAGAGCAGAGGTGGAAACTGATCATCCAACAGGGCAGAGACAGCCTGTCATGCAATGCTCACCTGACCCAAAACACTAAAAATCTTGTGTGCTCATTTGGTTCAAATACACATTTATCTAACAGTCTTAGAAAAGCTTACTTAAGGGAGTAAGTAAACTCTGATTACTTTCTAGAGGTTTAATTGTGGAAGCTATTTATAAATGAGGACAGAAATGGGAAATTTAGAAAAAAGTGAACTCAATTTTCAGAGAATTTCAGTGCTCCTGCTGCCATCTACAAAGCTTTTTGCAGATGCATGACTAACACCTGTGAGGATTTTCTGATTATTTACAATATAAAAATAGATTTGCCACCTGATGGTTTGAGTCATTTCCTAAGGATGGTGCAAAATACAGATGGGACACACCACCAAGTCAGGAGAATTTCCAAATGGTGGTTTTGTGAGGGGCATGGGAAAGGGTTAAACAAAAGGGTGTGACTTACTGAAAAGAAAGAAAAAGGAGAAAAATGAGTAGAAAAATGAGGGTATAATTTGATTACCCCAAATGTTCCTTCCTTTTCCCCAGCTGTATCAAAATCAAAATGAGGCCCTTGTAAGGTAAACATTTTAAATAAAACAAATATATACATACACACATATGACACACACACACACACACACACACACACACACACACACCTACCTACCATATATCTCTATGGTATCTGCTACACACACAAATATATAACATATTTACTATAAATATTTTATCTACCTTTCTACTATGTGTTGTGTGTATATGTGTGTATACACACAGTTTCATTAGGTCATTATTATCTATGTGCCAAAACCAAGTTCATACTCAACTCCTGCACCTGCTTTCCACTTCCCATTCATCTCCTTCTGGTCCAGGGGGAACCTGAGGCTGATGTCATCATCTCAAAAAGACCCAACAGGAAGCTCACACCCTCCCAGTCACAAGAATGCATTTTTGCCTCGCTGACTTGGTGGCTGCTATTCTTGTTCCCTAGCATCTTTGTTGTCATTGCACCATGTCCCACCCAACTTCCAAGTCTCAGGTCAAGGCCTGTCTTTCCTTCTTGGAGACATGTACAACTACTCCAGTTCTCAGAGGTCTCTTCTCACAACTCTACACACCAATGGTGTAGACTAGTCCAGGAACTCATCACTGCCCTATATTTTTTATTTTCTCTGTTGTTTCTTATATTGCTCTTCTTACTTCCAACTCAACTGCTGGCTGATAGATAGCAGGGATGATGCTTTACACTGCTTTATCCTTAGGGGTCTCTGGTTGGGTTCTGAGCACAGGGCATGTGCACAAGTGAACTGAACACTCACAGGTGAGTTGACCTCATGAGAAAAAGGAGGCCAGGTGTGCAGCAGTCAACCCTATGAAAATATCTTGCCCATCTCCTGCCTTTTTCCTCTACAGTTAAGATCTTACTGACTTACTAGCTGGAGATCATCTGAAAGGAAAGTTATTTGGGTGAAAGTGGCCATTTAAGTATACTATGCCCAGTTTCAGATTATTATGTTATTTTATACTTCCTTTTCTCCTACAGAAAAGGACATATAAGAATGAAAGCATGGGGTTGGGATATAGCTCAGTTGTTAGAGTGCTTGCCCGGCCTGCCCAAGGCCCTGGGTTCAATCCCCAGCACCAAAAAAAAAAAGCCACTGCTCTTTCATACTTTGTCCCGAAGACCCAGATTAAAAAAAAAAAAAAAAAAAAAAAAAATGAAAGAATGAACTTTGACATCAAAGAAATAAGATTACAGGCAGAGGCCTTATCAAAAGTGGTAAATTCTTGCTTAGCATGTATGAGGCCCTATGGTTGATCCCCAGGCATTGCAAAAAGATGATGAAAACTGAGCACTCTAATGAGGCAGGAAAAGGGTTAGATATGATCATAGACACTGTCTGAGGCTGACACTGTCTCTCAGAAGCACTCCCACCAGCCTCCTGAGTCACATTGTCATTACACAGGGATGGGATTAGGTGCTTCTAAGGTGAAGTATATGGATGCTGGTACAGGGGTTTCTGACCTTTCTTCCTGATGTGGAGAGGTCTTTTTTCCTCAATGTGTGTGGGTCAGTGCTGCCCTTGGTGAGGTAGACAGGGCTACCTCTCCCTAGTGAGAAGTGTGGAACTCTGTATCTGTTTCTCACATGGGCTCTTTTGGTTTTTCCTGATCATTTCTTGGGTTAGCTACTACTTCTCACTACTGAAAAAGTAACTATTCCCAGCTATTCTTGTTCTTCTCATAGCCAGGAGGCTGCTGGATAGAATGAAGCCTGGTTAAAACTCTGCTCCAAGCTGAGTGATGGAGATTTAGCTGCCTCTAAAAAAGGTGTGTGAATTCTGGTACAAGGGTTCTGACATTTATTCCTGCTGTTCAGAGGCCTTTTTTATTCCTCTCAATGTTTGTGCTCGTGGCTAGTGAGGTAGTGAGTGGTCTCCCTACACCTACAGGTGCTGTTCCCTGCAGATCAAGGAGATCAGAAGTATTCTGTGTGTCCCAGCAGAAAATTCTCATGAGTCTTATCTCTTACAGGCAGAAAAGGTTACTTCCTAAGTTGGGATGAGAACAACAATATGGATGAAAGGGAAAGGTCTAAGGAAAAAGAGAACAAGGAATAGACGGGGGCTGCTGATATCTTCCTAGTGTCTACCCAGAAGAACAAAGCCACTGCTCTTTCACACTTTGTCCCGAAGACCCGGATTTCAAACGATCACTTCAGTCTGGTTCACATTCAAACAAATGCAGTAAAGAAAGAGTCCTCCCAGAATATCCTTTCCACAAACAAGAAAACTAGTCAAAACATCAGTACAATGTGGGCACATTTCTGCGTGGACATGGGGTGTAAGGCAGTATGTAAGGGAGGATGATGATGCTTTCCCACAGGTTGAAGCAATGTGATGCACATCCCAGGGACCTCATACTGACTGGCAATGCCAGATGAGCTAAAGATGGTCCACTCCAGATCTGGATGCAACTCAAGTACTTGGGGCAAGTGTCAGCCATTATAATACTAGAGCATGGGACTGTGGATGTGGTTCAGAAGTAGAGCAGTTGCCCAGTAAGCAGGAGGATCCCCCAGCAGTGCAAAAAAGAGAAAAAGAAACAAAATTATGAGGTGGCATGCACACCTATAATTCCAGCTACCTGGAAGGCTAAAACAGGAGGACTGCAAGTTTGAGGCCAGCCTCAGCAACTTCGCAAGACCCTATCTCAAAACTTAAGTAAAAGGGCCTGGGGATGTAGCTCAGTGGTAAAGTGCCCCTGGGTTCAACCCCAGTACCCGCAAAAATAACCAAACCAAACCCCACCAAAAGTCAGGGGAAATGGAAAACTATCAGAATTTTTTTTTTTCTTTTTGTATTTTCCTCAAAATTGTGCCAGAGGGGAGGGGATGTTTATCTGTTTTTCTCCTTCTAAAGTTGTACACATGTGAACATGTGCTTGCTTGCAATTTTCCTATTGCTTCTGCCTTTATGTTCTTTAAAACATAAACATGCGCACCACATCTGCACATGCTTCTGCTGGCCAATTTGGTATAGAAAATGATGATGCCCACACATGATGCCTACACTGTAACAAATCAACAGTTTACTTCTCAACTATTTATCAGTAAAATGGAAATAATATCCACAATTATTTCACAGAGCGGCTACAAGAAGAGGATTTCTCATCTTCTTCATCTTTAGTGCAAAGTATTTTCCTCCAAAAAAAAATTCTACTTCAAACAAAAAAAGGGGACTCCCCCTCTCCCTATTCCATGGAGTTAGAACTGCTCAGAAGTAGCACAGCACTCTGAAGACATGGGAATGTTTAGAGTACAGGACTCTCTCAGTAAGAGTCAGAGAAGCTGACTTTGACAACTGAAGGGCACACTTAAAACCCAAAGAGAAATGTGCCCCAAGAACAGTGATGACAATATTACCCTTTTAATCGACACCCCAAATTCAATTTTAGAGTGGAGAGAAAGATTAGGTGATAGAGAAATGTGGTTTTCTTTTAGGAGCAGTATCCCAATGCAGGGGTAAGATGGAGATGGGAACAGGATGTAAAAATACAGAAATGTTGACCCTTGGGCTTCGGTATAAGAACTCTATAATTCAAAACTTATTGAGAAGTCCAATAAGCCTGATTTACAGAGATTTTAAACAAATATTATTATTACTGCCATACAGCAGTAAGGAATTCAAATTGGACAAAGTATTGTGTGATAAAAGTTATTGAGAGGCTTGCTTTATCATCCTATTACCCCACCTTCATGATTTAAATCACTTTCCTGTATTTCATAATTGAAGTTCACCCATCTTCAGTGCAATATTAACCCCCTCATATGACAGAATAAATAAGACATGGCAAGGTCAGATGATGTACTGGTGACACAATACAAGGCAGGTCAAGAATCTCAAAGCTAGACATGATGGTGCACGTCTGTAATCCAAGCTGCAAGAGGACCACTGCTTGGGCAATTTGGCGAAACTATCTCAAAGTAAAAGATCAAGCAGGTAGCTCAGTGGTAGAGCTCTTACCTAGCATTTTCAAAACCCTGGATTCAATCTGCAGTCCCCACCCATAAAAAACCTAAAGCTCAAGTATGCCAACTACATTGTCTGTGATTTATTTGCTTCAGATAGGATTTCTCAATGTCTTAAGGCACAACACTTGGGGGCAAGGTCAGGAAGTATTATAAGAAATGAATTTCAAGAGATAATGATGATCTTCCAGAACTATACACGGAAACATGTTGGTAAACTAAATAGCTTCCATGATCTAAAAATTCTTAGCTGCCACTTACTGAGCAACCGTTGTGTGTCCACCTCTCTTTGTTAGGTGGTTTATAGCCGTGATCACAGTTAATCCTCAAAATATTCTGATTTATTGTAATTATTATTCTTATCATTTTACAGAACAGGGCATACTAGCTCAGAAAGATGACATTATCTGTCAGTATATGGCAAACCAGGACTCTAAAGGTCATTCTTTTTAGGCTACACCAAGAACACAGAATATAGAATACAATGAAGAGAGGTACACATTTCTCCAGAGAAAGGAAGGAAGAGATTTGGTTCCCATCTGGTAAATAGTTTTCTTTTAGGAGCTATTTTTATATTACTAAACCTGATCTTCTCAAAAGGAAGAGATAACAATGGTGAAAACTAAACACAATGGAGGGGGTTGGGGGAGGGTGCATCTCTCAGTGACAAATACTTTCTGAAGCCCCACCCCCAGAGTAGCTAATTCTGCCAAGGAAAGGAGTGTCCCCTCTTGCTTCCACTAATTATCATCGGATTTCTAGTGTGATATGGGCCTGTTCCCAAGGCAACACTTCCATTTCTGTTCTGTGTTGTTTCTGATGGAACAGTCTGAACAGCCTTTCCTTCACCCAAAGGATCAAGACAAGGCTGGTGGGTCCAAGACTCCAGGGGGGCTCTGCAGGCAGAAAATACTTATTTTTTTTCCTTCTCTTAAATCATTTTAGCAAGATTTCCTTTGCCTCATATACCACTAAATCCTGTGTTTTTTCACAGGTGCTTTTTCTGTTTTTGCCCTTCCCCAAGGCCTCTTGTTCCAAATCTTTACCAATTGCTATGGTTTAGTTCTGAGATGTTTCCCCCAGAAAAGATCATGTATGAACTGAAGCAGGAATGCTAACAGGTGAAATGATTAGATTATGACATCTGTAATCTGATCGTTGGATTAATCCATTTAATGGACTAATAATTTCAAAGGATTACTGCACTGGTTGCTAAATGTAGGCAGGTAGGGTATGGCTGAGGGAAATAGGTCACTGGGAGCCTACTCGTGGACTATATTTTGTCTCTGGTTCCTTCTGTTGAGTGTGCAGCACCCCTGCCCCCAGCCTCAGTTTTGTGGCTGCCATGAGCTCAGCAGCTTTCCTCCACTTAGATGCTCTGCCTCACCTCAGGCTCAGAGCAATGGAATGGCTGTCCATAGACTGAAACTGTGAGCCCCAAACAAACATTTTCTCCTCTAAGGTGCTGTTGTCAGGTACTTTGGGGCACAATAATGAAAAGCTAGCAGGCCAACCATAACTTTGTCCCAGATCCATGATCCATCTGTTTTATTAGTCTAAGGGAGAAGTCTCTATGGTCTGAAAATATAATCCTAATTTGCTCACTACAGCAGCCAGTCCAAGCCCTACCTGAGACAGTGTGGCCTTGGGTAAATTCCCTGCCTGGTCCCTTCCCAGGCCCTTGGCTCTGCCTGGACAGCCCAACTGACTGTGCAGCCTTGAGTCTGTGTCATTTATACTCTACAAGGCTTCAGGATTTGCAGAGATATGGAATATATTCTCAAAGATGGAAAAGAGAAAACAAAGACTTTCTAGAGCCAAGCAGGCCTCCTTTTTGAATAAAATGAAGACACCAATGACAGTTCTTGGCAAGGTGCTTTGGGGGGTCCCTGGGCTGCCATGTCCCACCTTAGTAACTGCCACTCTTTCTCCACAGGCAGCCACAGGAACCCTGAAGCCACCTGGAAAGACAATTCTGCAGTGCTGGACAGAGCCCCAGCTCTGGGAAGTAAGACTACTCTGGGCCTCCAAGTGCCACACACTGCTGCTTGGCCTTGATGGCCACTTAGAGTTACAATGTCTAGAAAGTAGTTACTTCCTGCAGTAAAACACAAGCTAGGTACTGTGGGGGTATAAGTTTGGTCATCATGCAAGATGAATTCTAAAGGACCTGCTGATCCTGTTCAGGTGAAGTAGCAAGAAAAGTCACCAACTAGACTCAGGATACCGGTTTGACCAACCTTTGCTTATATCTCTATTTTTTTTAGGAGAGAGAGAGAGAGAGAGAGAATTTTTTTTTTAATATTTATTTTTCAGTTTTCGGCAGATACAACATCTTTGTTTTGTATGTGGTGCTGAGGATCGCATGCCAGGCGAGCGCGCTACTGCTTGAGCCACATCCCCAGCCCCTTATGTTTCTATCTTCAATCAAAAGTGAATTTTTACTGCAGAGACACAGATACACACATATGCCTCTCTATTGTCACACAGGGTAGAATGAGAGGTACTAATTCTAAAATTTCCTCTAATAGGTAATAAAGCCAAATTCATTTTACACTAGTCTCCAACTTTCTCCCTACACATCAAACTTTGAGCTTTCAGAAGAGTATTAGTGACTTTTGTCCAATTAAAAGTAATTAGCGATGCCAGATGTGGGAGGGCACACCTGTAACCTCAGTCACTTGGGAGGAATGCAAGTTCGAGGCCAGCCTGGATAACCTGGTTAGTTCCTGTCTCAAAATGAAAAAGTAAAAAGGGTTGGCAATGTAGTTCATTGGTAAATTAATTCCCAGTACTGAAAAAACAAAACAATTCAGGGAATACCACAGTGAGTCCCATTACTTCTTATCTGTCTCTTCCCTGGCAGGATCCCTGCTAAGAACTCAGTGGGAAAGGAGGGTACGAAAGACAGGGTGGGCCGAAGTCCAAGTTACATGAAGTATAGCAACACTGGCCCTAGGCAAGTTACTGTCACTCTGTTAGTACTGTCTATAAAGCAGAGGTAATACAGGTTGTCCACTTCATTAGACTCTTAAGAACTAAATATAAATAACACGTGTGCCAGTATTCTGTAAATCCTAAAAATTAGACATACTGATGATGTGATGATGTTATTATCACCACTCCTTTCAGAAAAGGAACTCCAGTTTAGCCAGGAAGCTCGCCCACCTGCAGCACCCCTCACCTGCATCCTGCAGATGCTATGGCCTCTGGCTATCTACACCTGAACCTCTCCTGGGCCAGCTGAGCCCCACCATCCTTACTAAGGTTTCTTGGCATCTTCAATCAGAGGCTCCTTTCCCCTTCTAAACCCTAGGGCTTTGAGATCATTCATTTGCTACTCCAGCATACAGAACTCTCTATTATTTCACATTTGTATAATTAGACCCCAATTTGTACAATTAGACCCCAATTTATTGGGTGAATAAGTTCTTCCATGGCTGATTGTTTGGAATAAAAGTAAATTCTCCCATTTCTCAATGATATTTAAACAGGTTCTATGGGCAGTCCACAAAATCCTGTTTCAACAAATAATACATGCTGCTGTGACCTATAAACAGGGCTTTATGAAAAAAACTTGCTCAGAGTGGTTCAATATAGGATTTAAGGCTTAACAAATCTCATGGTAAATCTATCTTCTCCACCTAGCTAGCTCAGCCTGTTTTAGAATTAATGGTTGCCAACAAAACAAAAAAACAACAACACCCCGGCCCCCGCAAGAAACTGCCAGGCATATAATCCCAGTGGCTTGGGACTATGAAGCAGGTTCATGGGGTCAAAGCCAGCCTCAGCAAAAGCAAAGCACTAAGTAACTCAGTAACTCGGTGAGACCTTCTCTAAATAAAATGCAAAACAGGGCTGGGATGTGGTTCAGTAGTCAAGTGCCCCTGAGTTCAATCCCTAATACCAAAAAAAAAAAAAAAAAAAAAAAAAAATCCTTTTTTATTTTTGGCTTTCAATTCTTAAAGAGACTGATGAATGGATTAAGACAGATTAAGACAGACTATCAGGAAACAAGAGACCAACAAAAAAACAAGGCATCTGTTGATTGGCAACAGCAGGGATTGAGGGAAGAGTTCTGTGTGACAGGAACAAGGCAGAAAACTGGCCCTCTTACCTAGAATCATTCTTGGTTGTGAAGACCCAGGAAGGGAAGGTGCAGGCACAGGTTAACTTTATGACCTTTGAGTGCAGGCCTGAGGATATTATGCCAGGGGCCCCTCTTGTTCCCAATACCAGTTCTGCTGTGGGTGAACCTTCATCCCTCAAATCCTGTTCTTTCCTGACCCTGAGATCAAGGTCCAATAACAGAGTGACCAGCACAGGTTCTGTGCTCATACTTTTATGTGTCAAGGTGATGTTGAAGTAAAGGGTGGCTCTATATTTTCAGAGAATTCTGAAGTGGGACCTTTATGCAGAGTCATACTCCATAGTGATTTCAGAGTAAGATGCTGGAAAGTAATTTTTTTTCTTGTCAATTTGATCCCAATCACCAACAGCTCAGTCCTATGGTGTTCTCATTGCCCCATGTGCTGACATACCTGAGACAGGGTATGTCAGCACACGGGGCATGAGAACATACTCTGGACACACAGCCTGCCCAGGCCAGGGATGAAGATGGGAATTTCTGTTCCACAGTGGATCAGAATCAAGTTCCTTAATAACACAAATGCCTACTTAAAACTTGCTAAATTTAACTCAAATTCTATTGGGCCAAAATCCAGGGTGGAGTTAGGGTGAAATTTGCTGGATCATTCATCTAACATTTCTTTCAAGTTCACTCAGAAACATGCATGCATTCCCATACACGCACTTCTATTTCCTCCTTTATAAAGGATTTTAAGAATCTATTGATAAAGTAAAATCCGTTAGTTTCTCAAAACATTTATCTGTATCTACTTCCAAACTGGTGGTCAGTGCTGGGAACAGAACACTAGCTGAGACAGGGCTCCAAATGGAGTGCAAATATTCACGTGACCAGGGATCCCTGGTGCAGAAACCCCAACTCTGATGGAATGATCTGATGACACCGACACCATTAGCTGTGTTCATTAACTTATCTAGGCCTGGAAGCTCTAACCACCTCAACAGTTTTGGAATCTGAATATGCAAGAATCCCTTGGGCAGCCCTCAGGGAGTTCTCTTCCCTGCTGGGAGGGTCCCTAATTTGAGGCCTACTGGCCTCAACAGCCAATGGCAGAGTCCGGTTTGTGTCTGTTCCAGAAAGTTCCAATAACTAAATATCCTGAGGCCAAAGAGTCTGAAAATCTCCAGTCCAAATGAAGAAGAGTATTATCTCACTCTATGGTATCCTTACTTTTGGAATATGAATAACTGCTCAACCTATAGTCCTGGTTAGCTGTGAGGATAAGAAGTGGATTAAGTATAAGAAATGAATTAAGGCACTGAGAATTTTACAAAGTGCTATGTCACTGCTAAAAATTTCTGACACTGACTGCCCAAGAGGGTGGAAATGGTGACTATCTCCAAGTCATGATCCCTAGTCTCCTAGGTCTCTGTCTACAAATTTATTTCTAATGGCAAAAGAAGAGGAGTACAAGGTATTCACACATAACTAAGAATTATGGTTCACTGGTTGGTTTTTCCCTTCCTACTAATATTTTTGTTGCTCTGTTCAGGATATAAGGCAATGGGCCCAATCCCGTTTATTATATGGACTTTATCAAGGACACAATCTTCTTGGTATAAAAAAATTACAGGCCTTCAAAGGTGAACAATTTACTCCTTACCTAGAAGATGTGAACATATTGGCAACAAAAATAAACAACCAAACTGATTCCTATCCATGTAATCTTTAGTGAGTTGTTTTGTTTTTTAATTTTTTAGTTGTAGATAGATACAATACCCTTATTTTACATTTATTTATGTGGAGCTGAAGGTCAAACCCAGTATCCCATGCACACAAGGCAAGCACTCTACCATGGAGCCACAACCCCAGCTCTTTAAAGAGTTTTTAGCTACTTTAAAAATATTTTAAAAAAAAATAATAATAAGGGTTGGGGTTGTGACTCAGTGGCAGAGCGCTCATCTCACGCGTGCAAGACCTTGGGTTCGATCCTCAGCACCACATAAAAATAAATAAATACAATAAAGGTATTGTGTCCAACTACAACTAAAAAAATAAATATTTTAAAAAATAAAAATGAATAAACAGTTTTGTTAGGTTAAACATTAACAGGCAAAAATAAAAGAAAAAAAAGTTGAGAGGTGGGGAAAAAAGTCTGGTTAAAAAAATTGTGTTTTTGTAAGCCACAAATCATGGTAATTTTAGCCTAGGCTCTCAAACAAGTTTCACTTCAAGAAAACAAATCAAAATGAATAAATGACTGGCCTGTCTGCCCTCCCCCTGCGGGCCCGACGCCCACATAACAAACCACCTTCTTTTGTAACCATCATGGTTTCTTTACTTGTCTGGTTTGACCTATAGCCTCACAGAAATTGAGGCAGTAGCATTTACATGTTCAGATAACAAACAGAAGGGACAGAACTCAGTTTAGATGAGATGGGACTTCACTATCTTGTAAAGTCCCTGTTTTTGAACAGAGAGGCAGTGAGAGAAAATGTTGGCTCCATTTTTACTCCAGCTCAAACACAATTCTGTCAGTGGGCTAATAATAGGGCAAGGTACAATCATGGCCCCTTGCCTGTGGTCAGAGGTGCACAGGTCTGTCTACAGAAAGACCTGCTGTAGATGTCAAGTTACGGGGTGGAGATCAAATTAAAAATAAGGCTTTCTGGCAGCCCTACCAACCACCAGCATCATATTTTCCTGGTGATGTCAGTGCAGATGTGGGGCCCTATCCCTGGGCGTCAGCTCTTGGCTCAGCAGTACCACTACCTATGGAACTACATGTGCTCTGGTATAAAATATGGCATCTATTTTCAAACTAAGGCGAGACAAAACCTGTCGGGTCAGTCACAGAGACTGGATTAAGTTTCTCTGGTTTAAGGTGTATAAATAAAAGTCACATCAGCAAGGGCTGCAGCCACTCTGGGAAACAGAATGGGGACAGATTTTACTGCAGGCTGGTAACTTCCCTGCCCTAAATGGCAGGGTGAATTCATCAGATACTCTGTTCCCAAAGAGACAAAATACCAGCTTTCCCTCTACCCCCAGAATAAAAAGGGTACAGGGAAGAAAACAAACATCAGAAGCCACTGAATTCAATTCTTGCCACCTTGAAATGAAAGCTCAGATTTTCCAGAGAATCAATAAGATACAAATTTAGAAATCATTCCATGATCTCATGTAGGATGCAGATTCATCCTCAAGCCAACATCCAAGTCTGGCTCTTCAATTTCCAGC
Source organism: Callospermophilus lateralis (assembly GCF_048772815.1). Classification (NCBI taxonomy): domain Eukaryota; kingdom Metazoa; phylum Chordata; class Mammalia; order Rodentia; family Sciuridae; genus Callospermophilus; species Callospermophilus lateralis. The sequence continues at coordinate 43,577,322 of NC_135318.1, read as the reverse complement.
ACTGTGCCTTGTTTAACAGGGACACCAGCCAGGATCTTTCTGACCAAAGGTAGCAACTCACAAATTACCAGAATGAGGCTGCTTTATTGTAGGTTCAGGAATGTCACCCAGACTCAGAATGTGAAACTAGGGCTTTCCCCAAAGCATTTGCCTCATACACAAAATTCTCCTTCATAAAAATATCATTAATTGTAGAATTCAACAGTAGACAAGCCCACACTTGAGTTTTCAATAATATTTTCCTACCTATGGTGCAAGACACTACCATTTCCACTTACCAGTCTCTCTCCAGAGAGGACCTCCAGCAACTTGATGAGCATCCGTCCATCTCGAAGGTCAGTGTACAGGTCTGTGATCCGGCAGGACACTCGGGCAAGGTGAGAGTTGACCCACTTGGTGAAGGTCTTCTTTTGCACAGCTTCACGCTCATCTGCAAGAGGACAGCTCACTTTAACCATTAACCACAGCACCAGCACCAGCAGGTACATGCCAGCAGGGCCAAAAAGCCCAGCCAAAGTAGTGTCAACCAAACCAAACTACAACAGAACCTCTGTGTTAACTGCAGTCATCGCTCTGGGAATACAAAAACTGGACAATCCTTGAACACGTGAGCCTCTAGGCATGTTGTCAGCAGAATATCTTTTACTTCCTTTCCTCCCATCCCTGCTCAAAAGGCATTGGGATGTAGTAGATGATGAAGGGTGTGTGGGGGGTATATTTGAAGTTCTGCCCATACTGTAATATTTGACTGGTAGAGTTTCTAGTGACATGTTAAGCTACTATTCCCCCAGTAAGTATAGGGAAACACATAGCATGTGAAAGAATGTGGGATAGAAGCTCAGGAACAGCAAAAAACTGCTTCCTTGTGTACAAAGGCTTAGGCAACACCTGACAAGATAAGTTTACTCATGACCTTGATTGGCAATGGTTCTTTCTTTCACAGGTTCAGTCACATGCTCTGTGGACAAGAGAGAAAGGAGTACAAAAAGATCCAGCCAAGCATGAGGAGAACAGAGACTGAGCCCAGGGCCTCAAGAAAGGCACAGTGAGATCTTGGTGGCTCCAGTGTCCTCTTCTACAAACTAGTGGGTTCCAACTTCAACCATCTATTGAAAAGTATCGTAATTGTGTATTCAAGTTATCTAGGAAAGGAATAACATTAACTTTTTCAAGTATTGGTGATGTCAGTTTTCTTCAGTTTGAATCATAAAACAGCCAGGAGCAGTGGCACACGCCTATAATCCCAGTGGCTTGGGAGGCTGAGGCAGGAGGATTGTGAGTTCAAAGCCAGCCTCAGCAAAATCGAGGCACTAAGCAACTCAGTGGGACCCTGTCTCTAAATAAAATACAAAATAGGGCTGGGGATATGGCTCAGCGGTCGAGTGCCCCTGAGTTCAATCCCTAGTATTGAAAAACAAAACAACAAAAAAAACTTAAGCCCAGAACCGAACCTTTACAACCCATACAAATAGGTTTCCAAACTCCTTGCCTCTGTAGAATTTTCTAAGTGAGGCAGCTGAAGAACTTCAACAGACATCCACAGAGGGTGTTCCAAGACTTACCCATTCATCCTCCCTTGTTTGCTACAGAACTATTCTACTTTCCTGCCACTAGAGTAGCTATTATTTCTAGTTCCACCTGAATCCAAATCCTGCTTTCCTCCTAGGGCGAACCCAAACACAGAGATGTTTACGCATGACTCTACAAAAGGAATGGAAAACTCAACAATTCCTATGCATTTCAAAATTATTGGGTGACAACTAAAAAGCTACTCTCACTAGATGGGCATATGCCCAGGGGCCTGAGGGTACTGGGTTGCCAGGCTGGTCACAGAGTCAGCAAACAGTCTGGTATCTAAGGTCTGCCTGAAAGCTTTGCTGAGGGCTCCGGCAACACCACCTGAGAGAGGCAATGAGACAGAGACAACAGTGGATGAACACTTACTAATGTCAACTTAGCAGGCAAGCCAGAGGAATCCAGTGGGGCACCTGCCAAGACAGCAGGCCACATGCTGCAATCAACAGCTTCTGTTGTTCCAGCTTCTCCCCTAAAGGTTCAGTCCCTCTAGATGGAAAAGGGGCCTTTCCCCAGAAACAAAGGCCAACCAGAAACAAAGGATCAAGATAGGCAAAATGGGGAGAGTGAGAAAAGGGCAGTAGGGGCTCACTGCAGCCTAGGAAAGGAGCTGCCCCAGTTGCAGCATGACAGAACTGATCATGAGAAGGCATATTAACTGCACAATCATGAGAGATGGTAACTTTACCACCTCAGTGACATGGGGAGCTGCATTTTTGGGGGGTTTGAAAGAACAGGTCCAGAGTAGAATGAAAACAAAGATTTCCTAAGCCTTTGCTAGGGACATTTCACAGATGGTCTCCACCCAGGAGGCAAGTAACTCCCCATTCAGATGCATTTAGGGCCTACTAATTTCTTATTTTAATTGTAATATCCATTATGTACTACACTAGGTTGGAAAATGTCTTTAATAAAACCCTTGATGGGTATCTGAGGCTGTTAATGAAGGGTTTGGGGCTCAAAGTCACTGCCGCACCCAGCCTATCAAAGGAGCAAGATCAAAATGAAAACCCGTTTGGATTACAGCATTTCTAAATAAACAAGCACAAAATGTGTTCCTCAGCCAACTGTCACTCCTTTGAGTGAATCTCACATTAAAGTAGCATTCCTGGCTTTTTTCAGGTTCTTTTATAAGAGAATTCCAAGGATTTGCTTCAGACTCCAGTAAACACACTCCCTCAGCACTCAGCCCCATACCACCCAACCACAATCCTGCCCCCATGAAGAGGCAAACAGAGTGGTCAAGGGTAGGAGCAGAGACTGAACTGAAACTAAACAGACCAAGATCTGTGCAAGGAGGACCCAGAAACTCTAGGAAGAGGAGAGGAAAGACGATGAGGAAAAGAAACTAAGAACATGAAAGAAACAGAGCTAGCACTGCATTCCCATCCTTCCCTTCCTTTGCCTCGCAGGTTAAGAAGCAAGAGAATGCTAGAAAAACTACAGGGTCTCGGCTCCTTGGGTTCACACCACCACACTGGAAAAGGCATGAAGATTCTGCCCAGGAACAGGACCAGAAACATGCTTATGACACACCAGGGGCAGGAAACTCAGTCAGCAGAGACACACAAAGCCTGACCAGCTAGCTGCCCTCTCACAGAAGGCTTGGTGAATGACAAACACTTCTAAAGCAGGAGGAGGGAGAGAGAAGGGAAAATCTATCCCGTGGCCCAGTTGAGGATGAGGCTTCCAGGGTCCTTCCACCCTTCTTAGGAAGGCACAATATCAACCTCCCACACCCAGCAAGGCTGGGGGAGTTAGGCCAGAAGAAGCAGAGAAACAGAAGGGCCTTGGCATATGCAATGTGAGGCAACCCAGAGGAGGATTTCCAAGCTCAAGCTGCTTTTGCCTTCTTGAGCTGTAGGAGACAGTAGAGGAAGCAGCGGAGGGAAGAGGCCCAACTTCCAATCCTATGACCATGAAGCAGCTGTGATGATGTGGAAAGGAGTCCTTACAAGCTCATACGGATCTGATTGCTTAGACCAGAGATTCTCTATGGGGGCAATTTCAGCTCCTCACCGTCTTCTCCACTGGGACATTTGGCAGTGGCTACAGATATTTTTGATGATCACGACTGGGGAAGGGGATAGGAGCTACAGGCATCTAGTAGGGAAAGGCCAGGGTACTGATAATATCTTACACAGAACAGTGGGCTTGCACCAATTGGAGTGGGTATTCATGGTGTCTCAGATGCACTCTCAAGATGCCAGAGTCAGGGTGTTATTCATTCATCATTCTGTTTGCCCACATTATAAGCTTTTTGACACTGATGGTTTACATATCCGCCATGGCAGCAGGACATTGTCTGCTTTCAGACTCACTCATTCCAAAAAGCAGAGAAGCAGGAGCAAGGCTGGGAGAATTGGGCAGCCCTGGTCTGGGACAGTGTGATGGTAGGCATTCCTGTCCTCTATGCCATTTCAATTCTTTTCAGGGGCTATTATCAAGTCAACTCATGCCTGTCTCTCCCCTCAGTGGGAGGAACATAGTGAGGCACTCCACATGGCCAAGAAGGGTGAAGTTAGAAAGGAGGATCCTGATGCTGCTCTGAAAATAAACTTTCCAGAAACATAAATTCTACCAACATGTCCCTGCAGATCTGAGAACCTAGGAACCAGAAGTAATTCCCAGTATTAAAAGACCCAGTCAGGTTGTAGTTAAATCCACAAACCCAGAGATAAACTAGCCAACTACTGGTCAATGAGGACTACCAAGAGGCAGATCAGGAAACCCATCCTCAAATGAATGACAACATTTACATCAGTTTCTGATCCCTGAAGGAGAGAGAAGTGTAAGTGACATTACAGTATTGGTACTCTTTCCAGAAAACAATTTTTCAGGCACACCTGCAATAACACTGTTGTGCATCAGGAAAGCAATTTATACTTCCTCAAAGCTCACTAGGACCTCATATATCAACTGTCAGGGAAGTGAAACCCATCAGGTATCTCCAGCAAAGCCAGAGGCTGAATGAGTACCACCAGACTGCATTGGTAGGGCTGCCATATGCTGGGGTGCTCTTGGATATTGCTCTATCTTTTCCATTCTTCAGTCACATAAAGGGATGTGCAGCTATACCTTCTCTTCAAAGTGCCAAGATTCACTGTTCTTTGTTATCTAGTTTCTGATAAAAGAAAACTTGAAATTTTCAGAAAGTGTCTTTAAAAGGGGGGATATTTAGAACAGAGAAGCATAGTTGATTTATGGTTAGGCCAAAATGCTGTGGATATCCTGTTTATTATAATCATCCTCTCTAGAAGCATATCATCTACTACTTTTCTTTTTAGGGAATGACCATTATTGATATTGGAAAGTTGTAATGCTTTAATATTCATTTATTTTGAAGAATGTGTTACACCTGAAAAAATGAACACATGTTAGCATGAATCAAGTTACAGAACACGCAAGAGCTTTGATGAATGAACAGGTATTGTGCTATGGAAACTATTGGGCAGCATCTTCCTGCAATACCCTGTGCAAAGAGTGCTAAACACAAGCACGTTCACCACAAGCCACAATTCTGGCTATCAAAGAAACCAGAGCCAGGGACAAAGGAAGGCCTAAAGGCATAAAGCATCCTGGAAAAAAAGTGAGGGAGAAACAGAGAGTAATGTCAGTTGACTCTAATGCATTATTCTCTCAAAGACTGAATTTATATGTAACTCAAGTCTTTTACTTTTCAAGTAGTCTAAACCTGTAAGTATAACACAAGAATATATTATATCAAGTTCCTCTTTAACTGTGCTAAGAAAATCCCTGTTCTAAGTAAGAGATGGCAATCATGTGCAAGTTTTGCTTTTGCACAGATGAAGTTAGGTGTAGGCATGGGTTAAAACAGCAAAGGAATTATAAGAATGGAAGCTGAGAAGAAATCAAGGGAGATATAAAAGCAATCATCTTACAAACATATTCCCATGACTGGGAATATGGCTATTTAAAGCTGACTAATCGGAAATTGTATTAAAATAAACCTCAACATTACAAAGTACATACTATACGCAGAACTCTATTCTAAGATAAGATCTCTTGAACTCAGTGAACTAAAAGTCTAACTAGGAAAACAAAACAAAAAGTTAAGAGATAACATGAAGATATTGCAGAGAAGCATAGGATCAACTGCAAAGAGAATGACTTTGACAACACATTTTTAGAGTGTTTGGAAAAAAGTGCTCAACAATTAAGATGGTTTTAGGTCCCACCACCATTAATTACTGAGGTCCCCTGCCATGAGCCTCTCTCCCCACTCTAACCCCTCTAAAACATCACTGTCATAGTCATCCTCCCTAAACAGCAGCTTTTCAAAGCTGCACTACTGCACTAAAACTCCCATGATCCTCAGCCTTCAAGAGATTATCTAAACCTCCAAGCCTGGCATCTGGAAGGTCTTGAGCATTCTCTCCTAAGGCACCAGCTTCATCTGGGACACTTTCTGACACACCATCTGGGTATTCCCACCCAACAGGGTCTTGCTCATGCTCTAAACTCTGAGTATGCACATTTTTTTCCTTCACCTTTACTTACACCATTCTTCTAACCTGGAAGGCCCTTTCTCTTCTCTCACTTTCTTTAATATCCAGGCCAAGATTTGCTCTCCCAGCAGGCCTGGCAATCACCATTCAATGGGATATGGTCTCTCATCTTTTTATTAGGTATCCAATGTCCTAGCTCCTCCACTATCCTGCAGCTGCTTCAGGGACAGGTGCTCAATTCTACAGTTGTTTAGAGCCTTAACATACATCAAGAAGGGAGTGGACACACAACAAATAGCTATCTGTTGAACCTATCAGCAAACCTCCAGTGCCCAGACAGGAGGTTCTCAATAAATCTTGCTACTGTTAGTGTTCCTCCAGAAATTAAGGGTGATGGCAGTGGGGGTGCTGCTGTAGAATGTCCCAATCATATAAATAGAAGACCCTGAGCACTTAAATGTCAACATTGCACAAATCAATAACGTTTGAAAACTGAATTTTTTATGTAATTGTTTCTAAATGTCTGTAATATGATGAAAATGCGAGTTTGTGGTACTGTATTTCAGATTAAAGAGTTTGACAAATTTTGTTGTTTCATTTGGGGGCAACTGTCACCACATAATTACACAGTAAAGTTGCAAAATACACAAGGGTATAACTACAACGTTACTTTAACATGACAAAATAAACATCTGAATTGTCACAAGTCTTAATTTATATCAATTTTAGTGATTTATCCATTAAAGCTCAATTCATGAGTTGTTAAAAAGAAAAAAAAAAGGAATCCTAATTCAAAACAAAAGAATACAGTGAATACACAGTGGGGTGGAGTCCTCATATGTGCCTTAGCATGAAAAAATAAGCCATTTCCCTGGAGAAGCATGCAAAACACTCGGAGCAGGAAACAGGAAACTGGCTGTATTGATAATAGAGAATCAAACTATTATCTTGAGGCAGCAAGAGGAAGGAAACTAATCTTTGGACTGAAGGCCTCCCTGTGACGGATTAGTCTAGGAGCCCTTAATTCATGTTTCCTAATTTGTATATAAATAGAACTTGAGTTAAAATATTTTTCCTAACAGTTTAACAGGCTTCATGAATAAAACACACGTAAACATCTGTCTAAATGCATGTGCCCCAAATAGCAATTCTCTCCTAATATTTACAGTCTGTTGTGCAGACTACAGAACTACAAATTCCATATAGCTCTGCACCTATCATTTGCAACAGCTGAGCAGCCCTTGCTTGTAGCTTATAGTTTGTGTGTTGAGCAACATACTCCAATTCTGCCAAGGTGGAAACTGAGGCACAGCAAGGGAAACATGAGAGGACACCTGGGGTCCTGCCTCCCTGTCAGCCATACTTGAAGGTGAGCCCTTAAAGTCATAATCCATAAGAAAGGATGGCTATGGAAGGGGCTGAGTTTGGTGAGCATTCCTCTGAAAATAACTTAAGATAAGAGCTAGAGTAAGAACCAGTGTGGATTAACAGTCATGTAAAATGTGAAAACCAGGAGGAGAAAGTAAAGGCCTTCTAGACACAGAAGTGGAACCCCACAGAGAACTGCTATTTGGTGCACATGCATTTAGACAGATTTTTTTAAAATATTTTTTTAGCTATGCATGGACCCAGTATCTTTATTTTATTTATTTTTATGTGGTCCTGAGGATTGAACCCAGTGCCTCACATGTGTGAGGCAAACACTCTGCCACTGAGCCATAACCCCAGCCCTAGACAGATGTTTATGTGTGTTTTGTCCATGAAACCCATTTAAAAAAAAAAAAAAATTCAGACACTGTTCACTAAAAATGAGTGGCACACTTCAAAACTGCTTCCACATACAGGTAGCCATGTGATGAGCCTGCTAATCTGTTATTGTCCATCTCTGTTGAACAGGGCAGGAGGAAGCAGCTTGGAATTGCAGCCAGGGAGAATCTGGACAATGGATGAAATGAGCCCACGTCTGCTCCTATGCACTGATGGATGCTGTGTTTAAATCTCCACTAGCTTTACCTTGTTTATTAAAAATTTTTTAAAGAAACGAGACACAGGAAAATTTTGGTGACTCACTTGAGGGAATGCTGCTAGCAAAGATACATCCAGCATTAGAATCCACATCTATCTGAACTCTAAGAATATCAAAGCCCCATCAGCCCCAACATCCCCCCCTACCTGAGGAAAACAAGATATTACCTCCCCCAAACAAGGAAAAATCATAACCATTCATCTCAGGACAGTTTCTTATGATTTAAAAGATAAATTTAAAAAAGGAGCCTGCAAACTTCAGCCTATAGCCTAGTTTTATATAATCTGAGAGCTAGAATGTCTTCTAATAAATTTTGAGACTATGTAGCCTGCAAAGCCTAACTTAGCTACCCTCTGGCCCTTTACAGAAAAAAAGTTTGTCATTTTGTGGTTTAAAACATTTTCACAGTATTACTAGTAGCACAGCCCATTTGTCAGACTCCACTTTCAAATAAAAATCCGCGTAGAGCCGGGCATGGTGGCACAGCAGCTCGGAAGGCTGAGGCAGGAGGATTGCGAGTTCAAAGCCAGCCTCAGCAACTTAGCAAGGCACTTAGCAACTCAGCAAGGCCCTGTCTCTAAATAAAATATTAAAAAGGGATGAGGATGTAGCTCAGTGATTAGCACCCCTGGGTTCAATCCTCAGTAACCCCCCACAAAAAAATTCAGCTTAGCAAATGTGCACTGAGTGCTCACTGTGAAAAAAAAAAGGTACCATACCAGGTACTGATTTAACCTCCTCTGGTAAGCATGTTGCCAGACTGGTGTTCAGTAGCAGCATGCTTTTTTTGGTACTGGGGATTGAAACCAGGGCACTTTCCTACCTAGCTACATCCCCAGCACTTTTTATTTTTTGAGAGACAGCCTCATTAAATTGCCCAGGCTGGCCTTGAACTTGTGATCCTCCTCCTTCAGTCTCCTGAGTCACTGGAATTTCAAGCATGTGTCACTGTATCTAGCATAGCATGACTTTTTTAAAGTTATGTTTCTAGAACTTTGCTCAGAGGTCCAGCCAGGCAGCGGGTGAACATAGGACCCCTTTCTCTCCCCAGAACCTCATCTGGTTACCATGACATTAACAGGATGAATAATGTGCTACGCCACCTATAGTACTCAAGGCTGCACCTTCACATTCAGAGGATGAGGAAGGGTCCTGGACTTAGGACTGAATTTCTCAACTTCCTACTGCTCTGCACATGCTGCAGGCTACTCTGCTGGGTTCTTACTTTGATGGACACTGCATTCACTAAAACCTTTCCTCCCCCAATCCTCCCTGGAAGACAACAAATTGAAGGTAACTTGTAATATCCTTAAAGTTAGAAAAAAGTTGCAACTAAACCATAACTGTAACTGTAATTATTAAATTATATAATAGAATGTTATAATATAGAATACTACAAAGTAATCAGAAAGGAATTGTTTTTATTAATTCTTTTTTTCCTTTTCCTGTGAATAAATTTTTATTTATTTATTTAGCTGTGATCTTGCTATGTTGCCCAGGCTGGCTCTGAACTCCCAATCTTCCTGCCTCAGCCTTCCAAGTAGTTGGAATTACAGGTTTGTGCCACCATCCTAGCTAAGAAAAGAGATTTGTTAAGGGCAACAACCATATTAGGTACACTAAATATAAAACCCCGTAAAAGTTGTTTCATGTTAACACATGGAGTGGGATGTCTGTGTAGCATTTTTCTAAGCAACTACTAATGAGGCAGTAAATGTTACACTAAACCAGTCGATCATGGGGCACACAAATTCACTGGTTAAAATCCTCTATAGTCATGCATGGCTTAATGCTAAGGATTATGTTCTAAGAAATATGTCCTTGGGCAACTGTTATCGTGTGAACACCACAGAACGTACTTTTAGACAAGCCCTGACGGTATGCATCCACTGTACAACTAGTCTATATAGTATAGCTACCATCGTGTATGCAGTCCAGAGCTGACATAAATGTTATGCAGAGCATGACTGTACTTCATTTTTCAGGGTTAATGATAGACTGGCTTTTATTGTAGGAGCTTTGGTAATAAGAGACATTTTAAATTTACTATGTTTCCTTTTCATGCAATGTACTAAGGTGGGGGAAGTAGCCATACCATTCTGTGAACCATGTGGTTGTTCTAAAAACCAGAGCAGGTACCCTGACTCCCGCTTATGATTTTCATCCTTCTCCAGGTCTCCAGAATTCCTAAGGTCAAAATAATTAGGGTCAACAGTGCAGGGAGGAAAAACAAAACTTTCTTTCACATACTAAGGACACACACACATCAGACTTAAGGACACAGACACATCAGATACAAGAGGATTCTGCTCTACTTCAACATTTCTGCAGATTCCCAGATAGGCTGAGGCTGCCACTGAGATAACTGCACCAGACATAGCAGTTGCCTTAGCAGTTCCAACAGTTCTAATTAATGAGGATGTCAAAGTTAACTGTAATTCACAGACTCCAAAAGAGTAAGGCCCCAGGGACTTTTTTTTTTTTTCAAACCAGAGAGATGGAAACAAAAAATAAAAAAATAAAGGGCTACCACACAAAGTTGTCTACTTTCTCATGGTAGTATATCATCTACTAAAATAATCACTCTCTCAATAAAGTAATGATAGAAACTCTCGTTTAAAATAACCTAAGATTTCACAGAAGTCCTCCAAATAGGGTTACATGTGAAAATTTACTCTGCAGAGGATCAGCATTGTGGAATAAAGAAAGACACAGCAACGAAAAGTTATCACTTCCAACTACGAATTACAACAAAAGTCCACTTACTGAGAAAAAGAATTACATTTTAAAATAAATGGACATAAACAGAAAAAAAAAATTTTAAATTGACTTCTGTTTTAATGAACTGTATACAATTTAGTCAACAAAATGCTTTTGGCTGGTGATCATGACCCATCGTAGAAACTATCAGGATTGAAACAACAGATTGATAACTAAGAGTGTCTCAACTTCAATGCCAAACACCAAAAATCACAGTTGTCTAAGCAAGTAAGCCACAGACTTCATGTGTGTTTGGGGAGGAGAAGGGTGAGGTGTCCAAACCATACCTGGATTTCAAAAATAACAAATGATTATGACAAGACTAAAAAGCAAAATGTATAATTATACAATGGTGATTTACTTCCTTGATCTAAACTAAGAAATTTTAGAATTCAGCACTATTTTCCAAGTGATATCCTAGTGCATCAAACCGATCTTTCATCTCTCACAGAGTATTCTTCATTGAGAGTAATTTACTGAATGATAGGCTCTAAACCAATCCACAACTACATATTTAACTCAGTCAACTAAGCCACTAACTGAAAAATTATTCCATGTAGAATAATAAATGTTATAAATGCTAAAACCTAACAATCATAAAGGCATTCTGTCATTTTTTTTTTCCCATCCTGGGTTAATTAGTGAGCCAATGAGCAAACATTTACTTAGTAACTAGTATAAAGACACTGGGAAGGGCACCAAAAACATCTTTCCTTCCAAAATTAAGGAGCAAGGCTGGGGGTGTAATTGAGTGGTAGAGGGCTTGCCTGGCAGTCACAAGGCCCTGGATCAATATCCAGCACCTCAAAAAAGCAAAAAGCTAAAAAAAAAAAAAAGCTAAGAAACAATTTCCAAATCCTTGAGAATTCATAGAACTAGGTAAGTAATATACATTCTCATCTACCATTAAGATAACTTAAAATGAAAAAGAAAGTTATTATATATAGTGTCAGATTCTGAAGAGAGTCCTAACTTCTTTTATAGCTTTCCTTAATCTCACCCATTCTATAAATGGTTGTTTTTGAAAACAAACAGTACAGAGTTTTGGCAGGCAGATCCTATAAACATACAATGTACACTGCCTTGTTTTAATAAAGGCCAGAAAAACTGGAGGTAGAAATGACCTTATATCCAAGCCCCTGAGACAACTTAGTCAACAAGTTGGGTGGCAGGACAGTTGACTGTTTATACTAGTATTTTGTTTTGTTTTTGTTTTTAATAAAAACCTATTTTTCATTATTAGAAACACTAATCAAAGCTTCAAGTCCACCTTTATAGAAGCCCATTTTTACAGAATGTATGACCAGGGTCATACTGCATCTTACTTAAAATTGGTCCTCTACACCTAAATTTATTTTTTTCATACACACACACACACACACACACGTTCTGAATGAAAGGGGGGTTCTGATGTTTTATTTCTTTTGGATATATAAACCCACTGCTCAACTTTTTTGCTTCCACAAAAGAGAACACAGATCTTTACAATGTCCTTGAGTGTGTACCCACTGCAGGCCTCCTTACCCCACTTCCCCCTTCCTCACACACAAAGCTTATCTCTACAAAGTCAGGTGCTTTGAACAGGTGTGGGGACCTAGCTGTTTATAGTTCTGCCAGTTTGGAGGTGGGGTGGGAGAGAGTAAACCAACCTTGTCAGGGTAGGAGTATTATTGCCTGGGTAGACTACTGCTCTACTGATTTGTTCTTCAGGGGCATTTTATTGTTTAATGAATACCTTAGCTGTTTCTCCTCAACAGCCTCTACAAAGATAATAATCTTGCATCTGAGTGGGAAGGGCCAGAGGCTCAAAGACGTTCTGCTGGAGGTGCAGACAGAGGCTATACTTTCAGGACTACGGGGAAGTAGGTGAAAATAAATTAACTCCATTTCTTAACTGAAAGATAAGTCCTTTCCCTTATAGAAGGCTCAGAGAAGAAGAAGCACACGCTTATGTGGTTGCTGGAATATCAATATAAAAATTTAGAACATGTACTTCCTCCACCTTCCAGTCACACCTACAGATATTTACCTTCTAGAAATATGTGCACTCCTGATCTTTAAAATAATTGCACAAACGAATAGCAACAGGCACATTGGCGTAAGCCTGTAATCCCAGCAGTTCAGGAGGCTGAGGCAGGAGGATTTTGAGTTCAAAGCTAGCCTCAGCAAAAGTGAAGCACTAAGTGACTCCGTGAGACCCCGTCTATAAAATACAAAAAAATAGGGCTGGGAATTTATCAGTGACTGAGTGCCCCTGAGTTCAATCCCCTGATATCCCACCCCTCAAAAAAAAAAAAAAAAAAAAAAAAAAGGCAACAATAGCAAAACAGAAAAGACTAGAACTAAAGATATATTAATAAGTTAGCTAATGAAAATATGGCCATCCATCTAAAAGAATAGTATGCATGCATTAAAAAGAATAAGAGAAATCTGCAGTACATTGGCTCTCTGGCCATCTGTATTACTGAAGGCAGAGTCCTTTAAGTAGTGTATATATTTAGTGGGATTCCAAAAATATTTTAATGTAAATTACTCCATTAAAAGGTATGGAAGGATATTTTCTAAACTATTAACCAAAATTATCTCAAAGGAGTAGAAGCAAAGAAAGGAGGCATTTCCACTTGTGTATTTCTGTACTGTTTGTTGGCTTTTTTTCCTCTATTAAACTAAGCAATCCCAATTTTGAAAAATTTAAAGGGCATTTCCATTTGAGGAGAAACATACAACTCATCTTTATTGGATGAAAGAAACTGAGATTCCCATCAGGTCTGAGACTGATGGGAAGGAGTACAAAGGGCACTCACTGGAGAACAAATTCTCTCTGACGGCGAAAGGTCATATGTGAACTGCTGTCTTCAATGAGAACTCTAAAATAAATAAAACACCACCCTGAATTTTCATATCTTTCTAATGAAGAATAATAAATCAATATTTAACCTTTTACAACATTCATATGCACAATAAGGTAAACAAATACTAATACTTCCTTTTAATAGGGGATTGAGGACATTAGTAATAATAATAAGTGACATTCACTGAGGCCTAGAGAATGCTGAAGGAGTAGTTTCCAACCATGTTTGCATCAAGAAGTACATGAGAAGCTCAGAGGTCACATACCTTCTCACCTGCAATGTTGAGCAGAAAAACTCTCATTTTAATCCTTTATTTACTAATGTTCCACCTCAGATTTCATCTACAGGAAAATCAAATTCCATTCTTAAAATGTTTTGTTTTTAAATCGTTGTATTAAGCAAGGAGAACTAAAGATAGGTACAGTAGTTTCCAGTTTAATGAGACACCAACTTCATCAACAGGTAATTTATGGCACAGAACAGATGACAAAAAGAGAGGGCCATACAAAGCACTGTGGGACACTGACCAGAGTTGAAATCAAGGGGTCAAAGCTTCAGAGCTGAGTTCTGAGTCCCAAGCAACAGCAGGGATAAGACCAGAGCCCAGTGGGGGTGGATCTACCAATGCTTGAGCTATACAGGTGGGAAACACTCTGTACATGATCCCAAATGATGGGGGGATTAAATCATCTCTGACATCCACCCCCACACAGTGTGCGTTTACTGAGTGAGAACCAGGGCCAGGCACTCCTGGAAGCACTTCACTAAGACTCATTTTAATTCTCACAAGCACTGTGTGAGGTAAGTACTCAAACCATCAAACATCTTGTATGAGAGCAAAGGCCAAGATTGGTTCAGCGATTTGCCCAGTCACAAAAAAAGCACAGTCTCAGGAGTGTGGCACTGAAGCCCCCAACTCTAAAGACTTCTACACTGACAAGGACTTGAATACAACTGAGATGAAATGGGGTTTGATTCTGAATGCTGAGTAAAGTCCCTCCCCCATAATGGGAACACACTGAATTCAATCTCAAGGAGTTCTGCAACTAAAATTCATAATTCCCAATTGAAGAAGTCCTCATGAGAGAGAATCCTCTGAACTCCCAATTGCTTTTCAAGTTCATCAGGCTCACTCTTCCAGGCCCATCAAGGGAGATGCCCCTGTCCCTGACCTGACACCCTGGAGGCTTGTATTCACCCTGCACTATTCAAGATGCCCTTGCTTATAGTCACCACCCATCCAGACGCAAGACTGATGATATCTTCCTTTTCAAGAGTTACTGTTAGCCACAGCAAAATATCCCTTACTCTCTTCTTTCACCCCAACCTCTACTAACATAAGTTTTTAGATTCTGGAAATATGGACTCCAGAAGCCAAGCTTTTATCATTGATCTGCCATCATGTTTTTTAATGAACAGATGAAACTGTCATGTGTTCTTTTTACTATTGCATCTATTTAATTAACTATTGCATCTATTTAAAACAAACATCAATATAGATTGGAAGCTGTGAGCAGGTAGAGGATTACACATAACCAGACTTCCAGATGTGTTTCCCTTTACCTTGGTTTCCAGGGCCACCCTGTTCTTGGCCCTGATAAATTATAGGTACGTCGTGCACCAAACCAGAAAGCAGCATGCCTGCAGTCAAGAAGAGTGAAATGCTTATTGTATTGCATGGGGAAAGTTCTTCATTAGGATTTGGAGGCAAGCAGAATGATTAATTAATAAAAAGTATAGCTTGGGGTAATTAGCAGCAGCAACAAAAATGTTTAACTGAGCTTCCTCTTTTTATCTTGAGGCAGTTCCTATAGACAGATGCTTGGGATTAGTGAAGTTTAATGAGACCAGCAGTGGCTGGCTAATTAGTCAGTGAGGAGGAAGCAGCCAGTAATGACAGGGGGAAAGGCCTTTACTCCTGTCATTAGCTTATGCCTGGGACGGCTTTTCTTCAACTGTGGGCTATATCCCCAGCCTCAAAGTGGTCCCTAGGCAAATAAAAGTTTTAAAAAAACAAAACAAAACAAAACAAAACACCCCAAAAGGAAAGATATCAAAGCTCTCTGAGAGCTAGATTTCCTGAAGGCTGGCTCTCCTGCCTAGAGGGGGACCATACCATATCAGTACTGGGGCTCTGTGGCAGCTCAACCCCAACTGCTTGAAAGCAACACCAAATTCTGTGGCACCAGAAGATAACTGTGCCCTAGATGGGCAGGACAGTAGCCATCTTATGTCTCATGGAAACCCTCATAGAGAAAGTCTTCATTCAAAACATCCCTCCCAAACACTAATATTTAAAGATTATGAAGTAGAGAAACAATAATTACATACAACTCCTTCACTCTCCATCCCATACCAGGATTACCATTAAATTTGCTATGTATTTTAAAAGAACACATGACATATACACAATTTTTGTCAAAAAGTAAACTTTTGATTTTTTTCTTGTCGGCAAAAATGAGGGAAGAGGGAAGAAAAGGAGAGAGGGAAGGAGGGAAGGAATTTTGTTTAAGAGTGAGAATATACCTAAGAATTATAACACCCATTATTCTCTCTCATATCTCTCTCTCTCTCTCACACACACACACACACACACACACACACACAAGCAGCTAGTAGCAACACTACTGATCCTCCCAAATCTTAAGACCTGGGCATCAAACTGTTTGCCTAATAATGTGAATGAATCTGCTCTTTGTATGTTTAAGAAACAGGCTGTGAAGAGGTAGATGGCATTAAAAATGAAAGGTGCCTGCCAAGGGGCCAGAGGCCTTTGAACATTGCTGCCTACTGAAAGTTTCAGGTGCTGTTTTAAATCTATATACAGTTAGTTCTACCTTTAATATCTATCACTTGACACATCACTAGGAAGAGAGATCTACTCCTTATGCAACACCAGTCACCCTAGAGTAACCTTCGAATGGAGTTTTTCTCTGAAGAAAAATAGCCAAGCCTCCAACACTGTCATGAAGACATTCCAGGGTTCCCTCTGACTATTTGGAAGCTTGAATTTTTTAGCACTTCCTTCACAACAGAGGTCAGAGGCTGTCAGAACCAGCCCAGAAAACTCTTCCACCTGTGGCTGTAATGTAAATGAAACTATGCCCCTGTTAATTATTTACAGAAGGAAGACCAGACAGGTTGGCCCTAGTAACACCAGAGAGGGGGTCTCAGCAGCAGTTTTGCCCTGGGAAAGAAGAAAGGAAACATCGAACCTCAGCATAGAGATCTGAATTTAGAACCTGTTTCCAAAGTCAACAGAGTTGACTGCTGTAGGCTATTTACTTCTGCAGTTTTGGGATCTCACTGTCACATTGGACTTTCTGGCAAGGCCTGACAAACAATACTGTCATTTTAATTTTAACACACTGGCTTAAACTAGTTCCCACATTCTCACCAATTCTCTAAGATTTGCATTCTGCCCAAACCCAAAGGTCAATAGGAGTTTCTAGGACTCACAAAGCTACTTTTCAGAATTCCACTCAAGCAGACACATCTTCACTATTCAAAAGCAGAACCAAAGAGCATTGCTGGCCTCCCACCTGCAGGCACTGCTTAAGTTTTTAAGCAGGGAAATTGTCACCAGCACCCTACACCTGTGGATGTCACAGGTCTGCAAAGTCATTGTGACAATGCTCATGGATGTCATGAGGAAGGAAGGACCAATGACATTTATATCTACATTTTATATCTACTGAACTCAAAGTAAAAGTAAAGAGATCACTTGAACTATATAAATCTACAATAAGCTTCATTCTCAAAAAAGAAAATGGGAATATATAACCTACACATCAATACAAGAACATTTCTCCATGGCAACCTTGAAAATTTCTCAGAAAAAACACACAGCAGTGACATGGCACCTTTCAATCTGCAATGTCTTATCTTTCCTGAGAAAGATACTCATATTTTTTTGGACAAAGAAACCAAAGAAGAGAATGCAGCATTCTCTAAACTAGCAATCCTATGATGAGTCTTTTGTGACTCTAAATTCTCTAAGAAATAATCTTATCATCATATATACAAAAAAAAATCACCACCAGGAGTCACCTGACCTGGCCAAATCATTTCTGGAACTCGGCAGGGCATAAACAATAAAGACAAAAAAAAAAAAAAAAAAAAAATCTTGCCCCTCTGGTGCCAAATGTAGACAACAAGCAAAACCAAGCTTGTGGGTTTTAGGGTAATAACAAGAAACAGGGATGTAGTGGTGCACCCCCTACATTTTTAAATTTTAATTATTTTTTGGTACTAGGGATTGAGACCAGGAGCATGCTACCACTGGCTATATCCCCAGCCTCTTTTTAAGTTATTTCAAAACAGAATCTTCTCACTAAATTCCCCAGGCTGGCCTAGAACTTCCAATCTTCTTGTCTCGGATGCTTGGCCCTTTTGATCCCTTAAAATCTGTTTTTATGCCTGCCATGGGGAAACTCAGAAGATGGCCTGGGGGAAAAAAAAATGCAATGGCAGCTAGGGTTATTTACTTGTGCCAGGCTGCAGCAGCAACAGCAGAATTGGATGTGTTCATGTACTTTATTCGTACAAGGACATACCATACCAACAAATGGTTCAGCAGCCAAAAAAACCTGAAGTCCAAAAAAACCAGCAAACTCCAGAATCAGAACTTAAAAATGGGTTTGTCTGTTTTTCCACACCTCCATATTCCTATGTAACGCAGTCATCACCTTTGACAATTGCTCAACTTACCTTCTATGTAGTCAGTTCCTTAGAGTGAAGACCATACTTTTAACTCCAAAATTCTACTTCAACAGTAGTACCCTTCATTTTCCATACTGGCAAACACAGACCAAAAGAATGTATCATAAGGGGCTGGGGATGTAGGTCAGTTGATAGAATGCTTGTCTCGCATGTACAAGGCCCTAGGTTAAATCCCCAGAACCACCAAAAAAAAGTATTATCAGCTGAGTCCATTTATTCTGTCAGAATCACCAAAGAAAGTGTAAAAGTAAGGTCTTCCAGGATGAGGCAAGTCTTGAATTTTACTTGCCATTTACAAACCTATCCTTTGCCACAGCCAGCAATTAAGAGTGAATCTCAGCAAACCCTGTAAGGTTGGATCAGAATCAGAAATTTGCATCTCTCAGCTATCACTTTTGCCAAATCAAGGTTGTTCATACCCTAAAATAAAATGCTAATGTGATAGCTGCAAAAGCACAGACATAGCAGTTCAGATGTTTCTTTCTTTCTTTTTTTTTGGTACCAGGGATTGAACCCAGGGGTGCTCAACAAACTGAGCTATATCCCCAGTCCCTTTTTATACTTTATTTAGAGACAAGGTCTTGCTAAGTTGCTTTGGACCTTGCTAAGTTGCTGAGGCTAGCTTTGAATTTGAAATCCTCCTGCCTCAGCTTCCGGAGCTGCTAGAGTTTAGGTGTTTTCATAAATTATCATACAGGGGGCTGCACAGCAAAATGGCTAAGAAACCAGGGTCCTGAAACAAACTGCCTAGGTTGGAATTCCAGCTCTATCACTTAACTGGTTAAGCATCTTTGGGCAAGGTATCCTTTGTGCTTCAATTTCCTCATCCTCAAAATGAAGCTAATACCCCCACAGGGATGTTGTAAGGAACATATGAACCAACACTGCAAAGTACTGAGAACTGTGCTTGCAGAACCTGCTCCCTGCATAAGGACATAACTTTTCTTTTTCTTTTTCAGTCCTTGGAAGCCCTTGAGTTTCCCCATAGGACTCATTCTGTGAGTTTAGAGAATGAAAAGTCAAAAATGTGTGTGTGTGTTTGCAGTAGGCATCTATCTACCACAGCTTTACAGGAGCATTCAGAGAAAGTGGTCATGGTATAATTATACATTCATTTATGGGAGTGTCTTCAAATTTGTTACCAGATGACCAACAACCCTTTCTAACAAGCAAGAGAACTGAGACAAGTCATTTGTCAAGGTCATTTTGCCAACATAAGCTGCTAAGCAGCTGATTCCCTGGACATGTGCCAACATTAGCTTTTTGTTGTCTTACAAAAAAAACAAGCAGCAAAAATCCCAACTAATAATAAGCATAAATAGTTGAAGTGTAAGGAAGAAACATACACCACAGCCCAGGTAAATATTTAGCTATTACCCCAATAATGTTCCATGTTTTTGTGACTCCCTCTCTTTTCATATCCCACAATATCCAACATCCCATAAAATAATTTCCAAAATGCCTCACACATCCCACAAACATGAAATGTTTTCAGGTCTTGGAGCACTTGCCACTTTCTACCTATTATTTCCTTTTAGAATATAATTTCAGACTGCACCCACATACCTGTGTTCCCAATGTGCTCCGCACTGTAACCTGCTCACAATGTCTATGATGCTTGTTAAATGTTGACTGAGTGTGTGATTGGGTTTGATGGCTTCTTCAGAAATCTCAGATCTGTAAATGTGTTCTAAAAAGTTACCCTGCCTTCATCCATAGCACTTATTCTTATTTAATTAGGAGGTACATGCAAGTGTTTCAATAGTCAGTCTGCAATGGTGCATCAACTAGAACACATTATAAGCAACTGGCTTGGAGGCTTTGCCAGTGGGTTTTGAGGTTGTGCTCTAGAAAGCACCACCAAAGTACAAAGTGAAAAAAACTAAAGCAACTAAAGTCAACAGTTCTTTTTCCTGGGCCTAAATAATACCTGCCACCAAAATTTTAGCTTTAAGTCATTAACTGAGCCAAGACAGCAGTAGAACAGGAGGAATGCAGATCAGGATGACAAAGGATTAAAACACAGCCGTCATCATCAGTTACCTTTCCCCCCTCACTCTGCTGCCATAACCTAAACAATTCTGGGTGCTGTCCTAATAAGCATCCACCCATGAAATATGTTTCTCTTATGCTACAGGTTAATTTCTGTCTCAAGAGAAAGGAAGAAAGATAAGGTTCTCATGATTGTCTAAGCAGAGGCATGTTGGGACACAACTTTCTAAATGTATGTAAACACATACATGGGTTTAGAGGTTTGTGGGATGTGGGACCGATTCAAATGAATCCTTAATACCTTGAAGTAGAGCCAACATGTAGTCTGGCTGCCACTGAGTCACCATTTCATTGCATCACAACAGGTATTCTAGTTGCGGGCATTTTATCCAGCAGCTCAAATCCAGAGTCTCCCAATCACTGCCAATGTGTCTACATCCACATCTCTATGTTCAAAGGATCCCCAATACACCAATCTGTAATATCATCTGAATTGAGACTACAGTATGGTTCAAATTACAACACCCAAATACCTTACATGCATTTAAGTGGAGGTCATTTCTGCCCTTCAAGATATGCAGAGGCAATACTCAGCCCTCTGATGCTATGCTTACAATATCAAAGCTAAGCAAATTAGCTGATAGCATTGTTTTTAATGGAAGGATTTACTCATCAAGAGCAACAGCTTCATCAGAAACTGATATTTGAGAAACCTGAGTGGTGAGCCTTGTCTTCCAGCTGTGAATCCAGTCTGTTGCTGTGTTACATGCTGGTTTTTTTTTTTTTTTTTTTTGGGGGGGGGGAGGCAGTACTGTGGGATTGAACCCAGGGGAGCTCTACCACTGAGTTGAGCTTACATTCCCAGCTTAGTCAGATAGCAAGTTG
This sequence comes from Callospermophilus lateralis, assembly GCF_048772815.1. Taxonomy (NCBI): domain Eukaryota; kingdom Metazoa; phylum Chordata; class Mammalia; order Rodentia; family Sciuridae; genus Callospermophilus; species Callospermophilus lateralis. Next base: position 43,556,041 of record NC_135318.1, on the reverse strand, counting down.
CTGAGATTACAGGCATGTGCCAACCATGCCTGCTTCAATTTGGCACTTCTAAACATCTGTGACTCTCACAGATCTCTAAAAGGAACAATCAAAAATACACAATGGGTTGGGTCTAAAACAAAAATTAAAATCAATACAGTCTCTACACAGGATGTATATATCACACCTTGCTGTGTGTCTCCACCTATTTAGAAAATACACTTTCAGTTCAAAGACACATTGAAAAACAGACCCTGGGGGGCTGGGGTTGAGCTCAATTGGTAAAGCATTTGCCTTGCATGTGTGAGGCACTGGGTTCAATCCTCAGCACCACATAAAGGTATTCTATCTGTCTACAACTAAGAAAGAAAAAAAGAAAGAAAACAGCTCCCTCTTGCAGCAGTTTCCTATTTTGTTACTTGTTGGCCAATTCTTCTCTCAGGAGACATTTCACCTTTGTGAGTCTCAGGTTCCTCAATTTACATGGCAGACAGGACCCTCTACCTTCCAGAGTGACTAAAAAAGATATACTGTGTGAGTTAAGATGACTTCTGCTGAAAACCCCCACAAGCATTTTCTTACAGTCACATTCAATGCAGGAAAAGCTGCTTGTGGTTTGGCTTTTCATCACAGGTATCAGTAGACTGAGCAGTTTGGTGGGAAGGGTGTGATCCCAGGCTGCCCTGACTCTCACAACACCACTGGTTACTATGAGGCCGCTGTGGGCACAGCCCATCCAAACACAGGGCTGGCACTGAATGACTCAAGAATCAGCGACTGATGGCTTCTGACCCTGGGTGAGAAGAGTTGACCCCAGAGGCAGGAGGAAGGAAACCATATAGTAAATACACCCTCAGAGGGCAGGATGCTTTCTGAGCACTCGGGCTGAGGAAGTTGCTTCAAAGCAGACTCAAGAAACTGCTGGTTGCTGCTGCTAGACGACTTCCAACTGCTGTGTCCACACCGAGCCACGCCCATATCCTCCTAAGAAGGTAAGTATCTCTGGAGGGGCAGCGTGGGCATGGTTTAGTGCTGGGGCTTTGTGAAGGGCCAGCCAGCTGTGAGGGCTGACTCCACCACTTAACTGCTGCAGGACAAGGAGCCAGTTACTTCATCTTCTCATCTGTAAACAGAGATAGCTTCTCTCCCTACCTCAAACATTCTTTTGAATTTGAAAAGAGATAGTGCTGCATATAAATAAAACCACAGTCTGGTAAGCATTCCATAAATGTTGGCTATTGTCATTGGAATAGTGTCATTTTCCTTCATCAGCAGGCACCAGACCAGTTGAGTAAACCAGAGAACAAAGACAGCCTTGACATTTGTCCGCCCCCTCCCCAATTTTTTCTTATATTTGATTATGAATTTATATTTTTCATAGAAAGTTCACAACAATTATTTTAACTGATTCTCACAGCAATCCCAGAAGAGTAGAGAGGGCAGGTGTCCTCCACTTACAACTGTATAAAGCAGCCCTTTTCCTAGGTACAGTCACTAAAATCCTGTTACAATAGCCCTGTGTTCCTGTCTCTTGACTTGTTTGTAAACTTCTTGAGGGCAGGGACAGAAACTGTACTCCTGTGACCCCAGTGCCTAGCCAAGAACTGCAGACAGAGGCCCTCCATAAGGCAGAATATCAACCAGGGGTTGAGTCATGCCAAGGACCATAATTAATTTAATGACAAAGTCTCCTGGTCCAATAGGAATTTTGTTTGTTTTTAATACAGAGAACCATGACAAGTAAGCTACACTGTGAATTCCAGTGGAGAGGGAACAAAGAGAAGAACCCCAATAGACAGCTGAATCACTAAGTGACCTGTGCCTCTCTTTCCTCTTCCTGAAACACCAAGCAGAAAGCAGAGATTCTCCTTATCAAAGAGGGAACAGGCTCAATGACATAATTCATGAGCTCATAGGAAAAATGAGGTAAGAAAGGTCATTTTGGAATTACTTCAGGACAACAATGGATGAGATGGGTATCAGCTGGTTGCTGCTGGCCTCCCCAGTCTCCTCCACACACTGGCTAGACACTAACAAAGGGCCAGCTAGCTCCCCGAGTTCTTTTTCATGACCTTCACCTGGAGCTTAAGCCCAGCATGCCACTGCCCTAGTGCCCCTCCAACTCAACCCCTTCCCCTCAAAAGCCATGTGAATTTACCATCCTGATGAAGATGACAGTATGTGGTTCTGTGGCCAAGAACAGGAGTCAAGCTGGCTAGAGTCAAGCCCAGTGCTGAAAAAGTATGACTTTTAAAAATTGCTTCCTTGTGTTTCAAGTGAAAAAATAACCTCCTATCTCAAAATTGAAATCATATATATTTGCAGAGGAAAAAGCAAAGGATTTAAAAAAAAAAAAAAAAAAAACTGGAGTAGGGACTGAGAGGCACCAAGGGCTGGGAAGTAGTTTTTGGGCCAATATTAGTTTTCTTTCCAATATTCTTTTCAGTTGAAAAGGCCGAGCACATTAACATGTTATCTAAGTTTCTGAGGCCATGCCTCTATTTGCTCAGAGTGTTGCTTAACTGCCTAGCTTCTAGAAAAAGTATTGCTCAAACTAAATCTATGAGCAAGAACACATTTTCAATAAGAAAAGCTGTATTTGCTTTACAGGTCACATAATAAAAATGTGAATGGCTACCACACCTAGAAAAATGGATCCCACTTTTATGGAGTATATATTTTTTTTTAACATTTTTTTTTGCTATGTAGCTAGATCACATTAGTGTAGACCTTAAACTTTCTCCTTGTCTAACTACTCTTAACCATTCCAGTCAGAAGAAAGAAAGAACAATGAGAGACAATCTAACATTTAATTTTTAGGGAACTACTTCTATCGCTGGAAGCACTTTAGTACTTACTGTGTGGGAACTTCCCTCCCTCTACCCAACAAAGTTAAGAAAGTTCCCCAGGATCCTGCAGAGTTCTAGGGAGTCCATTCATAGTAGGACCCTAAGACAGAGCTGTAAGAGAATCAGGCTGTCAAATTTCTTATCAAAAATATAAACAGGCTCAGACTGGAGTTGCAGCCCAGTGGTAGAGCACTTGCCCCATATGCATAAGGCACTGGGTTAAATCCTCAGTACCACATAAAAAATAAATAAACAAAATAAAGATATTGTGTCCTCTATAACTAAAAAAATATTTTAAAAAAATGTAAACAGGCTCAACCTAAATCCTTCCTGCAGTTATTATATGTCCAAATGATAGAGACAAAATCATTGCCACACACCATGATTCATTTTTTTCATTCAACACAGTATTTGTGAAGTAGCTGGTTGAAGCGGCTTCAGGAGAAAGATCAGCCAACTCACTTTAAAACATGTGCATTACTGCTTCCCTTACTCACTCATCCATCACCCTATTCAAGAGATGTTTATGTGCTAAGTTCTAGGAAAGAATAGAAATGAACAAACGCATGCATATGATGTCCTCTTGGGAGTTCACAATCTTTACCTGGGTATACACGGTATGAGGTAACTTCATATGTAACTAGAGTGACGGATCACTCAGCATGCCTGGGACTGAGGAAGATTCCGAAGAGGTGGAACATTCAGTACCCAAACCCAAAAGCTCTCTGGCAAACCAAAATGAATTGGTCACCCTATTAATACAATATACCTAATTTAATCTCCACAATCACCCCCAAGAGCTATTGATTATTCCCAGTGGAAAGAAAACGAGGCTCAGTGAGTCCTAGTGGAGCCAGGATTTCAATGCTTGCTTCTGTAAAATTCCTGGCCCACGTGCTTTCCCCCACCCCATGTTTCTGAAATGAGCTATAATGCCCTGGATAGCCCTCCTCACCACCACCACCAGGTTCTGAATCACTCTCCTCCACCCTCCCCTGGCTCCACCAGACTTCACAGCTGAGATTTCATCTGCTCTGCATTTGTTTGCAGATAATACATAATCTCCCCTCTAACGCTGTAAGATTGAATTTTACAGAAAGTTGTTTAAACCTCTGTGGGAATGAATGTCTCCCTCAATAGAAATCAGCACACCATTTTCAAGCACCAGAAACACACTCTGCACTAGATTTACATTCACATCTGGGATATTATATACTTGAGCTAGTGATCTACAGAAACTCATTGACATTTAACAGTTCAACAGACTACAGAGACTTTTAAAGATGCTGTACTCTTTAAATAGACCTTCAAAAATAAAAACAAAATAGACCTTCTAAGTTTTCTTACTTAAAAAAGAAACCTAATTAAAAAATATGTCTGGGGCTGTGGCTCAGTGATACAGCACTTGCCTCACAGGTTTGATTCTTAGCACCACATAAAAATAAACAAATAAATATATTGTGTCCATCTACAACTAAAAAAATAATAAAATAAAAATGTAGAGGCCTCATTTCAAGAGATTGTCTGGTTTCCTACCATCTTGGCTGTAACCACCAATTGCATATATCAGTGCTACCAAAGTAGTGTCTATGATTTAAAGGATTTCAGGCAAATACACACAGCACACGCGCGCGTGCGCACACACACACACACACACACACACACAGATCTGGTTCTTAGAACGATCTCACTCCAAAATTTCATTGCAATTGTGCTCTGGGGGAGACAGAGGGTGGACTCACCCAAATAGCACAGCCTATGTCATTTCCTTGCCACCAGAGAAGAACAGAGCCTCCAGACTTTATATTTATGTTTCGCTCACATTCTTCATGAATAGAGCGTGTCTCCATGATCCTTAAATTAACTTTCCACTTGCATCATTTCAGCATTAAAAAGGGCCTATAAGGCCAGATCCTTCACAAGGCCTTTTGTGAAACCAAATATAGGCCAGCCTGTGTCTCCATGCTACTGTGATTACTGTACTTGCTACTTAAAGGTCTTGTGCCTCTTGAAAATGGGGTTGGGGTAGAGAGAAAGGCTAAGAAAGGCCTTTCAAAAGCAAACACAGTAGAGGCATTCAACATCTCCACAGAGGGCGGTCAAGGCTAGTTTGGACACAGTAGTGCTCTCTGACAAAGGCAGCTCTCTAATCTAGGGCTGGATGCTCTGGCTCCAACAGTAGCTGCTTCAGATGCTTTTCATGAACCTGGGAGAGGCACCACCACTGGGCCTTCAACCTACATCAAAAGTCACCTGGCCCAATGACAGCCACCAGACTTACGTTTTTTCTAAAGGGGGTGTTTCAGTCGAGTGCATTTTCAGGCAAACCAAACACTCTTCTAACACTGTGAAGGAAACCACACCCAGAGAGGTTTCAGGGGTGGGGGTTGGGGCACTCCACTCAAGTTCAAAAGACTCACACCCCACCCCACCCCACCCTGCTTTGCCATTTAACCAGGACCTGCAGTAACAATGGTTGTTGTGGATTAATGAGCACTTACTTATGTACCAGTGACAATAAAACGAAATACAGTTTCTACAAAGAATCTGATCAAATTCTTAGAACAATTTCATTATACAAAATTTGTATTAACTTCCATCCTAGAGATAATGAAAAGGCTAAGGCTGGTAAATAAATTGTTTTGATTTGCAAAGCAACTTAGAATATTTGCAAAGAGACACAGAAATAACCATACATGAAAAGTTTCGGATATAATATTAAGTAAAAAGCCAGGCACAGTGGTAATTCTAGTGGCTTGGGCAGAGGCTAGAGGATCACAAGTTTGAGGCCGGTCTCTGCACCTTAGTGAGACTCAGTCTCAAAATATAAAAAACTGGCCATGTAGCTCCATGTTACAGTATCCCCAGTTTTAATCCCTAGTATAGCAAAAGAAAGAAAAAAAAAAACACAAAATATCTTTAGCCATTAATGTTAAGAAAAACAAGAAGCCTAGACAAAACAACACAATGATTATAATAGTGTTAAACTGTATGTACATATATAAATACTAGTGAAAAGTTAACTTTTTGCTGGTATTGTAGAATCTCACATAAATTATTCTTCATTTTTCTTTTGAGGATGTCATAATCCTCCTGATATAATAAACATTAAAATGTTTGGAATAATACAAAGAAACAGCTAGATATTTAATTGTCCATTAATGATCTTCAGCCTGGCTTTTGAAAGACCATCACCTAAGTCACCTCTTGACTGTTGCTACTGCTTCTGCTGTCAACCTCTCCCATCAGGGAAGATCTGGACAGTTGGCAATCAAGACCAGGGGAGGGGTCACTTACCTCCCCCAGCCCTTTCCCTCTAAGGGACAAAAACTTCAACCAACAAGTTTCAACAGGTGTTTTTTCTCCCCTACCTAATCAATACCAGCCATTTTACAGTTTTACCTGCAGACTCAGAGGAAAAGGAAACTTATCAAAGAACATATATTTAGTGCATTTCAAACCCACTTTTAACACCCAAACCCAAAGGCAATTCTAGATAAGTCTGATATGCATGAAATGAAAGTGGAAAGAAGTCTAACCAAACAAAGAATAGCATCATTAATTTAATGTAGGCTGCCTCTATTTACACGAAACCTGAGGTAAGGGGGTATTTTTGCTTTATTTCTTTTAAATAGTTCAAGGATCAGGATATCTCACTGGTAGAGTGCCTGCCTAGCATGTGCAAGGGCCTGGCTTCCATCATAGGCACTAAACAAAGTTTAAAAGTATTTAAAAGGTTTAAGTCATAAAGCAGGTATGAATGCCTCTATTTCCCTGGATACCACCTTGTCATTCTGGAAGAATTCAGACAAATTGGCCCAGAGTACTTTTGTAATTCTCTGTTAAAAATAAATGGATCAATGTAAAGGAACTTTAAAAAAAAAAAAAAAAAAAAAAACTCACAGATTTCTACAACTGCAAGATTAGTAGTAAGTAGGAAAATCCCGGCCAAATTCTAGTAAGACTTACAAAGTAAGGAATTAGCCAACCATGCTTTAAAGCCCCATAATCTCCTAATTTAATACTAAACTTTATTTAATTAACTTTTATATATTTGAACACTCAAGATGATTTTTATAATTAATCAAAAAATACAGCTTACTTTAAAAATAAACAAAAAAACACCCTCCTACATTTAATGTTAATGACATAAAAATATATATTTTTTTATATTAAACCTCAGAAAGCCTTTTTGGGACCATTTCCTTCTCTTTTACAGGAGTACAATTGTGGGCAGTAGGAATTATTTCCAAGGCAGTGCTTCTTAAACTAGAACATGAAACCACTTGAGGATCTTGTTAAAATGAGGTTATGACCCAAAAGGTCATAACTGAGGAGCTGCATTGTTGATAAACCCCAGGTCACCCATAGAACACACCAAATAACAATATTCTAACTGCCTTGGTAGTTCAAAATTCAAGGAGGATATCTTGTTTCCAGGTTTCTCAGCCCAACAAATGCTGCATAGGCCTTCTGCCTCCTGACTACCATCTTCCAAAAACAATTGCATACTCAGGAGTCAGCTGACCCTTTCTTAAAAATCATAAAAAGAAAAGAAAAAAAGAAAGAAAGAAAGAGGCCCAAACAAGTCATTCTCCTATTTAAAACCTCCAGTAGCTTCCCACTGTCTTACCTATGAACATCTGACCTGACTTAGCAGCCTGTGTCCTTCCAGAACCCCTCCTACCACTCTGAAGAGGAGCTCCAGACACCCTCCACTAGTCTGAACTCCCTCACCTGGGCCCCTAGACTGGAGCAACTTTATTTGCTTACTTCTACTCCTTGGTCAGCTCAGCCAGCATTCCAGGATAGTTCAAACATGCCCCACACACTTCTAATCAGAGGACCACTGTTCAATGAAATACTCGTAATCAATAGATATGTTAATAATAAAGAAATAACCAAAGAGCAAGCCCTGCACTGACTACATTTTATTTACCTTTTAACAAATACTGAGTCACTTCTATAATAAGGTAGGTTATATCTCATCTTACCCAGTCTTCAGGGTCCCAGATTTATTAGACGTAGGAAAAAAAAAGAAGTACTGGAACTGTAACAAAAAGCCATGTGTGAATAATCACAGGAAAATGACCAAGTATTAAAACTTTCAATCTTAAAGGGAGAGGAACCAAGCAGGGACTCTCTGGTCTTTGCTCCCTCTGGCAATGCTTAGAATAAGTGGCACAAGAAATGGACCTCAAAAGAATAATCTGGTGGCACATGCCTGTAATCCCAGCAGTTCAGGGAGGCTGAGACAGGAGGATCCCCAGTCCAAAGCCAGCCTCAGCAGTTTAGCAAGAACCTGTCTCAAAATAAAACATAGAGGGCTGGGGGTGTGGCTCAATAGTTAAGTGAACTGATTTCAATCCTCAGTACCAAAAAAAAGAAAAGAAAAAAATCCTGACACACAGATTCTTCCCAGTTGAAGAAACCAAGACAACAGGGCTGGAGGGTATGGAAATAAATGTAGGACAGGCCAAGGAATCTGGAGTTCCACTGGAAATTCTGGATGGACTCAAATCCTAATTAAGTCAAAACCCTAAAGATTTTGCAAGGTGAGCTCTTATGAGGCCTGGCTTTAGGTACAGGGCAGAGCAGGAGGGCACTTAGGAAGCCAGGAAAGACAAGCCAGAAGCAACAGCAGTGAAGCTGTAAACAGCTACAGATACCTTTCGGGGGCTGAGAAGAGGTGATAACATGGACCTGGATAAGCTTTCGTGCTTTCTATAAACCAGGAAGTCTACAGTCCCATTACTTCACTCCCCTAACAGAAATGTTATCTTTTCCTGTAAAGCCAGTATCTATCACTCTCCTTTCCTACATGTCTGGCCTCCGAGAACCCTTTTAACAGTCTTCCCAAACATCGGATTAAAGGATTTAGGTTGAACGGATTGGTGTTCCCTTGACTGCTGGGGTTCCTAGCCCACCAAAACTGAGCAGTCATGTCCAGAAATCTGAGCAGCTCTTTGAACACAGCACAGTATTTTCCTGATAACTGAGCGACAAGTGTCATGGCCCATACCTAACCCACACTATATGGTATCATATGAGGCACATCAAATTCAGTCAGAAAGCCTGGACTGGAGAGCTAGCCTCATTCTGACTGATCTTAATCCAATTATCTGTTTCTTCATAAAAGGGAAAGAATATCCACTACACAAGATTATTTGGTATTAAGGAAATGCGTATTTATTTATAATTTAATAAGTACTAGATTTCACGAATAATCTCATTTAATTATGCAATGATATATGTTAAGATGCTATATCCAGAAATAATAATTACTATATCATTCAAAAAGGACTCTGATTCACAAATCTGGTAAGAACTAATTTTGAGCTGAAACTGGTAAATTGGTGAAAGGAGGTTTAATTTTGTTTGCTTTGTTTGGTTTGGTATCCTACAAAGTTGTGGCTTATAGAAACCCCACAGTATTAGCAGGCATTCAGACCAAGGGAGGGAAGAGTTTTATTTCATTAAACCCAAAAATGTTCTTACACAAAACTCACTTCCACCACTTCCCTACAAAAAACTATTACTCATCTATTATTTTCACTGTCACAATGGAAAATATTAGAAGGTTGTTATTACTTTCAATTTAAGAAGTTAAAAGTAAATTTTCTTCATAATAAGCAAAAGTAAACCTAGAAATCTTTCTCTAAGGCTTAGGAAATGAAGCAACACAAACATTTAGAAAGAGTAACAAGCTGGAAATTTACTAAAAACTTTAGCATAAATATTCTTCATTATTCATGGTTATAAAAATCAGCACTATTCTTTCCCCTAAGAGTTAAGAAATTAAAAGGCAACTGTCAGTCTGGGGATGTACCTCAGAGACAGAGTGCTTTTCTAGCACACATAAGGACTTGGGTTTGATTCTCTAGAAATACACACACACACACACACACACACACACACACACACAGGAAGGCAACTCTCAGCATGTAATAAACTTGGGAATACTGCATTCTCGGCCTGAAATTCTTTGCTATCCCTCTATAATCCCACATAGCCAGGACACTCCATGTTCTCTCCTGTGAAAATTCATGAAGAAACAAGAGCTACAGAAACCTAACCACCTCCAGAAAAGTCAGGTGCTGAATGTCTCAGTGGGTTGCAAAGATAGCAGAAAAAGTTCCTTTTAATGCTTTTCAATTAGACTAGTTTTCATTACAAACTCACTGCTAGGGTCAATGATATCAGTGCTCTGGGGGCAAGGTAGACAGAGAGAAAACCAGGTTCCCCTTTTGGAAGATTTCTAGATTTACTTATGCTTGACCACACTACAGGAGTTAGAATAGGAAGTATATGGGAAAGCAACTTGGGGGAGTCTTTGAAAGCCAAGCTAAAGAATCTGGAATTTCATTTACACAATTGGATAGCATGACCAGTATTCTCCGATAAGGAGTTAAGATGGCAGATATGGAACTGGAAAGAAGACATCATGAACCTCTGTTACTACAAACACATTTTTCTAAACATATAAGGCTGAGCTTTAATATGTTTCAATATTCTTCGTTTTTAAAAAAGACCAAAAAAAAATCCACTTTATAGAAGAAACATGAACTGATTCAAATTAAGAAAGTTGTATTTTAATTTTGCAGGTGGAAAATGAGAGAAAAAAGGTGTGTGCTGTTAAAGCCATCGGAAGTTAAAGGCCCTGTCCTGCCTTATGCCAGAAGCTCCTGTGTGATAAAGATATCACTCTATATCTCTCAGTTCTTGAAGTCAATGAGTTTTTGTTTTTATCACATTTATTTACTGGCCTATAAATCTCTAAACACTACTTTATCTAAATAGACCAAATTCATTTTAACATATTTCCCTTAGCTAGAACAGCAAACCTCACTCTATGGTCCCTTCTGGAATTCTTAGGACACAGTGTGGAAAGTATTTGAAAACAGTAAAAAACACAGAAATAATTTCCACGAAATCAGAGCATACTCAGGCACAGATATTAAATTCATATAGAAGGAGGCATTTAAAAAAGATTCAGAGAAGCATTTTGCCAATTCTGGATGGTAAGTGCGAGAAAATATTATACCCAAAAGGGTATAACAAGCATGTACAAAATTAAATCAGCAGATAGAATCTAAACGTTATCAAAAATATGATGAACCGGATGAGGTGGCACATGCCTGTAATCCCAGAAGCTCAGGAGGCTGTGGCAGGAGGATCATGGTTTCAAAGTCAGCCTCAAAAACTTAGTAAGGCCCTGTTTCAAAATAAAAAGGGGACGTGGCTCAGTGGTTAAGTGCGAGGGGGGACGGGGGTGTCCAATCTCTGATACCAAAAAAAAAAAAAATCCAATGATTTCAGAACTGCAATACAGTACCAAGCCAGGGATAGGGAGTGAGAAACAGTTTTATCAAAATTCTCATAAATGCAGTTGGGTTCCATTTCTTATTAATGGATGCTGTTAAAAGCTAGTGATTCTCCTGTGATCCACCATACTTGAAAAGTTAGTCTACACTTTCTCAGTTCCTGAACATGAGTGGTTTTCTGTTATAGAAATACCAGCACTAAACTTGTGCAACTCCCACCACAATATTTAAAAATAAGAAAGTCATCTAGAGCTAAATTAAGAGGTCAAAGTTCGTTTTTAAAAATTGTTTTAAAGTCACCACACAATGTGAAGCCCACCTCTTTTGAAGGGATTTTTGAGAAAAATACATAAAATATCAGTGGCACATAGTGATTTCTTTTTCTTTCTTTTTTTATTTAAATGTTTCCTGGTCCAGAGAGGACAGTTAAGACATTTCCTGTGTGTAAACACCACCCTGCTCAGTGAGCAATTTACAACCACCCTCAACTCTTTTAGAATAACAGCTTTTTGTTATGGGTGGACCTGGAGTGCATTCCTCCCCTCACCTTTTTAGATTTTCTCCCAGTTTTGCATTTTTGCTGAAACTACAAGGGGGAGGGGGCTGGCTGAAGACTGACGTTGGTTTTCAGGTCCAGACTTCCTGTGGGTGCTGCTTTCCCTTTGGCATAATGACATACCAAAGTAGGGAGCCTGGGCCACGGGAAGAGGGGTCATTCTGAGTTACCAGACCCTAGAGAAAGTAATTCCTCTATTTTACCACTTGCAAGTTCCCCTCATCTCTAAGTTTTTTTTAAAAAAATTAAACTCCATCTTCAAAGACTCAAGAGGAATGAACCAAAAACTCATAACCATTCTCAAGAGTGAATGGAGATGCCCTCTCTGCTAACTGCCCAAGGAATGCAGCACAGCCTAGCAAATGTTTAAAATCACGTCCTGTTCTACCTCTTGTTTTCCAAAAATGTGTCATTACTGTCAACTATGTCACAAGACAAATAAACCAATGAATGAAATATATCACCCCCCCCCCAAATGAAAACATTCTAGGACTGAGCAGCTTCCTTCCTTCCTCCTCCTCACAGGAACCACATCTTTGCCACCAAGAAGAGTTAAAATAAGAAACACAGTCTTGGAGTACTACTCTTTACAGTACTAGAGCCATTCCCTGCCTATTACTGTTTCCAGGGGCTTCCAAATGTAAGGAGTTTGGTTTTGGGTTATAAAGCTTTTTTCATGTATAAACTTGAGATCTACTGGCCAGGGCCTGATGGCTGGTCAGTGACAGCCATGGGCTGCAGGCAAGAATATAGTACACTCATGCAGCACAGGGTCCTGCTCTTCTTAAAAATATGTACAGTAAAATATTGGATGTATTCAATTATTTGAACTTGATTCAGACGCCAAGAAACCTGTAATTGATCCATCTAATCCAACCCATAGCACTGGAATGGCAATAAATGGCTTTTATTATAAATTACATAGCCCACTAAATTGATGGGAAGGCTCTTCCCCCCACAATACATCAAAAGAGTTAAAATTAAGCTTTAGAATCAAAACTGTAATTTACTGAAGGCTTAGGAACAAAAAGACCACTCCCTCCTCCCCTCTGCTATTGTTCTACAGGACTGGGTCTCTGAGTAGTGCACTTTACACCTTTAAGGCTTCCCAGAGGTAGGAGGCTGGGGGCTGGGAGCCAGAGGCGACCCGGAACCAAAAACTTGCCTGCTAATGGATCTATAAGCACCGATCTCCTGAGGAAAAAAAGATAACTAAAGAGAAAGGGAGAAAATGTGTGTGTAACGGCAGCTGATACCTGACAACCTAAGAGCCAAAAGGGATCTGGAGAGAGGACTCCAAATGGTAGCTTTTTTGGAGACGAGCGTGAGCAACTGCCTCCTGAAGTCGTGAATGGGGTGCTCGCAGCCAACCAGAGGCTTTGGGGCCGTGTGGAGCGGCTCCAAGTCTTCATTAGGGTCAGGTACCATATGGCAGAAATAAAGCCACAGAACCCATGGCGACCCGGCCCCAGTGAGGCCCCAGGAAAGGTGCTTACCTTGGAGCTGCTTGAATCTCCCTTCCAGCTGGTTGTAGTTGTAAGGCACCTGCCCCGTGTACGCAGGCGACAGCGGCCCAGAGATGCTAGAAGTCCTCTGCAATTCCATTATGCCTGCCGTAACGCCCTGGCGGGCTGCACAGTGGAAATCCCGCTCCGGCCCCTTCCTACCCCCATCCAACACTCAGTAGCTTTCGCGCGGCTTGGCTCCCTGCCCCAGCAAAAAGGGCTGGACCTCAAGCGAGCCGCATTCCGGTCGGAAATAGGTGCAGGGTGATCTGATAGGAAGTTGGTTGCAAGAATCCACCTTAGCCGGGCGAGGAGTTACCACTCAGGCATCTAATTCCTTATGGCTCTCCTTCCTTCGGTGGCCCTTGCCCAGAAGCTTGAGAGGAGGGAGGCACAAGTCCTACTTAAAAATGTTTTAAATATGGCCAATCCTAAGCATGCCACGGACACCAAGCCCGGGTGCTCGCGGGAGCAGCGCACACACCTCCTCCCGACTGCCCGCAGCGGCCGCCGGTTTGTAATTTAATCAGGAGCCACTCGCCGTGTGCTGGGCAGTGATGTCACCTGATTAGCATAACAGCATTGTGGAGGAAACGCAGGCTGTACCACGAGGAGGGGCGCGGGGGAGGCCGGCCGGCCCGCGACCCCACAGGACCGCAGGGCCCGCGCGGCCAGGGTCGCCCCGCAACCGCCGACCCGCGCCGCGGTGGGACTTTCCCAAACAAAGCTGCTGGAATTACGATCTTTTGTTGGGCGCCTCACGTAACGGAAAAGTCTCCGATTACTATCACTTGAAAAGGAGCGCACGACCGCCGGAGGCCGAGACGCTGGCGAGAGCCCCGCAGGCCCCCGGCCCGCGCCGCTCGGCCGCTGGGAGCGTCCGCAGAGATAACGCGGGCCGCGCACCTGGGCGCTCGGCAGCCAACTGCGCGGGCACCAACCACGCGGCCGCGGCGCCGGGAAAGTTCAACAAAGTCAGGCTGCGCGCCACGCAGGGCGCCGCCGGGGGAGGCGTGAGCCCAGGCCCACGGGGGAATCTTCCCGGCAGACTGCTGCCTTCCAGGGAGGTTAAGCCGGGGGCTTCCCGGGGTAACGCGGGCCCTGTAATTCCAGCCAGGAGGATTTATGGGAGCCCCGAGCTGCAGAGCATTATGGGAGAAAGGTGCACAGGTAAACACCACCAGGATCCTGACCCCAGGGGCTTACAACTCTGCGGGGAGACCAGAGAACAGAAATCAACCTTCAATCCTACTTAAAGTTGTTAAACGAGGCCTCGAAACTTTTGGTTTTCCAGATTTTTAAATCTCTCCTGGTTCTCCCAACCCATTTCAACCCAAAATAAAATCCTTTACGTAGAAAGTCATATGATCAAAATGTATCCTTGGGAAATAACCGACACTAGTCCTGCCCCCCTCCCCACTTTTTTCTCACTGAAATTGGCAGACAATGAATTACAAATCTGGCATTACGGACTTAGAGCCCTGCAGCAATACTGAAAAAGGTAATTTATTCATAACCTAGAGGATTCCAATCTACACCAAAGAGGTGGGCCCCCATCCCAGGTCCACTTTAGTCCCCAGGACAAGGGTCTGTATCCTGTCCAGCTCTAGAGTTAAAACAACCCAGAACTTAGCTGTGCCCAGCTTCCAACAAACCTTACTCCTGCTACACAACTAGGTTTTTAATACATTCAGTGTCAACCTTTGGTTTTTAAGATAGGTTCAGTCAGGGTGAGAAGGCATTTCTCATCATCCCAGATGTACAGCATATTCTAAAGCTCTCCTACCTCTGCCAATTCACAATACTGAACAGGTGTCAGGAAGGAAGACAGCAAAATGCTGGTCTTGGAAGAAGCCCTTAACTAGGAATCCCCAAACCTGAGTTTCTAGTCCTGGTCAAACCTCTTCATCACCCCTACGACCTTAAAAGAAACCCTAGTTTCTTTCTAAACCCCAAATGTCAGAAATAGTGTCTCTCTCACTAAGGAGATGATGTAAAAATGTCCTAAAATTTTTCATACGCTTCAAAATTGAGTATATTTTTCACAGGGACCTTTCCTTCTATTCCCCCCCACCCCACTTAACATCTAGATTACAAAGAAAAGTAGAATACAGAATTGTCTCAATGAGGATCTTTTCAACAGGCCCTGCTTCACTATTAAATGCAATGAGTGATGCGATGAGTCTCAGTGTCCAGCTATTGCACAGAAAATGAGATTACAAATGCTTTGCCAATTTATAATATTTTATTTTTAATCTTTAAGCCACTTAATGAGGAGAGTGTGAGTCACCACTCGGAATATCTCCCTTTCAGCACCCTCTGGTATGAGGAAGTACATGAAATAGCTTTCCAATTATCCAGGTTACATACAGCATGATGGGAGAGGCTGGGACTACTGAAGCCACCCTCAATTCTAAAAAGCAGAGATTGAACAAACCAGGCAGAGTGAACACATACACATTAGAAAGGTTTTGAGGCTGAGGAAGGGTTTAATAACCCCATGGAGACAGGTGAGAAACGGAAATGTATTTGATGTGATGGGGCCAGGGAAGAATGGGACAAAACCTGAAAGCCCATCTGACTACCTCCAAGTCAGCAGTGGGGAGGATGGTGAAGGACGGCCAGAGGCACTTGTTCTCTATTTCTTTAGTGTTTTACAGTGCTGTATTTACAATACAAGGTGGGCAAGGCAATGATGTTTTGGAGGATTCAAAGATGACTAGAAGAGCTGCTAGCTAAAGGAGATGGGACAAATTATGTGCACACAGTTAAATACCAAAATAATACAAAGACTTCGGAAGACATGGAGGCCACCTCTGCCTAGAAAGGCAGGTGGGAGGAGCGCCAGGAGAAACATGACATGACCATGAAACACAAGCAGGCAACAGGCTGGAGAGAGGGAGAAGCAGCCTCACCTAACTGCCCCAGGAGTAGGACGACCAAGTGCTGAGTTGAGCTGGTTGGCTCAGGAATTGTTAGGCTAGGATGGAAACCATGAGAAGCAGGTTAGAACTAAGAATGGGCTGAGAACCACTGGAGACTTTAGAGCTAGAGGGTCTGGGCTGGGCTCTAGGGATGATTAATCTGACAGGAAAGAAACAATGAAGGCAGAAAAGTCAAATGGGTGGTTACTGCAAATGTCTAGGTCAAAGGACCAATCAGGGTGTGGCAACAGGAATCAAAGGGCTGATGTAAGAGTTAATCCTAGGACTTTGGTAACCAACTTTATGTGAAAGTTCAAAGGACGGGATCAGGAAAGACTGGAGCTGGCAGCAGGTATGTAGGGGAGGACTGAACATTTCCTTCTAAACAGACTGAATCTGAGTCTGTAACACCACCAAATGACATGTCCAGAGCAGCCAGGGATGGACAACCAGACCTCAAAGCTAAAGATACAGTCCTGGGCACAGAGGCGTCACTTGAGAGAGTAATGATGTTATTATTTCCAGGAAGGGAATAACAAGGCAAGAGCGTAAGTAGAGCCCTGGGAATGACTTGGGTTTGGGAGGAAGAAGAAAAAATAATGGAGAGTTACAGAATGAAAATCCAATAGAAAAGAGAGATACTCAAGGAGGAAATGGGGTGAGTGACATCAAAAAGGACAAGGAAGTAAGTCAGAGAAAAGGCAAGACAGTGTGCAGATTGGGAGGTCAATGGGTTAATAAAAGCTAAAGCCAGGTAACAGAGATTTAGAGAATAAGGAGAACGGGGAAGGAGAGACAATAGGGACTGGGGAATAGGAGTTAAAGGACAAGGGAAAGGGGTTCTGGGGCAAGGCCCAACTGAGCATGTCCTCTGTGCACAGGTTTCACCCCTAGGTTGGCATAAGTAGAGAAAAGCCAGTAGGAAAATGGCTCAGAGGTATGGTTGGCAGTCAGCCTCAGCCTAGAGGAGGTCCACTCATTTTCAGAGGCAGGGAAAGGACAGAGACACTCTGAGGAGGGAAGAAGGGATTTAAAGGAACTTACTTAGTCCTATCTTAATAAATGACAGGTCAAGCATCCTACCCACAGTTTTATTTACAGTGATCTCAAAAGAATCCCAAAGACACGCAGATACATGTGGCATGTGACTGGGAACATAAAAAGAGAGAGACAGTATTCAGAATGCTTAGTAATTGACCAAGCTTCCTGCAGAAATAGACCTTGTCATTATGACCCATCTCCTCCATTTTCTAATCTACCCTAGTCCTCACCCAGGCTAGGGGACCAACTCAACAAGAGTGGTGATGCCTGCCTTCAAGCTACATCAAGATTCCAAGGTGTGAGGCTGGGATTGTAGCTCAGTGGTAGAGCACTTGCCTTGCATGCATGAGGCCCTGGTTAGATCCTCAGTACCACATAAAAAAAAAATAAACAAAAATATTGTGTCCATCTACAACTAAAAAAATATAAAATAATAATAAAGATTCCAAGGTGTGAAAAACATCCATGACTGACTGGAAAAGCAGCTCAGTGATGCCAAAAAGGTAAAGCCAGGTCCCCATGATGATCTGTGGACAGAACAAATTAAAAGCTTTGGAAGGACCCAATCTTGAGCTGTGTTTCTAACCTTCCTGGGGCCTTGTATATAAATCACACAGGTTGGAATCTAACACCATAAAAATTCCTTCTGGTCCTAAATGTATCAGTGGTTTGGATGCCCCTACTCGGGTCCCATTATAACTGTAGTCCCAATTATTATCAATCCCCACATAAACAGAATGGCCATAATAACCATAAAATTATCACCCTTTGCAGTTTACTAAGTGTTTTCACATATATTTATTAAGAAACTCTATAAGGTTAAATATTAACTGCACTTTGCAAATAAGACAACTAAGAGTCAGGGAGATACAGTGCTTTCCTTGCCAAGATCTGCCCAGCTTGAAGAACAGCTCAGCCAACAGGTGGATCCCAGGCTGACCAAGTCCAGCACTCCTTCCACCTCTCCGTCTCTGCCATTTCTCATATGTGCTTGGAGTTCATCTAAGTAAGGATTTCTAAGCTTTTCAGGAAAACTGTAAACTCAAATAGTACCGAGGTAAACCTAAAACCCAAGCAAGCCTCCCCGGGAACCCCTACAACAGTTAGTTTGGGTCAAGAATAGGCACATTCTCTGCAAGTGCACACAAAACTTGACACTTGGAGGGGTCTTTTGTTGAGAATGGGTTCTGTTTGGTCTTGTTTGGTTTTGTTCCTCTTCTCATACTTGGTGGACCTGTTCACTAAGATTCTGTATCATTCAGCATGTTAGATGTGATTCGGGGTGAGATTACACTTGTGTTCTAAGAGCATCTGTATAGTCTTAAGAGATTAAAAAAAAAAGATGAATGCTTTTTCTGCATTACAGCAAGCTTGAAAGGGTAAACTTTGGATGTTCATTTCCCCAACATCCAAACATTAGTAAGATTGAAAATGTCCGGGAGAGGATGGCCAAAATGCTAAGATGTGATGGGATTTGTACACATTCAATCTCAGGACTTGAAAAACCAGCCCAAGCGCTGGGAAAGAAGTGGTGGGAACAGGGAGAGACAAAAAAACAACAAAGTTTCATATATAAACTGTTTTGCTGAATTTTCTGCTGCTTTCCACTGCCATTTCCCATCAATCTGCCTTTCATTATTAATCAGTGTCAAATCACTTGACAGCTGGATGAGCATAGCCAATTTCTCTTGAGCAGTTCCTTATAGGAAAACAAAATACGATGACTAAAATAATCCTCTTCCATTTGCATGGTCAGAGAGAGAAGTGGGCTCCAAATCACTCCACTGCATGAACACTCTACAGGGCATTCATTTATTTTATCTTTGTGTCTCTCTCTCTGGTTTTTGCTGTCTTACCTCTCACCCGCCTACTCCATTCTCTAAGAGCCTCCTGCCCACTTCCTTCCATTCTTTGTTTTTGGGTACCTGGCATTCAACTCAGGGGCACTCAACTACTGAGTCACATCCCCAAGCCCTATTTTATATTTTTTAGTTAAAAGACAAGGCCTCACTGAGTTGCTTAGTGCCTCACTGTTGCTGAGGCTGGCTTTGAACCCAGGATCCTTCTGCCTCAGCCTCCTGAGCCACTGGGATTATAGGCATGCACCACCATACCAGGCCTTCCTTCCATTCTTAAATCCTTAACCTTGATCACTCTTCTTTTCCTTCCACTATCTAATGCCCAAAGAGACTCCTGCCCCCTAACTACCTGCTTGCTACCTTCTTTTCTCCCTAAAGCCTGCCTCCTCATGTGTCGTCTATTAAAAACGAATCCCTTCTTCAATGGAAATTTTCCCACTTATCAGAAACAACCCATATAGCATGAAATAATAGCCAAGAAGAAACTATATGAAACCTCTTTTTTCTCCCCAAATTACATTTTTTTAAAAAGGCTCACTAGCACAACACATTCAACACTAGTATTTCTTTTTTTCATATTTATTTTTTAGTTGTAGTTGGACACAATATCCTTATTTTATTTATTTTTATGTGGTGCTGAGGATTGAACCCAGGGCCTCACACGTGCCAGGCGAACACTCTACTGCTGAGCCACAATCCCAGCCCCGCAACACTAGCATGTCTATGCCAAACTTTACCTGTTTGCCATCCTCCAGAAGGTCTCCCTACTCCCTATGGGCACCTTGCACTAGAGGACCACAGCCTGGGAGCTAGAAGCAGCACTTTCTCTTCCAACCCACACTATTCCTAGAAGATCAGGGGTGAGTTTGCCCCTTATTTACTCCAGGGACAGCTCAAGTGAAGCTGTAAATGATGATTTCAATATGCACCATTAAGGGAAGAAAAGTAGTTAAAAGCAGGCTTGGGATGTGGGAAGCTGGCTCTGCTGCTTTCTAACCTTGTGATTCTCTGCAACTAAAAAAAATGATACCAACCTCACAGAGTTGTTCTATAAATTAAGTGAGCTAAACATCCATAAAGATTCTGGAACAATCCTAGATGCCATGATTACCAGTCTTTAAACCTGTATTAGGGGATATTTCACAAGTTAATTCTCTACCACTTCTGGTGGTCTCTTGTTTCACCATGGAGGCTACCAGCTGGATGATTTTGCAGGCTTCATGTAAAAATGCTGACCCCCGGCTGGGGCCCAGAGTAGTCACCCCTGTGAATTTTGGGACAAGGGTAGTTGTATGTGGCAGGCAAATTCTCCATTTGACAAGTACCCACACATTCCATTCCCTTCTCTTCAACTCACCCCATTATACACTGGGAAAAGCATATACAAAATCACCTGACTAGAAAGCAATAACACCTTATATACAACAAGGACACAATATACACCATGAAATAAATTACAAAAGGCCAATGTTTCTTCTAGTTGGGGTTATCAGATTTGATACTTCAAGACTCAGAACAACTAGAAGAAAAAAATCAAGGGAAGACTTAAGGCCTATGGAGATTACTAGCCTTGTTTCTTGGAAGACAAAAGATGTTTATCTATCTATATATAAACCTTCCTCCACGCATATAACCAAAATCATCTAGTTATATGGTGGAATGTGAAATACCATAGCATACCTAATTTTCATTCATCTCCTTTTCTGGTTTCTGTCCTACTGTTCGTATCAGAACTGAATACAAAGCACCTGACATCACTGCTAAGAAGAGAAATAGCAAGTTCCACTCCTAACAAGCACCCAAGATCCTGGGGAAGGAATGTAGTTCATTGAATCTTCTTCCCCAGCTAAACCTGCATTTGAATCATATCACATCTGTTATCTACACAGGCAAAGTTTCCCTATATGGACAAAAGAATGCCCCAGTCCATAGGCCCCACCTCTGGCAAATAGGTGTTGCTATGCTTATGAATGTTAACACCAGCTAGAGTCCTGAATGGGCTCTTCTGCTACAGGGAGAGTAATTTAAAGGAAAAGAACATCTGAGGAATGCAATTGGGGCCAGGCCTGCTCTTGCCCAGGATTTTTGGTTCTGCTTTCTACCTCCAACATGGAGGAAAAAAGACTGATAAACACAGGTGTTCAGAGCTATTGGGCCAGAGTTTTATGAGGGGTTGGGAGATAATAGAAAGACACCGTTGGGGTGGGGTTAGGCGCTAGCACAGCTCTGCAAAGGGAAAGAAATGGGAAAGGAAGAAATATGAATCTATTCTTCATGAAAACAAGCTTTTGCACTCTGCCCTCAGGCATTTGCACCTATATTTTTTCCCAGGTGAAAAAAAAACAAGAGCAAGCACCTGGAGAAGAAAGGAGAAAGGAATAGAATGGGAGAATGCAAACCTCATTATCAAGACAAGTCCCATGCCTTCTCTCTAGAGAACCAACTCAACTCATCCAGAAAGACCCAGAGGCTGTGCTTTCTTCTGTGCAGGCACCTTCAACCTAGTTGAGACATGGTTATTCGTATGCAAGTAAAAGATGTAAGGATGTAATCAATAACAGGTTAGTGAAAGTCACAGTAAGTACCATTTCAAATGGATCAACAACTGAATTTCTCTACTTGGCTGGGAAATATCAGAAAAGAGTGGGGTTTCTTCCACACAAATGCTCTCTGTTCTTCTAACATTGGATCCCTGAAATTTTAATGTTGCATCTAACCAAACCCCTGCCAACCTGTGTCACACTAACATGAGAGTGAGCTGTTGTATTTATTTGGGATATGGGAGGTGTTATTTCTTGCTCTTTGAAGAAAAAACCCAGTTGCAGGGATAGGGAACATGGCAGCCCTGGCATATTAGCATGTGAAATATTTTGAGAGTGCAATCATTTCTTCCTCCTCAGCACCTGAGCATTTGTGGATCTCTCAGTGAGATAGAACAGCCTTCTTTGCTAGGCAGCCACTCACTGAGCACAAGCCTGAATAATTCATGGATGGTCCAGTCACTCAGGAGCACCAAGACCTGTCAGCTGCCTATAAAGTGGGAGACAAGCTGCAGGCTTACCATAAAATAATTAAATACTATCAGCTACCTCTGAAATCTGATTACTGATACACACAATCCTTTCCTCTTTTCTTCCCATTTCAAGCCGGAGAATTTCCTGCCGGATCAAAATGCAAATGATTTTACTGGAAGGAGGATAGGTCTTCAAATACAAAGCCAAAGTGGGGATAAAGTGATAACCTGGCTTGATAGATGTCAGCCCCCAACCCCTCTTCCTACCTACCCCTCTGCTCCAGCCAAACTGATCATCATCCCACCGCCTGTGCAGGGCTTCTCATACCTTGGCTCTTGAAGCTCCCTCTCCTCCAGCTACCTTCATCTATCCTTCAAGTCCAGCTCAAAAACCTTCCCTCCTCCAGGAAGGATTCCTAGATTATCCCAGCTAGGATGATCATTCCTTCATAGAAATTTACACCAGTACTGCCAGGCTCCCTCGTCTGGCACCTATCACACACAGTCTTAGAGTAATGCTTATCTTTTCTTGTGCACCAGTCTTATCTACTTAATTAAAATAATAGACTGTGTACCAGTTTCAGACTCAAGAGAGGTAAAATGTAGACTCCATTCTCAGCTTTGACACCGACTAGTTTGCACCTATGAGGTGGTCATTTAGCTTCCCTAAAAACCTAAAGGACTTAAAAGAGAAATTCTCTCTGCTTCTCTGGATATAATGGACTTGGAAATATTTAAGTTGTTTTAGGGCAGATGCAAGTCTTCTACAATCTTCCTCCCACTTTCCTAGCCTAGTACTTAAGAAGCATGGTAGCCATTTCAGAAGCCTAAACACCTAGGAAACAAAGGCCATGTCGGGGAGCTGGCCTCCTGTGGTAAACTGCAGAACCTCTTCCACCTTACATAACACCCTCAGGCCATACTTTAATCTTTCAGGTTTAGAAGATGACAGCCAGAACTCTATAACAGGTGTCAGAAATTCCTTTTTCAAAATTTACCTATTTAAGCCTTCTATTTCAACAATGAGGCACAGAGATGTGCACCCAGATATACAAAGTTAAGTTCCTGGCTGGAGATTAGAAAGTAGTCTTTCTGAATTCCTATGCCTCTTTAATTTCCAGGACCAACCTGAAGGTACAGGTAGCTAAGGATAAAGGAAGTGACATGCATTCCTCATGCCCCTCTGTCAGTGCAGTGGGGCCAGGGCTTAAAATCAGAGAAAGCTCATTCTAATGTCCTATCCCATCTACCTTCAAGCATCCAACACCACCATTGAGCCAAAAAACTTGTACCAGGTGATAGGTGACTGACATCCTTCTATGTTCTGCGATGCTTGAAGAAAAATGGGAGTCAAGACTTATCTCCTAGGCTAGCATAGAACTAAGAACATAGGCAGCCCCAACAGACTTTGTTATTCTTTTCTTTTTTCTTTTTTTTTTAAGAAAGAGTGAGAGAGAGGAGAGAGAGGGAGAGAGAATTTTAATATTTATTTATTTTTTTAGTATTTGGCGGACACAACATCTTTGTCTGTATGTGGTGCTGAGGATTGAACCTGGGCCGCACGCATGCCAGGCGAGCGCGCTACCGCTTGAGCCACATTCCCAGCCCTAGACTTTGTTATTCTAAAACTCTTTCTCTTAGTTTTCTGCATTGACCACTCCTTTATTATTATTATGCTATCTTGAGGGTATGGTCTACTCAAAAGACATTTTTAAAACAATATTTGACAAATGGATTGATTCATTACAACAAGATTGGGGGGGAGGGGCAGGGAGGGAGATACTGGGTATTGAACTCGGTATTGACCACTGAGTCACATCCCCAGCCCTATTTTGTATTTTTATTAGAGACAGGGTCTTAACTGAGTTGCTTAGTGCCTCACTTTTGCTAAGGCTGACTTTGAAATGGAGATCTTCCTGCCTCAGCCTCCTGAGCTGCTGGGATTACAGGCATGTACCACTGTACCCAGCTACAACTAGAATTTTAATGACAGGTGAGGCATGAAGTGAGAGAAGAAAGGACTAAGCTATTTTCTAATACCTGCCACCTGTGACCACCCATAAACACTTCTACACTTACCCACTTTCATTACCTTTCAATCAACCGTTTAATTACCATCTATTCACAAAAACACAGTTTGAGATCACAATGGTGCCTTTTTTCTACTATCCCTTATTTTAATAATATTATAAAGCCTCAGTAAAGGATGTGGAAAAACTGGAACCCGGGGCTGGGGATGTGGCTCAAGCGGTAGTGCGCTCGCCTGGAATGCGTGCGGCCCGGGTTCGATCCTCAGCACCACATACAAACAAAGATGTTGTGTCCGCCGAAAACTAAAAAATAAATAATAAAATTCTCTCTCTCTCTCTTTAAAAAAAAAAGAAAAACTGGAACCCTTATACACCATTAATGGAAACATGGTGCAGACGATACAAAAACAATATGAAGATTCTTCAAAACATTTAAATTGAATAATCATATGCTCCAGCAATCCCACTTTGGGTAATAAAACAAGATGTCAAAGAGCTATCTGCACACCCTTGTTCATCATACCAGCACTCACAATATCCAAGACATGGAAGCAACTCCAATACTCATCAGTGAATAAACGGGTAGACCTGCCTGAATATTATTCAATCTTAAAAAAGAAGAAAATCCTGCCACATGATACAACATGGATGAACCTTGAGGGTATTCTACTAAATGAAATAAGCCAATCACAAAAAGGTAAATATAACATGACTCCACTTACACAAAGCACCTAGTTAGTCAAACTCATGGAAACAGAAAGTAGAATGGCAGTTGCCAAGAGCTGAGGGGAGGGGAAACAGGGAGTTATTGTTCAACAGGTATAGAGTTTCAGTTTTGCAAGATGAAAAAGTTCTAGGGATCTATTTCACAACAACGTACATACAGTCAATACTGCTGAACTGCACACTTAAGAATGATTAAGATGTTTGCTGCATTTCTTTTAACCACAATTTAAAATGAATCTAAGGGGCTGAGGACGTAAGTCAGTGGGTAGAGCCCTTGCCTAGCATGCTCAAATCCCCAGCACCACAAAAAATTAAAAATAAATTTAAAAAACATAAAAAATTGAAGAAGGAAAAAATAAGCACCAGTAAAGACCAAGGAGAAGAGCACTCCTGTGCAGGAGAAAAAGACAGCAGATCTAGAGCCACACGTTCCGCATCCAAGACTCTGGAGGTTGTACAAAATGTTCTCAAATGCTATCAACCAACACACCTATCCCTGAGTCCTCCCTTCCACCCGCCAGAAAAAAGAAATGTTATAGGGAATCGTGCCAACTCTCATTTTTATAACAAAAGTCCTCACAACTTAGTTACTAGCTCTAAATTGCCTCCACGCCTTATACTTGCGTGCAGTGCTACAGAGGAACCTCCATCCATCACTGCTGCCACTCATGCCAGGCCTGGAGATCTTTACAAGGCTGACCTTCATGCAACTGCTCATTAACTGCTTTAATTTTTAGTTAGTATCTTTTGAGATTGAGTCTCCAAAACATAGAGGAAAACAGTATTTCAAACATGGTAGTAACACATCACATAGAAGCAAGCATGTGCACATTTACACAATGTAGGACTGTGGGCACAATGTAGGGGTGAGATTGCATGTGCGCATCTAGGATCACCTTGGGAGATGTTGGATGAGTTTCCCTAGTTCTGAAGGTCTCTGAGGACCTGCCATCAGCCACCCTGGAATACTGAGACTTGCCCACCCAGCTATAGAACACTGATGTCCTGTCAATGTAGCCACATACAGCCTGCTGTTAAGGATAATTTTAGGGTATTAAGAGCTCATGAAGCAACGGACTAAGGTTCTCACTGATCAAAAAACTGTCCTTGTTGTTGGCCTATTAAGGATTATAGAAGAGCAAATGGTAAAAATCATTACACAGGAAAGAAGTCTGTAATTTGAAGTGATTATAATCAAAGTTACCCTGGTTCTTGTTAATAACACTGTATAAGAGCCTGCATTTCTGACTCATCAAACATGAAACATTAACAAAAAATTAACATGAGACTTGGCCTTGAGTCAGAGTCACAGGGTATTTATTATTTACCTCAAGAAGGACAAAGGTTGCTATCATCCCTATATTAACACACAGTCTGTGTCTCACCATGTACACAGAAACCACAGTGAAAAGAGCCCAGAACTTACCTTGGTTACAAAAGAATGTCAGTCCACCACCTCCCTAGGATATATTTTAAATCACCTTATGTGGTGGAGTGCGGGGAGCAGGGAGGAATGCTGAGGACGAACCCAGGACCTTGAACATGCTAAGCCAGTGCTCTACCTCGGAGCTACACTCCCAGCCCACCATATTTTATAAGACAATTCATACTGTCATATCTTTTTAGTATACTAGTATACAAATAAATGTTTGATCTTTTTTTAAAATAAGTATTTAGGCTCCCCTTTCTAAAGTGGTCATGCTTCTCTTATGTTTGATAGTCAGAAACAAAAAGAAAATAAAACATCTGTTTGTCAAATCTCAGCCTCCTGTTAAATACAGGTGAGGTTCAGGCCTCTTGGGAAAGGTTTTAATAAGCTCAATCATCACTGGTGTCACAAATGAGATACTCAAGTTATCTCAGTCTTATTCATAATTCTCTAATATGGAGTAATTGTAGGGATAGGTACAATATTTTTCCCATGAATTAAAGGGCATTTGGAGACCAACAAATACTTAGGTAAAGAAAAGCAATTTCCAAGAGGGCTGGAAATGACAGTCAAAGACAGGCATCAGAAGCTTTCAATTAGTGCCTGGGAACCCAGACACCTCTGATTTGTGTTACATAAGGCTGGGCAAAGAACGACCCAATGCAGAAAAACTCAGATTGAAATCTGTGAAATGGGAGATAATTCCCCCTACCAAAGGCTGCTATTAATATCACAGTAATATTCTAGAATGTTCTCCAAGATGAAAGTGACACACAAATTTTAAGTATTATAAATAATCCTCTTGGAAATCTAGTAATATTTCTTCTTTATTATTCCCCCATACCAAACTACAGCTGTCTCAACAAAGAGGAACAGAGCACTAAAGCTAAATAACCCCCTCTAAGGACCAGTCCTCTTCCGGTAGCCTGTCTGATTTGGATTTTTCTACACTATGTCCTTCTGCCTCCAACCTCAAGTCATTTGACTGGGGGTTGGAGGAAGAGTGGGGAAAATCAATTTATCAACAGTTTTTAAATATTTTTATTGCATTTCTCCCTAAGTCATTCTTTCAATAAATTTGGGATTATGCAGGATCATTTTAATGTGCATTGAGTGCAGATCTAAACCAAGCAAAAGTGCAGGAAGAGAATGCACAAATGTGAAGATCATATTAATTTTTTAAATTCAAAAACAAAGTCTTTTTCAGTGCTTTTTCTGCCTCCCAGGAGAAGGATCGAGCCACAAAAGCCCTCTAGTCACAATAACAAACAAAGCAAGCCACAAATTACTGGTATCTTTAGGCCATCAAGCATGTGCCCTTTAAATGTCCTTGCTCTTCCACCTTAACTTCTAACCTCCTGCTTCACATTAATGTGATATATCTCAATAGGAAAGGCCTCCTTGAAGGGGGAGAGAGGAACCTTCTCTTCAAAAGATTGATTTTTCATAATGAAATGTTGTAAATCAACACCTCACTAGCATGCTACTGTGTGCAGACACTGAGGTAGATAACTTCCACATTACTGTATGTTCTCACATTCCTGTAAAATAAATATTGTTTTCTTTCTTTTTGTTTTGTTTTTGGCACAGAGGATTGAACCCAGGGATACTTGACCACTGAGCTACATTCCCAGTCCTTATTTATTGCAAGACAGGGTCTTACTAAACTGCTTAAGTTGGCCTCAAATTTGCCATCCTTCCTGCCTCAGCCTCCTAAATCACTGGGATTACAGATGTATGCCACTGAGCCTAGCCTAGATATTGTTCTCATCCTATAGGAAAAATTTCCCACTATCTCACAGCTAGCAAGTAGCAGAGGAGGGATCTAATGTGAGATCACAGGACTCTGAGGCCATTCTTCCATTGTTATTATTGGCTCTGAGATGGACAGTCCTGAATGCCTGAAACCAAACCCAGTAAGATCCAGATGCTCTGGCCCTAGGAGGAACCCCCAAGTGCATTTAGCCATCCAGACTGAAAGAGTCTCTGGGCTAGACAGAACATAGACAAAGATGAGCTGAGGAAACCAGTATATAATCCTAAAACTGGAGACCACACAATACATATGCGCACACACACTCATTTTGCACCTATGTGATCCAAAAACCTCACACAACTCTCCTGAGCCTCAAGCATCTGACGTGGGAAGGCTTCAGATAACCAAAGCCAAACTCCTTTTCCTCTTCATTGTCCCATTCCCTCCACAGTCTCTTGGAGAGGAAGTTCTAGGGATCCTAATTCAATAGTTAAGTCCTGGCTCTTGCTTTATCAGCCCAGTTTCAGGGCCTGTCTTCTCCCTGGAAGAAAATGACAAGGCTCCCAAAATGCCTTGCCTCTTCCTTGCCTCTCTGGTTTCTACACCATCTGGAGACAAAGGTGTGATCCCACCATTCCCCCAAACTCACATCAGTGGTTCTCAGGTTACATCTAGGCCTCAGGATTTCTGGGGGTAGGAGTCTAGGCTGTTTCACCTAGGACAGCTCTAAGTTTGCAGTTTTACATATTGAAGTAACAAATACTTTTCTGTTTGAAAATAAAAAAACCTTCTGACCTGAATTTTGCAAACCAGAATACAGAGTAAGAGCTACATTCCTTGGCATAGCATTCAAGGCCTCACTCCTTCTCTTTTACCTAGAGCTCTTCCTGCACATGGCTCCCTTTCACTTGCCTGACCTGTACTTCTCTTCCATTTACTAGTATCACCTCTGCTCTGTGATGACAAAAAAATCTCTGCTGACCATGCAGTCATGTTTTCCTTTAATCACCTATCTCTGTATTTCCAACACCAGTCGCAGAGCCTGGCACACAGAAATTGCTTAACGAATATTTTAATCATTCATTCAATAATACATGATGAAAGTAAGAAATCAATAAGCACTCTGTCTAAAAAACAAAATTCACAAAGCTTAAAAATAAAGAGACAAGCCGGGTGCTGTGGTGCACATCTGTAATTCCAGCAGCTAAGAAGACCAAGACAGAAGGATCTCAAGTTCAAAGAAAGCCTCGGCAACTTAACGAGGCCCTACACAACTTGGTGAGACTCTGTCTCAAAATATAAAAAAGAGGGCTGGGGGTGTGGCTCAAGCGGTAGCGCGCTCACCTGGCATGCGTGCGGCCCAGGTTCGATCCTCAGCACCACATACAAACAAAGATGTTGTATCCGCCGATAACTAAAAAATAAATATTAAAAATTCTCTCTCTCTCTCCTCTCTCACTCTTTGAAAAAAAAAATATAAAAAGGGTTGTGGCTCAATGGTTAAGCACTCCTGGGTTCAATCCCTGGTACAAAAAAACAAAATAAATAAATAAATAAATCCTAGGTCCAATTCTCAGTACCAAAAATAAATAAAATAATTTTTTTAAAAAAATCACAAGATGGGGCTCAAGTGGTAGGGCGCTTGCCTGGTGTGCATGCGGCCCGGGTTCGATCCTCAGCACCACATACAAACAAAGATGTTGTGCCTGCCAATAACTAAAAAATAAATATTAAAAAAAAAAAATTCTCTCTTTCTCTCTCTCTCTACCTCTCTCTCTAAAAGAAAAAAAAAATCACAAGTTAGTTACAGATTAAATTACCATGATTAATTAGTTTGAAATCCTTTTTGTTTTAAAAATGGAAATATTATCATCTTCCATCATAAAATTCAACAGGTAAGCCCATTTAAAAATGGTTCCCTGAATGGGAAAGAGTTAAAAACAAAACAAAGAAACAAAAAAACCCACATGTGGGCATGCCTGAAGATTACAGCTGATTAAATGCTCAAAGAAAGTGCACAAGCACACCTGTTAAATTCAGTGTTGGGGTTTTGGGTTTCACATTAGTATCAGGTGCATCCTCCAGCCTTGCCGGCCTCCATCCTGTATTTCTCCAGGCAGTCTTGAATACCTCTACATTATTTACAAGCATCCACACTATCACAGCCTTCCTTCAAATGCCTGGGGACCATGAATACAGTTCCATAGATGGTATGTTTAGGGCTCAGGGCAGATGAGGGAAGCACACACTAATACTCAGCACAGCAACCAGTTCTAGGTATTAATTATTCATTCACAACCAACCTATAAAAGGCAAGAGATATGGTCTGTAACTTTTTTCTCCAAAAATCAGAACATAAAACAGCTTTGGGACCATCAACCCATGGAAATGTCAAACATTACGTCCCTGGTTAGAGAAAAAAGTACATACTGACCACAGGGCCAAGCTGGACAAATGACATGCTGCCAGGGCCAAGCACTTAGGAAGCTGCTGGACTCTTTTTCTTTCTGTCAGACAGTTGGGGGAGGGGCACTTAAATATCAGCTAAAACAACAGCAGCAACAAGAGCACTCTGCTCCTCTTGTAATCCAGTCTGAGGGACAAATGGCCTTTGACTGCTGTAACAAAATGGAGGTATTCTAGGTGTAAATACTACAACTTGTAACATTCCAGTCCTTGTCATAGGTCACCACGCTACTCACCAAATGCCCTATGTCATTGTCACAAAAAAGCATTCCAAGGGGAAAAATGAACCATTAAGTCCTCAAACTCTAACCCCTTATATCCACAAGGCTAAAAGTGACTTAAGACAGGCAAACTGCAGGCACTCAGGAGTCAACAGTTCTTTAGAGATGCCCTCCATAAAGTATCTCTTTTCAAGAAACTTGGAAGGCAAAGAGACAAAGAGGGAAGAGGACCAAAAATACCACATGGTGACCTGAAGGAGCAGAAAAATGAAAAGAATCTTTAGCTTAGCTCTTGTGACCACAAGAGATAAAAACCTACGGTCAGACACTTGCAGTTCAATAGGAAGCAGGAGTCAAACTGGCGGCATTGTGTGAAGGATATCTGATCCACTGTGTAATGGCTTGTACCAGCTTACAGACAATGCCCCAAACTTCCATGAGCATCTCTACTAAGCTGACTTCCTAGTAGAGAGGTCAGATGCTGCAAGAATGAAAATCTAAGACAAATGCTCTTTGATGGGAGGAAAATTAGACTCTAGCTTTCTAACCATCAACTAGCCTTGCTTCTGCTCTTTTACTAAAAAAAGAATGCCTATTTTATGTCTGTCCGTCTCTCTCTGTTTAGGTTGCTGAAACAGAATACCATAGATTTGCATGGCTTAAACAACAAACATTTGCTTCTCACAGCTCTGGAGGTTGGAAGTCAGGGTGTTAGCACCATAGGGTTCTGGGAAGAGCCCTCTTCCAGGTTTATAGAGAATCACCTTCTTATTGTATTCTCAGACGGTGGAGGGACAGGCCATCTCTCATGCCTCTTGTATAAGGAGGGGACTACTACCACTCATGAAGTCTCCTCCCTCAAAGTCTGATCACTCCCTAAAGGCTTCCCTCATACTGGGGGCTAGGATTTCAACATAAGAATGGAGGAAGGGGAATACAAATATTCAGTACTTAGTCTTTTCATGTACATGGAGAATGTCTCTAAAAAATATGCAAACTTTTAAAAGGAATTATCTTTAGGGAGTGGGATGAGAAATGGTTTGGGGAAGACATTACTCATGGTCCACTTCTGTAGTGCTTGGATTTATTTTTGCACTGTAATGTATAATGTACAATGCAAGACATTATTTTATGATACATTATAATGTAAAACTCTTAAACATGAAGAACTCTCTCTTCAATGGGTATCACAAAAATTAGGAAGTTTCCCCCAACTAAAGTGATAATTAGCAGTTCTGAACACAAATGACTCCTTCAATCTGACAAGTACTAACTGATACTAACTGCATTCAGACTTACACGAAGTACAGTTATGATTCAGGCATGAGGTGACTCGAAAATTTCATGTGTGAGACAGGCAAGAATTTTCAGAGGTGAAATGATTAGATTATGAGAGCTTTAGCCTAATCCATGGATTAATCAACTGATACAGATTAACTGGGTGGTAACTATAGGCAGGTAGGGTGTGGCTAGAGGAGGGAGGTCACTGGGGGAGTGCCTTTGGGTTTATATTTTGCCCTGGTAAGCAGAGCTCTCTCTCTCTCTGCTCCCTGATTGCCATGTCCGGAGCTGCTTTCCTCAGCCACACCCTCTGCCATGATGTGCTGCCTCACTTTGGGCCCAGAGCTATTGAGATAGCCATGTCTGGACTGAGACCTCTGAAACCATGAGCCAAATAACCTTTTCCTCCTCCACATTGTTCTTGTTGAATCTTTTGGTCACAGCTATGAAAAAGTTGACTGAAACAGGCACTATAGGAAATGCTGGAAGAAATGTTATCCATTGTCACTGTCTTCAAGGAATTTATTAATCAACTGGAGGGAGAATATGGATATACACACTCTGATCACACACATCAAACTGGGAATCTGTAAGAAACATGGTACAGGATAACAAGGAAACAATAAGTTTCTCAAAGAGAAAGGTTCCAGCATGAACCACCTAGGCAGAATGCTCCGTGATGGGACTGGGCTCAGGCTGGAGACAGTGGAGAGCACTTGGGTTTCCTTAAGACAGGGTGATCTAATATGTAACAAGGAATGCAAGGAGAGGCTGACTTGGCAAATGTCCCAGTGTCTTCCTGACTTCAATCCATCTGTTTCTCAATATTCCTACAATTTTGTAGTTAATAAAGCAACTTCACATACACATTCAAGAAATCTAAGAAGTTTGCAGAAATTTAAACTAGTGTGGCAAAATTGTTATCAGCCTCACCCAATAACATGCAATCATTGCCCAATCACATTACTACCTTATTAAACTTCTGAAAAACCACAGGCCTGTATCAAAGAGGTCAAAATTTAGAGCGTGGTAAGTTCCCTTGAAGATTAGCTAATGGGAATACAGATAAGAATTACAAACATGCATATGTTTATCAACCACAGGATGAATCAGCCAAGAGTCAAGTTTACAGGAAGTATCACTTTCTATAAAATACTGTCACATTCATTGCTTGTTTTATACATATGGTCTATTTCTCCAAAATAGATTACATGTGGGTAAGGAACGTACTCATATAGTACTTAGGTCACTGTACTGCTACAAACCCTGGAACAGCCAGGCCTGGTGGCACATGCCTATAATCCCAGAGGCTTGGAAAGCTGAGACAGGAGGATCTCAAGTTCAAAGCCAGCCTTAGAAACAGAGGAACACTAAGCAATTCAGTGAAACCCTGTCTCTAAATAAAATACAAAATGGGGCTGGGGATGTGGCTCAGTGGTCAGGTGCCCCTGAGTTCAATCCCCAGTACCAAAAAAAAAAAAAAAAAAAAATCAATGGAATAGGATTTTAAAACTGGATAACTATTCTACTCTAAGAATGGTATTTGGTCCTTGAAGGCCCCAAAGAAGAAAACAAGGGATAGACTCTCTTCTTACATCACAAAACCATGACATAAATTCATAAGTTAATTAAGTACAAACTAAACATCTTAGTACAGGCATATTCGTGTGTGTGTGTGTGTGTGTGTGTGTGTGTGTGTGTGTGTTGCTAAGCATATGTTTTGCCACTAAGAATAGATGCATATTCTAAAAAACTAAAATTCTAACATTTTTTTCTCTTTGTTAACTTGATTTTTTTCAATCACCATAAAGGAAACTGTCCACTACTGGTTCCTTTCTTTTTTTGGGGGGGGTTCCTTTCTTTTTAAAGGAAGCAACTAACCAAAAGTGAATACCACTTTGCCATTTTACAAGGTTTCTTTTATCTCTGAATAAAGTACATCAATCTATCTGAAAATGTGTTGTCAACATTTACTGTTATTTGTTGTCATCTTTCCAGCACCCTCCCTTTTTGTGGGGAGCAGCTTCCTGAGGTTCTGAAGAAAGCTGCTATGTTCTTACAGCCCTCCACAGGCCACGCCAGAGTTCACTAGTCCACGAGTGGCTATTTGACCAAAGCCTAGTAAATTATTGCTTTGCTCCCAAACCCCCACCCCCATGTTTCCAACTAGAACTAGAAAAATGTTGAAAGGAAAGGGATGCAAAGCCTAGGGGCAGATGAAAGGTCACCTACAGGAGTATAGACAGAAGCCCACTCACACAAGGAAGCTAAAAACAGATTGAGAGTGAAAGAACTCTATTTTTTTCTGTTCAGGCCCCTTCTTCAGATCGACTGTTGTTTAGCTCTTCCTTCAATCATGCAGGATACTCCAAGATCTTTCCCCTAAAAGTCCTAATACGAAGTGCTTTCCTCCCGCAAGCTACGATTCTGCTTTAGTTATACCAACCAGAGCCTCCAACCTCCAGCCATATGCTCTCTGAACTGTGGATGGCTGGATGCCACTGGGATGTGTTGTACATATGGTTTGTACATATGCTCTTCACTGATGCCCAGGGATACCTTTTCTAAAGGAATCATTTGTAAGCATAGAGCTGGCTATGACCTAATATAATACATTTTCTGGGCCTGTAATCCCAAATACTCAGAGGCTGAGGTGAGGGAATCATGAATTCAAGGCTAGCCTGGGACAACACAGCAAGGTCTTGTCAAATAAATAAGTAAGTAAATAAATTAAGAATTTAAAAGTTATCTAAGCCAATCAGACCTCCAACGCCATACCCAACCTTACAGAAATACACTTACAGAAAACCGGGATATTAAGTCATTAACATCATTTAGTGGTAAGGTCAAAAGATAAAAGATTGGCAAGAAGTAGAGTTGAAGCTGGATGTGGTGTTTTACACCTGTAATCCCAACCACAGGAGGCTGAGACAGGAGGATCTCAAGTTCAAGGCCAGCTCTGGGAATTTAGAAGGCCCTAAGCAATTAAGTGAGACCCAGTCTCAAAAATAAAAATAAAAAGGGCAAAGGATGTGGCTTGGTGTTAAAGGACCCCTGGTTAAAACCTCTTTAGCAAAAACAAAGAGTTGGAACTAAAATATAAAAAGTCATCTGTGATAAAGAAATATACAAAGTCATCTGTGATAAAGAAATAGATACTACACTTAGTAAACTATACTCAGTAATAGTTTACTAAGTAGAGGGCTCCAACAAAGGAGGCACGTGGACATCGGAACCGTGTATAACACTTCCTGCCCTGTAGCAGCCACAGTCACATGTATTTCCAAGTCTCCTGTGTCTGGAACTTTGTAATAACTCTCCTTCTCTCCTCCCCCAAATCTACCATACTCACATTGGTTTTTATTCAGAGAACACAAATGAATCTCTGTTCCTTACAACCAGAAAGGACTAACCAAAAATAATTCTAAATGCAGGAATCTTTTCCAAGAAGCCAATCAGTAGACACAGACTAAATGTTTAGCTCCCCTGTTACCAGAACACCTCCCCACTGGATTACTATTTAGAATGATCATGTCAAAACTGCTAACAAATCTATATAATTTAATAATACAACCATCTTCTTTAGCGGACTTGGTATCAAAACTAAAATGAAATTTAAGAAACTATTTAACATCTAACCAGAAACAATTTTCTCTATACACTAAACAATTAAATTGAATGGTGTTTCTGAGAAGGCTGATTAGGTAATATTTTAGCTATCTGAATTCCACTGTTAATAATAAAATACACTTTGTGATAGTTTTGTTTGCTCCTAGGTGCTCCTATGTATCTCTTCTCAATGCTCCTGTGTGACATTTTTTATTTTTAAGGTACACAGAACTTTATAAATGCCCTGCATATAAGTTAAATTTCAGCTGGGCATGGTGGCCATGCCTATAATCCCAGCAACTCCGGAGGCTGAGGCAGGAGGATCACAAAGACAGCCTCAGCAACTTAGTGAGGACCTAAGCAACTACGTGAGACTGTCTCAAAATAAAAAATAAAATAGGGCTGGGAATATGCCTCAGTGGTTTACTCCTGGGTTCAATCCTGAATACCATCCCCCAAAATTAATTAATTAAATTTCATCCTTTTATCTTCGTACGATAGTACTTGTTCATAGGTCCATAGGAACTAAACTATAAGTGAATTTAATAAAGGTAAAACATATGACCATATGAGACAGCAAACACCCACACTAGGCTTTTTTGATGACCACATCTGGGTAAATGAAAAACATCCTATGAAAATAGTATTTTTTGATCTGCAGTATTACAACCAAATCTGCCATCTGTTTCCAGAAAACTACCAAATTAAAAAAAAAAAAAAAATCACACTATTTTGGTGCTGGTAGCTTTTACAGAGTATTTTCTGTTTTTTCTTACTAATCTACCATTATTACTATGTAAGAGAGCAGAGGGAGAAATGAGATACTGATACATGCCACAAACTGGATGAACCTTGAAAATATTTTGTTAAGTGAAAGAAATTAGTCCCCAAAGCCTACATATTGTATGATTTCATTCATATGAAATGTAAGCCTGGATGTTAACTTTGACGACTTTATGTAATATATATTTTTTTGATATCTCACTTGCTGAGAAAGTCCAGAATAGGCAAGTCTAATAAAAGTCAGAACATAGATTAGTGGTTTCCTGGGGCTGGGTGGGGAGAGAAAGTGGGAAGTGAGTGCCCATTCGAATGGGATTTCCTTTTGGAGTACTAAAAATGCATTGGAACTACATAGTGGTGACTGCCACAAGCTTTGTTTTTATTTATTTATTTGTTTGTTTGTTTATTTATTTGTTTATTTTTGGTGCTGGGGATTTAACCCAGGGGCACTTAACCACTGAGCCATATCCCCAGCCCTTGTTTGTGTTTTATTTAGAAACAGAGACTCACTGAGTCGCTCAGGGCCTTGCTAAGTTGCTGAGGCTGGCTTTGAACTCCAATTCTCCTGCCTCAGCCTCTTTTTTTAAAATTACCAAATTTAAAAGACTTCATTTATTATTTATTTCATAAAAGAATTCATTTTATGAAATGTAGTTTTTAAAAATTATTGTATTTGCAATGTAAATTTCATCTCAATAAAAGGTTGACATTTGAAAGACAGGGAGGTTAGGGAGAGTGTGCAGGAATAAGCAAATGCTGAGAGGCCAGTGAGGAAGGAGAACCCTGGTGTGCAGTTAAGAGGTTTCATGAAGGGAAGGAATAGAGGGAGATCTTAGTTGCCCTAGGCTTCCACCTGTTGGTCCTCCCAAGCCTGGGCCACTCCCCTCACCTACCATGAGATTTTAGCCATCATTGAGCAGAGAACAAAATGTGGGGGAGAACCAAGGAATCCAAGTAGAACTACAAAACAGGGAAGAGGGCTAGGGTTATAGCTCAGTTGGTAGAGTGCTTGCCTCCCATGCACAAGGCCCTGGGTACAAACCCCAGCACGCGCGCGTGCGCGCACACACACACACACACACACACACACACACACACAAAAAGGACAGGGAAGAAACTGGATCTACAGTAACAAGAAGAAAAGGGAGGGAGGATAAGAAATCCAGAGAAAATGTACCCAAAAAAGGCAGAGAAGACTCCTGCTTTCCTGTGGTTAGAAAACTTAATTTGCATGTGAAAAAACGAATTAAGGGATAATCTGGGCCTACTTGTAATGATCTAAACAGACTTCCTCTTTAATGATTTTCATGAACTCATGGATATGGAAATGGTCTTTCAGATTCAGATTTCACAATGGTGGTTTCTTATTGTGTGCTAAGGACCATGCCTCTCACATTCCTCACAATGCATCATTTAGGGAAACAGATTCTAGAGTGGATTAGGAAAATAAGGGGGAGCAATTAAATACCTGCTAGTCCTGATTGTATATTGTATGTCAACTACTGAAAGGTCACTTTCTACCCCATAAATACATGTAATCACTCTATATTTATTTAAAAATTTTAATTTATTTTTAAAATATCCCGCTAGGGGCAGTGTGGCACAATCCTGTAATCCACCTACTTGGGAAGCTAAGGCAGGAGATCACAATTTCAAGGTAAACCTGGGAAATTTAGCAAGATCCTGTCTCAAAAAAATTTAAAAGGCTGAGAATGTAGCTCAGTGATAAAGCACCCCTGGGTTCAATCCCCAACACAGGCAGGAAAGCAAAAAATCCTCCCTGTAAAAATCCATTCCAACATCCAAGGAACTGTTCTCTCTCCCTTGGGGCCTAAAGTGGTACATCTTAAAGGAGAGGTAGGTGTGTGATTTTTAAAAGCCCTAGCTTGATTTTGAGGAGATTCCAAGCAGGTGATGGCATATCTTCTGCTTTCAATAGAGGGCTCCTGGGACACCCACAGCCTAGCCTCTTTAATTTATTGCAGTGGCAACTGAAGCAGACAGGACAAGGCTCAAGTCCTAATGCTCCTTCCGGCTTCTAGGCCCTAATGTTTTAAAATGACTCTGGTGCATTTTCCCCTCTTTTGTGATAAATTTTTCCCTCTAAGTTACTGCAGTACTAACTGCCCATAGTACTTCCTTGGCACTTGCACACATATGTAGTCTCATACAAATAGATTGTGTCTTCCCAATTAGATTACTCTAGACATGTTTTATAGACCTCTTTACACATTCAACAACAGGGGCTCAGTTCCTTCAGAAGGAGGAAGTCAAATATCACCACTCATCACCTGAGACCACCTGTTGATTCATTTTGGGTATGTGGGGGAGGGTACCAGTTGAGGATCAATGATTTTATTCTGTAGTTTCTGAGTGAAATCACTATGTTAGAGATGGCCATCAAAAATATAAAACCAATATCCAAACCACCTAGTCAAAAACTCATTACTGGAGGGGGAAAAAAATCATTAAAACACATTCCAAAAAAAAAAAAAAAATGTAAACTTGAATATCTTTCATGATTTTAAAATACTTTTCTTGTCATTTATGTGCAGAACTGACAATTGAGGATTAAAAGAATCTAAGCATATAACTCTTCCTTTCTTTTTCTTCTTTCTCTTCCTTTTTTGTACTGAGGACTGAACCCTGGGGTACACTACCACTGAGCTACGCTACATCTAGCTGGTTTTAACTTATTTTAAGAAAGGGTCTGGCTAAATTGCCCAGGCTGGCCTTCAACTTGGCCTCAGCCTACTAAATCACTGTGTTTATTGGTGTGAGCAACTCCACCCAGTGTAAGCACATAACTTGAATGCTAGCTTGAAATTTGCAGTCAAGTGGGAGAATGAGATGATAAATTCTGCTTTAGTTCTAGCCATATAAAATCCATTTATTTTTTTCTGAGGAAACTGGGTGTGAATTTTTTTGTCTACAATTGCAAAATTTTTCAAGATATACTTTATACAGTTTCCACACTCATTTTAATTAGCACTACAGAGCTAACTTACAACTAGAGAAATTTTCTGTCCTCCTAGAGATTAAAAAAGCACACAAGGCCCAAAGGGCAACAGAGCAGAAAAAGGAGGCCCTCATCATCTCCACAAAGGGTGGATCCTTCCAAATGGGGCTGCAATGAAGCCAGGGATGACAAGTATGTACTCCTCCTGCCAGGAGACAGCACACCTCTCAGTGTGGGAAGAACATTAAGGCATCTAGATGTCAAGATATCAAAACATAAACTGTGACCTACTTGCCAGGGGAAAGGTAGATTAATACTTTTTAATTAATTTATTTATTTTAATTGGGTATATACGACAGCAGAATGCTTTTGAGTCATTGGACACAACTGCAGCACAACTTTATATTTCTATGGTTATACATGATATAGTGGCATACCATATGTGCAGTCCACATGTACCTAGGGTAATGATGTTCATCTCATTCCACCATCTTTCTTGCCCCCATGAGCACTCCTTACCCTTTGCCCAATCAAACTTCCTCCATTTTTCCCATGCCTCTCCCCTCCCCATTATGGATCAGCATCCACTTATCAGAGAGAACATTTGGCCTTAGTTTTTTGGGATTGGCTTACTTTGCTTAGCATGATATTCTCCAACTCCATCCATTTACATACAAATGTCATAATTTTATTCTTTTTTAATGCTGAGTAATATTCCATTGTGAATATATATCACAGTTTCTTTTATCCATTCATCTATTGAAAGGCATCTAGGTTGCTTCCACAGTTTAGCTATTGTGAATTGAGCTGCTATGTACATGAATGTGGCTGCGTTACTATAGTTTGCTGATTTTAAGTCCTTTGGGTATAGACTGAGGAGTGGAATAGCTGGATCAAATGGCGGTTCCACTCCAAGTTTTCTAAGGAATCTCCATACTGCTTTCCAGATTGGTTGCACCAATTTTTAATTCCACCAGCAATGTATGAGTGTGCCTTCCCCCCTACATTTTCCCCAACATTTATTGTTGTCTGTATTCTTGATAACTGCCATTCTGACTGGAGTGAGATGAAATCTTAGAGTAGTTTTGATTTGCATTTCTCTAATTACTAGAGATGTTGAACATTTTTTCATGTATTTGTTGATCAAATATATATCTTCTTCTGAGAAGTGTCTTTTGGGGCTGGGGTTGTGGCTCAGCGGTAGAGCGCTCGCCTAGCACATGCAAGGCCCTGGGTTCAATCCTCAG
Source organism: Callospermophilus lateralis (assembly GCF_048772815.1). Classification (NCBI taxonomy): domain Eukaryota; kingdom Metazoa; phylum Chordata; class Mammalia; order Rodentia; family Sciuridae; genus Callospermophilus; species Callospermophilus lateralis. Next base: position 43,515,484 of record NC_135318.1, on the reverse strand, counting down.
CACCAAATAAAAATAAATAAATAAAACTAGTAAATATCCAACTAATAAACAAATATAGTTGTTTATTCTGTAAATTAAAAAAAAGAAGAAGAAGTGTCTGTTCAGCTCCTTAGCCCATTTATTGATTGGGTTGTTTGTTTTTTTGGTGTTAAATTTTCTGAGTTCTTTATATATCCTGGAGATTAGTGCTCTGTCTGATGTGTGTGTGGCAAAAATTTGCTCCCAAAATGTAGGCTCTCTGTTCACCTCATTGATTGTTTCTTTTGCTGAGAAGAAGCTTTTTAGTTTGAGTCCATCCCATTTATTAATTCTTTTTTTTTTTAACTTTTATTTATTTATTTTTATGTGGTGCTGAGGATTGAACCCAGGGCCTTGCACATGGCAGGCAAGTGCTCTACCGCTGAGCCACAACCCCAGCCCCTTATTAATTCTTTATTTCTCGCGCTTTAGGAGTCTTATTAAGGAAGTTTGGGGCCTAATCCGACAAGATGAAGATCTGGGCCTACTTTTTACTCTATTAAGCGCAGGGTCTCTGGACTAATTCCTTCCTTGATCCACTTTGAGTTGAGTTTTGTGCATGGTGAAAGATAGGGGTTTATTTTCATTTTGCTGCATATGGATTTCCAGTTTTCCCAGCACCATTTGTTAAAGAGGCTACATTTTCTCTATTGTATGTTTTGGTACCTTTGTCTAGTACAGGATAACTGTATTTATGTGGGTAGACTAATATTTTAAAGAAGAGACAAAAGTTGATTGTCACTTCAGCAGGAATGCTCAAAGATAACAGGGTTTCAATATTAAGTGAGAGCATTTGGCCAAGTCCTAAGAAAGTGGGTCTCAAATTTGTCTACATCACAATCATATGGAGGCTCACTAAAAATGCTGACTCTTGCATTCACTACTCCACGTGGTGACTCTCAATTTATAGGGCAGGGGGACATAGAGTAAGCACTGTTAACAAGTTAGCTATTGAATCTTGTGCATCCAAATACAGTGTCTGACAACAGTTGCCTGGGTATTCTGTTCAGGTTTTCAGCCAAAAAAGTAGAATGCAGATGTTGGTAGGGGATCTATATTTGTTGCCACATTGCATCTATTTAATGAAAGTTTAGTATTAGAAAGCACAAAAGAGAGAAGTCTTTATTATTTTAATGACTGTTCAATTAATGCACTATTCCTCATCATAATTTAAAGATGAGGAATAGCTAAAGAGCCAACTACTTACTACTTCATAAATACACCTACGACTAAATACTTAATGGGTACTTTATTTTTTATTTTTTTTGAGAGATAAAATTTTAATATTTATTTTTTAGTTATCGGCAGGCACAACATCTTTGTTTGTATGTGGTGCTGAGGATCGAACCCAGGCCGCACGCATGCCAGGCGAGCACGCTACCGCTTGAGCCACATCCCCAGCCCCAAGGTACTTTAAAGCCCATGTTTATTCTGTAGATCTAAAAAGTATGCAGCCAATAAAAAAATGTCTATGTGAAGGCAATTTAAATTACACTGTGCAAATAGTAGCCACTTGTCACATGTGTTTACTGACCACATGATATGTGCATACTGAGATGAGCTGTAAATATAAAATACACAATGGATTTCAAAGACAGTAGAAAAATGTAAAAGTTTTTCAAACAACATTTATGCAGTTGAAATGATAATATTTTGGATACACCGATAAGAATATTCTACTTAGAAATTTTAAAAATCACATGTGGCTAGTATTGTATTTCTTTTATACAGCACTAATCTGGATATTTCTGCTTAGCTGATTAAACACCACCAAAATTCTTCACCACTGCAGCCCATGTTTCAAGGCAGTCTGGCACCTGTATATAATCACCATCAATGCTATTTACTCTGTGCATGTGAGGCAGAGACACATTTAGATTCATGTCATTTTCCCATAGCTGACCTCTGTCCTTAATTCCTCTGTGACAATGCAAACTCAAGGTCAATTTATTTTGCTGTGTTCATTACTCAACAAACAGGCAAATTTTGAGTTCATAAATGTTGATGAGTGACAACTCCCAAAGTAATCTCATTTCTAATTTCTATCATTTTATTAAAATGCACATTCATACACAGGCTTTCTTCAACCACCTCTCTGGGCCATTATTTTTTAAGAAAAAAAATTAATTAAGATTTCTGAATTATAGTATTAGATGCTTACAATAATTTCCATGCTTTTTCCTTATTACAAAATAGTACAAATTTTATTTCAGAAAAAAAGCTAAATATAGAAAATTCACTCAAAAATAAACACTGGCTATTTTGGTATATACTCTCCCAATTTTTTTTCTTTACTACTAAGAAGTATTGATAGAAAATATTAATTCTAATTATTTTTATTAATATTTTCAAACTAAATATGCTGCACATTTTAAAGGACTTCTTCCTCAAATTCCTCTAATTTGTGTTGATTCTGTTAAATATAAGCCACTAAACACCCTTCATTTAAAAATAATCATATTTATAGAAAGAAAACATTTACTTTTAAAAGATTTTTTATACATTTCTTTAAAAGATAAAGAAGTCAAGAATATGGGCATGCCATCTCATGGAGTGCAGGAAATAAAGACCTAAAAATCACTTCACAGTGCATCACCCTCAAGGTGAGATGCCACCATCTTTTTGCTACTGAAAAGAATTCATGAATATTCTCATCTTCTTTCTGAACCAAAACTGAGAACCATGGAAAGTACAGGGATAAGTATCCTCTACCATGTTTTCCCTCTACAATTTTCAACATGAGTATGAGTATGTATCTCACCGGACTCTCATATATAAGAGAGATGTGCTTCAAAGACTTAGTATAAACATGTAAAATCTCACTAGTGACTTTCCATGTTAATATGATTGTATTTTGGATATATATATATTTTGGGTATGTATATAAACTTTGAGTACATGGCAAGTCAGTATTAACTTTAAATATTTTCTTAAAATATATGTGAATCTTAAAATTTTATAAGCCAAAGAGTTGAAAGACTCCCTCTTCAACCAACTTGTATGAGGAAGTAGCTTTCAGATGAAGCTTTTCTCTACTTTGAGAAAGAGTCGCTGTGCCCAGTCCTGCCAGGTGTTCCAGGTAGATTCTGTAAATGGGAGAGTTCAATTCTCTCCACTTCTTTTTGGTCATTAGGCTGAAGTGCCAGTAGTGTCCCCTGGCAAGCTATTTAATCCCTCCATGACTGTTTCCTCATTTATACTTTATAGATGATGGTAACTCTCATACGATCGTTATGGGATTAACTATTAAAATATTCAATGCATTTAAAATGGTGCCTGGCACATAGTAAGCACCATAATGAGCATTGCTATTATATTTGTGACACAGTTCTTCTGGGACCTAGACAAACATCCTTGGAATATCAGGAAAAATGAACGAGGGTCAGCTGGGGTCTTTGCTCTGAATCTATAAAAAGACCACATACAAAAAGCAAGTAACTTCTCTGCAGTTTGCAAGAAAAGCTGTCTTTAAAAGAAAGACACGGTAGCTAGGTGCAGTGGCATGTGCCTATTATCCCAGCAGCTTGGGAGGCTTAGGCAGGAGGATAGTAAGTTCAAAGCCAGCCTCAGGAAGGCCTTTTTGTGAGGCCCTAAAGGAACTTATTAGCTAGACCCTGTCTCTAAACAAAATATTTTTTTTAAAAAAGGACTGGGGATATGGCTTAGTGGTTAAATGCCCCTGGGTTCAATCGGAAGGAAGGGAGGAAAGGAGGAAGGGAAGAAGGAAGGAAGAAAGACAGGGTAGCCTAGAATCAGAAAGTGAAAGCCTCATGAGCAAAGGTAATTGGTCACCCCTAGCATACTGGTCTTAAGGCTCAAATGAAGATTCAAGAAAAAGGGAGAGGGGTGAAAGCACCAATCAATCCATTAGCACAAGCCAAGATCATGGTTTCCATACGGTTCCATACTAATGAATAAGACAGAAACTAAGGCCCCAACTCTCAAGTGAATGACCATCTAATTAACCATTCATTCAAGAAAGATCTTTAAATCACACCACTCAGGAGACAAATTAGCCTAAGAAAGCTGAATACTTTTCCTATAGCATTCATTTGGCTGCATCCTCAATATCCATTCCCTTCTTCCTGCTTCATGTTATACTCCAAATTTTCTAGCCAAGCTGTTTGATGGGACTGACTAAATACTCACTCTAGGAGTGTACCCTGTCCAGATGAAGTCAAATCAGATGTCCTGTTCAACTACGGTCAAACATGGCAATGAGATGACCACAGGATGATGGGGGTGCAGATGTGCTCTTTTCTGGGTGTCTGTAAGGTCCAGGAGACCTGGGATCTGGGGCAGCCATCTTGAGACCACAAGATAGATCCTGACTGTAAATGGAGGCTGCATTAACAAATAAAGCCAAAGAGTGGAGGGAAAGAAATTGGGTCCTAACTGCACCAATTAAGTCCAGGAACAGGTCTTGTTAAAGACTGAATTTGCCTACTTTGTGACCAATCAGTTTTCTCTGTTACTTAAGCTACTTTGGGTTAGGTTTCCTTTTGTTTAAAAATCAAGAGAATCCCAAATGAACATGCTTCATAATCTAATTCTATTATAAAAATAACAGAAAAGTGAGCTATTTTCACAGTTAACAGTAAAGTTACCTTTTTATTTATCATAATTAAAGATATTAGGGGGGAAAGTATAAATTCACTTTTCTCAATAGAAATAATTTCCTTTGAAGTCTCAAAGTACAGATGGAAGACCTTGAAAGCATTCTATTTTGACTTCTGCTTTACACATATTCAGGACTGCTGCGTTCTCAGAGTGATGGAACCACTTCCTGAATTTTCAAATAATTTAGGGTGACACACTCCCCACCCCGCCAAGGGTCACTGTCAAAGTATGCTCTAGATATTCAACAGCAACAAGGGAATAAGAAATCACACATTCTCACTAGTGTTAGTGAATTAACGATAAATATACCTGTTACAGTGTTAAATGTACCCTTACTAAACATTATACTACTGGTTTTCAGATCTAAAGCCCTTATTGTGTAGTACTAACGAACCTCACACAGTTTAGGCCAGTTAATAGGTCAAGACACTAACAACACAGGTTGGTTTAGGTATTTTTGTGTACAAGGTATAATGTGCTCCAACATTTTGCAATGTAAGATGTCAAAATAAAAGATCTTACAACATTTGAGTAGTTCTTTCTGAACTGCTATAAAAATCTCTGTGCTCTGAATTATTCTGGCCATTAGGAGAGACAGCTCAGGCTGGGATGTAGCTCAGTGGCAAAGCATCTGCCTTGCATTCACAAAGCCCTGGGTTCGACCCCTAGTTCCAAAAAAGACAAAAAAAGGAGAGAGAGCTCTCCAAATATGGAACTCTAGCTCTTTACAAAGTGTTCAGCTTATCTTGTGGGACATGGCTAAGTAGAGATTCGAAGATGTGTAAGCAGGAGTCAGAGAAGACAGGTGGACAATTTTAAGGAGGACCGTACAGCATACTGAGCTCTGAGACAGGGTATGAAGGGGACTCACCTGCCAGAGCCTTGATGCGGGACCGCTCAAAGAGCCGTGCGGAGCTGTTCTCGTTGTCCCAGTCATCCACGTCCCAGCGGTTGTTGACATCGCTGTACTGCTGTTGGATCTCAATGTTGTCATAGTCTGTGGCTACTGTGGTCGTCATCTTGAACTGTCTCAGCTGCTCCTCCACATCAGCTCCTTCTTAGAATTCTGTAAGAAAGAAAAGGAAAAACATATTTAGGTGTCCAAAGTGTGTACAGTCCCCACAAAACCTGCTAGGATAAAGGTGAGTGAAAATAAAAGAGTTAGTGTATGTCCAGCATCAATCTTCTGGAGTCAAAGCTGGTTCTGAACTTCAGCACTGCCTTTGCCAGCTGTGTGACCTTGTTCAACCTTCTCAATATCTTGGAGCCTCAGTTTCCCAAAGGAAGTAATAAGGAAGATACTTCACAGGCTATTAAGAGGGTGAGATGATAGATTCCCAACAAATGGTTCTTTCTTCTTTGTAAAATTTGAACTACAGTTTTAAAGTTTTATCATGGCTATACGAACACCTACTTGGGGCTTCTGAATAAACTTCTTTGTTTCTATTGCATATTATCATAAACTATATAATCTTTTAGATTATCTTTAATCAAATGTTATATAAAAGAACAAATCATTTTTTCTATACATCTCACATAAAAGAAAACCGATGCCTAAGATTAAGATGTAAGAATATGGCACCAAGAGGGGCTGGGGTTGTGGCTCAGTGGTAGCGTGCTTGCTTAGCATGCATGAGGTACTGGGTTCGATTCTCAGCACCACATACACATAACTGAAATAAAGATCCATCAACAACTAAAAAAATATTTTTAAAAATATTTTAAAAATATTTTTTAAAAAGAATATGACACCAAGAATAGTATCAGTTCATAGTAGATGCTCAATAAATGATTATATTTATATTGTTATTACAGTTTCCTTGACCAACACCAATACCTACTCCTTAGGAACCAACCGAGTGTCACAGTGTTTTTCAGGGATAAATATGGCACAAGGACTTAGACCTCACTAAGTCTAAGTCTCCACTTTATCACAATCCCTCAAAGAATGAAGAGAGAGATGTTTAGCTTTAAGTGCAGCCTTTCCCTTCAGCGTTGCCATGGTTCACACAGTGAACCCAAATACACTGAGGGCTTACCCCATGCTCAGCGCCTTTCCAGATGCTAGGGATAAACAGTAAATAAGGTAAGGGCCTTGCTCTAGGGAAGCTCAAGTCCTATACATAGAGAGGCAAAAGAGAGTTTAAAGAAAACAAGGAAAGGTAGCAGAATACAACAGTTACTAATAGGGCATTATGTAAAAATGTGAATGTGTAACCGATGTGATTCTGCAATCTGTATTTGGGATAAAAATGGGAGTGCATAACCCACTTAAATCTAATATATGAAATATGATAAGTCAAGAGCTTTGTAATGTTTTGAATAACCAATAAAAAAAATTAAAAAAAAAAAGAAAACAAAATAAAAGCAGAGTAAAGTGAAAGAGTGAGTGACTGTTTTAAACCTAGTAGTCAAGGAAGGCGTCTCCAGGTACTGAAATTGAGAACTCAGTGCCATAAAGGACTTTGAGTCAAGCACAGACGGAGAGGAACAGTATTCCAGGCAAAGGAAAACAGCACAGCATGCTGGAGAACCAGCATGGCTGGAGTCTGGTGTGCAGGGGTGCGATGAGCATGATGGGAAGCCACTGGGCGGATTTAAACTCATCGCTGACATCACGGAGTGTGTTTTTAAAGTAGTAATCCTGACTCTGTGTGGAAAACAGACTCTAGGAGTCAAGAACAGAAGCAGAGGCCAGTTGGAAGGTTACTCCAGGTGTGGCCCTGCGCTGTGGACTGGAGGAGGAGAGAAGTGAATGTGTTCTGGAGAGAGAGCTGGCAGGACCCCAGGCAAGAGGAAAATGCGGCTGGGCCCTGCTCGATTCCTATTGGTGTGGTTGAATTCCTGCATATTTTAAATTTCACCGCAGGGACTCAGACTCAGTCAGGCATGCAAAGCTACCTAAGTAAGTTGACTGCAAATAAAGAGTGGGAGGGAGAAGGATGATTCCTCCTGTAGAGGCAGGAAGATGTCCCAAGGGAAAGATGTTTGTTACCTCCCTCTTCCTTCCTATCTTATCCCTCGCCACACCCTAAAATTCAAAAATCCTAGTATTTTTGTACCTGGCTGCTTATTTAGCAGAAGTCTCATTCAGTGTGTACCTAGAATATGCACATGGACCATTCAGTGGCCTCATCATTACAGAGCCCGAACGATAAGACCAGACCTCCACCCAGGCACACAGAAGGACCAATAAGAAGACAATTTTCTCATGTCACAGGAAAATAAAGCCATGTATGCTGAAAAGGAATGTTTATCCTATTGTAGTTCAGATATAGCTTTTCTCAAGCTCTGGCATATAAGCACATGTCACATGCAACCACATTTCCAGGTTAAATAAAATAAGCTGAAACAAATAAACTAAACCTTAATAGCATAATGATTGCAAATAATGATATGAATAACTACGTCTTTTTTTTTTATCATTAGTAGTTTTGTCAGAAGTTAAGAACATGACCAATATATCCCACATGTTCCTCAGGAAGAAGCACCGAATCCACCTTATAACCAACTCACATCTGTAATCAAATAATCATCACTATTTGAGTAATCAAATCATCATCATCACTCAAACAGAAATCCTGAATGGGAGCAAAATTCCCAGACAGACAGACATAATCAATCTCAACAATGTACATGTGTTGGTATATTAAGTATTGACAACTATTTTAGCAATATATTTACAGAATTCCATTAAAACAAAAATTACAGAAAACTAATTCAGTAAGTATATTCTCCTGAATAATCTCATAGTTTCATTTAATATTCAGGGCCATCATCCCTCCTTTAAAAAGAAAAGATGGAAATCAATATTTGATTTTAGAGATCATTAACTTTCATGACTATATCACAGCATCAAAGACTTTCAGAAAATTCAGTCTTGAAGGATTTTACCTCGGGGGATAGGAGGAGGTGCAGGTGATACTCATCCTAAATTCTCAAAGTATAGAAAATGTGATTTAATCCAGTCAAGCACAATGTACCTCTCCCTGGATAAGTTTTGGCTATTTGGTGCCACCTGCTGACGGATGAGAATGAGCCACACAGCAGCCTCCAAGGCCGCCAACATCAGTCTAAGCTGCAACTTCCTCCACCCTGGCTCTGGAGTCCCCAGACTTCCTGTGAATGATTGAATCCCTTACTCCCACTGACCCATCCTCAATCACAACCAACTTCACAAGTTTCTCAGTAAGCAAATATTAATAAGTTTCATTTTCTTTCTATTAATATGTTCATTTTTAGTTGACAGGCAATAATCATAAAAATTTACGGGGTACAGTAAGATAATTCAATATATAAGTCATTCAGAGAACTTAAAACACATTTTCCCTCAAGTGTTCTTTTTTTTAAAGATAAATTTTTTTCGTTTTAGATGGACACGCATGCTAGGTGAGCATTCTACCACTGAGCCACAACCCCAACACCCCCTAAGTATTCTTAATTTATGGTATTCTTTAAAAGCACTGAGATTGGTCCTTAAAAAGGTAAATGGGAAGCAAAAGTATTTATTACTCTGTGTACAAAAGAAATATTAATGGTATAAGTTATTATTTCATTCAATTGTTTCACTCAGGAGACTAGAATTTGGAGCCAGGAATGGTGGCACAGGCCTATAATCCCAGGAGGAGAGGCAGGAGGATCACAAGTTTGAAGCCAGCTTCAGCAACTTAGTTAGACCTTGTCTCAAAATGAAAAACAAAAAAGTACTGCAGATGGAGCTCAGTGGTAAAGTGACCCTGGGTTCAATCCCCAGTACCAACAAAACAAAACAAAGGTCTCAAATTGGGTATTGGTATTGTTTTTCTCCATCTCTTTAAAGACATTATCAAACAGTTGAGTTTTCACAGTGATGAAACACTTTTTACTTTCAGAACAATTTCCCTCAGCAGACACACGGTGAAAGGGTGCTTCTGGTATTCAGCAGCAGCAAGGGAGTGACCAGAGGGTAAAGAGCACCCAGAGTCAAGGACAGAGCTTGGGAGAGCATCCCCATGGCATGGGATGCCCGACACCTAGCATGCCTCAAACACTTCACCTCCAACCCACTTCAGCAAGGGGCCACGCCAGCTGTAAGCACAGTTTATATCACACATACAGATGTTCCCAGGAGATTATCCTAAAAGGGTTGCATTTTCCCAAGGTGCTACTAGCCATAAATCCCCAGAGCCAGTGAGGTAATGTGTACTTCTTAAATGACTATGGGAAGATGAGGAGGAAAAAAGGGAGGAAGGCTTGGCCATCTTGGAACTCTGCCTGGAGGTTCCATAAGTAGGAAAGCTAGAGAGGACTGTGTAAGGTTGGCACAGGACAGGACACTCTCCCCTGGGAGAAACAGCCCTCAATGCCTCTTAGGCGAGGGCCTGGATTCGATCTGATTTCATCTCCACAGTAGGAGCTCATTAAGTAGCTCTTGAACAAGTAAAAATTAGTACTATCTTAGGTGTGACATGGGCAATACCATGTTCTTTGCGACTAGGTTTTGAGAACATAGTTAACAGTGCCTATCCACCTCTACCTTCCCTACTCTTCTCTATTCCATGTGTGTGCATAAAAATGCTCAAATTACTCTTCTCTAATCCTGTGTTTCACGAACTGGAGTACACCAAAAGATAACAAAGAAACTCCAAATGCCTTACCATTTTCTGCTTCAATAGCAGACACTTAATTTTCTGTAACTGGTGGACCAAAACACAAATGGATAAGGAAATTATTATTCTAGACCTGAAAGGCAAAGGTTCCTAGATCTCTGCCATAGACTCCCACAAGGTTAACCAACAGGAAAGAAATTAGAGCATTACTCTTCCAGGTTTGAGAACTCTTAGTTCTCCTCTGTATTGAGTAAATTCTGGAAGTCAACATCTAGTACAGCCAAGACAAAGAATGTTTAACATACGGGAAGTTGCCTCCAGCTCACAATTTACACAATTTTACTTCCCAAAATGTCATATTTATTTTCTATTTCACACAAGTAACAGATAAACAGAAGTTTTTATTCTGAAAAATAAAGCCTCAGCGGTGCATACTGTAATCCCAGCCACTCAAGAGGCTGAAGTAGGAGGATTGTAATTTCAAGCTCAACCTGGGCAACCTAGCAAGACAGCCCCCTGCCCCCCTGAAAAAAAATTAAAATTTATTCCCAAGTTTCCTTCCAGAAACTTCTTGTGATACTCTGTAAAATCTCCCCAGGAGCCCACCAACTCCCCTGTATTTGACTAGTACCCTGTGCTGACAGCTACTCCCTAGACAGTTAAGTGCAGGGGGAGACTCTATTCTTAAGGAAGTCACATTTTTAGAACTGGCTGCTAATGAATGTGAACATGTATTTAACAAGGTGCATCTCCATGCACTATTAAAATTCAAGTTTCCCTTTTTAATTTAGTCTTTACCCATGAAAGTTTTTTTTTGTTTTGTTTTGTTTTGGTCCAAATTACTCAGATTTCATAAAACAAAGCAACAAATAGAGAAAAAATAGAATTTTCATTGGCACTACACATAAGCATACACACATATGCACTCATTTAATACTCAACCTTAATAAAGGGTCAAATAAATAAATAAGAAGGTGACTAATATTTGCCAATCCTCCTTAAGGAGAAAAATCAGATGCTGACAATCACTCTGGGAGAATTCACAGACCCAGATGTTCTGCAAACACTGAAAACCCTCTCATCTTACTCAGAAAAGACATGAAAAGGCATACACTGGACCGCTCGTGTACTCTTTTTTAAAATATTAAAAAATAAAAATAAGTCCTGCTCAGGACTTTGAAGAGACCAAATTAAGTGTCTAAGAACTTCCAGTAACAGACACTGGAGGGTTTTGCCTCAAACCTCCCCACCATTCAGTTGCCAGGCAGCAGGGAAGTTGCCTCCAGCTCACAGTTTACCTGAGGCTATAGAGCAGGTGTACAATCACCAGTCCATATTTCATCTTCTTGGTAGGTTGCTAATGTTGTATTGTTTCATCCCTATTGACATATGAATTCTACTTGATTGACAATATTTACCTAATATGTATTCTTCCATCACATTATTTCATACCTTCCAAAGTTAAACCGGATGGCGTCACATAGCTCTTTATCTTTCTCTCCCATATCTTTATCACTGTTGAAAAGCACACAATCTAATCTTTAAAATGCAGAGCTAGTAGGTCTAAGCCCTAACACAACTAATAATATCAGTTTTTTGATGGCTTGCCCTGTGTTCTCATTCAGTCCTCCCCAGCAACCTTTTGAGGAAACTATTATTAGCTCTATTTTGCTAATAAACTAAGGCTTAATAAATGATGAATAATCTAAGGCTTTGCCAGTGATAACATAGCAAGAATCAGATAAGGAGGTCAACAGGATCTGAACCAAGTATGAGCAACTTCAAAGTCCAAGCTTTAAGTGAACAACTCAACCCTTTAACAGTGATCCATATCAGAAAACTATCTGAAGGACTCAAGGATCTTAAATAAATGACGACATGGATTAGCCCTCATCAAAGCTTAATGACTGCCTAGGGCAGCAACTCCCCAAGCCAGGTTTCCCAGCCCCTGCTTTCAAAATGGGGATGATAGTGCCCCTGACGGACTTAAAATTCATTTGGGGAGTAGGTGAAAAGCTCCTTTGGATGTTAAGTGCAGATACACAGCACATCTATGGTATTTAAGTGTTAGGGCTGGGCAACAGTGTCTAAGAGACTCCTGGTGGGGGATGGGAAAACAAAAAGGGTGAGAAACCCCACCCAAGCTGAAAGGAAAGGCTCATCTCCTTCAAGTATATGAAGATTTGAGAGAAAGCCTTAGAAGATAGGAAGAGGAAGAGCACGTTCTTTTGTGTCAAAGAAGTACAATTTCACTTACCCCATTCCATTCCTTGTTCCTCTGACGTAAAACCACAATGCGGGACTGGGGTTGTAGCTCAGGGGTAGAGCACTTACCTAGCACATGTGAGGCACTGGGTTCAGGCCTCAGCACCACATAAAAATAAATTTAAAAAAATAAAAAAGGGCATTGTGTCCATCTACAACTAAAAATTTAAAAAAAACAAAACCCACAATAGGTTACTCCAACACCGAGTGTATGCTTTGGAGAAGCAATGAGGGTTTGGCCATTGTCCACCTGCAATATTTTCAGAGTGCCCACTATAAACTTTCATCACAACAGTCAGAGATAGGCCTTTCCTACCAGATCAGAGTAGCCAGGGGAAGCCTGGATCTAGCTCTAAAAAAGCACAGCTGGAGAGCAAGAGGTGTTTTTGTTGTTAACAAACGGGGGCTCTATCCTTTGGAAGAACAAAATTACTCTTACTGTGAAAGAAATTAATTATTTTAAAAGATGTCACTAGTGGAAAAGACACTGACCATAGTTTTATTTTAAGACAGTTTATCAAAAAGATCTTGTCGTGGTTCAAGAACTTGTTATTACAGTTGGGCCTGTTGGTGTATGCCTATAATTCCAGCAACCAAGGAGGCTGAAGCAGGAGGAATATAAGTTTTGGTTGCTGCAACTTAGTGAGACCCTATCTCCAAAAAAAAAAAAAAAGAAAGAAAGAAAAGAAAAAACAGCTGGGTGGGAATGTAACTCAGTGGTAGAGAGCCCTGGATTTCAGCCCTGGTGGCATAAAACAGACAAATTATAGAATGACAACAAGGAGCAATTAATATGAGACAGGGCATTACTCTGACCTTCCTCCAAGCATTCTACCACTAAGCTGTATCCCTACCCCTCTTTTAAATTTCATTTTCAGATAGGGTCTCACTAAAACTGCCCAGTCTGGCCTCAAACTTGTGATCTTCCTGCCTCAGCCTCCCAAGTAGGAGGAGGATCATAGAACTGGGCCACCAAGGCCAGCTGTACATTAAAATTTTATACACAGTACCTTAGTACCTTATTTCTTTCCTCTGCTCATATTTGATACATTCTAAATTTTACATACGATTTTAGGAGTCCTAATTTTTAAAGTCATCAATTTTGAAAGTAGACAGCAGAACAAGGTTAACTCTTCCAATGTTCATTTATAAGCTTCAAGATCACCTCATTGAAACCCAACTAAAATTGTTAAAAAATAATTCCCACTAACTAGATGGCTATCCTCATCTACATGGCAGCCAAAAATTATCTTTGCTTCTGTTCCACTTACAGAAAAGAGCAATTAAAATTAAAATCATTAACTCTGTACAGGCCTAACACCATGTTCTTAAGGCCAAAGTGGGGTTTCTGAGCCACTATAAAAATTATTTGTCTTACTCTTATTTCCAAATAGTTCTAATGGTATTGCTGCCAAAACATCAATCCTGAATTTCAGTGAGTTTGGCATTTCACTGCCTTCTTCCTTGTGAAATTGCCACAAGTCAGCATCATGTGTGCCTGAGCAACAGAGGACCAATCACAAAACAAGCTTTCTATCTGGAAGCTGACTTTTACTCTTACAGCGGCCCAGTGCCGAAAATCTATCAAGTGAAAACGTACATCTCAATTACCTAGACTAGGGATCAAATGAAAGAATTTGTAGAACTGCAATGAAAAGCAATACTATAGCAACTGTTATGTCTGTCTGTCTCTCTCTCTCTCTACACACACACACACACACACACACACACACACACACACACACACCCCAGGTTCCTGTCTGTTCTATTCACCTTTATATCACCAGCATCTAGCACAGCATCAAAGCCATAGCAAGTTTTTTTTTTTCCCTAGGAAAAAAATGTGAAACGAATTGGCAAGTGGCAGGAACAATATCACCATACAATCATCTAACTCTAGAACACAATGCTTCTTGCTACACACGAATTCTGGACCCCCGTAATTCTGGAAACCCCCCCTAAAAGTCTCATCGTTATGTAAGAGACAACTTTCTCTATGCAGATTCATGTAGCAAAAGTTGAATTTTTATAAGAAATCTGTTTTCACCTGGCTCACATTTGTGTAGGATTAAAAAAAGAATTACCAGCTTCATGATCTCATTTGGAATTGTGTTATAACATATTTATCATAAATACAGATTGTTCTAAGATCATTTCCTTTTACAAAATGGTCTAAACCCTAGGTTCTACTGATTACCCAAATTTCCAGAAGTTTGAATTTTATTACTCAAAAATTTCTCAAAGAGCAATTGGAACAACTCTCATTGCCTGGGCAGCAAGCCTATTCCCTCTGTATGCTTGATGAACATTTTCCAAGCTTACTTGTACATCTGTAATCTTTCAGATAAACAAAATGAGTAAAGGTTGGCGTATGATACTTGAAAGGGTGTCACGAGCCCTCCATGGGCTGTATGTGGACTACACTGCACATTACAGATTAGTGAGGCGATGAGTCTGGCACTGGGAACTCCCTGTGGCACGCCCCCACCGGGACTGACTGCCTGATGCAGGTGAATTCCCCCCCCAAGCTCTGCCAAAGATCCCACACAACACCTGAGATGATGCCAATCAACCTGCTGACTGCAAGGCATCAGGAAGCAAGACTCTGTCCTTTATCCCTGTCTTTGACTTACCCCCTTAAATAAACTACCAGAGCCATCTTTCCTTTGTCTAATTCCAGCTCCCGTGTGAACTAGATCTATCAGGGGCTTTGCTTTTGTAAATAAATTTCTGACTATTTGTGTTTTGTTCCTAATTATTTGAAACTAAGTTTTAGGGCGGGTAGAAAGAAGAACCCCCCAGTGAGACACTGGCCATCGCCCCTGTTAAAAGGGAGAAGTGACAGCAACTCCAGAAAAACTAAATATGATCAAACTTGTGTTACTAAAATTTGTTTAAACCTCATCACAATCTGAAAGAATTTCCAAAAAAAAGAAAGAAAGAAAGAGTGCCTAATAACATACACAGTCTGGAATTCATTAGAATCCTGTACATTAATGTTAATATAAATGCTCATTTCCAAAGGTGCTCAATATTAAACTTGATATCAAAGTAAATGTTTTCAAATGATACAAGTAAATGTGGATTTTACTGTGGCCTACAGAATATCTAAACACTAGTATAAAAAAATAGAAAAAAAAAAAGAGCCACAGTGTCTAAAATTGTACCATGAATTTGGGATCATGAGGAGCTCTAATAGAGGATTTGACAGCTAGTAGGATGCATTTACCAGGCAAGGATGTGTACCACTGGCCAGAGCATCAATCCAACACACAGGCTGGGGATGCCTTATCACATTTCCCAGAAAGTCATAGAACAATGCAGCTTATCCAAGGCTACATGGGCATGAGCTTATAATTTAAATGGCTCTCACTCTTTTTCTCAAATGATTTCAAAATGAAAACAAGGTCTTAGCAGGTTACATGCTAAGTGTAAGACAAACAGTTCTGTTAGTAAAAGAAATCAACTTTCTTTATTCCCCCCGCAGGTGAGAAGAGACATAGAACAAGACCAGAGTACTGAGATCACATCAAATGTCTTTTAAAACTCCCGGGTATAGAGGGGCTGAGGATATAGCTCAGTGGTAGAATTTTTGCCTAGCATTTGCAAGGCTCTGAAATTGATCCCTAGCAACACACATACACACACACACACACAAAAAAAAAAAAAAAAAAAAAAAGGAATGTAGCTCAGTGATAAGAGTGAATCCCTAACACGTTTGAGGCCCTGGGTTCCATTCCCAAAAATACAAGAGTAAAAGCCAGGCACTGTGGCTCACGCCTATAATCTTAGTTACTGGGGAGGCTGAAGTAGAAGGATTGCAAGTTAGAGGTCAGCCTCAACAACTTAGCAAGATACTGGGTAACTTATGACCCTGTCTCAAATACAAAACAAAAAGAGCTGGGGATATAGCTCAGTAGTAAGCTTCCTAGGTTCAATCCCTATTAACAACAACAACAAAAATGTGGTTTAGTTAGTTTAGAAGGACAATGTTTCAAGGCTAGCCTCAACAACAAAAATTCCCTGGTGATATGATTTTGGAAAATGCCTTTTCTAACTACTTGCTCAACCCAAATCAAGCAGATAACACAGTTATTAATGCACAAGATTTCTGCTTCTTCAAATATCTACAACATAGCATGTACTTCATTTTTTCCTGTTCCCAAATGCCTTCAAAGCAGTTGCTTCTTTTCTTGAAATCAGGAGCCGAGTAAATAATGAACTAGATGGCAGGGCAATCTGGAACCTTCGGAGAGAACTAAAGGCTGTTAGTATTCTATAATCCTATACAGAGAGAGAAATCTGGGGGTAGTAGACACCTGATGAAAAAACATTTTTTTTGTACTGGGGATTGAACTCAGGGGCACTTGACCACTGAGCCACATTCCCAGTCCTATTTCATATTTTATTTAGAGATAGGGTCTCATTGAGTTGCTTAGCGCCTCACTTTTGCTGAGGCTGGCTTTGAACTTGGGATTCTCCTGCCTCAGCCTCTTGAGTCATAGGGATTACAGGTTTGTAACGCCAGGCCTGGTGGTATAAGGTCTTATAAATCAAGAGTTACCTACATTTCATTTCATATTTTAAAACTAGATTTATCACACTTGAAATTTTAACTCCCTTCACTGACAAAGGGAAAACATCAAACAGCAACTTCAAATTTGCGGTTCATTCCTCAAGATAAACATACACAGACTGGGTTCTGAACTCAAGATTCAAGGATGATGGGGCAGATTCACAACACAGGACCCAGGTCCAGTCAAGACTTTCCTCCCTTCCTTAGAAAGCACACTTAGCACAGCAAAGGCCCCAGTGTCAAGAAGGGACTCAGAATTGTTCAATTACGCATACAGTCCTGCATTTATATTTTAAGACAAAGTACCCAAAGCTAAAGAGAGGAAAACTGATAGCAAGTCTAAGAAGCATGGCAGGCTCAGCGAGAAGCAATAGGAGGTAGGGTGATAAGACACTTTGTTTTTAGAAACCAAGATAAATTACCCCAGAATACTGACCAACCCAAGAGTGTCCAGAAGAGGGCAGCCAGGCTGTAAGACATCTAGGGATCCCAGCCCAGAACTAGCACCATTCAGGGAAAAGCCCTAAAGAGACAACAGTGCAATCATCTTTAGAGGGCAGCTTCAGAAGTCCTCATAAAGAGCTAGCAGACTCCCTGGCAGGCTGGGGGCAACGATTTCATAGTAGCCCAGGATTAGGAGCTTCTTTCTCATAAAGCTCCCCAGAAACGCAGCCAGGGTTGCCCAGGGGGGTGAACCATTCAACAAGGTAACTACAGAGGGGGCTGAGTACTGTGTGAGAAGCTGGGCTATATGAATTCCAAGATCCTTTCCAACTGATAGGCCTCTATGAAATGGTTAACCACAAAGTGTTCCCCATTCTTGCAAATCAATGTAACACGGTAAATCTACAGTACTTAAAACCTGTTTCCCAAGGTGAGTGTAACGCTGTCTCTTAAACGATGGGGGTTCATAAAGTATTTCAAACAAATGTTTTTTCCATTCCTATTTGTTAATCATGACCATTCTTTCTTTGGGGCATTTTCATATTAAGAAAACCTTTGTATTCTTTTTATGAATGAAAGTATTCTTCTGCAAACATTTATACACATTTTTACTGGGTTGCACAATGCCAACTGAAAATAATGGGCAGAAATTTTGAAAACAGTTTTTACATTTTTATGAAAACATTTAAGTCCACCACTAGAAATATTTATCACCAAAGTATTTTACTGGGAAGTTTTATACTTTTTAAACATCATAGGTACTACAGAAAACATTTGTTAATTAAAAAACAAAACATCCTTCTAATTAGAAATACTGCTTATGCTAATGTGACTTCTCAAGTCATAGAGATATTGAGTCTGGAATTTTCTAATTGCAAAAGGATAGAGATATTCCTACTTAGTAGATGTGAGATTACCGAGAGTTTTTTTTATGATGTAATAATGTCATAGAACATGAGAATGTATGATGACTGTGCTTTGCATGTCCTTTGTTTCTACTGTTCACATGAAAACTCTCTGCCTCTTAAGGTTGTGGTGAGGGAGGTGGTCCCATCTCAGAAAGACATTTACCTAAGAAATTACTCTTTTCACCTGACCAGGTTTTTGCTCTAATGGGACAGACGTGATCCAGTCAGTCCCATGTAGGGCATTTACTGAGCAATGTAGACATGCCAGCGTTAACTGTATAGCAGCAGTGTCCTACCGTAGTGAGGGGGATATTCAGAAGAGGAGCTGGTGGCAACAAGGTACCATACCAGAAGGCTGCAGAATTTGCTTTGTTAATGGCTATTTTTTAAGATATTTATTTTTTAGTTGTAGTTGGACACAATACATTTATTTATTTGTTTATTTTAATATGATGCTGAGGATCAAACCCCAGGGCTTCACACGTGCTAGGTGAGGGCTCTACTGCCGAGCCACAACCCCAGCCCTAGTTAAATGGCTGTTTTAATGCAGTTCCCAAATGACAGATTTTCTAAAGACAGAATATGATGGCACCAAGATATTTTTGAGCAGGGTGAACTTACATATGTGGAACCTTCAAGAAAGTAAGAGAAAGTTGTTCACTGAAACCACTCTCAGCTACAGGAAGATGAAGAATTGGGTGATTAGGCATTTAGGTATGTCTTGGACAGAAGTGGGCAAAGGGCAAATGTTTTGGATACTGCTGAGTTGCTTATTAAAGAGTGAGTGTATATCCAAAGACTAGAGAGGAAAAGGCCAGTTTGAGAGATGGGGACAAGAACATGAGTTAAAACAGTAACCCACAAGGGTAGCCATTTTCATGTTTAAGAAGATTTCTTGTTTCTAATGTTGGATAACTTTAAATGCTGCTAATTCTTCAGATTCTCAAAAGGTAGGAGGGCGGGAAGTCAGTATCCAAGACATCTCTCTGAAAAGCATCCTATTCCCACACTGAGCTTGACAGGCAGGAAGGGTAGTTGATCCCCTTAGTTACTGACTGCAAAGAGACCTCTCACACTATGCCTAGTCTTCATGAACAGGAATGCAGCCACAGGCTTATGCAGTGTGCTAAAAGACTGGGCAAGTTCCTATGAGATCATTCTCATATCTCCATATAGAACATGCAAGAAAAGTTGAATAGAAACTATCAGAAAGGCGATGCGGGCTGGGGTTATGGCTCAGTGGTAAAGGCGTTGGGTTCGATTCTCAGCACCACATAAAACAAATAAAACAAAGGTATTGTATCCAACTACAACTCAAAAAAAAAAAAAAAAAAAGAATGGAGATGGAGATGCAAGTCTTAGGGGCAGATGAGAATGGGTGACCAGAGTTTTTTGTTGTTGTTGTTTTGTTTTTTAAATAAGCTCAACAGAGTAAGCTCCATCTGGCAAAAAGATTTTTCTTTTCTTTTTAAACTCAGGGATCACTGAACCGAAGACTAAGAATGCATGCAATTGTTAAAACCCCTCCTTGTGTAAAGTCCAGAGTGACTACTATGCCAGGAAAGAGGGTAGCTGCACAGCAAGGAGCATCAGCTCTCCTCTTCCTCAGCACCACAGAGGGAACGTGGCAAAAACTCAAGGACATTCTTCCCTTGGGTGGCTGCCTGGTGTTAGCTCAGAAGTCAGTGCAGAGCTCCTTCTCCACAGAGGGCAAAGCCAACAAGAATCAGCCTTCTTCAACCAGACTGCTCACCACTCACACATTCCAGGAACTTCCATCTAGATGCTCTAGAAGGCTCCTGCTAATAGCTCAAAGGGCTTTACAAAAGAGGTGTGGCCAACCCCATCCCTGTTGCTTCAGAGCACATTCCAAAAATGAGGGGGAAAAAACCACCCCAGGTAGACCAGAGTTTGCCTTTGGTTTGGCACTGGGATAGATTTTTCATTAACACGTCTCTGTCTGACTTTGGGCTAAGTCTGTTAATCTTTCTCTACATGGAGAACCTTCCGCAGGAAAAGCAGGCAGGGAGCCATCACCCATGCATGCACAGCCTCAAAATGTATTCTCCGGAGTGGATATTATTTCTCTTCCTGAAATGGCAGGAGGTATCTTCCACCTCTGCTGGCTGTTGCCAGAAATAGACAGCTATGTCAGAAGCAGCCCTCCCCGAAGTAAACTGACCCCTCACAGAGGAGGGGGTGGGCAGGTAAAGCTAGACCCTTCCGTCAGCCTGACCATTCCCAGAGCACTAAATTGACGCCAGCTGCCCATTACAGTCTACATTCCTTAGGTCCCTCTAACTGGCTCCTGACAAGACTAACAAACCTTCATTGGCTTCCAGATGATGAGAGGGCTGAGGCCTCGGGGACCAGAAAGTAGAAAATAACTAGCTCCCCATTATAGCTACAGTCTCACACTCCCATGGGGCAGGGGTGGGGGGGCAGGTATGAAAGGATAGGGTGTCATTTCAGAGGGCACTGAATGTTTTGGATAAGGAATAATGAATTCTTTGATTGACACCCAGAAAAGAAAAATACACACACTTTCTCTTAAGTTTCATATTTGGAAATGGATTCTGTCATATTACAAGAATAAAGAACAGATCTGGAAATGAACCAAAGCCCTTTAATCCAGTCTTGCTTTACAATGCAAATGTTTTTCTATCAAATATTCCAAAATATGCTAATCATCACCTGCAACACAAATTTTCAGGGAGCTAGAAATACTTCACAAAAATGTGATCCATCTTTTCTCGCAAAAAGTCTCATGTACACAAGTTGTATCATACTTGGGTTCTGGCTTCCATTTTTCTCAGCTGCAGCAACCCCCTCTACCACCACCATCCTCCTCTCTCCCCAGAGGCTCCAATCCTAGGTGGAGCTAGTAGCTCTCCAGTGCCAGCAAGGGACACCCAGGTACCACCTTTCCATCAACCCAACCACCACACCAAGGAGTTAAGGAGTAGAAAGGTGAGTAGGTAAGGAGGGCATTCTGGAACCTTCAAAACATGAAGTACTGGAATAGACCCAGCCAGGGTCTATGAAGTACATCCTCTCTTTCTAGATACCACACAACCACACCATGTGTTCAGTCAGGTTAGCATTTAATGGGTTTAAAAGATCCTTAATGGATATGGTAGCATGAGAAATGGTCATTTACATCAAACACTGCTGAATTCGTACTGCTCCCTAAAGGAGAGAAGAAGAGTTTCTATTACAGAGTTGCCCAGCTATGCTGAGAAGCTCTTTTGTAATAATAAGTACCTCATATGGAAGTGGCCATCTCATTTGGGCAATTATAAACCTATTTGTTTCTCAAAGAAAAAAAAAAGAGCACTTGAGGCAGTTTGTCAGCCAGAAGCTCCTGTGGGAAAAGGAAGGGCAGTTTCCAACAGGGTGTCAAGGCAGGAAGGTAAATGCTCCTCCCTGTCACCAGGGAACCCACCGTTCTGCTCTCTGTAGCTTCCTAAGCTGAATCCTGCAATATAGTATACAGGCATCTTGGGAGGTCACTAGATATCCCTTCCAGAAACAGACCATCCCATACTTGGGTCAGTATCCACAAGGGACATGGGACAAGTCACACGGGTGCTCAGGGCCTCCGTTTCCTGTCTGCTGAGAGAGAGAGCTGGTCTAGAACAGTGTCTCCCAACTCTGAACAAACATCACAAATACCAGTGGGGATCCGATTTAATTAGCTTGACTTGATTATAACCTGACTCAGTGATCATGAAGATCTTTCAACCATGCAGCGAAAGGCTGACAACTACCAATCAACTGGTGCTCCCGCTAGCTTCAACAAAATTCTCTAATATGGATGAAATCACCTACATATACACCCCCTCAACCCCTTGACAACCCACCTTAGCATGGTGGATCAGGACAGAAAAGGTATGCTTATCACTGAGTCCATCTAAGTATGCTGCCTGGTCCTAAGAACACTTGAAGCATTGAGTCTGAAGCCTACATAAATGATCTAGAAGCTTCCAGTCAGCTCTAGAATTTGGATACACTAGGGATTTAGATTTAGATTTTATTTTCCTCTGCTGTAAGAAACATGAGTCACAATAAGATATCTTGGACACAAATTATTGGCTATTTAAAATAAACCTTCATCCAAGAAATATAACTACTTGCCATTGTTGGTTTGTTGTTGTTGATGTTGTTGAAGAATGAAAAACTGCCTAAAACATTCGTTCACTTCTTCACTTTTAGTAGATTACAGACCACAGAAAAACACAAAACAAACTCTAAGAAATGAACAATTAACATCACAAATAGTGAGAAGGATTACAATAGCAAGATGCCAAAACACTGATTACATTTCAATTACCATTTGCACTTTCATCTGGAAAACATATCCCCCACTGGAAAGTACCCAGTGCAACAGCTGCACCGCCCTTTCAACTTTCACAAACACGGGAAAAGTTAGCCAAAAACGCGGGGCTGGCTGGCATCCAGGGGTTTATTATGATGTACTATTAGTCCATAGTGAGAACTGTGGGCTAAGGCAAGGGGGAAAGAGAAGTAACCACAGGGGCTTCGTAATCATGTGCAGATGTGAAGGTTTCTGAAGCTTTATCTGCCAGAAAATGCCTTCCATATTACTTCCACTACCTGAGGCCTTTATCACTTTAATTAGATAATTGCAAATGTTGTGTTTTTAGGATATCATTTAGAGGCTTAACTGTGAAACTATTTTTCTTATGTCAGTGGCTGGGCCGTTGCTAACATTTTAATATTTTTCACATGTAAAAGCAAACTGGCCAATCCGTCCATTCTCTCCCTCTTCCTCCACTTTTTAGCAAGTGTGGAAAGCAAAACAGCAGCCCCCTCCCCCGCAAAAAAGTCACCTTCCTTCACTATGTCCACATCTTGTCAAATCAATTACGGTTCAAAAGCCTCTCATTTTTAGTACTTCATGAATATTGGGTCTTTTTTTTTTTTTAAAGTTTATATAAGCCAAATGGAGTTGTACAACCTAAGCACAGACTTTTCAATCTCACGAATTAGTAAATGAATGAAGGGACTGATGTGGGTTTCCAACTTTAACTTAGTTAAGAAAAGAATAAAAATAAAAATACACAAACTCACAAAAAAACTACCAATATTGCCACTGTTTTATTAAAAAAAAAAAAAAAAGCCAAAATAGGCAAAGGATCACCATCATTATGAACTGAAAGATCAATCCTTCCGGAACAGGCCAACTGGTAACTCTACCTCAAGGCTTCTGCTGAGGGCCAGTGATTGCCCCCAGGATACTCCTGAACTCCACAGGTAACAACAGAACAGTGTGAGCTAACAGGAGGAACCTGCCCGAAGTCGAAGACGCAAAAGGGAATGGACTTGAGATTTGAGCCCAAGTGGTCTAGCTTCTGAGTCTACCCCGTGCAGTCCAGCACAGTCCACACATGCTATGGTGGCTGTCTAAACTAATTAAAATTAAATAAGATTTAAAATTCAGCTCCTCAATCACACTATTCATATATGTTCAAAAGCCACATATGATCAAACTGAAGAGTGTGGATATACATGGTCCCCAGCATCACAGAAAGCCCTGCTGGAAGCAATGGTCTATGCTCTTAGCTTGCCACTGTCTTGCTGCCTCTCCAGCTTGAATTCTTGAGTTCTATCCAGATGCTGTACCAACAACTTAAGAAAATATAACACAACAAGTTTTTCAGACAGGACTCTCTAATACATATTCTTAAGACAAAAAGTACAACAGCAGCTTAATTCTTTATTTTATTTTTTAATTTTTTTAGTTTTAGGTGGATACAATATCTTTATTTTAATGTGGTGCTAAGGATCAAACTCAGTGACTCATGCATGCTAGGCAAGCATGCTACCACTGAGCCACAACCCCAGGTTGATTCTTTATAGATTTCCTCGACAAGAATGCCAACTAGAAAGTTTGGGAGTTTTGGTTGTTTTTTTCCCCCCTTTGTTATTTTCTACTCTTCTCCTGGAAGGATGTTGGAGAAACGGTCTCCGGTTATGAGGTCACTGGTGTACACTTGCACCTGTCCTGCTGTGCAGAGCCGAAGCCCTGTATTTATGGATTTTGCAGCAGAGTTCAGCCAGAGGCTAGTCCTTCCCGAAATCCAGTTCCCAAAATATTTGCAGATATTTTTCAAAATGTAGGAAGCATACCATACAAAGTTCTTTCTGTAACCCAAGAACAATGCTTTTGGTTAGTTTTGAGGAGGTCTTTAAATTCTGTGTCTTGGAGGAGGATTCAGGTTGAGCTGTCCTTGGGAGCTGACATTGAGTAGTTATGATTTCTAAAATTCCCAAACAATTTAGTTCCACCTTTGAGGAAAAAGCAATCATTAAAGTTCAATTAAATAAGGGTAACACATCAAATCATTGTTCACTATAATATCTGAATCCAAACGATCATCTTCTATTGCCAAGCACCTCAAGGAGAAATGAGACCCAGGACAGGTAAACTGCTGAAAAAATAAAAAAAAAATTCCTAGCATGCAAAGGCAGTTAATAAAGAGGTAAGTAGGAAAACTCATTGCTGGATGGAGTGAGTCTCAAGGGAAGAAGGAAGGCACTCAAGCAAGCTTAGTGGCAGACTTAACTCAACAGCCACCAATTTGTATTTCTTATTGTGGTTGGATTTTCCAGTTGTAAAATAGTTTCTGCACTTGTTAAATGCAGTCAATGCACTTCCTCTTCTAAGGCAGGCATTTTTACGATGTTGTCAGAGCATCTAGCTGGAATTCAAAGGATTCCTTGAGTGGACATGCATCCTGTGGGTCAACAGACTATGTTTTCCTGACATCATTTAAAAACAGAGGAAACCAGGTGTGTTGGTTTCAGGGGGTGGGGAAGAAGCAGGAAAGACCAACAACCAGGAGCATGCAGCCTGCAATGACACCAGATCCTCATGTTCCACACTGAATTCTGATCTCCATTTACTATTTCCTGAGCAACTACTTCCTTCAACATATGCCTAAAATACCATTTGTAACCGCTACGCAGCATTCTGTGGAAAGCTATGACTATACCACAATTTATTTAACCAAGATCCTACCACAGGACACAGAGATATTCACATTTTTCAACACTATTTCCATGAGCGTGACAATATCATTACCTTTTTTTTTTCCTGGTACCAGGAAAAAAGGGGCACTTAACCACTGAACCACATCCCCAGCCCTTTTTCAGTATTTTTATTTAGAGATAGGGGCTCGCTGAGTTGCTTTGGGCCTGGCTAAATTGATGAGGTTGGCTTTGAACTCCCAAGACTCCTGCCTCCCAAGCCACTGGGATTACAGATGTGCACTACCATGCCCAGCTCCATTTTCTTAAATTTCTAGAAGGAAACTTAGTACCCTATCAAAATGGACTCTCCTACCAACACTGTGCAATCGGGCCTGTTACCTTCTACCCTGAACTACAATGAATATAGGGTTAAGATCACTATAGTCTCTTAAGGGGGAGTTCATAGTTACTTTAATTTCCCTGACTGCTTATTAGTGATGATTACTATATTTTCATATAGTATATTGATCATTTATTTGGGTATGTTACTAATACTGCTCCAGTTTATGTACCTATCAAACAGAAATAATAATGTAATCTATATCTCAAAAGAACTGTTTAAAGGATTAAATGAGTTAATACATGTAAAATGCTTCTAGCAATGCATGGAACACAGAGACTTTCAAAAAATGTTAGCTATTGCTATTGTTTATACTTTTTAATGTATTTCTGATATGGGGAAGAAATCTTCCTTTGAGAACAACAGAGCTTACACTGGTGGTTACATTCTGTGAAGAGCAAAGATGAAATAATCATCACTCCACAACAAAGAACTACTGTATGTGCCCATGTGTAATTCTAAAAAAGGGGTTGGGGTCTCCCTCCCTTCATTTATTCAAAATGTCCACTACATTAAGGCTATTTTTCTGTGATATAAATTGAAAAACTATTATCTTTTAATAATAATAATAATTTTAACTTTACTTGCTATTAATAAAGCAATTACAGTTCTCCCAGAAATTTTAACACAAAACAAATCCCAAGGAGAAGTTTGGTTAAATAAATCAAGATACACTGTAATATGTAGACTCATGAATCAAGTAAGACCAATATTTTATATGCCTACATAAAACATGGAACAAGGCTCAGACAAAACAGTGAAAAATATATGCCAAAATGTTAAAAGTAGTTAGTACTGGGTAGTGGGATTAAAGATAATTTTAATTTTCTTAACTATATTTCCCTTAGTTTCTTATACAGAGAACACTCTATTTTTGAAATGAGAAATTTTAAGTATTTGTACAGGTGGGATTCCAGTGTGGTTTGCAGTTTCTTGGACTCGGCAAAGCTGCCTGGCAAGACAGATCCCTCTTGGATAACAAGGTTCTCCCCACAGGAACATTCTTAGGACAGATCTGGGGGAGAGGCATCTATGGGCTCCTTGAGCTCTGAACCTGAGCTTCCTCTCTCCTCATCCTCCTGGAGATGGTCAATGGCCCCGAGTGGACTTTGTTCCTTGCTCACCACCCATCAGAGATGACCCAAGGCTTTCAAAACAAAGCTTGGAACTGTTGATAAGCACACTCACGTCCCAGCTTTCCTCCAGTTCTGCCCCATGCCACAAACCCTGGCATCCCTACCCAGACTCAGCCCATCCACTGAAATATCCTTCCTGCACTCACTCAAGCTCACTTTCTCCAGGGGTTTCTCCCTGCACACCTCTGTCCCCCCATCTAGCCCAGCATTCTGCACATGACCACAGCTGTTAGCCCACTCCTGCCCCTGTGAGCAGGATGGGTGGGATACAAGACAGTCAGGGGTGGGAGAAAAGTCCAGAGAGGACTTATCTTAGGGCATTCTTAAAATAAACATCAGCTTCACTGAGGTATAACTGATATACAATGTACTGTACATACATAAGTTATATATTTTGCAGAGTTTTGAGATATGTATACAACCATAAAACCATGACCACAATCCAAGAAAATAAGCATATCCATCCCTCCAGAAAGCCTCCTCATGTCCCTTTGTAGTCTATTTCTCCTAGCCCACCCACATATCCCCATCCCCTCTCCTGACAATAATGGACCTACTTTCTACCACTTTAGATTAGCCTGCATTTTCTATGTAAATGAAATCATACACTTTGAATGTTTTTTTATGTCTGGCTACTTCTCTCAGCATAATCACTGAGATTCACCGAGGTTGATGCATGTAGGAATAGTTCATTCCTTTGTATTCCATTGTATGGCTGTAACAGTTTATCCATTCATCTTTGGTGGACATCTGAGTTTTTCCAGCTACTGCAAATAAAACTGCTGTGAACATTCGTGTAGATTTTGTCTGTATATATGTTTTCATTTCATTCCTAGGTTTTCTAAGCAAATATCTAGAAGTGGAGCTCCTTGATCATATCATAGGTCATAATAAGACTCCATGAAAGGGCACTCTAATTCAATTTTTTCTAACAATTGGTAGACAAGTACTTAAACACACCAGGGGAATATTCTCTTAAAATAAAAGATGCTGAGTCATCTTACAATGGGAATAATCATTCTCTGTGACTTTAAAAATTCAATCTTCACACTTCAAGTTTTTTGAGTGAGTCATGCCTATCTTAATTACAGTTATATAAAAAGTTGTGTTTAGCCTGCTGTCCAGTTCTGCCACATTGTGCTTTATTCTTTTCAGGATTTGGATGGTACCATTAATTGCTTCTTTCTCTGTGATCCTCTACAGTGGTATTGTGAAAAAGAGCATGCCACTGAGATTATAATGAGAGTCTTAAAGAAGGACCCTTTCTTTGTATGTGTTCCAACAAAGAATGTAACCACTCGTGACTTTGGTTACTTTAACTTTTCGTGTCTCTGACAGTCACCCTATCATCACTCACAATTAGATGGAAGATTTCAAAGATCTCCTGTTTAAGAAGTTATTCAGCAATAAATACAACATGAGCTGTTGATAAAAAAGCAGTTTCACATGCAAATATCCATCTTGGCACTTGGATCCTGGACTTCTCCAACTTCAATCTAGTTAAATTCAGAACACATAAAATTATACAGTTTGTAGAATATATATGTAAGAGCAATTCAGAACACCGAAGAAATTACAAGAAAACCCAAAACATCACGACAAGCTCTTTGGTTCTATTTAAACTTTAAAAGGTTGGGTTTTCTGGTAAATACTGTATTCAATATTTGGGAGGCACATTAAACTAC
This sequence comes from Callospermophilus lateralis, assembly GCF_048772815.1. NCBI lineage: Eukaryota > Metazoa > Chordata > Mammalia > Rodentia > Sciuridae > Callospermophilus > Callospermophilus lateralis. The sequence continues at coordinate 43,486,848 of NC_135318.1, read as the reverse complement.
ACAATTTGCTGTTTTCTAAACACAGTTTTAAAAGAATCTGAGTAAAATAGCATAATAGAGCTAAACAGAGGCTGACAGTTTTTATTATTTCTATTAACTTTTCTGGTCTAGTTTATACGAGCCAATAAATTTCATTCTTATTCCACATGAAAAGAAAGGAAATCCACCCAGTAGTCAGTCACTATAGGTTGGGACTGTATTGGCTGGAGACATAAGACAGGTGTCCATGAGTCCTCATCATGAAGACTGCTGTGATTTACATAAATGTTCCAAAACTAAACTTTTGAAGTAACAAAACCCAAATCCCATGTAAAATGTTACCAGCCTGCTTATGTAGGGAGCCATCTTCACAGCAGTAAATCAGGCAGTGCAAAGGGAAGTAGGTTAGACACCTGCCATGAGATCCAGGGGACATAGAGCCTTTGAAACAGGCGTTAAGTACAACTCCTGAGATCAAAGACTTCCTCTTTTAGGAATGTAAGGATAAAAGGTGAATTCAGATAAATATTGGATGCAGTAATGCTCATCACTGTTTTTATAGTAGCAAAAAAAAAAAAAAAAATTGAAGACAACCTAAACTTTCAGTAATAGAGGACTGCATATCTACTTTATACAGGCATGAAATGAACACCGTCTTCAAAAAAATTTTCAGCACGGATTCAAATAATAATAAAATGAGCACAATTATACAAAAACACAAGTATGGTGTTAAGTATGTGTGTGCACATCTGTGAGCAACTGTGGGTTAACCAGACCAGGAGGAAGTATCTCAAAATGTTAACAAGGGTTAGCTTTGGGATTACAGGAAAATTCTTTAATGTATTAATTTCATAATAGGAAGTTATCCTTTTTTAATTACAGTAATCTTCAAAGCAAATATTTTCAAAGTTGTTGATTCATTTGCTTTTGCAGAGCTGGGGACTGAACCCAGAGCCTGAAGCATTGCTGAGTTACATCCCCAGACCTTTTCTATTGTTAATTTTGAAACAGGGTCTCACTAAATTACTCAAGCTGGCTTTTTTTTTTTTAACCAATTTTTTTATTAGAGCATTATAGTTATAAATGGTATTTTAGTTCACTTTGCCAAAAATCACACATTCAAGATATTTGATTTCAATCCCTACTTCTCTCAAGCTGGCTTTGAACTTGATGATCCTCTTGCCTCTGCTTCCAGAGTAGCTGGAATCACAGGCATGTGCCACTGTACCCAACAAGGTTTACTTTTGTTTTTTTTAAGTTCTTCAAGTACCTCATTTCTTTGTAAACATCTAAATAACAAAATATGTTCACTGGTCATGCTGAATATCTGCTTCTGTAGGGAACTGTAAGGAAAGCCTAATTAGGAAAAAAAAAAAAAATCCAGATTTAGAAAAGAGAAATAAGAATCACCCAAAAGTCATTCTTCAAACTACATGATTTTCAACAGGACTAATTTAAACACGTTTGGCTACAAAGGATTTAAAATATGATATTCATAGCTGGAGGTGTAGTACAGTAGTAGAGCTCCTGCCTAGCATGTGCCAGGTCCTGGGTTCAATCCCCATCATCACAAAAGAAAAAAACAGTGTTCAGAAGTTTACTTTGCATGGCAACCTGTCAGGAACACATTTACCCCAAGTTCTGATTCCTACATAGTATGACCTATACTTTCTGATCAGTTCTTCACCAAGAATGTCAATTACCACAATAGTTCAAATCACAATATCTAATTGGTAATGAAAAACTTTCTATCTAATTGTAGAATAATCAAAAAGAGAAACTATATGAAAACTATAAAACCCTACTTAAGAATGCAGGTGATCTCTGACCCTTAAATGTGGACTTGGAGACTTCCACAATCTATCACTATGTGATAGAGAAGGTATACCCTCATGCAGCAAGCTGATCATCAGGGAATTTTCCTATCACTCAAATTTATTATCAACAATTTTTTTAAAAAATTTTTGTTTTAATTAGTTATACATGACAATAGAATGCACTTCGATACAGTATATATGATGGAGTGTAATTTCTCATTCTTCTGGTTATACATCATGTAGAATCCCACTGGCCGTATAGTTATATATGTACATAGAATACCTACTATCCTTCCTACCCCTATACTTTATTAACAAATTTTCTGGACCCCGATTTTTTTCTTTCTCTTTCTTTCTTTTTTTAAATACTGGGGATTGAGATGAAGCCCCAGCCCTTTTTATTTTTTATTTTAAGATAGGATCTCACTAAATTGCCCAGGCTGGTTCAAACTTGCAATTTGCTGCCTCAGCTTCCCAAGTTGCTGGGATTACAAGCATGTGCCACCATGCCTGGCCATTTTTTGAAATGTGACCACTGGTCCCCTAGTATCTTTTGTTAGAGTCTGTAAACAAGTCTGGATGGCGCCTGGCATTTTGCCAGAGGGAATGGTTTGTGAAGTAATGCCATGGAGCCATTAAGTGTGGAGATTCCTTATTGGTTGGCTGCTATATCTAGTTTATGTTAATTAAGATAAGCTGTGTGGAATGTATAAATACCTCTGTTGTCCTACAATAAACGGCTCCCACTCCTGCTGTATCAATCTACACAAGTTGCTGGTCACCTCATCACCCCCACCCCACCCCCCACACCTCACACCCCCCACCCTCCCCACCCCCAATTATTTTGCTGCAGACGGACTGCGGCAATCTTTGACTGAATTATTGTCACAGCCTCCTTCCTGGTTTCCTACTGCCCTATTGAAATTCATCTCCTGCCATACAGCAGTTCAAGTGAACTTTGAAAAGTTTGAAAAACACAAACTTGCCCAAAATCTTTCAATGCCCTGCTTCATCTTTTGGCTTTTTGCCTTACCTCAGCTCCCTTTACTCCATAACACTCCCCTCCAACTTGGCCATAGAAGAACAGGTCCCCAAAGCAGTTTTCTCTTTGCTAGGTTTAATGCATACAGTTCCCTCTGCGTGTGACTCTCCCACACCCTAACCTTTCCACCTAGGAGGAATTATTCTTCAAGAGTCATCTCCACCTCCTTCATAGAGCTGTCCCTAGCCTCCCATCTGGCATCTACCTGAGTAAGACACACCCCTTCTGTGACCAAGGCAAGGACCAAGACACCACAGCCTTTACCTGTGGAGGGTTCCCTGTTCCCTCCTCTGAACACTCACTCACCTGTCTCGTGTTGTACCCAGTGACAGCACAGAGCCCAGCATGTGGCCACTGTTCACCATACTGGCTGAAGCTCCTCACCCTTCTATACTGCTAAGGGGGCCCTCCAATCTGGTGCAGCAAAACAATCATGGCGGGGAAACTCAGACATGGCAGATTAGTAAACTACCCAGTAACTCCAAAGTGCTCATTCCCCATCAGAAACTTCTAGAGAACTGACCTCTGAAAGAATGAGAGTTCTTTCACCACCTCAGTGGTTTCATGTGTTCAAATTTCCTGTTTTCCCTATTTTGTGTCCCCTCCCATTAAAGCACCGAAGAAGACACTTTAAATACTTTCTGAATTAAAAGATATGTTTACAATCCAAAAACTTGTATCCTCTGTATCACTACCTCAGCAAAAGCACGTGGGTGTGGCTTGATGAGCAATCAGCCTGAACAGCAAATGCTGAGGGGTTCTTGGAAACACAGCTAGGATTAAACATACCTTAGGCTCATACAGGATTGTACAGATTCTCTCCTTGATCCAGGAAAATTCAATTGATAAAAATTATGGTGAGAAGGTAATTTCAAAGAGCATTTTTCTACAAATCACCAACGTACTCAGTAGTATTTTTGCAAAACATTCCCAATTAGAGATTTCTGTATGCATGCTCTTTATAAAAGCTTTCAATCTGAAATTATATCAGCTCTCAAATCAGAATTATGATTTTAAAACTCAACAGCTCTCATCTGCATATTGCCATATATTTCTCAAAGTACTTTCAAGTCTGTCATTTTATTTGATACCTTTTTATCACTCATTTCTCAGTGTTGAATCCAAACATTAAAAGTTCTTTTTCTTAACTTTCCATTCCCACAAAATTGGATTTTTATTTTAGCTTCTCATGGTAACAAAAGTCTTAATAATTTTTGCCACACTGGAAATAAATACGGTATACAATACATTTGCTACGACTAGTCCCTTTACAAAATGAGTCCTTTGTAAGATTAATAGCTTCATTAAAATTGAAAGTAAAAAAAATGACTCATGGAAAAGTGTGAAAAATTCTGTTTTTCTTTTTTTTCCTGCCCTATACAAAATGTGCCATCTGGAGTTATTCTGTAGCCAAAAATATATCAAGAGATAGGACTTTTTTTTTTTTTTAATGGTGGGAGAAGGGGGAAACTAAATTACAAAGAAGACACCAGGATGAGATAATGCACGACACTGAAACCTGAGGTAAAAACAGGCCTGAAGAGCACTCTCTAAGCTCATACCCAGCTTGAGTGACCACACAGGACCTGTGACACACCACCCTTTACAATGAAGCAAGAGGCAGCACCCTGGGAATGAAACAAGAGAACTCAACTCACTGCCAAAAATAAACTGAAAAGAAGCAGATTTTAGGAATAAGACTGCAGTATGAGTCAGATGCCACAAGCCTAAGGTGAAACCAGAGAGCCACCGTTTCTCAGGGGTTCAAAGGACCTTAGAAGGATCCCTAGTCTTGTCTTACATCTGGCTGTATCTGACTGTAAGGGAATCAGTTCACCCCCCCAATCCTCAGTTTCCTCATCTGGACACTGAAGAAACATAATAAGGCCCAAACTCAGCTGCTCACCTAAATCACCTAGGAATTTCAAAATACAGATTCTTGGGCCCAGTGCCTAGAAATTCTTATTCAGAGGGATGTGATATGGTCCAGAATCTCAAGTGGTTTTTAAAAGCTCTTCAAGTGGTTCTGATGGTCACCTCTGGAAACCACCAAGCAAGATGACCTTTAAAGAACCACCTCATTCTTTCATTTTAACTACCATTTAATCTCATTGCTGAGAACCCAGATCTACTTATTTCTAGATTTTTTTCTGTATTGTACTAAGAACTGAAAGGTAGCATGTCAGAACACAAATGTTCAAAGGCAAGGAGGTAAGTTTTTTACTTGTCCTTTAAAATTCAATTCAATACAGTTATTTGAAATCCATAAGCAAAAAGGACCAGCCGCACTATAAAGAGTTGAAGCAGGACGGCTCTCTACTATGGAAGAGGTTGAATCATCAATGCTTACTTTTCCATTATTCCACTTAGCATTTTTTTCATTCCTTCCAATATTCCATTCTCCTGTTTGTAAGAGAAGTTAGCATTTCCTACCTAGTTCTCTGAGCATAATGAAAGAGAATACAGAACACTAAGCAAAATAAAGGTGTTGAATATTATTCAAAATGGCAGGAGAGGGTTAATAAAAGCCTAAAAAAGCTGTGACAATGGAAAGGGAAGTGATGGCTCTTCTCTTCTAGCAGTCCAAAGCAGGGCTGAAGTGAGCAGGTGAAAAACATAATTTCTAAGTTTATGAAAGTCAAGGGGGGTGGGGAGATGATCACTTATTTCTCAGAACAGGCTGTCAGAGTGAGCAGTTATAGATTGCCAAACAGATATTTGGAACAACCCTGTCAAGGACACTTACCTGACAGGTGAGACAAAGAGAGGAAATGGGGTCTGTAAAGAGAACTGATATTCCATCCTTGACCAACTGTAGAAAATGACAAAACAGGAAAAACTCTCAAGTGACTCATGGGGCCCATGAAGCCACTGGGGCTTCCACTCTTGAACTGTGTTATGGTTTGGATGTGGAATGCCCCCAAAAGGTCATGTGCTGAAGGCTTTGTTCCCCAGTACAGCAATGTTCAGAGGTGGGTCTTTGGGGAAGTGGTTGGACCATGACGGATATGACCTCATCAAGTGATTAATCAACTGATAACTGGATGGACTACTGGGAGTAATGGAAACTGTAGACAAGTGGGGCGTGGCTAGAAAAAGTAGGGCCCTAGGGGTGAACCCTTAACGATGCCTTGCCCCCCCCACCCCACTTCCTGGCTGCTATTGAGCTGAGGAGTCTTCCTCCGCCACACCCTTCTGCCATGATGTTCTGCTTCACATGGGCCAAAAGCAATGAAGCCAGCTGCCCATGGACTGAAACTGTGAGCCCCAAATAAATTTTTCCTTCTCTAAGTTGCTTTTCTCAGTATTTGCCATAGCAGTGAAACGCTAACACAGCATGCATTTGACCATGTATTCTCAGAGTTCTCCCTACCCATTCCCTGTGCCCATAAATATTTGGCACTTTCTCCTTCAGTAGGCTCAGAGAAAACAACAGAATTGTTTCTGGGGAGGTGCTAATATTCAGTGAAACGTAAGAAAGAGGAGGCAGGACACAGAGCCTGAAGGTACTAACTGGACTGCCAGTCTCAAGATGGCCTCTCCATAGGAGGTTGGCTCACTCCTGCTGGAGGCAAATTCTCCAAAGAGGACTGGACTGAGGAAAGCACAGTTTTAAAAAATCCACATTCTTAAGAAAAAAGGTACTTTGGATTAGGCAGAGGGGAAAGAAAGGAGGGGAGGGGATAAAGGGGTAGGTAAAATAGAACTATTACCCTATGTACATACATGACTACATGACTGGTGTGTTCTACATCATATAAAACCAGAAAAATGATAGGTTATACTCCATACGTGTATGTGTCAAAATGTATTCTACTGTCATGTATAAATAATTAGAACAAGTAAAAAAATTAAAAAAGAAAATCCATATTCTTTAGCATATTTCATTTTTCTCTAAACCTTCTCTTTTCCATGACCCTACCCTACTTGAATTCTGTATATATGTCTGAATAAACATGAGTAAATATTTCAATCCCTCTGTGCCCTGGTCCCCCAGGAAGATGGGGGCTCACAATGGAACATTATTTCACTGGAAAGGTGTGCTAGCACTGTCCTTGTGTCCCACAAAAGACAGACAAAGGTGAGGTAATAACCAAGGCCAGCTTTCTTCAACAGAAGGGATATAATGCCCTCTTACCTAGTCTTACCCCAAATACTCATGCTTCAGGGCATTCCTCAGCTCTGAAGAAATAAAGCTGTATTCTTTCTTCCCTAGCCCGGGCCTCCTCAAATTCACCTTTGCCTGCCCTAGGTCCTTATCACTATCCTCAGGCCAGCCTGCTTTTCTAAACGGGGCCTTTCTGTGAGACGTGACACATAATCCATCGCACCAACTGTTCCAAGGCTTCTGGTGCCAAAAAGACCATTGAGAAAAAGGCTGCTTAAAAAAGTATGTGGTAACTCAGACCTGGCAAATCTTGTTGGATTAGCTCTATTCCAAGCCTGCCCTTCCTGTGTCAGACTTCTCAGATGTTCACAGCTCCTCCTGTGTTGTGTTGACATCCTATAGCCAACCTAGATCCAGGCTGTCCAACAGACCTTTCTGTCACAATGGAAACATTCTATCTCTGCACTGTCCAATGAGCCATATGTAGCAACCAAGTATATAAATGTGAATAGTGTGACTGAGGAACTTGAATTTTTGTTTTATTTAATTTTAACTAATTCAAATATAAGTAGCTACCTGGTGTTTATGGCTACCCTACTGGGCACCACAGAAGAGGCCATAATTCTGAAAGCAGACTAGATGATACCATGCAACTTGGAAGTATGTTAAAATCACCCAGGAGCTCTGACAAACCCTGGTGCCTGGTCTACCAGCCAGACAATAAAATTAGATTCTCTGAAGGTGAGACCCAAACATCTACATTTTTTAAGGCTCCTTGAGTAATGCCAATGTACTGCTAAAATTAAGAACCACTGCTCTAAAATGTGAACACTTTTACCATCAATAGCAAATCCCTATCCAACAAGACACTTTCAAATACTAAGCCATGTAAACTACTAGGTCAAATATTCCAGCCATCTTGTAAATAAATCCTAGGATACTATGACAAACCTCAAGCTTGTTAAGAGCAAAACCACATCCAATAGGAATGGGTCACTAAAGGAAGTAATGAGGATAAAAGGAGACAGCTCAGAAAATAAAGGAAAAAGAGTTATCAGGTAACTGTCAACATCTAATGCCTAGCTAGCCCAAATATATACAAATAATTTATTTTTTGGAGTCAATAGTTAACAGCAAAATACACCTCCAAATCTAGTACTTTGAACAAACAACTCTAATTGGATCCTTTCCCTTGGCTAAGCCACCCACATACTATCTGTGCCTAATAGTAAGCTCTTACCACACTGCATTTTTCTTGAAAAGATAATCTGAAACCTGTGTGCCCTTTCATTGGGCACATTCAATTTTTTAAACAGCAGCAATTTAAAAGCAGCGTCGTTCAAAAATCCGTTTGCTCTGGCTCACTCTTCTCCAGCAGCACAATCTCAGCCTTCACTTGCCATTACTGATTTCACGGAGGGTATCGTTAACCTGGTAAAGCTTTTTCTTGGAGACCTTACTTAACAGAGGCATCATACCCAGAGTGTAAAAAATGCAAACAGACACTCAGGTTTCTGCAGCTTCTAATCTTCCAATCAGCATTTCCCAAAGGCATGCAGTGCCCTTCAGGGTGACTGCTGGAAAGAGTTCCAAAGCTGATGCAGAAAGCTCACGACATTTTCTAGGCAGCACTACTGAAAGTCAAAAACAGGAAGAAGAGATTTTAAGGAGAGGAGTATCTGAAGGTCACTCTTAATGACAATAAATTTTGTTCCCTCTCTTTCAACGAGTGAAATATAATTGATCCAACATTAAATCTCCCTCCCTCAAATTATTACTAAAATAATTCTATCACAAAACTGAGAACTCCTGGAGTTGGCCAGGACTTCCGTAAGTCACTTGAACCAATAGACTCCCCTCCAAGGAGAAAGAGCTGGCCTGAGTCCATCTACACTCACAGCCAAGAAGTCCTCACAGAGCAAGTGTAATCCCTGCTACTGTGGCAAACCAGACTAAATTCCTTTTCATCTTGGCCTGAGTGGGCACCCAGAAGCAGCTACTCAGTAGCAACCTCTCAACTGTCCATCCCAATGGAGGACAGAAAACAAAAGTTTAACACAATACTTCACACAGGATCCAGACTTCACTTTTTTATATGCATCTGGATATTATATTGAATAGGGTAAACAGGTTTTTAGAGAGTATATGACTGTCAGTTAAAGCTGAATTTCACAATGAACTTTTAGTATAGGAACACGTGACATGAGACATACTCACGCTAAAGAAGATGTTTATCTGAAATTCAAATTTAACTGGGCATTCTGGTTTGATTTTCCTAAATCTGGCAATCCCATGTATCCCTATGCTGGTTTGGGGGTGGCCAACTTTGGAGACAGGTCAGGAGGAGGTCTAGTTTTGCCACTCCCAACCCACTCAGCCACTCTTGTATCAGCTATAAAAAGTGTGCTCTCCAGTAGATACTAATTAGCTACAATCTGATAAACTAGTGCCCCAATGCCCAACCTTCTCTACCTCACGGCTTCTAATTATATAACAGTCAGAAAAATAGGTAGCTGACAAAGCAAAAGTAAATTTTACCATCCTAAGTAAAGAAGGCTCAGATAAAGCAAGTAATTAAGTTTGAGTAGTTGCCATAAATGGAAGAAATCATTAGTAAATGTTATCATTCATCAATAAAAATTCAAAAGTTTCTATAGACAAATAATATGAAGATAGCAGAAAGCTAACTGAATATATAAGTGGTTATTGTATTAATTAAGTATCCTATGTAATACTTTTTTTAAATGACTAATTCTATTGAAGAGTTATCATATGCCAAACATTCCAAATACCTATTTTACTGCATTTAACCCTTAATTCCTTGGAAGTGAATATAATCATCAGGCCCATTTCCCAATGTGAAAAAAAATAAGACATCAAGATGAGGTAATTTGCCAAGATAAGAATGAATATATTACCTGCTTTGCCTCAGACAGTTCTAGTTTATGCCTGGTTGTCCTGGTACAGTTATGACCAGTCAGTAACTAGCAGAGGCAGGCTGTGTGGCTACAGAAACAGAACTCCACCACTGCTCTGGCAAAGCTCTCTCCCAAGTCTTACCTTCCATGGAAGAAGGTCAAGATGATGGGATTTCTTTCTTTACTCTTCCCTACCACATCAAAGATTTCCTATGTGGTTACAGAACAGTGCAGGGTGTTGGCGGCAGGTGAGGGACATGCTTTTTAGGACTGTCCTTCAACCCCTTTAAATCATTGCTATGCACAACATAAACCATATGTGGGCAGAGAGGACTCCTCCGTCAGCCTCCATGGACATCCCTGAACCTAGAAACATTTTAAACAACCAATCAAAGTAATATTTAACCAGATCCTTCTATTTTGGAATGACCTTCACTTTCCTTCAGCCTTACTGTAGAAGCCAGAGCACACAGTGATTATTTTCTTTAAGACAAAAAAATGGATATGCAGTATGTATGTACTGACCTTTAGTTCCACGCACAATGGGCTTCTCTATTTTCTCCCCAATAATGTTTTCATAAACTCTTTTTGTCCTTACCTTTATTATTGTGAATTTTCAAACACTTTATGTTCTCCCAGTAAATGTTTAACCATTAACGCTAGCTTAACAACACAAAAACAGCAAACGTGAGAAAGGGTTACTTTGGCTCAAGTCCTAGGCTCACCTAACTATAAAATTTTAAAATGCTTTATAAGTGGTCCCAATAAGCAGAGGAGACATACCTTTCAGGGTTTAGCACTCTGAAAATGGTCACAAGGACAGAGTTTAATTGTCACTGACTTGAGAGTGACTGTTTCAGCCTTGACACTTATAAGGCTGTGTGACTTCACCTAACCTCTCGGAGCTTGAGTCCCTTCCCTATACTGTGGTATGGATACACTAAGATCTACAGAGTCCTGCCCAGTGCTAAAACGTCCATTTCTATGTATTCTCTACGAACTTTCTGACCATGATGGGCAGCCTAAACCGAGAAAGCACTATCCTTCCACAAAACTTCCTAACCACAAGCTCCCCAGATGCTCCACACAGGTAGCGCAGGTAAGGGGACCTCCAGGCTGTCACAGGTGGGGAAACAATTCTTTCAAAAACCAAGGCTAACAGTGTTGAAACCCAACACATGCATCTGAGATCAACAAACACCAAATGAAATCCTGTACTTCCAGAAGACATGCCATAGGCAAGGGTCCTGGGACAGGGCCTGGGTGCAGCTCTGTGGTGAAGAGCAAGTAGCCCCATGTTTGTGATATTCCTTGATATATAAGCTTGACTCCTGTTGGTCCCAGGCCACTTGAAAAATGTTTTTTAGTGATTGTTTTGTGAAGGGTCACAAATGCTTTTCCTACAACAATACTAAAATTTATGAAAAGGTCAAGACAAGGAATTGTGGCTCTAAAGGGTTACTTTGGCTCAAGTCCTCAGATTGCCTTCAAAAGGCAAATGTACTAACTGTACTGACTTACAGGATGGAAACAGGGTGGGGCAGGGAGCTGCTGAGTTAACTGATGGATTTTTTTAAAAGTATCTCCTGTCAGGAAACAGCAACTGTCCTAAACACATGTTCACTCACAAAGGAAAAAAACAAGCAAAACAGAAAATGAAAACTTGAGTTCTCAGCCTAGATTCCACGTGATTTCTAGGAGAAACTGAATTCATCATTAGGAGGGGGAAAAAATTAATGGCACAAACTCCAAGGTCTGCGGAGTTCGTCATTACATGGTTTTACCCACACATACTTAATAAAACAGAGGGAGCTCCTTCTTACTTACTTTTATTACACAAGGTTTACAGCTGCATTTAAGTGAAAGCTTCCATACTGAGATTTCTTACATATGCAGGCATGAAATCCCTGGCAACAAACACTGTATTTGAATCCAGAGGCTTCTGGTGGAGAAATAATACCTTTTGACAAAGGCTGTCTCTTAGCCTCTCAGAGCCTTCATTTCAGTAGTGTCTCATTTCAGGACTTCTAGAAAAGTTTTATAGAGAATCAGAGAGAACCAAGAAAAATGTTGAAGGCAAAAAAAAAAAAAATGCTATGTGTTTGGGCCATCTGCTCAAACCAATTAATCTCTTATAACCACAACAATTAGCAGGCAGTGCTGGTTCACCTTCCTCCTATCCATGCTATGTTCTGAACGCAGAAACAGTAGAATAAAGAAAAGCCCTATGGGTTCAACATAGGAAGGTAACTGACAGTGACTAAATTTTAAAATCACTGCCTGCAATTTGATTTGTAATAATAGACAAAAGTTTAGTTTTTCAAATTACAAAAGAAACAATATGCTTACTGCAGAACACTAGAAAGAAACAGAAAAGCACTAAGACTAAAGGAAAATCAGACTCTCCAAATAGTTAACTTTTCTAACAAACAACAAAAACAAAGTTCCTTCCCAATGTAGGTAATAATTAAAGTGTAATTCTATGATATTTGCTTTTTGAACAGACTAAACTAGTGCAGATCAAGCATATTCTACGAAACCCCACTCTGAAAGGAGGCTACATAAAGTAAGAATTCCAAGGTCAGGTAAGTTTGGGAAATACCATATGCCATTCTCCCTGCCTAGAATGCCTATTAGAATATAAAGTCTCTGAGAAGTCATTCACTTAAGAAGTCTATTACATCTTTCTTAGCCAGGCATATTCCCAATTTATTTGACCAGGAAATGCCCTTTATATATAACATGTGTCAACATACTGCAAAACTAGTGCTTCAAAAAAGTAAATGGGAAATGCTGAGTTAGACCATATTATCTATACTGTTATTTACATTTAATTAGAAATGTAATTAATTCTAAGGATTACACATATTGGACTCTGGTCACATGAGAAGATAATTTCTGCCTGCATGGGGTGGGGCATGTGAATAGTTCTGGTCAATTAGTACAACTGAATACATCCCATTAGCCAGAGGGGAAAAACCTTGGGACTCTGTTGTCCTAGGACATATAGCATGAGTAATAAATACACTGCTGTGAGACAGCACCACTGAGATTTTGGTGATGTTTTGTTGCTACTGCAGCACCTGCCTCTTGCATGATATACTGGGGAAGAGAAGTTTTCTTAAACATATATGCATAAATGTCTATCTCAACTGGGAGTGACAAAATAACTACATATAGCTATATGTCAAGGACAGGGAAAGAGCAGATTTTTTTAAAAGGCCACTTTGGTCTACAGAATCTTAAATCAAGCACTGATGATCAGTGAGTTAGAATCAAACACCACGGTATTTAGTGACAAGCTAGAAGTGACCAAGGGTAGGGGTAGTCGGCCGTGAGGATAGTAGCATCATTGAGGGCCTGTGCTATGCCAGATCCTAAGAAATGATGTGCACAGATTGCTGCACTTAATCCTGACACTGTGATAGCTGGGAGACAGTAATCACCGGTATCATCTCCCTTTTAGGTAAGATAACCAGAACTCTATTATACTGTCTAAGATCATAAGGATTTTATAATTTGCTTAAGATCACATCAATTGGCAGTTGTGTACCTACTTCTCTGTATTCTTTTTACTACACTACTAGTTGGAATTAGTGGGAAAATCTAAATCATGATTTTTTTTTTTAAGTTTTAAGTTTCATCACTCTGAGGCACTTTGCAAGAATGTGAAAGCATTACAGAATCAAAAGGAGACAAAATGGCGCCACATAAAGGTCCTGAGACTATAAAGAATAAAATGTTCTTAATGATCAACTTTTTCATTGTTCACAAAAATCGTAGGCATTTCTCAAACCAGAATTTGCTCTTTCAAATTTTATCTAAGACTATTCAGACCATACCAACAAGTTCATTTTATTTTCAGCGAGCTGACAACAGCTGTGGAAACATCTAAAATGGCTAGCATTTCATAAACCAACTCATTACTCCACCTACCCATGGTATGACCTCCATGTGGTCTTCACCTGTCCACTCCACAGCCATCTGCAGCAGATTTCAGTAAAGTTTCCATCTGCCTTCACACTGCACAAAGAGCCAACTAAAACCCTGGGTCTGTTCTGTGCAATCCCCAACACATATAATCAAATTCCATAGATTTTTATGTCTGGAATATTTTAAGTGCTAAGCTTATTTGTTCCTTGTCTTATAAGCTTATGTCAAAATAGAGCACACAGATGAGAAGGAAAATAACATCCAATATGCATGTGTAAAATTAAGAATAATCGTTTTTCTAATTCAGAAAAGGGATATTCAAAAATTTTAACTTTCTGCCTGCTCATCTGAACTCTCTTTCAAGGTTAAGGGAGTATATACTCTAATCAATGGATGGTCTGAGGTTAAAAGTAACCAAAATAATCTCACATGAGTAGATCATATAATGGCATGCTAAGCAAAAACAAACTGGTAGTTTGTAGTTCATGTCTCCTTAACTCAGTTTACCAGTTACATTATCCAAGGATGGGTTAAAAAACAAAACAAACAAAATCACAGGACATATATTAAAGAAAAAAAACAATTAAAAAATGTAGAAGGCATAAACTCAATAAAGAAATTTTCTAACATGTCAACAATAACACAAGAGAGTTCATTTACCATCTAACAATGAAAACATCAAGACACCTAAAGAAACTTCTACACGTTTTCCACAAAATATTTTTCCACGCTATAAAAACACAAAATGTTTCTTACGTGATATAAAAACATGCTTAACTTCAAATCTATTGACCAAAGGGCATAATAATTATATTAATACTACATCTTCGCGTAAGTCACTTAAACAGAGCCAGAAATAATGTTTCTATATAAGAAATGGATGAGCAGACCTTAGAGACATATAAGATATTGAAAGTGACAAAGCAAAATTTAGGTAGAAGTTACTAAAAATATGAAGAAAGTGATTTAAAAAATTACTATCTGCATAATACCCTAAAGAGCTATAAAATTATTACAATTTGTCTAAATTTAATTTTTTTTGTAGTAGTGGGGACTGAAATCAGGATCTCACGTATACTATTCAAGCACTCTACCACTAAGCTACATCCCTAGCCCTAAATCCAAATTTTTAATGGACTAATGGGATAATTATGATATCTGTTAATGCTATCTTTTAGATTTTCTTCTAAGATATCTTAATTGGGGACTGGGGTTATGGCTCATAGATAGAGCACTTGCCTAGCACGTGCAAGGCACTGGGTTCAATCCTCAGCACCACATAAAAATAAATAAAATAAAGGTATTGTGTCCAACTACAGCTAAATATATATATATATATATATATATATATATATATATATATATTTTTTTTTTTTTTTTTTTTTTTTTTAAGTATCTTAATTGGAACTTGGGTTGTATTTAAGCCCCTCAAAGTTCACTCACTGTTTTCAAATATTTGACATATAATCTTTGGTTCTTATTTTATTTCCTCTTATTAATCCAAATACTGTATTTTCATTTTAACATTTCAACTTCAGAGAGACCAAACTAACTATTTGGCCAAAGCCACCTCCAGCCATCCCCCAACTATGATCACATCACCATCAGGCTTACAACCACACAGAACCTATCCCAAGAATGGCCCTCACTTGCTTTGTTTTTACTGTCTCACTTTAAAATTTTGCCTTTCTACTGAAAACAACTGAGAGACCATGGTTAGGAAGGTAATCAATTACAAACAAGAATCAAGTACTGATGAGAAACCACAATGACCATAAGAAGTCAAAAAAGCGGTCTGGGGTTGTGGCTCAGTGGTAGAGTACTTGCCTAGCACGTGTGGGGCACTAGGTTCAATCCTTAACACCATCTAAAAATAAATAAATAAAATAAAGGTATTTTGTCTATCTGCAACTAAAAACAAAATATATTTAAAAAAATCAGACCACCATTAGCTTGGTCTAAAAGATCCAACTCACACTGGTCCTCAAAATATATAACCAGAATATTAGTCAAACTAGGGAGAAATGCCTTATCTTATTGCTCAAAGAGAGATTAAATATTCATCAACTAAAGAAGGAGAACTGATAGGAGAGGAAAAAGTTAGAATATTTTAGTTGAAGATGGACACATACTTTTATTTTATTTATTTTTAGGTGAACCAGTTCCTTCCACAGGATAGTGTCCAATGCCTCTTATTCTGCCTTTACAGTATTTTGGTGTCAAACATCAATAATCCCATCAAACACATAAAATACAGGAATTTTTGTTTTAAATTTTCAGAGTCCCAATTTTATTCAAGCACAAAGATGGCATATTTCTCAGGGAGTAAAAAATGTGGGGTGGAAGAACTAAAAAGTGAAGTTTGGGATAATGCCTTACTGATTAGTCCAGTAAAGCCATGCACGGTGAGATGTTTTAAAAGAACTATTTGCCTGCATAAACTTATAAGATTTCTTTTAACTGTTGTACTAAACAAATAAACAACATTAAAATAAAGAGGAAAGCAATCACATCCATGTCTTCGAAATACATGCAGAGGAGCAATTTTGCTCGAGTGAAATGACAAGTTTAAAGATATTTTGTTAACCTGCAGCTAACTATTTTAAGGCAGGCCCAGGCTGCATTAGTGCTTGTCACACAGCTTGCTCCCAATCTCTTGGCAGTTTTCCAACACATTCCAACTTTTTATGCACACCCTTGCTGGAATCACATCCCACTTATCTCTAAAGGCATATCAAGTAAGATGTTGCCACATTATACAACCAACCTGCCATTTCTTCCCATCAGGTCACTTTGCACCACGCCTAAGGAAAAACAAAAAAAAATCAGACCACCACCAACTTGGTCAAAGGAATGCAATTCACGCTGGTCCTCAAAATAAATTACCAGAATACTGGTCAAAATGGAGAGAAATTCTGTTCCTTACTGCTCAAAGAAAGACTAAGTATTCATTAACTAAAGAAGGAGAACTGAAAGAGAAGGAAAAAAAGATAAAATCCTCCCAAAAAGGACACCTGGACTGCAGATGCTAAACCTGAGTCACGCTGCCACTGCCTGCATTTTAAAACACATTATTAATGGGGCGTATTTTAAAGGATAATCCCAATATTAAATGAGCTCCATTGCCTCTGTGAAAAGAACAATTTAACATAGCAATTGCATTTTCTAAAAGTCAGAGGACTCTCTTAAGTGTTAATATTTGGCCAAAAAAAAAAGTCATCTTCAAACGCAAACTGGATTGGTTAACCACTGGCTGTTACATTCCATTCTTGCTAAAAACATATTTAATTAGCACATTTAAGCTTCATGTTCTGCACAGCTGCACAACATTCCAGAGATAGGCCAGCTATCCATATACTCTTTACATTTATTTTTTTTAATTTCTTCTTAATTTTTAGTTGTAGATGGGCACAATACTTTCATTTTATTTATTTATGTGGTGCTGAGGATGAACCAGTGCCCCACACATGAGAGACAAGTTGCTCTACCACTGAGCCACAACCCCAGTCCTCTTTGCATATATTTGATACGGTTATTTTGAAAGTAGAAAAGATTGAGAAGCAGTTCTCAAGTATGATCCACAAAAATTATACTTATTTCATGTGGGCAAGTTTCCTTTAGCAAGAGGGTAGTCCAGGGGAAATACATACTAATATTAATTTTACAATGCAAGCAAACACACAATAATAAAATAATTCCACACAGTCAGAAAAATACGTAAAAAAAAAAATTCACTTACACACAAAAATAATCTTCTTTCAAAACAAGAAGATAAATCAGCCTGCAAATTAAACTCTTACACTTTAAGAATCAGTGAGATTTTTAGAGCTAGGAGGAAAGCTAGTGTTCTTCATGTCAGGAACACACATTAGGAAAGCAAAGTAAGTCTTTCAAACTGAGAAACCATCCCAATGAGTGTCAAGGAAACTCAGGAATTCCTTAGTTGTGGGTACTGATTTTATAACAAGCAAACAGACAAACAAATAAAAACCCTACCTTTCAAATAAAATAAACTGCAGGTTTCTTTCCTTCCCAAATGGCACACAGATCTCTCCGCTTCAGGACTGAGGCGCTTCCTCTGCTCCACCCCCAGGGGAGATAACTTGGGAATTTGAGGACAGCTGGCAGCACAGAGTTGTCAGTCTGCTATGAGAAGGACCAGGGCCCTCTCAGAAAAGTCACCTGACTGATACCTCTGGCCACCACTCACCTCCAAAAATAGTGACAGGTGTTCTTATCCAGTGAGAGGTCCAGCTAAGGCCACATTCCAGCCTCTTGCCCTCCCTTAACCTGCGCCACCAGGACCCCACGGCCCTTGCCTGGGATCACTACCATCTCAAGTGTCAAGGCCCAACATTTGTAGCCTCCTGGAGATCAAGAGGCCTCCAACCCAGGCTTAAGACAGCCCAGCCAGCACAATAACCATCAAGCATTTCCCTTGAGGAGTGTCCACCCTCTGCAATGAGAATGATTCCTATCAGGCTAGAAGTTTCTGAAGACTTCCTTATTTGGAGAAAAGAAGCCCACCTAGTGCAGCCCAACTTCATCACCCAGACCAGCTCAAAATGTCCCTCTCAAATAGCAAAGGTGCCACCACTGCCTAGAGTGTTCAAACCAAGAACACCATCTGCCACTTTGCCCAGAGGCCCAACTATCTCAAATGAAACTAGCAATAACCCCAAAGTGCCTAATGGAAATTGCTGAAAGGGGTCTTCTTTCTCTCCCAATGAAAGGGGACGACCACTTTCTTTTCCCTCAGCATGTGGGGAAGTCATTTAGTACCTACCTCAGAAAGGGCCCAATAAGGGGTGGGGTTGTGGCTCAGTGGTAGAGCTCTTGCCTAGCATGCGTGAGGCACTGGGTTCTATCCCTGGTACCACATAAAAATAAACAAATAAAATAAAGATATTGTGTCCATCTATTTATACACACACACACACACACAGAGAGAGAGAGAGAGAGAGAGAGAGAGAAAGAAAGAAAGGGCCCAACAACTAGAACCAAGGAAACAAAGAATGATCAGTATGCCACTTGTCTCGTCTGATGGTCTAGGAATTGGAGAACTGGCTTTCATAATCAAATATGTATATTGCTTTTCTTCTTGAAACCTATCCTAGATCCAAAATACAAAGACCTTAAGAAAGCTGAGCTCTAGTCTACACTTTCAACAATTACAACCAAAGCCAGCTGAGTAAAATTTATTACATGGAAAACCAAGATTATAATAACCACATCCATCCCATTTGTGACACATTATGGGGTAGCTGTTTCAAAGACTCTCTAAAATCTGAAGACACAAAGTAAAATCAGATGTTGTCCGAAGCATACAGAGATCTCTCTCAAGGGAATCAATGCAACTCTGATGGGAATTCCTTTCAAAACAAAACAGAAAGCACACATTATCTAATGAGAACTTAATTTCTGGTATTTTTCCACTGTAAAAAGATTTTATTCAGAGGGAAGAAATATCTATAATAACAAATTTTGGGTTCTCTGTTTCTTCACCATTTTCCTCTAATACCCCTACTCCTAAACAGCTCAAGGAACAGTGTTCATGTGACAACTTTAACTACAAACCAGTAATCAAATTTTATGTTTTGCCATGCTCTTGTATTAACGCATGATTATACAGACTGTTAAAAACTTTATATTTTTAGCATAAGATTTGAAAATTGACCCTTATTATATATTGGTAAGATGAGAAATATGCACAGAAGGGGAAAAGACTTCCAAAACAGAAAACAACGTTAACTGCCTGTTTCTGGGGTCCTAGAATACACAGGGATTTTAATTTTCTTTTTATGTTTAGCTTTTTTTGTATGCAATGCTGGGATTAAACTCCAGGCCTCTCAAGTACTAGGTAAGAGTTCTACCACTGCGCTACACCCCTACCCCTGTGTTCATCTTTATTTTCCACATGATCTACAATAAATGTCTATTATTTTGATAATAAAAAAGAAGGTCTTTTTATTTTTTATATTTTTGTTATAATGATTTTAATGGTAATTTATGGCTTTCTGAAGGCATATATTTTTATAAACCATCCATGAAACACACACACACAGAACACATATATTATAGATATTATCAGACACTGTCAAATATTCAGGCATCTTAAAGTATAAAAATATTTATTTCTTTTTAGTTGTACACAGTACCTTTGTTTATTATTATTATTATTATTATATTTATTTTTATATGGTGCTGAGGATCGAACCCAGGGCCTCGCACATGCTAGGTGAGTGCTATACCTCTGAGCCACAACTCCAGCCCCAAGTGATTTTTTTTTTTTTTTTTAATGAGCATTTTAAGACTATGTAGGGCAGGAGGTGCAGTTCAGTGGTGAAGTATTTGCCTGGCATGTGCAAGGACCTGAGTTCAATCCCCCAGCACAGGAGGCACAGGTTACATGGGGATTATTGCAACTCACTATGAAAGTTCCCCCATACTTTATATAAAGGAAAACGTTTGCATGTTACAGAGCAAAATAAATAAGCATTAATTTAAGGAAGAATCTGAGTTCTCCTTTCCCTTTAAGTAATATAAAGAAGGAAAAGGGCCATACAGCTGGTGAAGAACATTCCAGAAAAAATGCTCAGTCTTTTAACATTCAGATTTGGCCTTGAGGCAAACACACTAGAACAAAAATTATCTCTGAAAGAACCACACAAAAGAGTAGGGAAACAAGAAGAAACTTCAGCCAGAGCCAAAGGCTATAGCCATCAGAGGCTGATGTCCTCCTGGACAATGTTTTAGTCAAGCTCCCTTGTGGCCCAGTTCCTACAACTTTTCCCACACTCCATGGAAGTACGGAAATGCCAGAGCTCTCACAAAAAGCACATTAAATTAAGGAATGGAAAAATCCTTTAAAAATTTCAGTGTTCTTTATACCTTTAATATTAATTCTAATTTTCTATAAGTTCTGGTAGAAAAAAAAATTAAATAGAGCATGTATTTAGATGATTATTTTATTTATTTTTAATCCAGCTATAATGAGGTTTGCTCTGAAATGATAAGATATTTTTGCTATAGACCAAGAGTTTATTAAGTACTTCTCAAGGTCTGGAAAATAAGGAGAGAATAAATATAGAGAAGGTTTCATCTTCTCTATCCCATACCTAGAGATAACCACTGTAAACAGGCTCATGAACTTTCTAAGTATAAACATACTTCACTGTGCAAATTATACACTGAACATACATACTTCAAAATAATAAATTCTATTATATTTATATACCACTCTAAATTTCATGCTGGTTGATCTGTTGGGTAAAAATCTACAGTTTATATTCTTTATATATATTTTGCTACATAAATAGTGGTTTCAATTTTGCATATAAAACATTAAAATTAGGATGTGGGATGTAGCTCAGTTGGTAGAGCTCTTGCCTAACATGCAAGAGCTCCCTGGGTTCAATCCTCAGCACCACAGTAGGGGAAAAACAGATTAGAATTAAGAGAGAATTGTAGATTCTAGAGCAGAACATCCAGTGGCTCTAAAAATGATTCAGGTATTTACAGTTGAGAATTTATTAAGAATGGAATCATAACTTCTATAAATGAGTCAATCTTAAAAGCAATCTTGAAATTATAACATCTGATTTTCCTTTTCTGTAGTTATTTTGTTTAATTTCTGCAGTATATGAGTTAAACTCAGATCCTCACACACACTAGACAGGTACCCAACCATTAAGCTACACTCCCAGCCCAACATCTTACTTTCATATCTCAAAGTACAATTAACCTTTAAACCCTCTTCAAACAACCCTTTAGTTAAAGTTCATGACAGAAAAATACAAAATTCATGGAAGTAAATAAGTTAGTTTTGTAAGTTGCACTTTACAAAGTATTAGTACAGTCAGAAACTTGGACCATATGTAAAGTACTACTCCTTCCCAAACACTAAGGACAAATTGACTCATTCATGAGATTTATCTTCAAAATACTGTGCGGATATCAACACCCCATTTAGAAAAGTCTTAAAATAGTCCTTTGCCTCCCTTCATGGTAGAGATTATTACACAGACACACACACAAAAGACAAACATGATATGTTTGCATCATATATCTACATATGTATGCAACATATAACATTGCACAAGAATTTTTCATACAAAAAAGAAAGGTTATCACTAGAATTAGTTCTTCCCAATGTAAGCCTATAACATTCCCAAATGTTGAGACAATTCATTGAAAATATATCTAAATTTAGGGTAACTTTTATTTAAAAATGTTCACTTGGCATTTTATATTTCTGACCATTTTTCAATGAAGTTTAATGGTTGTGAAATCAGCAGCAGTGTTTGGGCTTCCAAAAGTGAAAACATGCATGTCAACAGAATTCCTCTGTTCTGCTAAAGTTTGCATATTGGAAATACTAAAGAATCCCACTCTTCCCCCTGTTTAAGCTGACTCAGGATAGTGTAGAGAATCAAGTCAGCATTCCAATAATTCCCAATGCCCTACCTTCTCTCAGACCTACACTTTAAGATTCTTACTCATCTTACCACTGCTCTTACAAAAAGTCCAGAGAAGTACAGATATGACATAGTCCTTTGAAATTTTAAACAGTTCCTTCATAATGATCTATAATTGGCCGGATCTTCTTTTTCTTTCCTTTTTTAAAAATTAAAGTGTTAACTGCTTTTATGATTATATTTTTAAAAAGTTCTGTTGGGCACAGTGGCGCACACCTGAAGTATCAGCTACTGGGCAGGCTGAGGCAGGAGGATCACTTGACCCAGGGAGTTGAGGGCCAGCCAGCAAGAACCTGTCTCTAAACAAAATATAATATTTTTAAAAAGGTCCTCAATGTCAGATATTATACTGTTTACTAAACCCTTTTGTATGTGTAAAATATTTCAAAACTTTAAATAAGAAACACTAAGCCACAGAAATTTTCTTTCATATAGGAAAGGAAATCTCCTATCAACCCAACACCCAAAATAAACCACTAATATTTTAATGTATTTCTTTCCAGCCTTTTACTTAATATAACTGGGATCATACTACACTATGTTGCTTTGCATACAAGTATTTACAATGGATGTCATGTGGTCAGCATTTTTCCATTCAGTAATATTCTTCCTAGCCACTATTTTAAGCACTATAATCTAATTTATAATATAATGTATTTAATTACGCTCCAGTAGAAAACATTTTTGCTGGTTCATGACTGGTGTTACTAAAAAAGAAATCCATGTTTAAAAAAACCTCTGTCCTTATTTTTAGTTATCTTTTTAGGTTAAAAAGCTATATGTGGGATTTCAATCCAAAAAGTATAAACATTTATAAGGTTTTCATTACACATATAACCCACTGTTTTCCACTAAGTTTGTATTAATCCAAATGCTCTCTTAACAGGTGATACAGAGTTCCCATCTCACAGCAGCACCAACACCATTATTTTTTTATTATTATTATTTGTTCATTCGTTAGTTTTGCAGTGCTAGGACTTGCACATGGTAGGCCAGGGCTCTATCACTGCATTAAATCCCCAGTCCCCACCCTCACCCCATAATAATTAAAGAGGAAAGTTAATCTATTGTTTTAATTTGTGCTTCACATACTGTTGAATTTGAACAGTTTAATATAATGATCTGCCTCCTTGGTTTCTTTTATAAGCTCTCTACTCTTACCCCCTTCTGAGATAAAAAGGTTTTAATGTTTTCTAGTTCTTTTTAAAAATAATTTACATCAATCAGATTTTCTTTGTAGTTTAATGACTAATATTATTTGCTGAAATGTATCTTTTCTGAACAAATCAAACAACTTATTCAAAGAAAACATGAAATTGAGAAAAAATAAACAAAAATTTTGTATTTTATAATCATTAACATTTATTATGATAGGTACTAAACAATCTCATTTAGCTTTTGGGGGAAAGAGGTCCTTCTGGAGACTGAACTCAAGGGTATTTTACCTCTGAGCTACATCCTCAGCCCTTTCTATTTTATTTTATTTTATCTTATTTTATTTTATTTTTTGAGACAGAGTCTTGCTAACTTGTCAAAGAGGATTGACCTTCCAATTCTGCCTCAGACTCCCAAACAGCTGAGATTATAGGAATGTGCTGCCACGCCTGGTCCACTTAGCTTTAATAATCCTAGGCGATGAGGTTTCCATTACGCATAAAACCCACTGTTTTCCACTAAGTTTGTATTAAGTTTGCATTTCAAAACTTGAAACTTGCCTTAGTCTCACCATCACTTTACAGGTGAAGATTTTGAGGCACAGACATCTTAGCAGCTCACTAAGTGTAAGCTGTGAGAATGGAGAACCCAGAGCTGGGGACCCGCTCTAAACAAAGACCTGATCATCATCACTATTGAAGGTTCTGCAACTTCAGACTTTTACAACCCAATATCTACCAATCTATTTCTGTCATCGCCAGTCGGGCTCTTTGTCATCATTTGAACTTAAACCCTTTATCTCCTTAGCTCCTCATTTACTTGTTCTGTCTCCCATCCATTCACCCTATAGCAGCTGGCATGGGGCTGGGCTTTGACAACCACTGCCCCATCTTTCCCCTTTCTCTCATTCCCTGGGACTTGGCTCCCTCAATTTCTGGATGCCACAAACACCTCTCTCCAGTCCCATTGCTTGTAGCTTCTTCCTCCTGCCTCACTGTGTTCTAAACTGTCAATGTACTGATTATTCAAATATCTTTTAATCATTTAGAAGTACACAGGATCTAAAACCTGGGTGCCAAAGCTGGAGGCACAACAGCACACATGAGGCTCTGGGTTTCATCCCCAGCATGGCAAACAAAACAAAACAAAACAAAAACAAAATCCTGAGTGTCACATTTGATCAATGGGTAGATTCTGCCTCAAAAATGTTGAAAAAGTTCCTGAGGCTCTCTTTCAACCCAGTGGAAAAACAGAACCATAACTGATCCCCTCCCCCAACCTCAGTCACCACCCAATACTGGGGATTGAACCTAGGGCCTTGCACATGCTGTATCTCCAGGCCTTTTTATTTATTTATTTATTTATTTTGAGATAAAGACTTGTTAAATTGCCAAGGCTGGCCTCAAACTTGTGATCCTCCTGCCTCAGTCTCTCCAGTAGCTGGGATTACAGACATGGACCATCTCGCTTGGCCAATGATTGTTTTTCATTTTTGTACCAGGGATTGAACCTGGGGAGCTTAACCACTGAGCCACACCCCTAACCTTTTTTTTATTTTTTATTTTGAGACAAGATCAGGATAAGTTGCTAGGGCCTCACTAACTTGCTGAGGCTGACTTTGAAATTGCGATCCTCCTGCCCCAGCTTCCCAAGCAGCTGAAATTATAGGCACATGCCACTCTACTTGACCCCATGATTGATTTTTTAATATTTGCCAGGAACAGAAAGCAGTGGTATATGTGCCATGTTTTAACCTCCACTGTGGTTTACTTTTATAAAAGTTTTTCATTTTATACAATTAGATATAAAACCAGAGGGCTAATAGTTTGCTGAAGTCTCATGTGGTAAGTAAAAAGTATTTTATCTTCTGTGTCCAAAAAGTATATTCTATATGCTAAAGTATATAGTTCTTGAACTCAGGAACTAGTTCCTATTCAACTTTAGGCCGGCCCACAATAGCAAATCCTGGCAAGAGAATGTATCCAATAATTCTTTATCAAACTGAAAATAACATTGCAAAGTAATTTCAGAGTAGCAGCAAATAGAGATTATTAATAATATAAATGCTTACTGGTAAAAATAACTGTTTATAATTAAGTATAATTATACTACTTTTAAGTACTAGAACCTAAATTGATGAAGGGTTTCAGTTTCTAGCAAGGGGTCATTACAGCCTATGTTAATACATAAATTCCATTGGTAACACAGACTTTTAAGAAACAGAAGTTAGGGCTGGAATTGTGGCTCAGTGGTAGAGTGTTTGCCTAGCACATGTGAGGCACTGGGTTTGATCCTCATCACCATATAAAAATAAATAAATAAAATAAAGGTATTGTGTCTATCTATTAAAATTAAATTAAAAAATTTGAAGAAAGAAATGGAATTAGAATAAGCTGTTTAATGGCTCTTCTGACATAAAACTGCTTATGTAGTTTTTGCAAAGCACACCAAAATGGATTTGTGGCTCATATAGATTAAATATTCCCAAGAGAGGAAAAGAATCATTATTAACTGAACATGTACTATGTGCCTGACACTGCATACTGCTGTCACATAATAACAATATAAGCAAGTACATAATACTTGATTTTTCTGATGAAGAAACTGGTCATGAGAGTAACTGACCCAAGGATAGTGACCCAGCTATAGTCACAAGGCTAGAGTACGATGGCAAAAGGATTTAGGCTTAGCTCTTTTTGACTTCAAAACCAATGTTCTTGCCAGGTGTGGTAGTGCATGCCTGCAATCCCAGCAGCTCAGGAGGCTAAGGCAGGAGGATCACAAGTTCAAAGCCAGCCACAGCAATGGTGAGGTGCTAAGCAATTCAGTGAGACCCTGTCTCTAAATAAATACAAAATAGGGCTGAGGATGTGGCTCAGTGGTCGAGTGCCCCTGATTTCAATCCCCAGTACCGCCCCAAATATATATATATATTCATTCTTTCCAAATTTTTGTGCAATAACAAAATCATCCTTACAACCTTAAACAAAAACTGACTATGACTCTCCTAAAATTACAAATAACAAATAAACAAACAACTGTTCATAAAAAGAAACCACAAAAAGGTTTTCTTAAACACACACACACACACACACACACACACAGCTGGGGTTGTGGCCGTAGAGTACTTGCCTTGCTGTGTGGGTTCAGTCCTTAGCACCACATAAATAAATAAAATAAAGGTACTGTGTCCATCTACAACTAAAAATTTAAACACACAGACACACACACAAAATAGGAGAGATTTCTTTAGTTGTAGATGCACAGTACATTTACTTTATTTATTTTTATGTGGTGCTGAGATTTGAACCCAGTGCCTCATGCATGCCACTCAAGTGCTCTACCACTGAGTCACAACCCCAGCCCAGGAGATAGTTTTTACAACACATACTATCTACAAGGGATTAGTAGGCAATCTACCTATAGAACTTCTATAAATCAATAGGAAAAGAAAAACTGGCAAAAGACTGAACTGGCACTTCACAAAAGAAGGAACCCTAATAGTTGATAATAAATTAATATTAAAAAACTTCAGGGAAGTTACAAACAAAAGTTTGAAATAACATTTCACTAACATCGACTGGATAAGATTTTAAAGCTGGGTAAATATTGTGGAACATTTGCAATACTTAACACACCACAAATGGGAACACAACTAGTACAATCACCCTGGGAAATACATGGGCATTATCTACTAAGATTGATGATACACATGCTCTGTGATCCAGCAAATTTCATACTCAAAGAGAGAGAGAGAGAGAGAGAGAGAGAGTGTGTGTGTGTGTGTGTGTGTGTGTGTGTCTCCACATGTGTACCAAGAGACTTATACCAAAACCACTCATAGTAGCCCTTTTATAGCACTAAAAAACCAGAATCAACTCAAATCTCCATATACAGCAGAAAGAAGAAATAATTTATGGGAGAATACTATATGCAGTGAAAATGAATAAACTACAGCAATAAAATGGATGAATCTTGGGACTATAATGTCAATCTCAAAATGCAATGTACTAGACTAGTGCCTTATTGGGAGGGGGAGACTTTTTCAACTTCAGAGGTATTTTATAAAAGAATCTAAAACACTGATTATAATCTAAAAAAATCTTTTTGATATTGAGTTCCCTTAACTGAAAGAGTGGAGGACTTTCTTATTTAATGTTCATACAAATCATTTAGGGGTCTTACTAAAATGAAAAGGCTGATGGAGAGGGTAAAAAGTGGGGCTTAAGAATCTGCATTTATAAAAAACTTTTAAGTGATTCTAATGTTGGTGGTCCAAGCAACTCATATGATATCAAGGGACATTATGAAAATGCCTTTTCCAGAGATGGTTAAAAACAGAAATATGGGTGTATCTAGTTGGAAAAACTTAGTTTTGCTCACCAAGGTAGAAAAAAGATTGAAGATATTACTTCTATAATGTCACCAGAAAAATCAGAGCACTAAACTAGGCCTTGGAGAAAATGCAAAGACTGTAAACTTAAGAGATCTACAGCGCTACAGAAGGGGCTTTTCTAGCAAGAGTATTAGTCCTTTCCTCATGGAAGAATGGTTTGCATTCTGAATAGTGTAGCCAGAAGAAATCAGGGTTATCATATGGAAATTCACAGAACATTAAATAAAGCCTGATTACAATGAAGATCTTGGTCAGGACCCCACATAGTTAAAAGAGAATCATATCACTACATGTAAAAAATAAATAAATAATTTTTTTTAAAAAATTGGCTTTAAGATTATTCCTAAATATATATTTTTAGCTGGGAGTGGTAGCACACACCTGTAGTCCCAGCTAGTTGGGAGGATGAAGTGGGAGGATTAATTGAGCCCAGGAGTTCAAGATAAATAAGCCTGGGCAACACACCAATATCCCATCTCAAAACATATAAATAAATAAAAATATGCTCGTTTAAGTAGTTGTAAAATCCTTCCATCTCAAAACAATACCTCCACATGGAAAGTGAGACTTTTAGACACTAGGACAAAGTAACTAAACTAATTCTTGCAGGAAGCTCTGTCAATGCCAGACCTTTGCTCAGGACATGTCACACTGGCAAGTGAGGTCTTCTCATTTGCTCCTAGAACATCAAGAGTTGTTACTAGCCCTGCCCAAGAAATCCTTTTTACAGGCCTCAACCAAGGAAGTTCACTAAGGGACAACAGCTCCTTCTCTGACCCAATACTTCTCATTGTCTCAGATGAAGGTTATCAAGACACAACAGAGTTATGAAGAGCTTAACTCAATAGAGTTCTGCACCTGGTGTGTAAGTCAGAACAGCTAAACCTCCATGACATCAACACAGGATATTTCTTACAACATAGTAAATCCAAAACACCAGGATAATCCATGCAAATAATACTCAAAAAGAAAAAAAAAAAAAGCCTTTAGCAACACGTATGCAACACCATTTTATACAAACAGGACAACAATGAAGCACAAATCAAGAGTTCCATATTTTAACTGCCCTCTATTAGAGAAACTCAAAATAATACACATACACCACACTATTTACATGCAGTTGTGTTCTGCACTGAGATTCATTCCGAGATTTTTTTTTAAGAGTAGACACACCCTTGGCGTTGAAATGCTGACCTTCCCTTCCAGTTAGCACATTGAAATTTCCTTTTCACCTACACATTTTAGGATCCTGGAATGACCTCAGGAATACATCCCATTTGTCATCCCATGCTGAACAAATGAAACATAGGGATGACATTTTGAAGGGAAATGTCCTGCGTACTAGCACACACTTAAACAGATAACATTAGGAACCATTTCATTCTGATTGGACACCAGCCACAGAGCCACCAGTAGTCTGCCCTTTTCCACCCCCTCCCCAGTCACATGTGTGCTTTTTTTTTTTAAAGCATAAGAAAATACATACAAACAAACATAAGTGTAGCCTATAACCATCACAATTCTGTTAGTCATGTCTGGAGACTTAACCTATTAAAAATCAATAAAATCTGAATACTAATTAATTACTAATCATGACATTGATCTACCCTAATAATCCTTTAAAAAGAATACAAATATGCAGTTGTACTTGACTTGCACAAAAAGCAAATGATAAAATCGCAAAAACAGGTTAAAAGAATCAATTACTATTCATCAGAAACATAAATTCCTTTGAAACAACCTATGGAATGCTAAAATCATTATAAATGTTCCCAGTAACCTAAGAACTAAAATGTATTAACTATTTCATTTTAAAATAATGATTTCCTATAGGAATTTTATATTTTCTTGGTACTGACCAAAGACAGAAGAGTGCAATAATGTCACAGCTGTTAAAGTCTAATTAAGAAACAACTTTTCACAAATGAAAAAATTGATGCACAGCTGGGTTGTGGTTACAGATTATGGGAGATAGACAGAAAAGCTGCGACTGCCAACCTGAATGCACCACTGCCTCCGCACACCACTGGGCCCTGTCCTTCTGCAGCCCCTCCCTAAGGCTCTGGTCCCTTGGTCGGAGATCAGACTCCCATCCGCATCCGCTGGCCGGCTCCTTGGGCCTGCATTAGCGCTGCAGGGCGCCCCTTCATTCGAGCACAGCCAAGAGGCAGGGCAGGAGGGGTCACCCCAAAAGAAGACTCTCCCCCTCACACCTAGGTGACCTGGTCCTCCAGCAGCCACATCCAGCTGAAGCAGCATGACAAGGTAGAAGCAGCTCCAGGCGCCAGCCAAGGGCAGCCCCGGGGCCTGGGTGGGGCCGGGCGGGGGCCGCAGGCGCCGAGTGGCCGTGCCAAGCCCCGCCAGCGAAAACTAGGGGAAGCTGCGATACTGCAGCATTGTGCTGCATCACGGCGAGGGCACCGCGAGCCATCCATCTTGCCAAAAACGCACATCCCCGCCCAAATAAATCCCACCGAATCCTTTTTCTCCTCTGGTCGAAGTACCCCCACACTCGCCCTCTCCTCAGTATCTGCTCTGGCTTTGACTGGAAAAATAATGGACAACGTTTTGTGTACTATAAACCCCCACCCCATCTGATGGCACCACCTGGCACCTCTCCTATCACAAAAACAAAGGGAAGCCCCCCCTCCAAAAAAAGGGGCCACGGGAGTGGTATGAAAGGTGACAACGAGAGGGGCTGCCAGCTCACCTCCCCAAGGCAGGCAGGAGGGTCCCCGCGCTGGTACAAACCTGTTGAAGAGACCGTGGACGGAGCCGATGGGCGGGCGCAGGCGGCTCGGCGCCCCGAGGCGGCTCACGCCCAGCCCTGGGAGAGTGGGGACGACAGGGAGGGCGGGGGGGGGGCGATGCGGAGGGGGTTGTGAGCGCGAGGAGGCGGCGGGAAAGCGGGAGGGGGCCTCGCGGCCGCCGCCTCCAGCTCAGCTGCAGCGCCGCACAGCCAGGACCACGCCTGGCCGCATCCCCGGCACCGTTACGCGCACAGCCGGGCCCTGTCAACGCCGCCCCCGCTCCCCACCCGCCAGGCCAAGGGGAGGGCACCTGAAAATATCCCCTTCAGTGGCCCACTCTGCATCCACCCTTGTGCCAAGGGTCGCTTCACGGGGTTGGAAGGAGAAGGGTAGGAGGAGGAATCGGCGCTGCAGCGCTGGGGATGGGGCCCAGGAGCCGCGGTACGCACCGCGGTTCTGTGGCCGCCACACTGCGGAGTCCGCCGTCCCCCGCCCCGCATCACCCGAGTTCTAATAAGCGTCGGAGACCTAGGCTCCCCGCGTCGCCCCCGCCCGGTCTCTGCAGCCTCCCCGCCCCCACGCCGCTCCCCGGGCACAGGGCAACAGCGGGCAGCAGCGTCCTTCGGCCCTGGGCCCGCGCCCCTCCTTCTGCCCGCCCGTCGCCGCTGCGAAGCCTGCCCGGGAGGCAGCCCCAGTGAGTTGGCATCTTCCTGCCTCGGGCCCCCTACCTACCTCCGGGGATGGGGTGGGGGCGCCGGGGTCCCGTCCTCCTCCCGCTCCTCGGCGGCCGGGCGGGTGGGCCGGGAGGCGACTCCGCGGGTCTGTCCGCGGCTGGGGCCGGGGCTCACAGGACGGGACCGCTGGGCGCTGGTGCGCGGGGCTGCGCGCTCGCTCCGGGAGGAGAGGCGGCCGAGGGAGGGACTGGAGGAATCCGCAGCCTGCACGGCAACAGCTGCACTGATTCCGGGGGCTGGACGGGCGCGCGAGGGGCGGGGGGAGGAGGGGAGGAGAAAGCCGACAGGGAGGGGGCGAGGGGCGGGGAGAGGGAGCGCGCGGCGCGCGGGCGCCGGCTCCGACTGCGGGCGCGCGCACACACACGCTCTCCCGAACGCCCTCCTCCGTACTCTCCTCTCTTCTCGCTCCCTCCCTGCGTAGTCCTCCCTCAGCTCCCGCTCTCAGCCCTGAAGCCAGATGCCGCCCACCCAGAGCCTCTTCAGCTCTGGAGCCGAACCTCGGGCGCGTCCACGCTTTCCCAAGCCGAGTCTCTTTCCCTGGCCCAGCCCGGACCTCGTCCCTAGTGGCGGGGAATGACTGATCCGGGTGGGCACCGCTGCTGCCGCTACCTCAACAGAAGGACAATGGGGGCTTTGTCCCCACAGCCAGCGAGGCCCAATTTCACGTTTAATTTGAGGCTAATTCGATTATCGCCATGGAAAAGGGCAGCCTAATTTTCTCCGCGACTTGTGCAGCCTCTTTTCGCCCGCGATGTTTGCGTTTAGAACGTGATGGAGAGTGTTGAGGGAGGTTTTAGAGTGTCTTTTGCTGGGTTGGCTTTAGATCTGGGTGAGGATGCCTTGTAGGTTCCGAGCTGCATTAAGGTAGATGACGCCTACCCTATCCGTGGAAACCCTGAGTTGGGAGAAGCCGGGGTTCTTACTCATGAGTTAATGTAATTAAGCTCCTTCGTGAATGATTTTTCACCCTCTCCCACCAGGGTAGTTGGAAGCAGACCCTACAAGTGGTTTATCCAACTCCTGCCTCTCACCTAAGCACAGGCTCAACTTGAACCCGAGGCCAAGTGCCGGCCCCTAGATACTCAGGAGTGGCTTTGTCCTACTGCAGTGGAGGCCCCCAAGACAACCTCAGGACTTGGGTTTTCCCTGAGACAGACTCTGGACATTTCCTTGAGTTTTTGTTAAGTGCAAGGGCCCCTTTTTCAAATGTTTGCACCCCTTCTTATCCCTCTACTACCACCCTGCCCCCACCAGCCTGCTGAGTACAAATTTTAGAACTACCACTATAGGGAAGAAAAGGTGGTGAATCACCATGACCACGGAATAGAAACCCTCTTTAGAAAACAGGGATGGAGAAAAATGGCTTTCTCCCTGCTCTGTGAGGTGCCCAAGACACACACTATCGGCTTTCTGAGAGTAGACTGCCCTTCCTGTTTGGAGAAGTCCGGGGAGCTTTCTCCCCCCAAGATCTGATCACCTGAATGAAAAATATGGGACAGTTAAGTAGCTTGGATCATGCAAATCGACAGAACTTGGTCTGATGGGTTTATTTTTTTGTATGTACTTTTAAAAGGAATACTTTAGAATAAAACTAAATGAAATTGTCACTGGAAACTGAAGATGATTCTTCTTTTTAGGCCTTCACCACAGTTTGTACTAAGGTTTACTTTTGATATATATAGAAAAAAATTAAGGAAAACAAATAATTAAAAAACAATATTTTTCTCAGAAAGTTGATCAATGCAACCAGAAAGTAAACTCTCCAAGGGCAGGGTCTTTATTCTTTGTTCATTTTATAGCAAGCACTTAGGGGGTTCTCAAGAGTCTCTCAAATAGAATTGAACAGAACCAACATAGAAGTTGCTGCCCTCCTTAGGTAATGCAGGAAAGCCATGAGAAATCAAAGTTGTTTCCTTTCACTTATTTACTTTTTACTATGGCCCCAGCACCTCCCACCCAGACAATGTTAATGGAATACCAAAGAAAACAACAGGCAATACTGGGAAATGCCACACTTCAAATTCTTCCAAAGCTATTCTGAAATGGTGACTCCAAAATGCTTCCTTTATCACAGATAACAGTATTTAAATAAATCTTCATTTGATGGATGACTCGCTTTCCCTACCCCATTCCACTCCTACTTAAGTTTTTAAAATTTTCTTCAAAAAGAAGGGCCACACACAACCTTAGAGCTTTACTCTAGCAAAGCACCAGTAATTATTCCAAAACTGTGAGACAAGTTTTCAAAATTTTACTATACATACTTGCTTTACAATTTCAAATTCTCATTCTACAGTGAAAAAAAAAAAAATCACCCAAGAGAGTGCAGGGTGACAATGACCAAAAAGAAACAATTCAAAGAATAGACAATCTAAATCTAGAGAGATTATTGGAGAAGAAATCTCTATGAAAGGCAAAAATCTACAAAAGAAAAAAAAAATTAAAGCTTTATTAGTGGTGGCAACTCAGAATTATTATTTCCAAATATCTCAGAAGCAACTTTGTTGAAGTTTATCTTCACATTACAATCAAGGCAAATTTAAATGACCCTAGAATTCACCAACAGTCTGTAACATATTGATAATCTCACTTTTAAAACTGTGTGATTACACATGACTTTGTCTTCATAGAAATAGTACGTTTTTACAATTTTTTTGCAAATATAAATTGTTACTTTAACTTTCCATTTAAAATGTAGGGAGAAAATCATATTAACATATACATTAGTAATGTTATGAAGCTGTAACACACACATTTTTGAAATCTCATAAAGTTTCCCAAATCAACAAAGGTTAATTTATTGCTGTATAAAATCAGCTGTAAACTGGCCATGGTGGTGCATGTCTATAATCCCAGAAGCTTGGAAGACTGAGGCAGGAGGATCAAAAGTTCCAGGCTAGTCTCAGCAATTTAGTGAAATCCCGTCTTAAA
Organism: Callospermophilus lateralis; assembly: GCF_048772815.1. NCBI lineage: Eukaryota > Metazoa > Chordata > Mammalia > Rodentia > Sciuridae > Callospermophilus > Callospermophilus lateralis. The sequence goes on along the minus strand of NC_135318.1, from coordinate 43,452,608 downwards.
AGAAAAAGGACTAGGAGTGTAGCTCAGTGGTAGAGACACCCTGGGTTAAATTCCCAGTAAATCGCTCAGGCACACACACACACACTGAAGTCAACTACAGTTCTAAGAGGTTCTCTGGGGACTTTGTCTTCCCTGTGTCAGCTCAGCATGTCAGAATACTTTAATATTATGGTACCTTCACCTCAATTAGTGTTGCCATAATCTCCATTGTAAGGGAAGAATGTAATGGAAAGCTAAGTACCCGGCAACTAAATACATCAAGAAATGATATCTAGTTCTCTCTCCACATTTTATTTGCCAAAGCATGTCACATGCTACACTTGAAATCAGATCTTATATAAACAACAGGATTATCTGTTACAATCTGTTTTATTAGAAAAGAAAGAATGATTCTTTAAGTATTTCCTTATTATATTACATTAGCCCACTTAGGACTTGCCTTCTATTATACAGATAATATCCTCAAACTTTAAAATCAGAACAGATTTTGAAAACTTGAAAAAATTTTGTAATTTCTATTTACTTCTAAACTTGACTTCTTTTTTACCCTAAACTATTCTGGGAAGTTTCCTCATAATAGAAACGTTTCATTTAAGGATCCACACGTAATTTTCTACTGGGAAAACCTAAAGACTTACATGTTTAAACTAATACCATCTGAATGAATGCTTTTTAGGCATGATTAGCACATTACTGCTTTATGAAGGAATGTATTCTTTCATTTATTCAAGAAATATGTGTCTTATATTTTTCTAGGTTCTGAAATAGAAAAGTGGGCTAAAGAGTAAATACAATAAAAATCACTCCTTTGTGAAACTTTCATTCTATCAGGGAATACAATGAATCAATAAGTAAAAGATATGCATAATGATAAATCAGAATATATGGTAATATAAATTCATAGGAATGATATTTATAAAATGATCACAATAAATAGTCTCAGCTTTCTATGAAGGATCTTTGAATTTTCTCTGATAACAATAATAAGGATCATTAATAGCAACTATTAAATGCTTTCTAACTTTTAAGTGCTTTAACAAGGGCTTAGTATTCAAAACACACAAAAAACTCTCATAACCCAACCAACAGAAAGACAACCTAATTCAAAAATGGACAAAGGACCTGAATAGACCTTTCTCCAAGGAAGATATAATAAAAATGTCCAAGAAGGAGATTAAAATGTGGTCAACATTATTAGTTTTTTAGGAAATTCAAATCAAAACCACAATGTGATAACTCTTCACACCCACTAGGATATTTTTTTTGTGTGTGTGTGGTGGATATGGGAGATTGAACTCAGGGGCACTCAAACACTGAGCCACATCCCCAGCCCTATTTTTTTTTTTTTTTTTTTTTTTTTTTTATTTAGAGACATGGTCTCACTGAGTTGCTTAGCTCCTTACCATTGCTTAGGCTGGCTTTGAACTCACGATTCTCCTGTTTCAGCCTCCCAAACTTGTGGGATTACAAGTGTGGACCACTGCACACACCCCCCAGCTTTTTTTTTAAGACAGAGACCAACAAGTATTGGTGACAATTTGGAGAAATTGGAAACCTCATACATTGCTGGTGGGAACATAAGATGGTGCAGAAGTGATCTCTCAAAAAGGTAAACAAAGGGCTGGGGTTGTGGCTCAGCGATAGAGTACTTGCCTGGCATGTGTGTGGTGGTGGGTTCTATCCTGAGCATCATATAAAAATAAGTAAAATAAAGTTTGTGTCCAACTACAACTAAAAAAAATCCATTAAAAAAGGTAAACATAGAATTGTTATAGAATTGAAAACAGATATTCAAAGAAATTTTATGCACTAACGTTCATATTAGCAATATTCACAATACCCAAAAAGGAGAAACAACCCAAATGTCCATCTGTGGATGAATAAACAAACTGTGGCATGTTATACACAGTGGAATATTGTTTTAATTAGCTTTTTCATCGTTGTGACCAAAAGATTTCACAAGAACAACAGAGTATAGAAAGTTTATTTGTGCTCATGGTTTCAGAGGTCTCAGTTCATAGATGACTGACTCCATAGCTCTTGGCCTAAGGTGATGCAAAACATCATGGCAGAAGGGCTTGGTGGAGGAAAGCAGCTCAGGATATGACAGCCAGAAAGCGATCTGCTCACCAGGAACCAAATATAAAACCAAAGGCAGATCCCCAGTGATATACCTCCTCCAGCCATACCCCACCTGCCTATAGTTACCATCCAGTTAATCCATATCAGTGGATTAGCCCAGTAATTATGCAACAGCTCCTATAATCTAATCATTTCACCTCTGAACATTCTTTCATTTTCTCACACTTGAGCTTTTGAGGGCACTGCATATCTAAACCATAACAAATGCTATTCATCTGTAAAAAAGGAATGAAGTACTGAAACATGCTGCAATATGGATGAACCTTGAAAACATGTTAAGTGAAAGAAGCCAGATATAAAAGGTCACCTATTGTGTGACTCCATTCATATCAAATATCCAGAATAGATAAATCCATAGAGACAGAAAGCAGATTGGTGGCTACCCGAGACTAGAACCTGTGGGAAGGGAAGGAAATGGTGTATACTGCTTAATGAATATGGGGTTTTATTTTAGGATGATGAAAATGGTTGGAAATACATAAGGATGGTAATTGTACAGCATAGTGAATATATGAAATGGCACTGAATGTTTACTTTAAAATGGTTATTTTTATGGTATATGCATGCCACTTTAATTTTAAAAACCTATTTCAAAAATAAAACTCATTTTTATTAGTTCTTAATTTAACATCATTTTTCAGTAACCCTCAGATCATTAGTCACATCAGGTAAATGGGCTTCTGCATGTTCTTGAAATTTTTCCTACACTCTCCTGAGAAAGGATTTATCATAATTTATCTCTCAAATAGGAGCTAACCTAGCCTACCTGCATATTTTCTGGGAGCTTGATTCTAATTATCTCACCGCAGGAATATAAGAGTGATTCTGAGTCTTTACTGTGGAAACCAAACAAAAATTTTAAAACAAACCGTTTCTAGAATCTCCCTGTGGCAAGTAGAAGCTAAGAATGAAGAAAGCTCTGATTTTTTATTAGAGCTTTAAAGTTATACATAGTAGTTGGGTTCATCCTGACAAATTCATATACCCATGAAAACCAACTTTGATTCATAATCCCCCTTTCCCTCCCCCTTTATACTCCCCCTCCTTTTCTCTCCCATTCTCCTTCGTCTATTTCACTAGACTTCCTTTCACTCATCTAATAATTTTTATTTCATTGGTTCTTTATGCTATTCTATCTTTCCCTCTTCCTTCCTTTATTTTACTTTAGCTTCTGCCTATGACATAAAACATTTGATCTTTGAGTTTCTGAGTTTGGCTTATTTCAGTTAACATGATATTTTCCAATTCCATCCATTTACCACCAAATGCCATAATTTAATTCTCTTTTATGATTGAGTGGAACTCCATTGTGTATATATACCACAATTTCTTAATTTATTCATCTATTGATGGGCTTCTGAGTTGATTCCATAATTTACCTATTGTAAATTCTGCTGCTATAAACATTGTCTTGGCTATGTCACTATAGTTTGTGGATTTGGGGAAACTACCAAGGGGTCACATGGTGATTCCATCCCTAGCATTTGAAGAATCTCCATAACTGCTTTCCAGAGTTGTTGTATTAGCTTACAGTTCTACCAACAACAAACAAGTGTTCCTTTCTCCCCATAACCTTGCCAGAATTTATTGTTGTTCATATTCTTGATCATTGCCATTCTGACTGGAGTAAGACAAAATCTTAGTGTACTCTTGATTTGCATTTCCCTGATTGCTAGAGATGTTCAACATTTTTTTCCATATATTTGTGGCCATTTGTGTTTCTATTTAATTCTTTTGTCCATTTATTGATTGATTGATTGTGTGTATGTGTGTGTGTTAAGTTTTTGAGTTCTTGGTATATTCTGGATATTAAGCCCCTATCAGAGGAGTAGCTGGCCAAGATTTTCTCCCATCCTGTAGGCTCTCTCTTCATGCTTTTAATCATTTTCTTTGCTGTGCAGAAACTTTTCAGTGTGGAGGCACCCCATTTACTGATTTTTATTTCTTTTGCTTTGAGGGTCTTATTAAAGAAGTCGTGCCAGCACCTAAAGGATGGAGGATTGACCCTATGTTTTCTTAAAAGTCATAAGGTTTCTGGTACAATCCCTAAGTCTTTGATCCATTTCAATTTGAGTTTCATGCAGGGTGACCGATTGGAGTCTACTTTCATTTTTCTACAGATAGCTATCCAGTTTTCCCAACACCATTTATTAAAGAGACTGTCTTTTCTCCAAAATATATTTTTGGTGTCTTTGTCAAATCAGATGGTTATAAGTATGTGGATTTGTCTCTATGTCTTTTATTCTGTTCCATTTGTTCCATTTGTCTTCATGTCTATTTTCATGCTAATACCATGCTGTTTTTGTTGCTACTGCTCTGTAGTATAATTTCAGACCAGGTGTCGTGAGGTCTTCTGATTTACTTTTCTTGCTTAGTATCACTTTGGCTATTCTGGGTCTCTTAGTCTTCCAAATGAATTTAAGGATTTTTTTTTCTAATTCTGTAAAGAATGTCATTGGTATTTTTGATGGGGATTGCATTAAATCTGTATATTGCTTTTGATAATGTGACCATTTTGACAATATTTAGTCTACCTACCCGTGAACATGGGAAGTCTTTCCATCTTCTAAGGTTTTCTTCAATTAATTTCTTCAGCATTCTATAATTTTCATTGTAGAGTTCTTTTACCTCCTTGGTTAGATTGATTTCCAAGGTTGTTTTTTGTTTGTTTCAAGGTTACTGTGAATGGGATGGTTTTCCTTATTTCTTCCTCCGCGGATTCACTGTTGGAGTACAGGAAAGCTATTGATTTATGGTGTTGATCTTATTATATCCTGCTACTTTGCTAAATTCATTTATAAGCTCTAGATGTCTTCTGGTGGAGTTTTCTAGGTATAGGATCATATCATCGGCAGAAATAATTTGACTTCTTTTCCTATTTGAATTCCGTTAACTTCCTTTGTGTGATCACTCTGGCTAATGTTTCAAAGACTCTATTGAATAGGAGTGGTGAGAGTAGACAGCTTTGTCTTGTTGTGAAGTTTGGGGATTTTAGTGGAAATGCTTTTAGTTTTTCTCCATTAAGCATGATTTTGGCTTTGGGTTTGTCATAAATGGCCTAAACGATGTTGAGGTAAGTTCCTTTGTCCCTAGCTTCTCCAGTATTTTTAACATGATTGGATGTGGATTTTATCCAACATCTTTGAAATGATCATGTAATTTTTGTCCTTAATTCTGTTTAAGTGGTGAATTACATTTATTGATTTGCATATGTTGAAACAACCATGCATCCTTGGAATAAAATCCACCTGATCATGGTGTATTGTCTTTTTGATGTGTTTTTGAACGTGGTTTGCTAATATTTTATTAAGGATTTTTGCATCCATGTTCATCAGGGATGTTGGTCTGTAGTTTTCTTTCCTTGATGTATCTTTGTCTAGTTTTGGTATCAGGATTATACTGGCTTCATAAAATGTATCTGGGAGTATTTCCTCCCTTTAAACTTTATGGAATAATTTGAAAAAGACTGATGTTAGTTCTTCTGTAAATGTCTTGGAAAACTCAGCTGAGAATTCATCAGGTCTTAGGTTTTTCTTTTTTGAAAGGCTTTTACTTGCTGTTTCAATTTCATTACTCAATACGAGTCTGTTTAGGTTTTCTATATCTTCCTGATTTAATTTGGGCAGGTCATTTATGTCTAGAAATTTGTCAGTGTCTCCCAGATTTTCCAGTTTATTGGAGTATACATTTTTGAAATAGGATGTGATAATCCTCAGGATTTCAGTAGTTTCTGATCTTTATAATTTGTGTGTTCTCATTCTTTCTTTTGGTTAGTTTGGCTAAGCCTTTGTCAATCTTTTTGTCTTTTCAAAGAACCAACTCTTTGTTATGTTGATCCTGTGTATTGTTTTCTTCCAACATCTTAAACTTTTTCACCTTTTTAACCTTTTGTCTTCTTAACCTATACTGTTCAGTACAGTAGCCACTGGACAATATGGTTATTGAGCATTAACATGTGACCTGAGTGACTAAACTTTTAATTTTACTTAATTTTATCAGGGTCTTATACATGCTAGGCAAATACTCTACCACTGAGCTATACCCCTACCCCTAATTTTACTTAATTTAATCAATTAAAAATTTAAATTTAAGGGGTTGGGTTGTGGCTCAGTGATAGAGCACTTGCCTAGCATGTGTGAGGCCCTGGGTTTGATCCTCAACACCACATAAAAAATAAATAAAATAAAGGTATTGTGTCCAACTACAACTAAAAATTATTTATAAAAAAACTTAAATTTAAGAATTGATTCTTGGTTCAATATTGATTCTTGGTTCATACTTTCAAGTATGTTTGGAGCAACTTGGGTATCGAGTCTATTTGCTTTAACTGTAAATTTTATGAAGTCTATCTACACATCAGATTTCAGAGACTTAGTTTAAAAAGAATATCTCAATTTTTAAAACATTGATAGATTGCAATGATACTATCTTGGACATAATGGGTAAGATAAAATCTATTTCAAAAATTAATCTCACCTTTTCCTTTTTTAAAGAGAGAGGGGTATAGAGAGGTAGAGAGAATTTTTTTTTTAATATTTATTTTTTAGTTATCGGCAGGCACAACATCTTTGTTTGTATGTGGTGCTGAGGATCGAACCTGGGCCAGACGCATGCCAGGCGAGCGCGCTACCACTTGAGCCACATCCCCAGCCCACCTTTTCGTTTTTCAAATGTGGCTCTTGAGACCTCTGGGAGATGTGATTTTTATTTCTTACCAATCAGCATATGAATTTCTGCAATTTCTTGAATGAATTCTAGGCATGAATCCGGCCCTCTTCTGGAATCCTTTACATTGGCCAGCAAACTATGCTGGGGGTGGGGTGGGTGGCAGGTGCTGGGGTGAGATCTTATCTAAGGCAGTGACTTTTCTGTGAGATGCCATCTGCACACAGAAAGCATCATGACTTGCTACCCACAGCCCATTGTCATGGGAGCACCATGAGAAGCCTGGAATTTGGAAACTGGACCTTGCTTTGGAGTTATTGCTTTGTGGCACATTCCAAATTCTAGTTGTCTTTCTTCAGTTTTCTTGCACCTAAAGAGCTGAGGATTCTAATTACTGAGGACCTCTTTGACAATGTCTGAAACAGCATTGTCCAAGAGAAATATGATGAGTTACATATATAATTAAATTTTCCCCCAAGAGCCACATTTGAAAAAATGAAAAGTTGAAATTAATTTTTAAAATAGATTTTTATCTTACCCATTATGTCCAAGATAATATCATTGCAACCTATCAATATTTTTTAAAATTGAGATAGTTTATATTCTTTTTTTAAACTAAGTCTCTGAAGTCTGATGTGTAGGTAGATTTCATAAAATTTACAGTTAAAGCAAATAGACTCGATACCCAAGTTGCTCCAAACATGCTTGAAAGTATGAACCAAGAATCAATATTGAACCAAGAATCAATCTTTAAATTTAAATTTTAATTGGTTAAGTTAAGTAAAATTAGGGGTAGAGATGTAACTCAGTGGTAGAGAGTTTGCCTAGCATGCACAAGGCTCTGGTAAAATTAAGTAAAAACCAAAGTTTAGCCACTTTGGTCACCTTTTAATGCTCAATAATGATGTTGGACAGTGGCTACTATACTGGACAGTATAGGTTAAGTAGACAAAAGGTTAAGAAGATGAAGAAGTCTAATTGGCAGCTTATTTAAGGGGAAATGCCTCTGTCTAGATTAAGAACTTCTGGCCACTGTGCCCCTTTGATTACTCTTGATGTTGGGGCAATGTATTTCTCATCCTATGCTCTCAGATGTGGGTTTAGATACATGGCCATACCATAAATGTGATGTTTTACTCTCAGAGACAGGGATTTAAAAAGAAATGTTGAAACACCAAGACTATCTGAACATTTGTCACGAATGCATTAAAAGTTCTTTCCTTGCTTGCTTATTATGGTTTTCAGTGTGGTTTCTTCTCTTGAGGTCCTTCTGAAAGAAAGTTCAATTTTAGTGAAAAGGCTTTTATTTAAGACTAAAATGGGAGTCCTTAAAGTATTTTAAAAAATGAAGGAACATTACAAATTTCCATTGATAAACATTTTCCTAAATGAGAGACAAGATATAATTTTTATTATATTATTATATTACTGTTTAAATATTATTATTTTTTTTTACCATGTATGTTCAGACACTCTGCTGAGGACTTTACATGTACTCTTTAATTCTCACAGCTAATCTATGTGGTAGATACTATTATCCACATTTTACTAGTAGGGAAACTGAGGCATAAAAAGAAGTTGAGTCATTTGCTTGTACTTTTACAGGTAGGAAGTGAGGAAAAAAGGATTCAAATGTGGGTCTATCCGACACTGAAGCTATTTCCAAAAGTTTGTAAAGGGAAATGGAATCTTTTACTTACATAATTACTTAACTATATGGTCAGAGATATTTTTAATAAAATTTTTAAAATAGGTTTTCACATGAAGGCTGTAGGGATATATCAGAGTTTGAAGAATTTTAAGCACCTGGACTCTTGTGTATTTACTTATGTTTCAAACAGCCCAACTTGAAAGTCATCCGCTCCGTAATAAGTGCTGCCAATATGGAATAAGAAAAAACAAAAAAACTTTTAAACAGAAAATTCTCCTTGTGTTTGGTGAACAGAGCAGTATTGTTGTTTGTTTTCGAGGGGACAGGAGATAGGGGTGGAGATGGGGGTGTTTGTTTTTTTGAGATCTGCTTTGAAGAGCTCTTCTGAAGCCTTCCCAGGAGCCGCCAAGCAGGAGTGCTGGGGTTTAATGCTACACATGCGGGTAAGTATGGGCCTATCGCAGCTGCCAGTCATTTACATTTTCAAGATTTCCCTCCAGAAGAGGACCTTGGACGGAGGCAAGCTTAGAAAATCATTCACTGGATTTCAAATTGCTAGGGACTCTGTAGTAGGGGCAAAAACATTTATCGATCCAAGTTTCTTATGGAATAACAGAATTTGAGAACCTGGGATTTCACCCATTGGGTAGAAAGATTCATGCTGAGCATAGTTTCTACAGGAAAGCTAGAAAAGTTATCCCCAAAGAATTCTCTGACTTGTGTCTTCTTATGGTTCAGTTGGTAGACTGAACCAACTTAAACCATCCTTAAGAAGGAAATCACAGCCTTCTCCAGTTGTTCCTCTATTTATTTGCCCTCCAAGAGATTGGAGAATTTGCTTGACTGACCTTTCCCTCCCTACCAATGGAATTCTCCCAGGTAGTCCAGAAAAACTAAGGGTGTTGATATTGCTACCACTGGCCTCTTACACAATCTCCAGCTACATCCTAGGTGAATGGTGGCCTCTGGTTTCTGAGCCATGAGAATCAGGAGGCAAGAACTGGAGAGCAGCGTGGCTGACTTGAGAAGAAAACTGCAGCATACTTTAACTGCCAAAGTTTCCCCTATCCAATCATAACTGCCACGGGATTGCACCCCAGCACACAGCTGCGGCAGTAAATTAATAAATCATTCCTTAGTTCTTTTCTAACCCCACTAAAAACTGAAAATCAACATGAGAAACATCTTGTTTTGTTAAAATACTCACTTTCACAAAGGTTTCCCTTTTAATTTTAGAGTTTTCTTTGACTAGACAATATATTCCCATTATTAAAAATTCAAAATTATATTAAGGCTGGGCATGGTGGCTATGCCTATAACCCCCGCCACTCTGGAGTCTGAGGCAGGAAGATCTCAAGTTCAAGGCCAATCTCAGCAATTTAGTGAGACCCTCTGCAATTTTAATTTTACTGGCAAACAAAAATCAAAAAGCTGGGGATGTTCTCAGTGATAAAGTGCCCCTAAATTCAATCCCAGTACCCCCCCCCCCACACACACACACTATGTTAAAAGATGTTTACTCCCATTCATCTCACTCCTATCCTATCTCCATTCACCTCATACCCTGCCCATATTCCCTATAGGTAACTACAGTTTAAATTAAAAAAAAAAATTCTGTACTCTTCCAGTGTTTTATTTATTTTGTTTTGTTTTGCCTTGTTTTGTTTTGTTTCTGTACTGAGGATTGAATCCAGGGGCACTTTACCACTAAACTATATCCCCAACCCTTTTTTTTATTATGAGACAATGGTCTCCCTAAGTTGGTGAGGCTGGCCTTGAACTTGTGATCTTCCTGCGTTAGCCTCCTGAGCTGCTGGGCATATGCCACCCTGCCTGCCTTGTGTCCAGTGTTTCTTTAGGCATATATAGACAAAACCAAATCTATATTCTTATTATTTCTCTCCATTCTGTGTACAACAGGTAGTATGTTACAAACACTATGCTGCCCCTTGTTTTTCTCACTTAATACATCCTAGAGATCTTTCCTCATCAGCACATGGTAAGTTCCCTTATTCTTTTCTTTAATAATTATAGCTGCATAGTATTCAATTATATAGATGTTATATAGATTATAAAGATGGATATTATATAGATAGATAATATATATATTATTTTCACCATAATTCAGATAAGGACAAGAACTTGCCCAATCTCAGCATTATCAAGTGACAAAGAGTGTATTGAGCCCCCTGTGTCTGAAAACCAGTGCTTGTGCACAGGCCCAAGTTATCTAAAAATGGTCCACAGAATACTACTGTACAACCTAGAGGGGAATGGAGTTCTGTGGTCTGCTAAACTCAGGAAATACTAAGATAAGCAAAGTTAAGCCTTTCTTTAACTGTAGATATGCCTAGATACTTTAATATGCTACCATACTGCATAAATAAAGCAAGGGGTAAATGGTGCATCTCTCATTTCCAAAGCTAATTTTAGCCCAAAACTTTCCTAAAAGTCTAAATAGATCATACTGGAGAGAGGAAGGAAAGGTGTGTTTCCTGACAATCTGTGTGTGTTTGCACACTTTACAGATGTATAACACCCAAATACAAGAGGGAACTTGAACCTTTCTTCCTGAGGGCAGCACAGAAGAGAAATTATCCAAACTTCCATATCTCAGAAAAGCGGTGTTTTCCGTTTTGTTTCTGTTTTTGTCTTTGTTGTGTGCATGTGTTTTTGTTACTGTTGTTCTTTTGCTTGGTATCAAAATAGAAAAATCTGATTTGATTTCTAAAGTAGAAATCATTCTGTTTCTATGCTAATTCTTTCATACCCCAAAGTAAAGATGTCAGGAACTAAAAAAAAAAATGTAGGACAATTTGCCTAGATTATGTTTGTGAACTTATCTTCCAATTAACTGGTGGTTCGATATATAATCAAATGTTGTAGCATAGCAGTATAAAATAGTGTCTGTCGCAAAAGAATATTTTTACCCTCTTCCTCTGAAAGTACTCAGGAAATGTAAAACTTCTACACATCATATGACCCAACCATGTAAAACCTTTGTTACTAAAAAGGATTCTGGAAATCTTAAAAGACATGAAATCATTATTCTTTGGCTACAAGTTCTGCCCATTAAAGGACATTTTCCTAGGTGGTTATTATTACATTTAATAAGTTGGGTGGAGCTTTCTTTTTAATTCCAGGAGTAATTTCAGAATTAGGGGGAATGGGGGAGAATATTGGAATGACCAGAAATGCTATTGATAGTGGTTATTACATCATAAAATAACTTCATTGTAAGGATGAAGGTGGTACTGACACTCATTTTTATTTAGAGAGCTGAAATGTGGATGAAGGCTTAGACACAACTCTAAACTCTTGCAAAACCATGTACAATCACTCATAGTAGGGTTAGTTCCTGGTTTAGGAGATGTTTAATAGTGATCTTTTCGGATCAAAGATAGGATTGGCTGTTAGGTGTTTTTCCTAGGGAAATTCTTTCTATACTTTGCTGCTGTTATTGCTCTGAAAATTTAATTTTGATCATTCAAAGCTGTGAGCGTATGGGCCTCCTCATTTACCAACTGCATTATGACTGGACAGAAAAATATTTAGGCTATCATTGTTTCATTTTTGCCTTAAGACTATAGTATGAAGAACTCAGAGGAAAAATTCTAATAAAAGAGAATTGTTCACTCATAATCTTCCTTGAGCCAAAATGAACACTATACAGTGATGCAAATGCTAGTGAGATAGATGGGAAAATAGAAGAGTGCAGGAAAATAGAGGATGCTGCTAATTGCACATAAAAAAAATTAACTTAATTAACTACTTAACTACCCACACAATTAACTAGCAATACCAAAAAAAATACCTTTCTTTTGGACAACATATAACGTGTACATATTCATTGGAACATTTCTCAAGTAGAGGCAATTGGGACCCCCAACCTTTGGAACATTCCAACCAAGTGAGAGGGTTTCCATTCTAGGAATCAGGGGAATTGAAATTCTGTGCAACTCTGATGGCTTCTTAGATTATTAGAGGATAGAAATTCTGTGTTCAAGATATGGGTTAAAGGAAACTTGAGAATGGGCATCCTGAATTGTTTCCGCGGCACCACCTTCCCTGTGAGCTCGGACAAATGACTTCATCTCTTGTGCTTGTTTCTTTATCTCTCAATTTCTATTCCAGATCTTTCAAAAGCCCTAGGCATTCTGCATGATATATCAGGAAAAAAATCAGCTGTTAGAGAAGGGAATGAGGGAAAGAGAAGCCAGTGCCTGGTTCAGAACACTAAGGCGTGAACTTCTTTCAGTTTTTATTGATGGTGTTTCACGTTCTGGACCGTTTCTTACACATTTATACATTTTCTCCTGGCTCTTGGAAAACTCTAGTTTCCATGGAACATTCCAGGAATGATCATCAATGATATAGCTCTACTAAAATAGCTGGGTCCTTTTTATAAACCACAGGAAATTGTCCTTGTTCAGGATACAGTCTGAATAAGTATTTAAAAATGGAAAACGCTGTCAATCATCCATATGTTTTCTCTATTTACTGTTTCTCAAACTGGCTCTGAGCATCCCTATCTCTCTACCTCTGCTCATGCTATTCCAACAGATTGGAATGCTCTCCCCACTTCTTCAAATCCTCTTCTCCTTTAAGGCTCAACTCAGGTTCCATGTTTTGGGGGGTGAGGGTGGGTAGAAATTTCTGCATTTTTTTGGCATGTTCCTCTACTTCCCACAACTCAGGGATCTCTTTTTCTCAACTATGAGGTCACTTGCAGCCTGTAACACATCACTTAACACTCAATTAAGTCCCACCTTATATTATTCTCTCTTTTCGCCCACTGCATAATACTGGGCTTTCCAGAGAGACTCGAAACTCCTTGAGGAGGGGTCCTGCATGATAACCATGATAACATCAAATACAAAATTAACAGCATGAACAGCACTGACCATTGCTGGTAAAGGGTGGAAGTTTTCAAATGGTCTATAACCAAAGGAAAGAAAATCACAGAAACCCAATATGCAACATAAGGACAAGCTGAGCTGAGCTACTGTGGTTGAGGTGGGGTAAGGAGTGGTATAGTGGAATCCCATAACCTGAGCCCTTCTCCTGCCCTTCTCTCTGAGTAAACTGGAAATTGTAAAGGTTCTCTCTCCTTCTCTTTTGCCCTGTTGGTGCCTAGAGTACTCAGACTTCCTGCTGAGAACCTCATCCTTCTCTATTACCCAAGTGTGTCAGCTTTCTGTCACTGTGACAAAATACTGTGATAAACAATTTAAAGAGAGGAAAGTTTATTAGGGGCAATGTTTTAGAAGTTTTGGTCCATGGTGAGTTGGCTCCACTGGGTGAGGTGAAGTAATAGGAACATCATGGCCGGGGGTGCAGAGTGAAGCAAAGCTGTCTGCCTCATGGTGGCTGGGAAGCAAAGAGAAGGAGAAGAAGGGACTGGGGTTCCAAATCTCTCCTTCAAGGGCACATTCTCAGTAACCTACTTCCTTCCACAAGGCACCATCCCTAAAGGTTCCATGTCTTCCTAATTGCTCCCATGGGTTGGCAACCAAGTGTTTAGCACATGAGCCTTTGGTAGACAAAATTCAAACTATAACTCCGAGATTCCTCCTTCCATTTTCTTGGAGTTTAAGCATAAATGTGTCTGAACTGAACTGATACGACTATCAAGTGTGCTAACACTGCACATTCTTTCCAAAACTTAAACACCTTCATCTTACCTATGGCTCCCCAGTCAGTTGGAGAGCTCAGTATGGCTGATCATGGAGCAGTCCTTGCTGTCATATCCCTCTCTCTGTACTGCCTCAGGATACAGGAATGACGATATGTTTGAAATTCTGGAGGTCTCCAATAGTACTTTCTATTTACACAGACATACTCTTCCCCATAAGCAAACTTCTTTCTGCTTTATACTTTCAGCTACTTGCAAAGAAACAAAGTAAATAAATTTCCAGTGGTACTTTTAATAGCACAAGATATATATCCACTCAGAGCAGCAGGAACAGAATAAAGAGTGGCTGTACCATCTACTCCTTGGCCTTGGCATCATGCCACCTGTCTACACCCCCATCATTGCACTACATTCCTATGACATTGACCAGCTTGGCTACCTGCTCTTCCTGTCTTTGTGCGTGGATTCTTGCTCTTCTTTCAATTTGTCAGATTCAGTTATTGGATCAACAATGGCTGTGTCATTGACTTTACACCTTCCTTGCCCCCTTGGAGGTGAGGATAAACTTTCCATTCCAGACACTTGTGCCCTCGGCTGTGATTCACTGATCAGTAGAGGCCATGTGATCCTGGCTATCTCAGCCAACTCAAGACTCCAAGCCCTGCTGGTTACAAATGGCGAACCACCCATGTCATCTAGCATCAGGGGCTATTTCCCAAGAGACTTCCTTGCCTGGCCCTGACCTATATATGCTGCAAACTCATTTCCATTTAATTCTAAATTCTTGACTGTGGTGAGCCGCTTCTGCAGATTATGGTCGCCATTGCAGGATGGCGCCGGCTCCACTGTGGTCTGTAACAAACAACTCCTTGTTTGGGAAAGTTGGTGCATGGTTTTTCAGCACCCTGTGAGAAAGTTCCACGTGGCAGCTTCGCATTGGGGCTTGGGATGCTTTATTAAGGCTGGGAGGGGCATCCAACAAGGAATTAGAAGAAATATCAAGGGCCTGAATAAACTGCTGAAAGAAGATTCCTGAGTTGCGTCTTCCTTGCGGGCAAGGGGTCGCGACACTTGACTTTGCAGCCCTAATCTCAATAGTCTTCAGATAGAGGTTGTATACAGTCTTCCAGTTATTTATCCTTGGGATTACCTCTACAAACCTTGGTCTTGTTCACCTTTGTGGCTCTCTGTGCTCTCTAGAGAGCTTTGCCTGTCCTACCCTCCAATATCTGTGCCACTAAGAGGCAAAGTCATACTCTGGCCCTCAGCAGTGGGAAGCATTCCACTGGCCCTAAGGTGTAGGCATAAATTGTTTCGGGGAAAAGGGCTGTTTGATTTCCTAAGACACACCATGTAAATCACCAGATTATTCTCAAAGGGAGATATAAAACAAGGGCTGTGTAAATCTGGAGTTTTAGTTCAGTAGAGAAAGAGGTACACACATGTTCTAAAGGCCAATTGATTTAATCTCTCCCTTACCATTCTGCCAGACAGGTTGAGGTCTATTGGGAATGAGCTGTGAAGGAAATGTTTATTAGGAGGATCAAGGAATTATAATTATTTTCTTATCCATCTTCCATGAGTAGTCAATCAGTTTGCTGCTTTGTCTTTTTCCTTTTTTTTTTTTTTTCTTAAAGGAGAAAAAAGTGTTGGCTTGAATTCCTAGTGCTTTCTTATGTAACAAAAAAGTCAAGCAAAAGGCATTCTTGGTTTGGCTTGGACTCGGCAGACTGCCTGCGCGATTACAAGTGCTAGGAGCTGGAGGCTCTTTGTTCCTTGAGGATTATCATGTAATTCCTCCTCAATGTTAAGCCTTTTCCATACAGAAGGGGCCTTTCTCAGGGCAGGCCATTATGAGGGCTGGTCTATTGTTGATGTTCAGTAAGGGTTAATAAATCTTCGCAGTTTTGTGGTAAGAGTAGTGAATGCGATGCCAAGATTTCCAAAAACCAGTTCTCCTTCCAACTGATTATGGGTATGTCACCTAGCCCATTGGGGTCCAGTTGTTCATCTGTAAAAAGATGATTATGTGATCTTCAAGATCTCTTCCAGCTCAAATTCTCCAACTATGATTAATATAAACCCTAGTTGGTATCTAGCTAATAACCGGAAATCTATGAAACCAGATAAGATATTCTAGAAATGAATGTATTGGTATTCTACAACAATCATAGAAATAATTAGAGTTTAGCATGGATAGGAAATCACATTCTTCTCCTATAAATAAGCAAGATTAAATGAGATAATATACATATCGGAATATCTAGCATGGAGAAGCATGTTTCCAGTTCAAGAGGCACTATTGCTGCTAGCATTTCCCAAAATATAATCTTAGAAATATTACTTTGTCACCTCGATTCACAAGAGCACTTATATCTCAATAAGGTCCTTCATAATGTCTCTGTGTTTGTGAATTCATAATGCAATCAAAGATCACTTATTACATTTAACTGTCTTGTCTTTTTTTAGTTTTTTTTTTTTTTTTTTTTTTTTATATATGAGGGATAAAACTCATGGGTGCCTTACTACCGAGCTACATCCCCAGCCCTTTTTTTGAGACATTATACTAAGTTGCTGAGGGCCTTGCTAAATTGCTGAGGTTGGCCTTGAACTTGTGATCCTCCTGCCTCAGTCTCCAGAGCCTCTGAGATTATAGATGTGCACCACTACACCTGGATCTTTAGTTGTTTTTAATCTAGATCACTCTCCCTGACTCCTTATTTTTTATAACAGATAAATTTTAATTATCTTATAGAACATCAAATAACCTGGATTTATCCAACTGTTGTTTCCTATGTTATTTTGATTTAACATGTTCAGTAAGAAAACTACATGACAGTTATCTTAACATGATTGTGCTGTTACTTATAAAATTATTTTGATTTTACCTTTGATATATGATCAAGTATTGTAGAAATACATAGGATATAAATGGAAGGTACTCTAAAATACCAACCCTCAGGAATAGTTAGTATTTTGAGCAGAGTCTTGCTAAGTTGCTTAGGGCGTTGCTAAATTGCTGAGCCTGGCTTTGAACTTGCAGTCCTCCTGCCTCTGCCTCTTGAGCCACTGGGATTATGGGCATGCACCACTGTGCCTGGCTGCGATTTTTATACCTTGCTTTCTTTGCTCGCTGCTGTATTTTGGAACAATTTCTGTATGCGTACATATAGTCCTACCACATTCTTTTCAATGGTTTGTTTCCAGTTTTTAGCAGTTTTAGCAACTGTTGTGTGTGTACATTTGTCTTTGTGCACTTATTTGTTTTCTTAGATTACACTAGAAGTAAATTTTAGGAGGTTGATTTTAATGGATATTACAAAATTGCCAGCATAAAACATTATACAATTAACCTCCTCACCAGCAAATGCATGAGTGACTGTTTCCTCACATCCTGGTTTTCCACTCTTTTAAATCTGTGCCAACTGGAAGTGAAAACTGCTATCTCATCACCATTTGAACTTGAATTTTTAGGCTGTGAGTGAGGTGGGTTATATTTTCATATGCCTATTTCCTGTTTTTTTGTTCCTTTCCCTGAACTGTATACATCTTTTGCCTATTTTTCTATTGGGTTGTTTATCCTTTTCTTATCGATTTGTAAAACTCATTTTCAGATTACAGAAATTAGCCATTTCTTCTCTATCGGTGTAATAATTTTTTTTTTGTCCAGTTAATTGGAGCCCAAAATAGCATTCTGTGAAACAAGTTTCAAAGACTATCAAACTCAGAGAAAAGCCATGCTCAGACCCCGCTCTTTGAATCTTTCACATAGGAATCAGGGCCAGGGCACCTGCTGGAGACCTATGTGAGCGTAAAGTATGTTATGCTCTCATACACATATAGGTATGCACTGTATGTATAACCAGAAAGTGATATTTTTAAAATGTTTTCTCACCACCTATAGTGAGCATGCTTGTAATCCCAGCTACTCAGGAGGCTGAGGCAGGAGAATTGCAAGTTCAAGGCCAGCCTCAGCAAATTAGTGAGATTCTTGTCTCAAAAATTAAAAGGGTTAAGTATATACTTCAGTGGTAGAATACTTAGTTAGCATACATGAGACCCTGGATTTGATCCCCAGTACTGCCAAAAAAGAAAAAAAAAAAAAAAACCTCTGTAGTAATTTTCTTTCAAGGAAAAAAAAAACCAACCACATTAAGATAAAAGATAATATAAGATTCTTAAGCTCCTGGGCTATGGTGGGCTATAAGGTAGAAGCAGAAATTGTTCTAAAGATGGAAACAGGTTTCAGATAGGTAATGTCCACAGGTGGACTTTCTCCCTATGGCTATTTATAATTTGGAACTCATTATTCCAGAAGTTGTCAGGAAGCTCTGATAAGAAGACCATCTTCAGAAGGGTAGGCTCTGTTCAGTAAATTTTCTCTCCTCCTGAGCTGCAGGATTCACTTGAATGGCTGCTTAGAGGCAGCCAGCAGGTTGCAATAGTAGGTGCACAATGGGCCTAAGTTCCATCTTTGGATATCTTTCCAAACAGAAAGAGGCTTTGTTTTTGTTTTGTCTGTCTTATCCTAACCACGTTGGATTCCTTCTCACTCAATGTGGGTCTTATCATTGCCTTTCATCTGAGCAAGAGAGCTGGCTCCAGAGGTTCCTATATTTAGTGATAGTGAGTTATGTTCAGCAGTTTTACAAAGTCCTTCTTAATCATTTATTCTGGTTAACTGGATGTTCTGGCTCTGTGCCTGGTACAAAAATTAAAGATTAGTTAGCTGGATGCACTAGGTATAGCACTGCTAGCTCCACTTAGGGCACATTATTAACTCTTAGCTGCTCTAAGTGCTGCCCTTACCCCCTGCCCAAAAATGATGCAGTTCTTCCTTGCTCAATATATTGATGGCTCTATAGAAAGAAACAAGAGAAAAAGTCTTTGATTCTTGATATCCTTAGGCTGTCATTGCCAGTAAGCTCAGATACATTTCGTTTCCAATAGTAAAGTATTTTCCTATTTGCTTTGAGGGAGTTGGGATATATTTTCTCAGAATTTGATCTCACATATGTTTCAAGTGATGTTTCATGGAGGTGAAAGTAAGCTCTCTACTCCCAGCCCCCAACA
Organism: Callospermophilus lateralis; assembly: GCF_048772815.1. Taxonomy (NCBI): domain Eukaryota; kingdom Metazoa; phylum Chordata; class Mammalia; order Rodentia; family Sciuridae; genus Callospermophilus; species Callospermophilus lateralis. The sequence goes on along the minus strand of NC_135318.1, from coordinate 43,433,442 downwards.
TTGCCAAGAAATAGGGGAGACAGAGAAATAAACTCTCACAGCCAAGAAATAGGAGATAGGAAAATAAACACTCTGAGCATTAAACTGTGAAATCAATACATAATGGCACTGGGCAGAGATAATGTCTTAAAGGGGCAGAAATCAATGGTCTGTCTCAGGTCTTTAAAGTTTGACTGCTGCTGGACTCAAGAATAAAATGCATATTCAAAGGAAACACAAATGTCACATGGCAACTGTTATGGTTGTTACATAAGATAGCTATATTAATTTTGTTCCACCATTGCTATTCTTCTCATCTGCATTTTTCCCCCAGTAGATAATACTCCATGGAATAAAAATCACCCCCTGCCCATTTTAAATGCTCCAATTACTAACAGTGGATCTGCCTCAAAGTGTGCTGTGATTAAGCACACTCTGACTTTGTTGGGACAGAACCCTCCTATACACAGTCCATTTGTTAAATTACAGCTGAAATATTATGATAAGAGAAACCGGAAAGCAGCTCTGCAAACAAACAAAAGTACACTCGGAGTGGAATCAAAACTTTTCCTCCATGGGAAATAAACTAACAATATCACTGTTTACTTCTGAGCAGAGAAAAGCTGGCACAGAATATGGTTTATTGTACCCCTGACACATTCATTGAAATGGGGTATCATGGGTGGAACACATGGACTATCATACCTTTTGGTTCAGCTCCTCAGCAGTTGTCCAACCAACCAGGTTTCCTAAACAGAAAATTGAGAAAAATAGTTCTGCTGCCTCATGGACACACCCAGAGCCCAGGCTTACAAAGCTCCAGGCCATGCCCCAGAATTACAGACTCATCCTGTACTAGCCAAAAAACAGCGTTCACATACATGTTAACTTGATTGTACCACAAGGATATTCATCCTTGTCAATCATCTGTGTGTGACATCAGTATTTTCTAAAAACGAATAACTGAAGATTTTGAATGAGTTTTAACAATCAGATTTGGTATTTCCCTATCCCCACTAGTTATACAAAAACAAATAAAGGGTTGAGGTTGTGGCTCAATGATAGAGCACTTGCCTAGCATGTGTGAGGCACTGGGTTCAAACCTCAGCTCCACATAAAAATAAATAAAATAAAGGCATTGTGTCTATCTACAACTAAAAATAAAATAAAATTTAAAAAAAAACAAGCAAAAACAAAACAAAACAAAAAACCCTCAACAACAAAACTACTGCACTTCTCATTTTTCTGATATGAGTGCTTGTGCCATGATTACTTAATTTGTTTTTCAAATTTTGCAGAGGAATTTAAATAGCTCAGATATTTAACTCTTTCAAAAGTGGCTACTAATCACACATAGCAACTACTCCCTTTAAGAAATGTCACAAGCAGCTCAGGAGGCTGAGGCAGGAGGATCGCAAGTTCAAAGCCAGCCTCAGCAACCTAGCAAGGCCAAAGCAACTTAGTGAGACCCTGTCTCAAATGAAACACACACACACACACACACACACACACACACACACACACACACACAGGCTGAGGTGTGGCACAGTGCTCAAGGACCACTGGGTTCAATCTCCAGCATACACATACACATACAAAAAAAGTCAAAGCATGTTTTTAGTTTATTGTGGGGCTTGTTCAACATAGCATGCAAAACAACAAACATATTTACATCCTGCATTAAATACAATCTTAAAAACAAATTCAAGGGGCTGGTGTTATAGCTCAGTGGTAGAGAACTTGCCTTGCACATGTGAGGCACTGGGTTTGATCCTCAGCACCACATAAAAATAAATAAAATAAATAAAGATATTATTTCTATCTTAAAAGAAATCTTTAAAAAACTTCAAGGGGGACTTCAAGATGGTATAATGAGATGGATTATTATCCCTATGTATGGGTATGATTGCAAAAAATGGTGTGACTCTATATCATGTACAACCAGAGAAATGACAAGTTGTGCTGCATTTGTGTAAAAACTAAAATAAAATTAATTAAAAATATTTTTAAAATAAAGTACTTAAAAAAAAAAAGACAAACAAACACACTAAATAAATTCAAGGCTCAAGCCAAAGTACCACCATGGTACTGCTTTTCCTCATTCCCGTATGTAAAAATGGTCCCATTTCTATGGCATATGAGTGCCATATGTGATCAGAACCACCAAATAAAAGGTGGTCAGGGCACCATTCAGTGACCAACCCCAGAACTCAGAACTGTTGCCCATAAGGGGAAGGGAACTCTAAAGCAAGGTGCTGACAGAAACCATAGCCACGAGACATTTAGCAGTCACTGCTCATGAGCCCCTGGGGATAGCTGTACAAACAGCCCCAAGCCACAGTGATGCCATCCAATTAGTGGAATTGAGCCCTAACATCATACTTGAAGGCCCAGGCCACAAAACACGGAGGCTGAAAAAAACAGATTCCAAGATGAAGGGACTTTGGAAGAGGATTGTCATTCCCCAGAACCACCCCCTGACAAAAATTTCCAACTTCTGACTATTGTCTGAAATTGTGCAGGTAGATCTACTTTTTTTTTGGCTTGAGGCTTCCTTAAGTGTTTTAAAAATGAAAATCTTTAAATAGATGTAATATCATATGCTAATATTATTTTGTCTTAATTTGAATTCCTAAGATGAAATGTGCCTACAGGGCAGGGGACCTGGGAAGAACCTGCTGCTGATGAGGGTCTGGGTGCTTGATGCCTAACAGTGGGCCAGTGGTCAGAACTCTGGTGTCTAAGCTGCTGTTGGTGATCCCAGACCTGGGCGACCTGGGTGCTGAACAGGAGACAGCTGCTGGCCCAGGCAGAGCTGTGTAGAAAAAACCCGAGGAATGGCTAGGAAAGACTTCATAGCTTCTTATGGTTTATTTGTCTTTCTGTGTGATCAAGTCTCCTCTTAGGAAGGCCAATTCTCTCTAGATATTTAAAAAATTAACATTTCAAGTTAATTTCCAAATCCCCGCCCAGGCCCGAGAGCCTGCCAAGGGCTGCAGAAACTCTTCCACGGTGAAGAATGGCAATCGGTGGATCTAAGGAGAGGAGCCAACATCCCTCCCCCATTCTTCACTCTCTGCCACCACCTTGTCTCTGCCCAGAGAGGTAAGATTTATTTTGCACCTTTCTGAGTGGATCTCAAAGTCCTTTAGACACAAGAATGGGGGTTATCCCAGGACAGAACTCTTAGTTTGTATTCATCAGATTACACTTGGCTAAAGTAAGAGTCTCAGTTGGAAGCAGGAACAGGGCTTCATGCTTCCTAAGAAGTCTGGTTGGGATTTTGTAATCACAGGATATGTCTAGAGTATGAGGCAAATCTTAAATAAGCTCAGAAATATGGCAGAGGTGTGCCTCACTGTGACCTACATGCTGCATGTGCTGTTTCCTGTAATCCAACCAGCCAAGTGGTGGTACTGGGTTGTGGACAATAACAACAACTACCATTTACATAGCATTTACTATGGACAGACACTGTTCTAAGGTCTTTATATACATTAATTGATATACTCCATTGGGAAGATGAGAAAACTGAGGCCCAAAGAAATTAACTTGTCCAAAGGTGCACAATGATAATTAGAATTAATTATACTTTAAATGTTCACATTGTCATCCTCACTTTGCAGGTAAGGAAACTGAGGTTCAGAGGCCCATTATACTTATCTAAGTTTGTGCAGTGTTGAAGTGGTGGGAAGGCCCTCCCCTCATATTTGGGGAGCTTGGGCAAGGCCTGTATTCCACATGAAAAAATATGCGAAAGATACATATCAAGCTAACAGTTAAACAAAAATTTTCCCTCTCCTTCTAATTTGACAGGTGAATCTTTATAACAACCCAAAAGGACAGATTCAGAGGAAGAGTTTTCAGACTCTTTGGTGTGAACCACAATGAAGTTGTATACCCCAGAGTCAGGCACTAGCCCCTGTGCCCATCCCTGAAACTTGTGCATGGATACTCCAGGGTGGACCATCTAACCCTTGTCCCATACTCTCTGCCAATAGCTGTCCCTAGGCCATCCTGAAATCTAGGAGATATACATCTGTGGAAAGATGAAATTAGGAAGAGGCTTGAACAAGTACTGGAAATGGGCTCAGGGTCCCCAGAACAGCAAATTCTAAAGTCTCTACACCTGGACCATGGTCTTGAGTGGGAGATATGGATTCCAAGGGGATGTTTCTTTGACTTGGGGGACTCCTCACTTTATGGACTAAAGTGAGCATCAAGGAGGATCACAGCAGAACCCTGGAGAGGTTCCAACCCAGGGCAGAACCCCTCTTACCTGGGTTTGAGAGGTACTGGTGAGAGTACCAGGCCTTTATTCACACCTATCCAAGTCCAGCATCCTTGATGTATGGAACCCCTGTTCATGTCACTCCCCACTTCTGCCCCTGCCCCCGGCTTTCATGTTACTGGAACTTGACATGAGTAAAGGAAACTCCATGGGAAAGAGAGAACCTTAGAAGTGAGGGGTGGGATGGGTGTGGGGAAGGAGCTGGAGAGATTTCCCCTCACTCCCTTTCACACTTCCCCTTTCCTACTGGGTCCTGCCTCTGACCATGGCTGCACAAACACTGTCCAGAGCAAATCCAAGTCACGTCCACACCCTTTCCTTGTTTACAGACACAAAGCAGGGAGAGAATAGGAACCGCCCTGAAAATGATTCTTTCAAAAACTGTTCATTCCTCCTAACTTGGAAGAGGAGACTTTTGAAAAAAAAAAAAAAAAAAAAAAACATATCCAGAGAAAAGCTCTTTTTCTTCCTTGAGATTAGGCCAGCGAGGGGCCTGCCAGCCCTGCCAGCCTCTGCTACTGCAGCTATGGGTACTTCCTAGCACCTGGCATGGGCTATTTACATGGACTTAGGAGGGATCCTGTCATCAATCTGTCCAGGTTTCTAAATTTAGTTTCCATACATAAATGCAATTTCCTGTGTTAGGTATCATAATTAAAATTTTCCACAGGCTTAATTTTGTATTGGTGATGTTCAAATGTCATCATCTACAGTGTCAAGCTTCCGTTTTTAAAGAGCCAAATTAACACCCTTACTCATAAATATCTCCCAAGCCCCCATCATTCAGGGCTAAAATGCTGGAGGCACTGACCACAGATCCAGGTTGCTTTCTTTAGTCCAGTTACACTCAGTCACTACTCACCCTTTTCTCCTCCTCTTCGTCCTCTCTCTCTTTTTTTTTTTAATATTTATTTTTAGTTTTTGATGGACCTTTATTTTATTTACTTATATGTGGTGCTGAGAATCAAACCCAGTACCTCATGCATGCTAGGCAAGCGCACTACCACTGAGCTACAACCCCAGCCCACTTCGTCCTCTTTTGATGACAACAAAGTGGTACCAGGGAAATGAATACCTGCCCAAATACCAGAGCATTCAAATCCTAGGCCAGGGACCTCAGAAATCCCCCAAACCAACAAAGACAAAAACATGGTGTTTGGGTATAAAAACCAGGGAGACTTGGTCAGAGACTGAATCAGATCTCAGAAAGCTGTGGGGAATGGAGCTTTCCTCCTACTCCCCACCCCGACCCTAATAGTTCTCTGTATCTTGACTTTCTCCTTGCAGATCACTTCTTGTGATTCCACTCCTTTGGGCTCTAAACGGCTACCCAGGCAGCTTTAAGTCCTCTCATTTGGACCACTGGTTTAACCTGCGGCTCGGTTGCAAATTGAGAGCATCTTATTGGCTCAGCTTAAGTCGGGTATTCATGTCAGATCCAATCAGCTATTACTCAAGGGGATGGGTGGAGTCAGGACATTACAAATAAGCCTGTTGGGCCTATCCTTGGGGTGAGAGGGAGAATATCCTCAGCCATGTGGGAGTGCACCACTCCAAAGAAGAACCTAGTATATCTAGTTCAATATCTAGATCGTAAAAGTACTTAAAAAGTTAGACCACTATGCTTTACCTTTGTTTTAATTTTTTTTGGATGATAAGCAGTTTGAGGTCAGGTTTCATATCTGTGCTTGTGCTGTTCCACACAGTGCAGCCTTATCTGTCACCATCATCATCATGACAATATCCTCACCATCCTACCTCTTATCATTAAGGCCTTTTCTGGCCTTTTATTATGGAAAACTAACAGAAGCCCACCCTAGGAAGTTGGAAGAGACATTGCTGAGAATCCATTATGATTATTACTTAGCATTGTGTTTGGCTGAAGCCTAATTGGAACACGCATAGAAAATGGCTGTTGTCAAATTAGGTCACTTTTTAGGCCCAGGGCCCAATCACAGCTTTCACAGCATTTTCTTCACTTGTCTAATATGTAAAACAATGGCCAGTTCTACCCTCTGAAATAGCATAAACCTCTCAGTCTATAAATCCTAGACTGGGATATCTGAGGAATTTCTGGCAGATCCACCAAGAAACATGGCCAATCTAGATGTTAGAGGAATTCCTTGAGTCTCTAGCCAACCAAGAACATTAACACTTCACCCATGTTTCAGAGGAATGCAATAATTTTGTACAGTTGGATAGTCTTTAGGGAATGGGCACTTTTACTATTGTGCATTTTAAGAAATATGTATTTGATTTCCTTGATATGTATATTCATGGGGAACAAAGCACTCATTTTGGGCATAGTCTGTGCTGTGAGATTAGTTTTCATTTTTTTTGAGTTTTTTTCTCGCTAGAATAAGAAAAGTTCTGTATCAAAATCAAGGTGTAAACTAAATTTCATTAACCTTTTTATTTATTCACTGGCTGTTCATTGGGCATCTGCTGTGTGCTGGGAACTTCAGGAGATGCTCTTCATCTCTACATGCAGAGATGACAGATGCGATTCTCACCCTCAGACACTCTCCAGTCCAGCAGCAAAGACAGATTTGTAAACCAACAACAGTAGTGCCATATACTAAAGGTTAAAATACACATAGAATGTTAAGGGAGGTCAGAGAAGAAATTCAACCTGGCTGTGTGGAGTGAGGGAATACTTCTGGTGGAGAATGAAGTCTGAGTGGACTTTTACCCTTTAAAACACAGTTAACCAAGTAGATGAAGTGAGAAGGGAATTTAGTCCCTGGGTGGGGGATGTTGGGGCATGAAAGAGCACAAAGCATCGTAGGTATTGTCAATGGCTTGTTTTGGCCAGGGTAGGTCAGGAGTGGTAGGAATAGACCTGGAAACGTGGTCCTGGGGCCAGGTCACAAAGGGCCTTTGGCCAGGATGAAGTATTGGTCCTTTATTCAAGGATGATGCAGAGTCTACAGAGTCTTTATTTTTTAAAGGAAACTTTTTATTGAAGTGTAAAATATGTGCAGAAACATGCACATATGATAAGTATTCAGCTCAATGAATTTTCATGAACTGAACACAGCTGTGTAGTCAGAAGCCAGATCATAACAACCAGTGTCCCTGAAGCCATCCCCCCCCACCCCGCTTCCTTCTACTCATTACTTCCCTTTCCAAGGGTGACTGCGGGCCTGACTTCTAACACTATAAGATGTGTTTTGCCTGGTTTTGAACTTTATTTAAGTGGGATTTTAAAGTGTACCCTTTTGTGTCTGACTTCTCAGCCTTATGTTCATGAGCTTCAGCCTTGCCACCATATGGAGGGAGATGTGGTTCATTTGGTCTCATGGTTGTATAATATCCCATTGTAAGAGCATGCCATCATTTATTTATCCCCCCCGCATTATGTGTCAACGTTTGAGTTCTTTCCAACTTAAGGCCATTATGAATAGTGCTCTTGTGAGTGATCTTGTAGTATCTTTTATTGAGTACACACACACACACACATACACACACACACACATACACACACACACATGCACACACGCACACACACACACATATATATATGAAGCATATTCTTTTTAAAATATTTTTTTAGCTATAGATGGACACAATACCTTTATTTTATTTGTTTATTTTTATATGGTGCCACATTTTTATATGTGCTTCACACATGCGAGACAAGTGCTCTACCTCTGAGCCACAATCCCAGCCCCTATTATGCATATTCTTTTTAAAAGTATTTTTCAGTTGTCGATGGACCTTTATTTTTATTTATTTGTTTGTTTATATGTGGTGCTAAGAGTTGAACCCAGTACCTCCCATGTGCTAGGTAAGTGGTCTACCACTGAGCTACAACCCCAGCCCCTACGTGCATTTTCAAAGGATAAAACACCTAGGAGTAGACTCTCCAGATCATAGGCTAAGCATGTATTAATCTTTGTTAGATTCTACTAAACTAGATAGTTTTTTTCCTTCTCTTCCCCCTTCTCCTTTTTTGTGGTATCCAGTGCTAAACAATTTTATAAAGTAATTAAGGTTAAGGTTCTAACAGCGGTGTATAAGAGCTCCTATCATTCCAGGTTCCAACATTTGATATTGTTTGTTTTTCATTTTAGCCATTCTTTTGAGTTGTGTCCTTGGCCAACCCTTACTTTCAATCATTTGTTGAGTCTCTAACCTCCCATGTGACTATGTTTGGAGGTAGGAGCTTTAAAAAAGAAATGGGGTTACCAGGGACTAACATTCTTACAAGAAGAGGAAGAGATAACTTCAAGGAAGGTAGGAAAAATGTCAGAAGTGCCCTGCCATATCTAGATGACCGTGCATTGGATGTAGGAGGGGAGTGTGAGATGAATGTGGAAGATTGCTCTTTCTTTGTGCAGTCCCAGAAAGATAAGATAGCTGTCTGTAAGACTGGAAGAATCTTCAATAGACACCAATAAGAGTAAAATAAAAGTTTATTACAATAACTCACTTTAAACACAATGCAGGATCTGTCCTTTCTGTGACATTAGCTCTGGGCAGAACATGTGCGCTCTGTAAACATTAGCTGTCATCATCATCACCATCATCACCACCACCACCACTACCACCACCACATTATTGTTGTGGAGGTTGCTAGGGTTATGACTGCAATAAATTGCAACAGTGACCACACTTCTCCAATCCTCTCTGTATTCAAACTTCTTAGAATATGACTTTGAAGATTTTCCATATTTCTCCACCCCTTGACCCTGGACTGGCTTTGTGACTTCTGACCAATAGAATGCAGTATATATGATATGGTGTGTTAATTCTGATCCTAGAACTCAAGAGACCTTCAGTGGCTTTCTTTCTTGGGACTTTGCCCATCTGTCATGTGAATGCACCAAAGCTAGCCTGTTGGAGAATGAGAGATAATATATATCCAGTCATCCTGGTTGTGCTAGCTGAGGCTCCAGACATGGAGGCCCAGCCAAGAGAGGCTGAATCTGGCTCAGGTCAGCAGAAATGACCAGTTACCCTAAAGACTTATGAGCAATAATAAATGGCTGCATAGTAAGCCACTGCTTTGAGATTGATTTATTGGGCAGATACAGATAACTACTGTGACTTCCAATCAGAGACATCCATGGAGACAGTATATAGGAAGGAAAATGCAGGTGGATGTGGGAGTTTGATCAGCTTTGGAGTTTAAGACAGCTAAGTGATATTCTGTGGGGGTGTTATAAAGAGTAGTCTGATCAAGAAGCAAAAATTTAAGAGAATTCAGTATTAGGTAGGAGATGCAGCACCAGAGATGTGTGCCTTTTCCCAGGAAGATAGAAAAGTAGGTTAAGTACTGAACTTTGGAGAAAACCAACATTCAAGAAATGAGTAGAGGAAGATGGTGAGAAGGAAAAACCAGATATGGGAAAGTAATAGTGTAATGGAAGAAAGGCATGGAAATTTAAAACTACATTATTACTGTTGAGAGGAAGGTAGGAAAAATGTCGGAAGTGCTCTTCCATATCTAGATGATAGTGCATTGGATGTAGGAGGGCGTGTGAGATGAATCTAGAAAGGGAGTTGACAGGAAAACCATGAAAGATCTTACACAACACTCCAAGGAGTCTGGATTTTATCATGAAGAATTTTTAGCATAGGGGTAACTTAAGCAAGTTTCTCATTGAAGATCACTCTGTAGGATTTCAGTGGATAGGCTGATTGCAAAGAACAAAACAGAAGTCAGACGGACTGGTTGGGAGATTCTGAGGAATGTGGGTGACATAGGGTGAGGACCTGAGTTAAGGGAAAGGCTATGAGCATAAAGAGAAAAGATGGATTCAATTGGGAGATAGACTGGCAGGACTTTGTGACTAAGTGTATGTGGAAAGTCAGAGAATACAGGTATGAGTATTAGTGTGGGGGCTTAGATGGCTGGTTAGATTTTTAAAAAATAAATAGAAGTAAGTGTAACCCAGGGGAATACCCTGGCCCCACTAGCTTGTGACTACAACATCTAGTTATTCTTCCTTGGTATACCCACGTTATCACAGTACAGAGCCTGCACTGGAACTCCTTATTGGAAATCCACACTTGTTGGTGTGCTGTCAGTTGTTTCTGGAAGTGTCAGAACATCACTCAAAAAACAAGTTCCTTGGATTTTCACCTCTAACATTCTTGCTTTGCCACCGGGCTGCTGCTGCTGCTGCTGCTGAAACCCTTGAATCCCTTCTGAGATTCACCACTCTGTGGGATCAGCTGATTTTAGAGTGACTGCTGCCAACGGATCACCATTCCAGCCTTGGAAATAGCATATGCCCTCTGAATCCTAACCAGGTCCATGGTTGCTGTCTCAGTACAGAAATGGGCCCAGTTTGGGTCTTAATTTTTCAGCCTCCATATTGTTGCTTGGTTGGATACCTGATGTTGCCATTCACTGACTCCATGTGACAGCAGGAGATATAAGGGCAGTGGAATGACTTTAGGCTTCTTCGTGTCTTCAGATCCAACTCATTTGGTCTCAGGCCCTAGATCTTCTCTCCTCCAGTTCAAAGCATGCCTATTTCCATTCCTTGTCCCAAGTGAAACCACTTCAGAGGATGATTGACAGCAGAAACATCCATTCTCTTCAGGGAAAAACTCCATCTCCACTCACCAGCATGTACTCTTGTTCCATTGCTCAAAAGATGCAATCACAAAATAGTTCAAAGTTGGTATATTTCCCAAAGGCTGGGGCACTCATTTTTGTCCCTATGGGAGAACACACTGTGCCCTGCTCTAAGTTACTCCCTGATGAGTAGAAGAGTAGTATTTGGATTATGCCTAATCCCTAGTTACTCTACTTTATAAAGTAGTAGTTTACCACCAGTCACTCTATTTTGCTGAGATAGAATGCCTCTACAGATTCTGCAAGTAAATAACAGCCATCTTCCCAGCACAGCTTTAAGGCATAAACTGATACATTAATTGTGCTAATAAAATGATCACCTATGGGGGCTGGGAACATGGCTTAGTGGTAGAGCTCTAGCCTGACATGGGTGAGGCCCAGGGTTCGATTCTCAGCACCACATATAAATAAATAAAGATCCATTGACAGCTAAAAAATATTTTTTAAAAAATGATCACTTATGAACTTATGAAATTAATCAGAAGCACAAGAATGCAAGGGCATAGCAATATCATAGAAAAACCAAGCACTCTAGGACACTGAAAGAAGCACCCCCCCTCACTTGAGGCCCATAAAAGGAAGAGAACCCCAAGACTGGACCCAGCAGCACACCGGCCTCATCACCAGGTTACTTGTCATAAGCCTTGCCCAGAAAGATTGCCACAGTGATGAACCTCCAAATCTCTGTCTTTGGGCTTTAGCAGTGCATGATTTCTCTTGCCCACCATGCTCACACACAGCCTTCTCCAAGCAGACATCTCAAGCTGATACTCCAAAACTTCCATCCATCTGGACCCTGACAACCCTGTGCCCTGAACAATTTCTTAGACTGGTTTGGAATCTTACCTGGTCACCACCTATAATGATTCATACACTCATATCTGTGCTTTACCTTCACTCTCAGTTCAGCCTCCTGAGCCCCTATGGCTGCCTTAACCCCTTCTTAGCCTTTCTTTCATATATATATATATATATATATATATATATATATATATATATATATATAATTATATATTTATACATATAAAATTATATATTTACATATAATTTTATAAAGTGTGATGTGTGACTTGAGTGTTATAGAATTAGTAGTTAAGATTGGAATTTTTTAGAAAAAACTGTTTGCCCAGTTTATGACTATCCGGTGACCCATTTATTAAACTACCGCCAGTGAAGGTGGTATAGACTATGAATTTATTCTTATTTAATAAATTCTGGCATTGAGAAAAGATAACATGTTTGGTCTATGTTGCTGGCATAGCTCGCTCATGACACCATAGTCACCCTGATAAACTGGGCTTAGAGAGATGATTCCTAGGAAGATCATGTGTTCATTTTATCCATGATTATATTCACAATATGCAACATTCAAGTGGATACAAGTCTATAACAACAGAGGGGACAGGGATCAGCTGCAGATCATCATGTAGATGGTAGTAGGGGTGATGGATAAAGTGGTGCGCTAGAGCTGGCTCATGTGGTTGGTGAGGACCACTTTTGTGCATTTCTTCCCAACTCCAGGATCAGTGACTGGTAACTTAATGTTGGCCATACTAAGAGTATTTACACCATAGAAATCAACATACACCATAAATCATCCCCTCTCCCCCCAGCACTGTTAAATATTTACTAACACATCTTTGTGGATGGGGATGAATTACTCAAGGAGAGAAGGTACAGGAGAGAGGAAAAAGTCAGACAGGGAATGTTAAGGAAGTCACATTTAAGGAGTGGGCAGAGATAGAGGAGTTGTAAATAGAACAAAGAAACAAACTAAAAGAGTCTTGGAGGCAGCAACAAAAGATTGTGCTATAGACACTAAAGGAGCAGAATTCGCAAAATAATCTTGGGATATATGTCTGGAGATATCCATAAATAAGGCTAGAGTATGTGATAGAATCCATTTTCTCAAATATGACTATTCTTGTTTTGTAAAGCTGTTTTATCTACTGTTTTTTTTAAAGGCAATTTTAAGTAATCAAAAGGGCTATTTCATGATCAAGCTGGTAAGCAGTAAATGTTGTAGAAATAACCAGCCAGTGATTTTTTTGAACCTAGTTATCTTAGTCTTTTCAACAGCTAAATTATATAACCTGTCTATTGTTGGACAATTTGTCTATTCAAACTTTCTGTTCAATCACACAGATTTAGCTATGAACATCGAATCATAATATTTTGGAAATAGAAAAGAACTTCTTGATCATTAATACCCTAATTAGCCAGATAAGGAAAAGAACATTCAGAGAAGTTGAGTGACATGGCATGATCATGAAGAACACACAAATCCGTTAATGATATAGACAGTGTTGAATTCAGGTCTCCTATCTCCTCTCTCAGTCTTCCTCCTTCGTCACAGTCTCTTCCTATGAGTAAAACGACTAACATTTGAGATGAGTTTTGAACCAAAGTCTGGCATATCTGTAACCTTTTTATTGAAATTCAAGCCAACCAGGGTCATCATGCCTATTTTCTTCTGCTTGGGGATATATTTCATAATGCACAGGATTTAACCCACCCAGGCTCTGACTGCTGTAACCAAGGGAAACTAGAGTATCTGAAGCCATTCTGTGTTCCAGTTACTTCCAGGGTTATTGTGTTGGGCAGAAATTCTCTGGTCAAGAAAGCTTGATACTAGTCTCTTTTTGCTTGTCCTGAGTAACAGGAAAAGATTTGACTGCTTGTTGCATCCAAAGATTAGGTTTTGAATCTGACTCTAAATCACAGATATTGTACAGTATAAATTTAAAATAAAAATATACCTAATAGAAATAAGAACAAAGAATAACTTAGGTTATATGAGGAATTCAACTCTATTCCCTAGTATTACTTTCTTTAGAGCTCTTCAGAGGAACTGGTGTTCATCGTATCAACTTACTGAACAAACTCATTTCCTGACTGCTGTTCAGAAGCTCAGGAGATTCTTCCATGGCTTAGGGAGTGTGTGGGAGAAAATTTGACTCCCTTCCCTCATCAGAGTGGAGTAGAAGGAGGAGAGCTGCTAATTGAGTTTTCTTACTTTTTGACTTGAGTGGAGTTTCAGTTAGCTTTTTCGCTGCTGTGACTAAAGGACTTAATCAGAACAATTGTAGAGGAGGAAAAGTTTATTTGAGGGCTCACGGTTTCAGGGGTCTTAGTCCATAGAAGGCAGACTCCATATCTCAGGGCTTGAGGTGAGACTGAACATCATGGCTGAGGGAACAGCTCACATGATGATCAGGAAGCAGAGAGACTTCTACACCTGCCCCTACAAAGTTTTACCCCAAAGCCATGCCCCTAATGCCCACCTCCTCCAGCCACACCCTACAATTTCAATTACTGCGCAGTCAATACCTATCAGGGGATTAATTCACCCATTGGGTCAAGACTCTTACAACCCAATCATTTCTCCTCTGAACCTTCTTGCGTTGTCTCACACATGAGCTTTTGGGGGGACACCTCATGTCCAAACCATAATAAGTGGGGATGTGGATGTCACCTGCACCACTAGTGTTCCAAACCTGGACCATTCTGATTCCCCTTATTACTGCTATTTATCTCTGAGCCAGACATCCAGCCCCTAGTTACTGCCCTCCAGGAGCCAATACCTCATGAAATGACCAGAACACAGTCCTTTTTGTTACTCTCTTAATGTCCGACTTCAATCACCCAGGGTTCCCCCGGGGGTCCTAAGTTATTAGCTTCTTAAAGTGGCATCTAGATGGTGACACATAGATCAGCCACCCCTGCTTCTTTCAGGTACTGACTGGTTAATGCCCTTTGGCCCAGAATCTTTCTACCCTTCTTCCTTTAAAATTTTGTTTCTCTTCACTGTCATTTGCATTCTGCATATTCTCTGGGAGCAGATTTTCCTCTTTTCAAATGATGTAAGTCATCTAAGGAAATTATTCACATTTCCATTTTTCAAAATATATTCGCCTTCTCATGTGGGTGTTATTCCTGAATAAATTGGTTCGGCAGTAAGTGTGAATAATGCTTGAAGTCATCTGCCTCACTTGGTTTTGTTTCTCAGTTTCTCTAGTAGACTAAACATTTTTTTTTTCAGTGGCTTCTTACTATTTGTACCTTTTTATCTTAATCTTTAAAAAATATTTATTTTATAAACAATTCATAATAATTTAAAGAAATATAAAAGAAATTATACATGGTGTTCTATGTGACATATGTCTTGGTCATTAGTTTTAGGAGGCACAATTAATCTTTTTCACATATTAAAACGGTCGATCCATTAGTTTCTTCCTTAATGCATCTCTTCCTCTCTCTCTCTCTTCCTCTCTTTCTCTCTTTCTCTCTCTCGTTCATGCACACACACACTTATTTCAGACATTTTACCTTTTTTTTGTATGTTAAAATTGGTTTTATAATTGGTTAATGTATGAGAAAAGAATCAAAGGAACATTTCAGTTCCAAGTTTCTGAGTTCACCTAAATATTAAAGTACCCCACAAGAGAGTATTTATCAGACAGCTTTAATTTGTCATAGACAATATGTTGAGAAGTAAAGATTTGGACAACTTGATAATGATTGCTCTTTGACCTTGACTCAGTTGTCTAAGTCAGTGATTCCCCACAGTGTCAGGTTGACATTTCTAAAGGCCCATGGCACAACCAGAGAAATAATTTCAATATAAGGAGTTTTCATAAAGCAAATTCATCCAATCTAAAAAAGAAGAATCTGGGAAAGTTAACGTTTTTTCAACTTTTTGAAAGCTAAAAGTTCTTTATTTTATGACATAATGGTAATGTGACAGTAAATGATAAATTTCCCCCATAATATCTTTACTTGGCAAAACAAAAATAATAATAATCTTTCTATGTCAGTCTCCCTAAGTTTTTCTGGACACTTCAGGACTATTGGGAACTCAAAAATCTGGAAACTAAACAGTTTAATTCCCTGTGTTCATCTATTTGCTAACAATATCCCCCCCACACACATCTCCAACTCTCCCCAGCATCTCAATGGAATGTACTATTTTCCAAATCAATTTAGAAATTCAAGGTCATGACTCAATTCTTATCGTCTTCCTTCCCATTTATCATGCATGCTTTTTGTGATAATTGCCCTCAGGTTTTATAGGAAAACAGATCCCAGAGATGCATTCGTGCATGCATGTATGTACTCAATAAAAATTCACCAAGTGTCTAAGTGGTGGAGAAACAGCAGTGACTAAAACAGATGAGTCTCAGCTCCCTTGAGTCTCCTTTCCTATTGGGGGAGAGGGTACATCTGTGTGTGAGGGTAAGGTTGGGGAAAGATTAACAATGAGCAAGCCATTACTTAAGTAAGCTCATTACTTAGCAACAGAATTTCATGTAGTGACATATGAGATTGTGGATCAGCTTCCCAGTTATCTTCATAACCACCGGAATGACGGCTGGTAGGTGCTGAGGAAGAAAGGAGACATTTCAAATTGGGGGTGGGATGGGTCAGGGACAGTTCTAGAAGTAGGTGGTGTTTTGAACAGAGATCTGAATGACTAAGAAAAGCTGTCCCTCAATTGATTGAGGGAAGAGTACTCCAGACCCAGAGAATGCATATACAAAGGCCCCATAAAATTTGACATTTGGGGGACCAAGGATGAGGAATGAGGGCACAGAATGAAACATTCTGTTTTGAATATATTAAGTTTAAGTCGTTTGCTGACATCCAAGTTGACATTTTACCTATGTAGCTGGATGTATTAGTTCTGAGATTATAGGTAAAATTTGGGAAGCATTAGCATATGGATGCCATGGTGAAGAGATAGGGCCAAGAAATGAATGATCCATGTGTGAATCCAATATTTACACACTGAGGAATCGAGGATGAGCAATTAGCAAAGGAGACTGAAAAGGAGCTGCTAGAGAGACAGGAGGAAATCCAGGGAAATTTACAGATGAAAGGATTTCAAAGATGAAGAGCAACTGTGCCAAAATGCAATGTGGGTGGAGTTTTTTTAATACAAAGAAATTTTTCCTACTTCATGTTGTTGTTGTTCTTATTATTATTTGAAATGGATCTCACTATGTTGCCCAGGCTAGTCTCCAACTTCTGGGCTGGGGTAATCCTCTTGCCTCAGCCTCCTGAGTAGCTGGGACCATAGGTGTGCATCACCATACCTGACTCTGTTGTTTATATATATATATACCTGCAGTTGTAATAAATGCAAAGGTAGCTTCTTTCACTTGACTCAGCACTGTTAACTTAAACTAACCCTGGTTTCACACCCACCTCCATTGCTTGGCAGAGCTCAGATCTTGGTTTGCTGTTTCTGCCTGCTGACTGGGCCCCAGGACCCTGAGCTACTTTTAGTGACTTTCCCCATCTAGAACATAACAGTGAGTTCAGGCCCTGACACAGAGCTCCCTCTCAATCACTCCCCAACTCCAAAGGCTTTCTTTCCTCTCAGGCAAATAAAAGAGAATATAAAGTTTTTGAACACTCTGGTCTGCTCAGATTCCAAGATAGATCCAACACTGTCTCCATCTAACTAACCAACATCGACTAAATTATTTTGCACAGAATACTTTTGAGTTCCTATTCATCAAGTTAGTGAATGATCAGATTCCTCACCCCACCCCTCTTTTAGACCATTTCTTGTTTTGAAAAAGTGTCCCCTTTTCTTCTAAGGGTATGAAAAACACATTTAGAGAAGCAGAACATTTGGGACGCAGCTTCATAGGATGCTTCTCACATTCCACTATGATTGAGTGATGGCTGGAAACTGCTAGAGCCTGCCAGAGGAGATTTGCCTTCTGTTCTTTTGTATGACATTCTTTATTGCTATTATACTGGGGTTTTTTTTGTATATTGTTTGGGTAGAGGCAAAAGATGGAACAGATATTGGACTAGAATTTGGGATTACTTAATTCTGCTCCTAGCTCTGGGCAAAATCTCTGTTAAGTTTCAGCGTCACTCAAGCAAAAGGGACAGTCTACCTGTATTAGCCATCTGATGTGTTTCAGTTCTCAAAAGGGCAAAGTCATCTTAGACAAATTCAATATGAATACAGGTCAAAGATTTTGTTTATAGAGGGAAATATTAAGATGTTAAATCTGGCCCAAAAAGCATTTGAAATTATGTGTATAAAGTTTTGATAAAGAAATATAAGTTTGATGAGTTAGATACAAAACTGATTAATGTCCAACAGGATAAAAAAACTGTAATTTTTGTCCTTCTCTGCTGTATTGGACAGAAATTATTTTCATCTGCATCAGAGAAAATTTTTCATGTTAACTCTCTCCACATATATTTCCATATGTAATACTGGTTAACTTTCTTGAGCCCTTAGCACATGTTGGGCAATGCTTAACAAGCATTATCTCTTTGGATGCTCACTGCAACCCTCTGAAGGTATACACTTTTATTAATCCCATGTTGTAAGAGAGAAGACTGAGGCTCTGAATAGTTAATACAACCATCAAAGGTCACAAAAAGCTCTTTAGTGACAGGGGTGGCCATCAATCTAAAGTCTGACTCCAAAATCTTTGAGCTCTTATGATTATTAATATTATCAAAATCAAGAGGAATAATGAATGTGAAATCAATTTACAGATTGTGACTATACTATAAAATGTAAGGTATTATTTCTACGTCTACATGACTATTAAAAAGTAAGGCAGTAAGAGTTCTTGCCATACAAGTGTGGAAGGAGAACCATGAATCACAGGAAAGGTCTGTTAGGCTGGGGTGCCTCTGAGACTCTGTTCAATTTATCTGAACAGCTTCTACTTAACTTCGGTTTTCTTCTTTCTTCTTAGTGGATGGATTTCATTGAAGGGGTTTCTTGGCCCATTTTTTATTCATTGGTGGAGAGGTATCCACTCTGAAATCCTCCTTCATTTCCTTTTGTCTCTCTGTGTGTGTTTTCCTGGCTTAGAGTGGAAAGGGCACCATCAGTATGCCTGGGTCTGAACTGGAGCACCATGATTGACTACTGGAAGACTTTGGGCAAATAACAGTTTCAAAGACAACTGCATCCAAATCCCTTGAGGGAGAGGGAAAAGGCTCATTAAATCTGCAGGGGAAGGCACTGAAGAATCTGATATGTTCTGTTCCTCATCAAAGCCATTACTGATACCTACCTCGTAGGTAGATTTGTGAATTGCTATTTAATAAGACATTAGAAATATTAGTTCTATTCCCATCTTCTTTCCAATGAAGTTCTACTAATATGCCACTCTTCTCTCCTCTTGTCCTCTCTCACTTCTGTGCCCTCCCCTCCATTCCCTTTCTCACCTCTCCTGTCCATCTGTCCCCTCCCTTCCTGTCCCTTTCCTCCCTTTCCCTTCTCCTCTCACCCCCTCCTGTGCCCTTCCCTTCTCTCCCCTTCTGTCCTTTGTCATTTCTTGTCTTCTCTCCTTTCAGCAGGACCCTGAGATCAGACATCTCCTAAACATAAGATCTTGTTCTCACCTTGCTAATTTAGGAAACCATAGTATTTAAATCTGGAAGGAACTGTTGTGACTTCTTTCTATTCCAACCTTTGGTTTATTGCAGAAGGGACGGAGAACCAGAGGTTAAACCCAAACTCAGACATCCTGACTCCTGATCAGTGCTCCTCCCAACACATCACCAATTTTCTCTGTGTCTGTACTATCAGGACAATGCTATGGTTCATCCCCATCGTTGTTAGCTGTGTGTTGAGGGACTTGGAAATAAGCCAAGGTGAATCCTTACTGTAATTTGTTCATGAAGAGTGAAGTAAGCTCCTATAAGCTCAGGCCACCAAAGAGAATGTTTCATGGTGCACAAAATAAAAAAGCCAGATTTCACCATCGACTGTGCAGTGTCCTCCTTCGCTGGTCAGGAAAATACAGCAAACACAAATTGCAAGGAAAATCGTCTGTGTCCCTTTCCACCGAGAACCACAGCTTTTATAGTCAATGTCCTTGAGAAAGAAATAAAACAGCGTACTGCCAGAGATAAGGCTGGTGAGGAAGAAGGATAATGAGCCTGGTGAGGGCAGCCAGAGACCTGGCCATCACACTAACAATGCCTTCTCCAAGTTCCTTAGTGGAAAAATTAAATGCAACACCAGATTTCCTTTGCGTGATGTAGCCAAGGAAGGTAGGCTTCCTGACCCTCCCCTACTGGTCCTGCTGCCTTGGCCCTAGATGTCAAGGAGTTGAGCCGGAGCCAGTAGCTAAGATGGCATTCACCTCACCTCAGGGAGGGACAGTGGGCCTTGAGAGCCCCACCAAGAAAGCTATTTATTCTGTGAGGTAGATTTTTTAGCTTAACAAGAATCCCTGCATCTTTATGGAGTGGTGTTGTGTTCAGTCAGAAGCATCAAATAGAGGGGGCCAGAGCATCAAATAGGGTGTTTCCCCTGCTCACTCAGGCCTGAGGAGGACAGCAGAGGTTAGGAAGGGGAAGGGGGAAAGTAGGCAATTCTGTAGACAGAAGGAAGATTTGTGGTTTGTCAAAGACTGGGAGCAATGAGGAATGAATGCTAATAGGTTTCTTTCTGGGACAACGAAAACATTCTGAAACTGGGTCGTGGGGATGCTTGTACAATTTTGTGAATGTATTAAAACCACTGATTTATACATTTTAAATGGATGAATTTTATACTGTGTAAATTACATTTCAATAGAAGGAATTTGCGGATAAAAAGGGGAAACGGTGAGTTTTGGGGAAGTGCTCAGTGCCATCAGGTCAGGACCAGCTAATTTCCCCCAGGTATCCTGCCTGCATATCTTATATCTTTTCATAGTTTTCATTCTTGTGGTGGAATAATGTGCACAGTGTACTACGATTCATAAAGAGTCATCGCCAATGCTGACCATTTACCAGTATTCCATTTTTTTTTTGCTATCATCGATGGTAAACAAGGGCAGTCTGCCACAAATCTTGTTTTTTCCCATAAGCTTCCTCCTGCAATCTATATTCCCACAGTAATGAAATACTTGTGGTTCTGTGTTTTAACTCTGTTGCTTTCTTCCCTATAATGTCACCTTGTTCCCTTAGCAAGCTTTCCTTATCCGTGCCTGCTCTCTGCTTGCCTACCGACTTACCTCCATCATAAAAATCCAGCTCTTCTTACGTCATCTATATTTCTACTGTAGGACCTACCATACCATTTTGTCATGTATTTATTTGTCTACCTGTCTCCTTTGCCAGGCTGTGAGCCCCCCTGAGGTCAGACACAGTGTCTTATTAATTTCTGATTCCCAGTTGCCTCTGCTTGGCAGGTGGAAGGTGTAAAATATATGTTAATTGGATTTAATTGAATTGCTGAGGCTCTGAAGAGCAGTGCAGAGTGTGTCTCTGCTTCTGTTGAATTACTCCCCTTAGTGCTAATTGGAAGAACTGGAATCATTGGGCCAAAGGGCACAAATGTTTCTCTGTGCTTGCCATATTGCTTTCTCAAAGGTGGTGCTAATTTGTAGTGCCAACTGAAATGAATGAGTGCGCCAATATTGCTGTCACCTTGCCAGCTCATCATTTTAAAAAATGTTAATTTAGTAGGTGTCAAATGATATTTCAAGGTTACTTTAATTTGCATTTCTTTGATTACTACTAGGGCTGAACATTTTTCTCAGATGTCTATTTCCTGTCTCTGTTTCTCCTTGAGGGAACTGCTTGGTCATATTCTTTGACCATTTATCTATCCCAGTGATAAGATATAGCTAATACATTTGAGAGGCTCCTTTTATATTTTATTTATGAGACTATCATCTGTTATATTTGTATAGATTTTTCATATGCAGTTTTTCTTGTTTTTTTGCTGGTTTTCATTGCACAGAAGTTTAAAACCTATAGACGTAATTTAACATTCGTTTTCTTTCTTTACAATTTCTCAAAAAGTTTCAAGAAAAGGAAAGGTTTTCCTCATAGATGTGCTAAATCTTTTATTCTATGTTCTGTTCTTTCTTCACAATAATAAAAAAAAAAAACCTCACTCGCTAATCCATCAGGAGTATACTGAGTACTCAGCTATTTTTTAAAAAATTGCTATCACTGATTCTAATAACTCTTATCAAATATTCCTTGAATCAGTCATGAGTATTTGACTCCAACTAACAAAAATCTAAGTGAGATGGCTCAAGCAAATAGATTTTTAATCTTCTCACTTTACAAGAAGTTCAGAGGGTATTGGTAGTTACTGGATCATTACATGTTTCTATGAGGTTGGTGCAGGAAACTCAGATTCTCTTGGCCTTTCCCTCAAGCTTATTACCTCACAATTCCAAGATGGCGGAATCACTGTGTTCAAAGCAGAGAGGAAGGACAATGAGAGCCACATTGGTCTGTCTTGTCAGGAAAATAAAAACTTTCTCAGAAATGTATCAGCAGATTTTACCTGAGGTCTTATTATTGAGAAAGGTGTCATTTGGTCACACTGAGCTGCAATGGTGGCTGGGAAAGAATTTGACTCTTCCTGTTTCTATAGTAGAAAACAGAAGGAAGAAGAGGGGTAGGAAAGATCACTCACTGAATCCGCCAACCAGAAGTGTCTATACACACCTTCCTTCCTCCTTATATTTTAAAAAGGTATTTTGAGATAGAGACATAGATTTTAAATACATATTTAATTTACTTGTTAGTTATACTTCATTCACAAAAATACTTCGTAAATTATTAGAGTTTTTAAAGTCTCTTCATTTGGTTTCACTAATCTGTGATCTTGTCAGTGCATTATTTTAATCCTCATTCTATTGTACAGTATGTTTTAATGTCTGATATTCATAGAAAATTTTCATTGTTTTTCTTTTCTACATTCTCTGTTAATGGTTTTCTCACAATTTCTACACATATATTTTAAAATGCATTTGTGGAATTAAAAATATTTATTGGGTTTTTAGATCAAAACAACATTAAATCTATGAATTTAACGAAATTAAAATACTATTCTATTTGTTAACACAGGCATTTTAATGCTATTAAGTTTCTTAATCTTGGAGTTGATTCCATTTTTCCATTTATCTGAATCATCTCTTAAACGTTCTAACAAAGTTTTGAAGTTTTTAAAATTTATTTTATATTTTTTTAAGAATCACATTATATAGTTCCCAATCATTCTAAGTTTGGAAACTGAGTGTGTGTGCATGCGTGTGGGGGGAGTTGTAAATCAGATCTGTTTTCTCATTATGTTATCTAACTGGTAGTCAAGGGTATATAGAAGTTGTCAAGTACTTCATGAAAATCAGACTGCTTTGTTTAAATGCACTTCTGTGGGTGGTAGATCTGGTATTTGCCTCCCCTCTCTCAAGGTTACTGGCTACTCATTGATCAGACTTTGTTTCTTTGTTATGTTGGATTGAATGGCAAGTAACAGCTGAAGCTACCACTTTAGATAACTGAGCTCTACAGCTTATAAGCGTTCTGTTTCTTTTTAGTTCTTCACTCTGTGGGCAACATAGCCTTCCTGTTGAGGCTGGTGGTCCTCATGGTGATCAGATAGATGGCCAATTAAATGTGTTTCTTTCCCAGACTCCCCCCCTGCCCCCCCTCCCCCACCACCATTCCCAAATCATCAGTGTCGCTGGCTCAGCTTAGGTTCTCTATCACCATGATCTAGTAACTATGCTCGGGTGAATGAAACTGTACTAATCAGCTTAGGCTTGAACTGTGGAATCATCTCCCCTTAAAGCATGCAGGTTTATGTAGAAGGTATTAGTATCCCCCACACCCACCACCTCCACCCCATTAGGACAGTTACCAGGAGTTGAACAATGGGTTCTGAGGAAGCGACCATAACACCCACCACACTAACAATGTCACTTTTTCCTGGACACCTGCCCTGTTGCCCTAAGTCCAGTTTCAAAGTCCTTCTTTGTAGTCCTCTAACACAGGGGATCAAACCATAGTAGAACTGCCTGTTTACTTATGAAACCAGAAGAAAAATAACTTATTTATAATCTTCTAGTCATCTCTTAAGAGGGGATATTTTGCTAATAGGAAAATTTTTTTTTAATGCCTGAGATACAAGGCTTAGTGGTCTGCATAAAGGAGAGACATGAATGGCCTGAGAGGAGATCCTGGGTCCAGGACCTGTCCCTGGGCTAAGAAACTGAGCATAGAGTAGGGTGGGTGAAGACATTAAGTATTGAGGTAGTGGGGAGGACACAGATGTTTATGGGGAGAGGAATTAGATGTTGTGGAAAATAAATTCTATATCCTATAATACCCCCCTCATACATTCTTCGGCAATATATCCTTTTTTTCTTTGACCTAACAGGGCAGATTTGTTTGTTTGTTTATTTTTGTGGAGTTTGGGATGTTACCTGGGTCTTCACACATGCCAGGCAAGTGTGTACCACGCAGAGCCACGCCCCCAACAGCAGGGTGGATTTGAGAGGTTTGTGTTCAGGAGGCAGGGCAAGAATGGGGGCTGGCTTCGGGGCTTCGTGACAGATGGGTTTCACTTGTCTGTACCCATCTCTATACTCTAAGTCCTATGAGGGTTGGGATCAGTTCTATCTTGTTCTCTGTGTCTGCTGCAGATCTGAGTACACAGGGACTTGGTAAGTATTTGGTGAATGAATGGACAAGTTTGGCAAAATCAGAGAAACCGTTATCATCCCACGCCTGCCACTTTCTCGGCTCTGGAATAGGGGGACTGATAATCACTTTGTATACTTATCATGAGATTTAAATCTAATTTGATAAATAGTAACTATGGTTATTAGTTCTTTCCAAATTCCACCAGCTAACCTGCAAATACTAGTAACAACCTCTAACATTTAGTGAACATTTTCTTTGAGCAAGACCCCTTTGCTAAGCACTTCACAGATGTTACCACCTTTGATTCTAGTCCTAACAACCACCTTATAATTGCCCTGATGTTAGCTCTTCCTTCGTGACATTCTATATGATCAGCATCTAGCAACATTTCCTTACCACACATGAGCACCAAAATCTAGATAGGGAAACGTGGAATCCTTTGCTAGTATGCTTCTTGCTACTTCTTTCTCCAGAGATGCACAGCTCAGTTGTTCTCACAAGATTGGACAGAACATAAGTGATGGATAATTTAAGAGCTACCCCAGAGTGAAATGCGATGGATTCGCAGTTGTTGTAGCAACGGAGACCACATGACTGTAGAGTCAGGCAAAGGCCGAGCCTGTGGTCACTAGTGATGGGAAAAGTCGGGGGGTGGATTTGTGAGCACCAGGAATCAGTAGACTTTCTTTTCTGGCAGGGTCTATTCCTGGAACAGCTGAAAATACAGAGGCTAAATTCGGACTTCTGGATAAGACTCAAAGATTGACTGGTGAGAAGGAGAAGGGAGAAAGGGACTTTGTTCCTGTTCATATAGGTCCTCTGTGCATATTTAACATTTTGGGATGTTAGTTTTCTCATTTCTAAAATAGGAATAATAATATCTGATTAGTCATCTCTCATAGGAGGTTTTGGGGAGGTTTAATGAAGTGTTGTTCAGAATTTCTGCATGGAAAAATACTATAGAGATTCTAATTATTTCAATAAATAAATATATATGAGCTCCATGCAGAATCTGAAGAACTTAAGGAAGAGTAACACTCATTTAAAATTAATTTATTCATAAGTTGCAGATCTGCTTTATGAACTGAAGTCTCCATAATAATATCTATAAATAATATAAATATATACTTATAATCATGGATGCTCTTATGTGAAGAATCATATGTTTTTTTTTTTGCTGTTTTTAACTCCTTGGATTTCTGTCCTTCTGGAAAATACCAAGTGATGAACTTGACAATATTGTAATACTATCAAATGAAATTTTCATTTGCTTTGCAAGCCAAAGGAACTTCTCAAAGTATGAAGCAACTGGTAAAGAATTAAGGTAACATGAAGAGCTTAAGTTAAGATTGCATGTTCTCTAGACTAGAATAACTCCATTGTGGAGAAGCATTTTAATCAAAAGCAGAAGGCTCTAATCAAAAGTAATAATGATTGTTATTAAGTTTTGATGGTTAAAAGGAATAAACTTCATTTAAAAAAGATCCCCTGACATGGACTGTTCAGTTTTCTACTCATGAAATTTACTATAATTAACTCCAAAGGACTCAGCTCTGGGAGACCCAGACTCTGGTCTGAGATCTACTGCTACCATGGTGAATGACCTTGAGAAGTCCCCCAGTCTTGTTGGATCTCTGTTTTCTTATCTGCCAGCTGAAGAGAATGGAGTAATTTCTACACTCCTTTCAGTTCTAAGACATTGTGATTACTTTAAATCATTTCCAGAAAACTCAGTGCTTATCTTTGGAATAACTGCTAAGCAACAGCCTGAAATAAGAGCTAAAAATGAAGCGAGACTCACCAGAGTAGTGACTAAAGCTTACGCCAACATCATTGTGCGATTATAGTGCCCTAGACCCTGTGCCTCACACATTGCATTTATCATCCACTTAAGCCTTCAGACAATCTCAGGAATACCCAAGTATGACAGCTAGAACATGTCTCAAACAAGGGATGACAGCAAACTGTCGAACATCCAGGTCTCAGCCAATGGGTCCTTACTTACATTAAAGATAGATCTAAATCCCTTCAACGTCAATATGAAATAATCCAGGGAGAGATGGTTGCTGGTATCGCTGTACATGGCTTTTTTTGTTTTGTTTTGTTTTTTAAATCTTATCTCCCTGAGGCATTTGGTTGTTTACCAAGGTTCACGGCATAATTAAAGACCAATTCTTAGTCTTCCTATTACTAGACTTTTGGGCAACATTTGATATGAAACAATTGAAACAATTTCTGATCATGGGGCTCCCAGGGCCCCAAACTTATCTGGCAAAGATGTGTGACCTAATGAGGAGGGTCTGAACAGGTCACCAGAACAAGAAGAGCCTAAGATAGGAATACAAAGATGAATATAAGCCAAGTCTGTTCACCTTGGTGAACTCATGCAGGCTGAAGCTTTACATACTGATGGTTCTAAAATTAAAACTTGACGCCAGATCTCTGCTCTGAACTTTAAAACAGATATGTCCAACTGCCAACTCAGTATTTTCACTTGAATACCTAATCTCAATGTGAGAATAGAACTTTTGATTTTTTTCCTCTAAGCCTGCTCCTCCCCTAGTGTTCTAAAATGTAGAAAAGGCAATTATCAATCACCTAGTTGCTTGGAGGAGGGCAGGGTGGAATGATAGATCCTTAATACTTGGTGGCATCAAAGGTCACTGAAGGAACTCAAGGACAGACTGCCTCAAGACTTCTTAATAACTAAACACAAAAATGTGCTTGTGGTTTGAATCCTCTATTACATTTTCTGCTTCTTGCAGCTCAATGCAACCTTATTGATACAACCAGACAAAAATAAGACTCACTGGCACACAGAGCTGTCCAAGTATATAGAAACCACACAGTGATAGGAAACATCCCAATGTGCATACAGACAATTTACAGAATGTTTTACTTTTATAGAATGAAGTAATAAAGAGGTAATTCAAAAAATACTTGCTTCCAGTTTTCTTGAATTTTTTAATATTTCTTGGTAGAAAAAATATTATTTAATATTTCTAATCAAAGCAAAGCAAGGACCCAGTTACCCTCTTTGACTTGTAATCTTTTTCAAGTTTGTATGACTTGGGAAGTGGTCTATTAGTTATGATACGGTAGTTGTTTTTCTTTCTCTCTACATCCTCCACTTTCTTTTGTTGACATACAATACAACTAAATTATGGAAGGTAGAGCTCCCTGGGATTGGAGGATGCACTACCTAGGAGGCAAGAGTGTGATTTGTTTATTGACCTACTATTGGGAGTCTCTTCAATTCAGCTTCTGTCTCTGCTCAATATAAATCTAGTTCTGAAGATGATAACGAGTTATTGAATTTGCTGTGAAGGGAATTGATTGCCTAAAGGCTGGAGAAGTGGGTGGGAAAATAGCTTGTTATAAATGGACTCTTTATTAAAAACACAATTCTCACCATATATTTTTTTTTCAAATGGTAGATGATGGATGATGTTAACTGACCCTTAGGTTTAAAAAGAGAGCCAGGAGAACGGACTCTGTGATTATTGTCAATGAAGTTGTGAATCCTAGGCTTGTGTAGGCAGTGAGTGGAATCTAAATAGGAGTGAAGTGATAGGAGTGCTCAGAGTGAAGACATAGGCTCTGCTGCAAGGTGCTGGGAGATGATGACAGGGAGGGGGACAGGTGGCCACAGTGTGTTTCATCTCTGTGACTTCTTACTTTGGCTGTTCTGGCTGCCTGGGCTTGGGGGTCAGGAAGCGTGAGCATCCTCCTTGATCCTTTATTGCTTCATGCAGGGTCCTCCTGAAGCTGTTTGGGGAACCAGGGTTGGTATCAATTCAGTTTGCAAGTATCTGCAAGTAGCAGAAAATCCATCTAAAGATGTCTTATACACATGTCCTTCGATTTTGTTTTTTGATACCCCACACAACAAGAAACCCAGAATTAGGCTAATGATCGTTCAGTGCCACAAGGCATCTGGGGTTTAGTATCCTCTGTGCCATCCTTAATGTGCCAGAGTTTGCCTTCATCTTTGACTACCCATGATTGCAAGACGACTAGAACTCCATCATTTCTAATTCAAGGCAGGAGGAGGGGAATAGGAAGGGAAGACACTACCAGACACTACCATTCTTTTTTAAAATCTGGAAATCAAAATATTCTACAGAAAATCTCAGGAAACCTCTGTTTATGTGTCATTATTTCAAATTGTGTTCAATGGCCATCCCTTGATGGGGAGGGGAGCTAGGAAAGAAAATATTTACCTTGGTACTTTGATAAATATTTTATAATTAATATTTAGCTTGAGTAAAATTGTTAGGAAAATGCTGCCATAAAAATATAAGATAAAATTAATGAAACCTTTTTACTGCTTTGCCCAAGATCACTCTTAGTTCCTTGAAGTCTCCAGAGCTCCAGAGCCACTGTTGGTCCTGGCAGGAGACAGCAGCAGAGACCAGGAAGGGCAGCAGAAACTAAATGCAGGAACTGCCCTACTCTTTTACCATGAGAGGAAAAATAACTACCCGGATAGGGTATTTTGGAAGAAGGAACAAGGCTTTCTTAGCTCCCTCCCTCCCTCTCTCCCCCCTCCCTTCCTCTCTTCCTCCCTCCCTCCCTCCTCTCCTTTGGGATCTCCTGACTCATCCATTTCTGACCATTCAGAAAGCCTACTGGGACAGACTTTGACCCTATGGACCCTATGTCCATCTGTGCCTGTAACCAGGGGCAGTACGGGTAAGCCTATTGTTGTTGTAGAATTAATCTCTGTTCTCTAATTTAGACTTTCTCAATAATAAAGCTGATAATTTTTATTTTTATCTGATACCTGTGTCTAACTCATCAATGGGCTCAGGTGGGTAAAGATAAGTAATATGTATGAATGTCCTGGCAGCCCTACAAGTATGTGCATCTCAGTCTGGCATGACCTGGGGATACTCAAGACTCTAAAGATCTATACAGATAAATCTGATTGTGGTAGATGACATCAAAACATGTAATCTCCTTTACTTGGGTCATGCTGGTTTCCATTTCTATGACCTTTCCCTGGTAGAACTGTACAGCTGATCGCTTGAAGACCTGTCTGGATTGATTTGACTCTATTTGCTTGAACCATTTGCAGGGTGAATCCAGCATAATTTTGTGAAGGTTTTGAGGATAATTAAGACAGTCAGATTGCCCCCAAATTACTTCCAGGGTGGATATTTAGAGTCAAAACAAAACAAAGCAAACAAAAACAAAAAACAAGTCTTCATCCTTGGAGGAAAGAAAAACAGATTTCTGGAAATATCTTTTCCTTCTCACAGAAAGAACATTGGCAATCTCCATTGTCAAGCAGCTGTGTTTGGAAAGTGCTCTTATTTGTCTAGGTTTGGGGTTATTTAAGATCCTGTACAAGTCGTGACCTGTATATCTAAGTTTGATCCAAAAGAAACTCTCATATTAAAAAAAAAAATTAGGAAAGTTCAGCACTGGGAACAATATGAAGAACTTCTTAAAGTGAGTTTCAGGTCTCATCTGCATAAGCATGTATGTCACCAAAATGTATTTTTGGGGTTTCTGGACTACTCTTACAATTAAAAATATAGCCTTTAAAATCAACAGTCTCACCCACACAGAAGAGTCAAATAGATCTTACTGCTTGGCCCCCCAGGGGTATTACTGCTTTCCCTGAGAAGGCCTCTTCTTAATGTGACTTATGAAGAGTACCTCAGTGTGTCCTGAACTGCCCAGGTCTGATGGAAGACCAGCAGCAGGGCACTCCCAAAGGTAAAGGTTATATCTTGTCTACCCAACGTTCTGGGCTTGTTAATGATCAAGAACCTAAAGCCACGCTGCTCAAAAAATCTTAAGCTGCTCTGAGCACGAGGCTGAAAGTCGATGGCACTGTTGGTCCTAATCCCAGGTGTTTGACCCAACTAGATATTTATAATTGTGTTTGGGGGTTTTCCATCCAGATGAGGCCAAGGGACCGTTAATCCTGACCTTAACAGTTGTAGCCTAAATCCTTCTTCCTAAATTTCACAAAATGTACGCAAACAAGTAAAGCTGGTGTATCCATCATTTTCCTCCAAGCAGCAGTAGGGATTTAACTGTATGCAATCATGGGAGCTAGTGATATATTCACAACTGTTTCTGTGAGGCTGTTGCTTCTGCCTCCGGTGCTGCAGCTTGAAGTCAGCCGGACAAGTAGTCAGGAAGCAAAGATGGGTTGAAACAGGGGAAGCACAGATGGAGGGAGCATGTAAGAATGAGGGGGAGACATGAGGATGGGTGGGACCTCACATTGAACTCTCACCCACCTACAAACCTTTAACCTATACAATGGAGGTGTCTTGCAGAAGAAGGTGGTGGCTTCCCTCCCGTGGAGGAGTGCCCCTACCTCTAGAGTTACAAAAGCAGATGGAGGAGACTTGGTAGGAGTTGGAGGCACAGTAGGCCCAGCTGCAGTCCCAAGCCTGGCAGTGGAGCCCCCAGATCAGCAATAGCATGTGTGAGCAGCAATAGCATCCTGTGCCCTCAACGACCCTCTGAGCACAAAGGAATATGGCCATTTCATTCCTCTTCCCATGCAAGCCAATTGTGCATAAAAGAGTATTCTGGAAAATGTAGTCCCAGCCTAGCTAAACTGGCACAATATGCATCCATCATAGAGAGGAAGAAGGTGGAAAAACAGGCTGCAGAAATATTAGTGTCTCATTGCTTTATGCTTCCTCATGGACAACTGAATGGGCTTTATAGTTGAGTAGCCAGATCTATTAATTAAGGGTAGAAAATGTGTTTTAACTTTATGTGACAAAAGAATCTGTGATGGTGCATATAAAGCTAAAAGCCCAGCATAAATCATTCAAACTATAAGAAGATACAGAGAAAAATTAATAGACACCTTGGGCAAACTAAGAATGTTAAAGGCCTATGACCCCTCTCCAGGGAAGGAGGAAGGTTTCCTGAGGGGTCTCTAGTAGCAACAGAGGTAACAGCACTAGCACAAGGGCATTTAGATCTTTTCTGACAATGTTTGAGTGGAAATCAGGGAGCTGCAGGTGAGAAAACTAGAGAGTCTGTGCTTCACAATTCCCTATACAGGAAAGAGATTCAGCTCCCCCAGTTAATTCTCAGTATCTCTAGAGGAGCTGCCTCTGCTCATCTACCCAAAGGGTTAAGATGAGGTGAGGTAATGTGCCAGGATCCATGATCTATCAATATCATCACATCATTAGCAAGTCAGGGGTCCCAATGGTGGATATCTGAGCAGGTTCCTAGAATTTTTAACACATTTTCTCTTTTACATTTTTTGACTCCCATAATTTTCTCTCACGGCAAATTGGATCCTTGAGTCATATCCAGATGGATCGAATGAACCAACAACTCACTTCTACAGAGGGACCCAGCCATTGTTTAAAGCCATCATAGTGATAACTGCTAATGACAGACATTCTGAATCTTTCAGAGTCACCTGGAAGATGTTTATTTAGCTACAGAGGCTATGTTATTTGGAACTGTCACTTGTTCTATACATCATTAGGCTGTGCATTCTGCTAATTGCATATGTACAATCACCCTCAAGTGCACTTATCCTTGACCTACCCATGTTATAAATATTTCAGTGCTTCTTGTCTGAGGAGATGATTGATTATTCATCCTTCCTTCTGTGGATTGCAGACCAGATTTCTCCATACAATTTAAACATCATTTATATTTTGTTTCTTTTGCTATATTTTAAAGGGAGAAGGATATTAATGAGAGTGAATGACACAAGACACAAAGAATGAATGCACATCTGAAATGGAAATTAATATCATGAAATCTTAAACCAAGGGGGAAAAGTAAAGTAAATACATGATTTAACTGGCAAAAAGACAGGCATCTTGTTGACCCTATAAAAAGACAAAATCCCTCCCTGGATATCCTGCATTACTCTCAAAATGTTATTTTCAATGTTTGAAGGAAGTAGAGCCTCTACATGTACAAGATGTAAGTGCTATTTAGAGTGACCAGATTCAGTTCCATAAGTTCCAATTGATGTGAACAGGAAACATCTCCAGAGCAAAGAACCCATTAATTTATTGAGCATCTCAGCAACATAAAAATATCCAAATTGCATCAATACATGGAATGTAGTGCCCAAAGTAGTCCATGAATTATTGCAAGATGAATACAGCCTAAATCAATTTCTGTCCAGAGGTATTTGATACTGAATACAGAATTTGAGGGAAGAGTCCACAAGGAATGGAGCCTTAACTGCTTAATCTCTAAAATTGAATAGGTGTGAGATGTGGCAAGTCTTATATGAAATGGAAGGTCCCCAAACAGGTCCAAAGAGCCAGCCAAACTTGACATTTGATGTGTGTGATGCTGTCTTTAAGGACAGCAATCCTTCTGGGGTAGAATGCTCACAGTTTCCTTGGTAAATAAGAGCCTCCAACACTGGTCAGCCTCAGGCAGAATCACTACAGGAGGAGGCTGTGAGGAGTGGACATGGTCCCTTTCTCCAGAAGTTAACTTATTTGTAAACCTTTTTCTTCAAAGAAAAAAGTTCTTTAGAACAAGCTTTCTTTCCTTCTCCTCTGCTCATCCTTCCTCCCTGCAGTCAGAGAGGACAAAATGGCTGTGAATGAATACTTTGGGTGCCTCCTCTTTTACTTTTAGACATTAACAACATTTCCCATTTCCTTCTTTCCTTACCTCACCACTGAAAAGAATCTTTATTAGGTTACTGATCAAATATTCATTGGGATTCATTGACCAGTCTTTAATAGAGGAGAACAGATTCATCTCAGAGTAAAAGCAAGGTGAAAGTGGAAGCTATACTCAATCAGGGAGGACATCCTGGTGCCTGTGGGCACTTGCACAGCAGGTGAGCCCCGGAAACATGCACAGGGATATAGCACCTGCTCTCCAACAGTCTGCTCCCTACAGTGCCCTTGGCTTTGAGGAACTCACTTGGAGAACTTGCACTCTTCCTGTGGATGTCTCAAGGGGGAGGGCGAGATATGGTATAAAACATTTCCAGCTCCCAGTTCCCAAAGTTTTCCTTGGCGGCAACCTATTTCTGATCAGCCCAGGCACCATATGGTTTCTTGGTGGTCCTGAAATTGAGAGAGGCCTCCAGTTTCAGAAAGAAACACAAGCCAGTGTGATATTGGCATCTCCACTCCCATAGCCTCAGTCTCCTGTTCTGTTTGCAAGCTCCCACACAATAAGGGAGCTAGGCTCTGGGAACCAGGTCCTCACATACCACACACACACACACACACACACACACACACACACACCTCCAAGCCAACTCTGGAGAAGGAGAGGGAAGCTTTGAATTCCTTATGAGATTAATTTGTACCAACTTTAATAACTAAAAGTGACCTGAGAGAAGTCACATCTGCTTAAAATGACACTAACGTTTAGAAAGGGTAATTTGACACAACAGGGTTGAAAGCAGTGACTCAAAGTAATAGAGAGAACCACTTTCTTAGATTTCCTTCAACAAGTTGAGTCTCTTGAAACTAAGTGGTTCCCTAAAAGGCATAATAGTTTAGTTTCTGTTCATTTTAAAGGTAGTGATCAGGCAACACCACTGGGGAAAGAAATGGGTGAATAGTTTCAATGTTTTTCGAGTTTTCTCCCCTGAGGATGTTAAATCTGTTTATAAAAAGGAACACCTTGGCAGCCTGGGGTCCCAAGCTCTCAACAGGGAGTCCAGCTGAGAACACATGGCCCAGCTCAGCCTCAGCAGCAGAGCTGTAAGCTCTGAGCAAGGACCATTCCCTCCCTCATCTCCGTTTCCTCATCCAGCAGATGTTTACTCCCCACCCTCCACCAGTTCTGGTCCCCAGCTGCTCCCAATTTCTCCTCAACTTGCTTACGTATGACTCAATCTGACTTTTTTATAGGGGCCAGAGCATTTGGAACACGTCAAATGTAGGTTAAGTACCACCCAAATAGCGATTCCACATAAAACACCAATTATACAGCAAAGAGTTTCCTTTACTCCTAGGTTTTTGTGTTACTCTGGAAGTCAGCTTTTAATCCCTCATGTTCCAAGGGGAGGTTACTGAATGGATGTTGAGGATGTATTAGGAGCTTGATGTAGTGGCTCTGGGATGGGTCACCTGGGATCTTGGAAGACTCTGCTCACATCAGTAAGTGGATCCTAGCCACCAGTGACTGGCTTTTCCACTGAAGGAAAGAGACCAAAGCTACTATAAAAGGAGACAATCATGGCTGCTTTTTCCTCCTTACAAGACTTTTAGAAGTTAATTACTAAATATTTCAAAAATAAAATATAGATAAAATATAAAAGCACAAATTAACTTATATGCAGGCTGTTAAATTGTTAACCTTTGGCCATAGTTGCTTCATATTAAAAGACAACAACAACAACCAAAAAAGAAAAAGAGAAAGAAAGAGAGAGAGAGAGAGAGAGAGAGAGAGAGAGAGAGAATCTTAGCTTCAGTTGAAATGCCTGCCTGTTGTCAATTGAGGAGTCATTACCTCTCCCCAGAGACAATGAATCTTTTATTGTTGATGTTATTAAATATGAATTTGTCCTGCCATGTTTTTATGCTTTCTCTATATATTTATTCATATATACAACTGTTCTCATCCATTATATTTATATATTTTTGTGTGTTTTAATATTTTACACAAAGATAGCCTATCAAACACGACTTTTTCTAACTTACTCTTTTCATTCAACTATACTTTTTCTATTAAACTGTGTTGAAAGTTTAGTAGAAACATTAATGATATAACGTTTTATTGTATGATTATGAAATAGAATGTTTTATTGTACGATTATGAAACCATAACTTCCTGTTGTACTATTGACTGACGTTGGTGCTCCTCGCGTGTCCACATTATAAACAAGGCTGCAGTGGACACCTGGATGTGTACCTGGTCCTTTCCCTCTCTGAGCAACATATAACCGAAGGTGAAAGTTTTTCCTGGAAGGATGTGAGCATCATTGACATCAACAGATATTGCAGAATTGCTCTTCTAAATGGTCATGCAAATTTACACCCTGTCACATCGCAGACTTCCTATTATTCAACATCCTGACTAGCCTTTGGTATTAACAGATTTTAGTCATGCTGGTAATTATGAAATGCTGCTTCACTTGTGATTATAACTGGCACTTCCTGATTTGATAGAGAGGGTGGGAATCTGTTCGGATGTTTATTGGTCTTTAGAGGATGCTCTTCTATTAACTGAAATTCCTATCCTTTGCTCTTTTTCCATTGGGGTGTGGCTTTTCTTGTTGATTTGTTGTATTTTCTTCTATTTTGATATATTGATCATTTCTTTGTTAACATGATGAATTGCAAATATCTCCTCCTGCTGTGTCCTTTCACTTTATATATGGCATTTTTCGTCATACAATGATCTCACATTTTAATGGAGCAGGAATTCATCATTTCCTGCATGGTTGTACATTTTCTCTGTTATTTAAGAAGCCCTTCCCAATTCATCAGACATAGAGACAGAGGCAGTTGTGTGACAGATGAGAGTCTATACTTGGAATCGGAATGCTTAGATTTGAATCTCATATTTTATCAGCACCTCGAATGATGGGGAAACTTATTCTTTTCTAATTCCTGGAATCATTTGTGTTGGATCAGGGTTATCTGTTCTTTCACGTCACCTGGGCCTTGTACATTTTGCTGTTGTTATTGTCCATGGATTCCATTGAATAACTTTATTGAAATATTATTTATATGCCAGATAATTCACCCATTGTTAGTGTACAGTTCAATAATATTTAGTGCAACCATCACCGCAATTTAATTTTAATTTAATTTTTTTAATATTTATTTTTTAGTTGGACACAATACCTTTA
Source organism: Callospermophilus lateralis (assembly GCF_048772815.1). Classification (NCBI taxonomy): domain Eukaryota; kingdom Metazoa; phylum Chordata; class Mammalia; order Rodentia; family Sciuridae; genus Callospermophilus; species Callospermophilus lateralis. The sequence continues at coordinate 43,397,361 of NC_135318.1, read as the reverse complement.
TTTCATTTATTTATTTTTATGTGGTGTTAAGGATCGAACCCAGGGCCTTGTGCATGCCAGGCGAGCGCTCTACCACTGAGCTACAACCCCAGCCCTGCGATTTAATTTTAGAACATTTTTATCATCCCCTAAAGTTCCCTCATAACCATTTTCAGTCAATCTTAGCTCCCTCAGTGACAGGCCATCTGCTAATAGAGATGTCATATAAATGGAGTCCTATAATACACAGTCTTTCGTGACTTTCTCTTACCATAATGATTTTGAGGGTTATTCATGTAGCATTAGTTTATTCCTTTTCATTGCTGAATAGTATTTTATTCATAGATATACCAGTGTTGTCTCATTTAGCAGTTCATGAACATTCGGATTGTTTCAAGTTTTTGGTTATCATTTTTTTTTTATTATTAGTTGTTCAAAACATTACAAAGCTCTTGACATATCATATTTCATACATTTGATTCAAGTGGATTATGAACTCCCATTTTTACCCCATATACATATTGCAGAATCACATTGGTTACACATTCACTTTTTTACATACTGCCATACTACTGTATGTTGTATTCTGCTGCCTTTCCTATCCTCTACTATCCCTCCTCCCCTCCCCTCCCATCTTCTCTCTCTACCCCATCTACTGTAATTCATTTCTCTCTCTTGTTTTTTTTTCCCTTTCCCCTCACTTCCTCTTGTATGTAATTTTGTATAACAATGAGGGTCTCCTTCCATTTCCATGCAATTTCCCTTCTCTCTCCCTTTCTGGGGCTCCCTTCTCGTCCCTGTTTAATGGTGATCTTCCCCTCATGCTCTTCCTCCCTGCTCTGTTCTTAGTTGCTCTCCTTATATCAAAGATGACATTTGGCATTTGTTTTTTAGGGATTGGCTAGCTTCACTTAGCATAATTTGCTCTAGTGCCATCCATTTCCCTGCAAATGCCATGATTTTGTCATTTTTTAGTGCTGAGTAGTACTCCATTGTGTATAAACACCACATTTTTTAATCCATTCATCTATTGAAGGGAGTCTAGGTTGGTTCCACAGTCTAGCTATTGTGAATTGTGCTGCTATGAACATTGTTGTAGCAGTATCCCTATAGTACGCCCTTTTAAGGTCTTTAGGGGCATGGTTTTGATATAAACATTTGCTTACAAGTCTCTCTACTTGTTATTACTTTGTAGGTGATTCATTATTTCTTTCTGATTTGTTTTAAAATTTTATTTTTGTTTTCTGCTATTTCATTGCAAAATTTATAAGGGTGGATTCATTTATATATTTTTTAAGAGAGAGAGAATTTTTTAACATTTATTTTTTAGTTTTCGGTGGACACAACATCTTTATTTTTTTTTATTTTTATGTGGTGCTGAGGATGGAACCCAGCACCCTGCGCATGCCAGGCGAGCGCGCTACCGCTTGAGCCACATCCCCAGCCCAAGATTCATTTATATTTATCTTTCCAATACTTGCTATGCTTCTTGAGCCTGAGGTCTTCCTATAATTCAGGGAAATTCTCAGTTATTAACTCTTCTAATGCCTGATATTTTCCATTTTCTCTCTTCTCTTTCCAGAATTAACATGATATAAGACATAGTTTTTCATTTTTTTTTCTCACATCTCCCAACTTCCCTAGGTTGTAGTCTAGAAAGTTCCTTTGCCTCTACCTTCTAGACCAAACATTTATTTTCTCTTCTGTCAGGTTACATTATCTGTTTAACTCGTTCATTAAATTCTTTATTTCAATGCACCATATTTTTATTTCCAATCAATCTCTTTGGTTCACGTTCAAATCTGTCTTTCCCTCTACTCATCATGTTTTTCTCTTACTCTTCTAGTATCTGTTCCTTTAAAATGGACAAATTTTTTACTCATTTTAAATATGTAATTTACTCATTTTAAATATGTAATTTTTTTGTTTGTCTTATTACTTGTGTCCTAACAGTATGGTTTCTCCCATGTTCCGACTCTCCCTTTTTATGGTTTCTTATCTTGTGTGCCTTATCAATTTTTATCAGGGGACAAGTTTAGCAGGTGCTAGTTATCACATTTGAGATATTTGTGCTTCCTGGCTTGTGGAGGTATCACTTTGGGTCAGTTTTGGGTTTGTTTCTGTAAGACGAGGAGTTTGATGTACCTAATCCAGTTTCCTGGTTTTATTCTTTAGCTTGGAATCCTTATACCATATAGATAATGTAACTTACACCTCCACAGACCTTGGTTTTATTTATTAGACACTTTTTGTTTGTATCCCTGATGGATATTTTTTTTCCTACTCATTGTCCCAGGCAGACTTCCTTTTTCCTCTCTGGCCTAGCAGGCTATGTTTCAAAGCCTATTAGAAGGAAGGGGGCAGCTCTTCGAGGGTCCTGGTTGTGTATTGATTCCTGGTCTTAGGCCTCGGGTTGCATCAGATCCTGCCCTCGTTGCCAGTGCAATAAGGGTTCAGTACACCCCAGGACTGCCGTAGTGTCAGCTCGTGGGCCTGCATCTCCAGTTTTAGAACTTTCTTGGCTTCTAGCTTCAACTTTCTTTTGAGCTTGCCTGCACATCAAGATTTCCTTTTACTTGTATCTTATCCAGTTTTTCCATGTGTTTGGAGCCGTGTCAGGGTCAGCTTCAGTTTGGTGTGACGGAGCTGGATGTCTTTCTCTTTCTATCCTTGAGCCTGCGTGTCCTTTGACTGGCCATGTATCTAGCCAGAGCCATGTTAGATTGATTCCCTTCTTTGAAGAGGCCTAGGCTTCTCTTCTGTCCACTTCCTCTCCTTGGCCTCCATCTTCCTTTCTTTGGGAACCTAGAGGCTGACCTGCTTCCATAGAGGAGTCCCATCTGTCTTCATTCTGTCTTTTCTTCATCTGGGATTAAGCAAAACACTTCTGGAGGAGCCCCCTAGAGGACTAGTGTCCCTTCTGCCCCTTTCTACATCCTTCTCCCCACTGTCTACCTGGGAGAGGCCCAGGTCAGCACCACTCTAGGTCTTGAGGATGAGTCTCTGGCTTACCTTGTGTTTGTTCTCCCACTTCTCATTGATAAGTATGACTGTCACTCTTTCACAGTGATCAAGAGCCAGGCTTGAGTTTGGAGATGGGAGTGGAGAGAAAGACCTAGCCTTTCAGCTGGTTTTGGTTTGGGTATTTAGGCACAAGCAAAGGCCTTCCTTACTGATGAAGTGTTTCTTATTTTGTTTGCTTCTCTGTGCCCCTCACAGGAAGGGGTGATTATTGAGGAAGGGATCAGGATCCCAAGGATCCTGAATCTGTTAGATCTCTGCCTCTCACATGTATCTGCTCATTCAAATCACCTATGGAACTTCTAAAAGTAATATGGATAAACTTCCCTTGCCCCAGAATAGTCAAGTCAGAATTTCTGAGGATGGGGTCTAGGTATCAATATTTTTAAACCCTTCAGATTATTCAAATATGCAGCCAAACCAGAGGACTGTCAAACCACGGCTTCAGATACACGGCCACCACGGGATTCATGTCCTGTGATTATTTCCAACACCTTGAAGTTTAAGTCAAGACACCTGGTCTCTTTAAGAATAATAATTAGCTATGGGGGGAGGTTAAGAGAACTCTAAGTAGATATGAAATAACTGTGAGCACATGTATTTTCATAGGCCAAGAGACGGCTTAGTCTGTGATACAACAAAGCTTCCGAATCACATGCTCCTGTTAAGGTCAGGGAGCCAGGGCGTTCTCTACTCCCACTCTCCGCCCCCTGGATTATTTGATCTTTGTTCTGGTCTCCTTGGAAGACAAAGATGCTCAGTCTATAACATTTTTGCAGCTGGAAGGGTGGTCCCTGGAGTCTGAAGCCTCCTCTTTATTCTGGGGGTTACAGTGGTGACCCCGCAGGGTTATGAATGTTTTTCTGTCCTGACTTCTTCCTTTTCCCGTTGCTGGCTAATACCTCTCCTAAGTATCTTCTCTGCTATGTTGGGCCACTTTTAGGTCCTCCAATGGACCCAGTTAGCACTGGCTACCCTGGATCTTGTTCTACAGAACAACTGTGAAGTTTCCTTGGCTTTGAGCTTTTTTTTGAATGTTGGGCCAAATTTCTCTTGCACACATCGCAGGGGAGAATATAGGTTCTTTATTCTGCATCTCAGTGGACAAACTGTTTCCAGATTTCCCTTTGAGGTTATTGAAGTCCTCTCTCCAGGGAGGAGGGACGACATTTCCTTTTGGCGTTGGCGGAATGTTCGGCCACAATCCCAAGAATTCTTAGGGTAGTGCAGAAGGTGACTGGATCATTTTCAAAAGACATGTGACTAAATTCTTGAGAGGAAATATCTGTTGAAACGAACTCTTGGGTGCTTGCTATTTTTCTGTAACAATGGAAACTCACTGATCAATTATGAATGGTCTGAATTTTCAAATACTTCCTTCTACCATCTCCCTAGGTCTGTATCCACTTAATAGTTCTTCACCATTCCTACCTCAACAGCATTAATTTAAAAATTCAGCTACATGTTAGCTTTTCATCACTGTAACAAAATACCTGAGGAAAAAAATCAGTTTAAAAGGAGGAAAGATTTAGTTTGGCTTACAGTTTTAGGGTTTTCAGTCCCTGGTCTCTTTGCTTTGTTGCCTTTGGTCCTGTGGTGAAGCAACTCATCATGGTGGAAGCATATGGAGGAAGAAATGCTCACTTCATGGTGGCCAGGAAGGAGCGGGAGAGAGGAGGATGGGGTCCCAATATACCCTTCAAGACTAAGTTCCCAATCACCTACCTCCTTCAATGAGGCTGCCACTTCCCAATAGCACCATTAACTGGGGACCAAGCCTTTAGCAGGTGGACTTTGGGGACATTTAAGATCTAAACCATAAAAACCTACAGCTGTGCTACTTAACTCTCTTTCCATGCTGAGGACATGAGTTTTTCCTTTATTGTGTTTTTCTCCTTCGTTTCTTAATTATTTCTTTTCTCAAAAAGAATGCTGTTCTCCGGCTGGGGTTGTGGCTCAGAGGTAGAGCGCTTGCCTACCATGCGTGAGGCACTGGGTTCGATCCTCAGTACCACGTACAAATAAAATAAAGATATTATGTTCACTTATAACTAAAAAGTAAAAAAAATTAAGAAAGAATACCATTCTCTATCTCATTCTAATCAGTTTGCCTTGAGCTTGGTTTCTTTTTAAAACTTTTTTAAAACTCTCTTCAGCAGGCTTTACCCTACATGTTGGCAAATATCGGTGTTAACCTCGTGAGGGACTAGGAAGGGGACAAGATTATTCACTTTTTCTTCATAAAACTTTGTTTACTTTCTTAAAATGGGCACATATTATTTCAGCAATTAAAAATATTAAAAAATAAATTTGGTCACAGAGAAACTAAAAAGAGCATTCCCTTTATTGAGATTTATGTGACCTTTTACCATACGTACAATTTCTTTCTTAATATTTTTGGTACCAGGGATTGAAACTAGGGGTGTTTAACCACTGAGAGATACCCCCAGCCCTTTTTGGATTCTTTCTTTTCTTCCTTCCTTCCTTCTTTTCTTTCTTTCTTTTTTGTGGTGCTGAGGAATTGAACCTAGGGCTCTCTGCATATGAGGTAAGTACTCTACCAGCTGAGCTATATCCCAAATATTTTGGTATTTTATTTGGAGATAGCTTTTCACTGAGTTGCTGAGTGCCTCGCTTTTGCTGAGGCTGGCCTTGAACTCACAATCTTCCTGCCTCAGCCTCCCAAACTTCTGGGGTTACAGGCGTGCACCACTGCGCCTGGCCATATGTACAATTTTTTATAAATGTACATGCTGCACATATGTACCTTTACAAACACATATATACATAAGTATATTTATAAATACGTTAATGTTTATAAAGAACTTAGGATACTACCCTGCATGTAGTCAATCAGGACACAGTAAATTAAAAAAAAAAATGTGCTGTGATTTAACAAAACAAAGGATTTGCTTTAAATCTGTAAGTGAAAGGAAATTCTGAGTTAAGGGTGAAAATACAGCACTCAGCTGAATGTGGAGTGAAAGCACTGCTGGTGGAAAACTTCTGATGTTTTTTTTGTTGTTGTTGCTGTTCTCTTTGAGAAACTGGAATGAGTTAAAGTTGAGGAGCATGCTGAGGTTTAACTCATTCCATCGTTTCAGAGTGACACGAAAAGTGATTTAAGGCCAGCAAGCCTGCCCAGGTTTTTAGTTCTTAGTGGAAGTGGTCTGTCTTTGATTGATTATAGAGGACCAGGGTTTCTGAACACCTATTGTGACTGACCCAAGGCTGAATACAGCCAGGGGGATGGTTTGCTGCATTCCTGTGATTTTTCTGGTTCTAGCCAAAGCCCTTGGACTTGAGCAGCTATTGGATTGATCTGAGACTCTTGCACTGGACCCTGCACCCATCCTATGGCCTCAAGGGGTCTAGGCTATTTCCAGGTCAGACCAGGGAAACTCAAAACTCAAAAAAGGATAGTAGTAGTCTCCAAACTTGGCCAGAGTCTTTGGTTGCCTGTAGAACTGGAGGTGGGCTCTAATCTGAAACCTTGGGGAACAGGAGGCCGGGCCAACCAAAGCATTCACTGCCAGGATGGCCTGAGATAGCAGCCAGAATCCTACTCAATCTCCTGCCCAACAGGGCAGCTAGGCTGCCTTGACCTCAGCTCAGAGGGTTCAGCCAGCCCTGAATCAGCTTTGCTTTTTGCCCAGATTATCCACTGGTGTCAATATGATCTTCCACCTTAAAATTTTCCTTGAAGGCACCCCCCACCAAAAAAAATAAACAGAATTACATTTGCATTGTATTTTTGCAAATATATTTTTCTGATCTTAGTGCATGGTAGCTTTCTTTCTTTCTTGTTAAAAAAATATCTTTTTGAATTATAAAAAATGCTGTTACCAAGTATTGATGTTCTTGCTAAATTAAAAAAAAAAAGTGTAACCTGCTTTTATTGGAATGGGAAATTCCACAGAAACTTATGAAAAAGTGCAGGGGCTTGTTTTGTGTTCTTAGGCACTAAGTTATAGAATTCAATTGTTCATGGATCGATAATGCTACACGTTTTAAAGCTGAGGTTTCTTTAGGTTTAAGAGGAAGTAATTTCAGGAGGAATTAAAAGTAGATTCATCACTACATAGGGAGGGAGAGGTCGGGACTTTTCCAATGACTCTATTCCAAGTTGAGGAGCCAAGTTCAGCCCCTGGAACTAAACATCAGCGTCCTTCCGGCTATTCTAGCTGTGGAGGGAAGTCCAGGAGAACCTCTTGTCCTAGACAACTGGGTAGGGTGGAGACCAGTCAGAATTTACAAGGGTAAAGTACCAGAAGCTCTCAATATCCAGGTTATAGGTCTAAATTCTTAGTTGGCTTGTTAAGCCTTTTTTAGTCCCATGAATTAGAACCCCATGAGGACCTGGCTTTGCCGAAGGGGTAAGAGTTTATTTATAATTAATGCATGACAAAATCAGTCCTCCTGGCAGTTAATTATATGCACATTTAATTTATAAGGTACCTAAGCATTTCAGTTTTATTCTCATTTCACTTCAGTTCTTCAAAGACCTATCCTGGCCAAATATTGATTGTAATATTTAGAAAAAGTCTGGCCACTTCTTTTTCTGATTATGAACAAGTCTGATGATGGTTGAAGAGCCACTTTTTTTTTTTTTTTTTGGTGGGGAAGGTGGGGAGTTACCAGGGATTGAATTCAGGGGCATTCGCCCACTGAGCCACATCCCAGCCCTATTTTGTATTTTATTTATTTAGAAACAGGGTTTCACTAAGCTGCTTAGTGCCTCCCTTTTACTGAGGCTGGCTTTGAAATCTTCCTGCTTCAGTCTCCCAAGTCACTGGGATTATAGGCATGCACTGCACCTGGCCAAAGAGCCACTTCTTTTAAAAGCTTTGTCCACCTGTTTGTTAGTAGAGATTTAACAAATATTTGTTAAATAAGTGAAAAAAGAATCAAAGATCAATTCTATTTCACAGCATTTAGCCAATTCATTGCATGTCCAGGAAGAATGGGCATAAACACTTGCCTCCTAATCTGGCTAATCTCAATATTACACGTGATGTGTCATCCAAACATCCAAAGAAATTACCATCCCCCATTTTATTAATTAATCTGTGAGCACAACTTTAGGGTGAATTTCTATGTTGTATAATGGACCCATTATATCTGTATCAGGATTTCTTAATACGGGAAATATTGAAATTTTGAACCAGATAATTCTTTGCTATGAGGGACCCGCTTGTACACTAGAGGATGTTTAGTAGCATTCTGACCTTTGTCTACTAGATACCAGGAGGAACCTCTTCCCTTGACCCATACCCAGTTATGACAATGCAAAATGTTTTTAGATATTACCAAATGTCTTCTGCTGAGCAGGAAGAGAATCATCCTCAGTTAGGAAAAATTCTTTTATATTTTATATAGAAGCATAATATGTGGGTTGGGGATATAACTCAGTAGTAGAGCACTTATCTAACATGTGCCAAGTCCTGGGTTCAATTCCCAGTACCGCAAAAGTGAAAAAATAAAAAAAGAGTAATATGTGATTATGCCATTTTAAACAATACTAAAATTGGGGGCGGGGGAACAATAATCTTTGTTGTTGTTGTTTTGTTTTATTTTGTTTTCTGTTTAGAGAAGGTGTTCTGTAACATTCTGCTCCAAGGAACACATGCTGAATGGATTTTTCTCTGAGAAGTAAGGCTTTTGTTTATAGGGATAATAAGTGTTGTTTGGGAGCAGAGATTTATAGTTATGAAGGTTTCCAAAAATAATATTTGATTACTTTTGGAACAGAATATAGGAAAACAAAGACCCAAATGGTATTGAAAGTAAAATTAATAAGTGCACATAGTAAAAAATTGGTACAAGAAGATTAAAATGGAAAAAAAAATGTCTCTCTTCTTCTGTTCCAATCCCCATTTGTCCCCAAAGTGAATTATGTTCATCATTTTTCATTTCAGAAAAAAAAAATGTTTACCGTCAGTAAAATTCAAGTTTCCCTTTGGGAGAACTGGAATAGACCTAGGTGTGACCCTGGGGTGGAAACAGGGTGGTGGCTTGAGCCTGACGCCAATTCTAAGCAAATCAGAAAGGAAGACCTGGCTTTGCTTCATTAAATGGGTGTGAGATTACTTATTCACCCTCCCTAGGAAGGGAGAGTCTTCTTTTTCCCAGGGTGCACTGGCCACATATTTTGGAAATTTAGCTGTTTTTAGCTTAAATCTGATAGAGTTTTAACTCATGGAGCAAGCCGGCCGGGACCATTTCTTTGGCAGAGAGCTCTATCCCCGTCTTTGTTAAGACTGACCTGTTGTGTCGGCGCCAGGGACTCATTTACTGCCTTTTTCCTTGGTACACAGGGCACCCACTCTTTCCCTGCATTATCATGTTGTTCTGGAGGGAACAATTCCTCTTTGTTATGAGGCTGAGGTTCCCCAGCCAGGGTCCCTTGAATGGACACAGGTTCCTAGTGAGAAAAGCACCCATGGGTACTGTCACTGTCCTGTCCTTAAAAGGTGCCTGTGGGTTCCAGCAGCTTTCCTTAATGAGTCGGCTATTCAGAAAAGTTCTGAATTTGTTTGATGTCCTGAAGCACTTGAGGCTCTTGATCTAAAAAATGAAGAAATTCTCAGTATTCTGTAAGCATGCTTTTCATCCAGTGAATGAATCTCTTTATGCGTTCTAGTCACTAACACCCCAAAGTTCAGACACATACAAGTAAAAAGGGCCATTTGTATGGGGAAAGAATATTGCAGGACAACAGAATTTTTTGGTTATTTGTGAACTTTCATGACATTTCCCTTCTAAATATATTGCTGTTTGCTCATTCACTTATTCAAGCAGAAACAGACATCAATTAAGCGATAACAGTATGTAAGAGACTTTAAGGCACTGTGTGGGATATACTGGGGGGAGCATAGCAGAGTGACTAACAGCTCAAGTCTGGGAATAAAAATATTTGTCAGTTTTGCCTCTGTGTGCTATGAGGAAGTCGTTTAACCTCCAGCTCAGATTCTTCATCGAAGAATGAGAATAGTAAGAGTATCAAAAGCATTAATTGAGACATGACAAGGCATATCCTGTCAAATATCTTCTAATTACTAATTTGAAGTTCATTTTTTTTTTAAAAAAAAGCAACTTGCAGATTAAAAGGACAATTCTAGAAATAAATTAAATCATACATAGTAAAGAGAAGTAAAAAAGGAAGATCTGTTGCAGAGAATAAGTAGCACTAGCTACTATAACAAGCAAGCCCCAAGTTAATGATAGGGATAGTTTTCTAGGGTATTGATACTCCTAGTGACGGAGGGATCCTTTTTCCTTCCACTGTGGCCTTCTAGAGTTTCAGAATCACTCAATTCAAAGTTCATGAATAGGAAAAAAGAGTTTGTGTGAAATCCTGATGGAATGTTTTGTAGGCGGGCATGGTGGCACACGCCTCTAATCCCAGCAACTTAAATCACTACAGTCTGGAAGTGATGAATATCACCTCTGTCTACATTCTACTGCTGTAAAGCAGCGGCACAGTCCAATTAAATGAATGCCCAGCTTGGAGTCTTTTAATTAGTTTTAATGTTTTATAATTATTTCTTCATTGTTTAGATTGCTTTCCTGGGCGTGTTCTATAATGGTGACATTATTAATGATTTTTATAAGTAAATGTCTTACTATACTAGCACAGTTTTACTCTTCTCAATTTCTAGTGAATATTAATTCTTACAGCCTCTGGACATTGATAATAATATTGCAATATAAAAATTGTGTTGAGCCAGGAGTGATGACCCACGCCTATAATCCCAGCAGCTCGAAAGGCTGAGGCAGAAGGATGACAGGTTCGAAGTCAGCCTTAGCAACTTGGTGAGGCTCTAAACAATTTAGCAAGACTCTGTCTGAAAATAAAAAACAAAAAGTGGGCAGGGGATATGTCTCAGTGGTTAAGCACCTTTGGGTTCAATTCCTGGTACCAACAAACAAACCAAAAACCAAACCAGCAACAACAATGTGTTGAATTGAATACCTAAATTTAATTGAATACCTAAATGGTATTTAGAGGAATAGCTAAAAGAGAAAGAAAATTATGCTTGTTGTGTTTTTAGTCCGCTCTTTCACTGCTGTGACCAAAAGACCTGAAAAGAACAATTTTAGAGAAGGAAAAGTTTCTTTGGTGTTCACCATTTCAGAGGACTTAGTCCACAGTAGCTGACTCTGTTGCTCTGGGCCAGAGGTGGGCAGAACGTCATGGCGAAAGGGTGTGGAAGAGGAAAACTGCTCAGGACGTGGCCACTAGGAAGCAGGGAGAGTTCTTGCTCACCAGGGACAAAATATAAACCCCAAAGGCACATCCCCAGTGACCCACCTCCTCTAGCCATAACCTACCTGCCTACAGTTACTTCCCAGTTGAACCTTATCAGGGTATTAATGCGCTGATGGATTAAGGCTCTCATAACCCAATCATATCCTTTCTGAAATTCCTGGCATTGTCTCACACATGAGCTTTTGGGAGATACTTCATATTTAAATCATAACAGTAGTCTTTCACAGGTTTCAATTTTTTTTTTAGTTGTCAATAGACCCTTATTTTATTTTATTTATATGTGGTGCTGAGAATTGAATCCTGTGCCTCACACATGCTAGCAAGCTCTCTACCACTGACCACAGCCACAGTCACAGTTCCGATTTTAACAGTAGAAAATTTGTGCTTTGCGATCAGACTAGTAAATTCCGTTCAGCCATTTTTTGGAGTACGGTTTTTACCCTCTCTTGGCCTCAGCTTCCTCCACTTATAAAAATAACCACTAAAACTTACTGTGATTATGTTTTAGGAAGTAGATGAGATACCTGAAAACCACAGTCCTTGATATAGAACCTGTGCTACATAAATGGCAGCTGCTTCTCTGTCCTTCTCTTCCTGCATTCTACAGCCTAGGACCAGCCACGACCGGCCCTGGCTTCTTTCCTTAGGGTCTAATCTGGAAGATATCTAATGGTCCACAAATCAGGTGGAATTCTGAGACAGGAAGATCACAGAACAGTCATTCGAAGACTCAGAGGACAGATGGTTTGTAAGCTGGGGGAAACGAAAGGCAGGATAGGTTATCTAAAGTCACCAACTTCAGGGTTGGAGAGGTCTTTGAAGAACAGCATTGCATGTATTTGGAAGCATGGGGTTGAACATTAGACCAAGCAGGTTTTAATTCTCTCATAGCTCTTCACTGTGTACCACTGGGCAATTCACTTAGTCTTCTCAGTCTCTGTTTTCTCATCTGGAAAATAAGAACAATAGTGTCTCCTTTAGTGGCAGTTTATTTGCAAAAATCTGTAAAATACTTAGAGCAATTGGTATGAAGTAAGCCTCAGTAAGTGAGGTCCATGGAGCCCCTGTGGGGTGAGTGAGGAAATAGGCCCAGAGAGTGTTAACAGCTTGCTCCAGATCATTTAGGCAGCTAGTTAGGAATTGGATTAGAACCTTGCATTAGAACCAGTGTGAACCAAGGCAGAGAAGTTGCAAATGTCACATGGGCCTAGGACAGAGGTAGCAAAGGAGGGTTTGGGCTGAGAGAGAAGGGGTAACACCAGCCCTTGAAAGCAGAGGAGGAGCTCAATGGATGCAAAGAGGAGGGGAATATGATCCTCGCTTCTTGGGCAGGGAGGTATTTCATGCAAACACATTCTGAAATTCCATTGCAAAGAGATGAATGATAGAATTAATACAATAGACTTTGACTCAAGACCAGGAATACAGTCATTCAGCCACAGAACCCAGCGGAGACAGCCCTACTAAAAGGCACCCAGAGGCTTTGCATCATTCTCAATCTGTAGTCAAGGAAACAGGAGGCTAAAAAAGACATTGCCACAAAAACACTGATTTGAAAATATCTACCAGAGAAAGAGGAGAACCAGTTATGTATTCTGTGCCCACGTTCCCATGGTAGCACGTGTATGTACAGAATACCTGGTGAGGCACAGGTATGTATATATCCATGTACACATGTGTGCATGCGTGTAGTGTGTGTGCATGTGGGTGCATGGATGTGTATGTGTTGGTGATGGGTGTGGAGGATACACAGCCCCAGCTCAACCTGAGACAGTTGGGAGAGAAGGAATAAGCACACAGTCTATCCATGAATGGACCAGGAATTCCCAGGAGCTTTTGAATTTTTAACTGTTGTGCCAAATGAGCAGTGGCATAGCATCTCAGAGTTCACTTGAGGTCAATAGAGAAAATTATCAGCTGAAACCTGAGTCCTTGAATGCATGCAAATGGGTAGACACTGGGTGGGAGTGGGGTGGGCGGTGTGATGTCATGGGAAGAATGGAGGCTGTGGGGTCAGATGCACTCGCTTTGGAATCCAGGCTTTGTAATAATAATTCATTGTGGAGTCCTTGGCAATTTGTTACACAAACACTCCAGTGTCTGAGACTCATCACTGAAAGAGAATAATAAAAGCTACCTTTAATGGTTTTGTGAAAATCATAGGAGGTGTTATAAACACATGTACCTAGCATATAGGAGACACTCAGCACTATTATTTTCCTCCTCACTCTTCTCTTTTAAATAAGAGAGTTTTAAACCTTAGAATAAATAAGAATCACCTGGAAGCTGCAGTCTTGCTTCACCCCCAGGAATCTGCCCTAAAAGTCTACAAAGGAGACTCAGGAATCTGTCATCTAACTAGGGTCACAGGGATCTATTGAGATGACCCAGTAACTGTATGTGAAGAAACATTGTCCTAAAAGAATGAGAAACTAGAGAAAAAAAAACAGAAGTCAAAGAATAAAATATACAATAAGTAATAGACATCCTTTTTGGCTACTTTATTTTCCATGTGGCTGAGGAGGCATGGCAGCCAGGTCACCTTCCAGAGATGTCAGTCACGGTGGCCCAAGTCAATAAACCACACTGATGGCAAAAGCCTTGTCTGTAAGTTGAATCAGGGTAGTTTCCTTGTATAAGAGGAGGTGATGGAGCAGAGGGCCCCAGAAGCTGTGTGGCCCATCTCCATAGTTGTTTGCTCATTTGTTGCTTCACTGCTTCCTTTATTCATGAGTTGAGTGCCTGCTACGTGAGGCTTACAGGACATGCTCACTGCCCTCAAAAAACAGAAGATGTTAAAATATGACACCAAGAACAACAGATCAGAATGTGATGGAAGTACAAACTTAGTACTGGACATAAGTTCTACAACTATGGGGACCCAGAGATACGGGTCCAAAAAGGCTTATTGGAGCCTTTGGGAATTAGGCTGGCACTTGAAACGGGAGTTTGAGTTTTGAATACATAGAGCCAAGGGCAGGACATTCCAGTTTTTTCCTTTCATTGAATGCTTCTTTTTATAATCATTTTGTGGATTGTTGTATATCCTTTAGCTATTATTGTTGCTGTTCAGACTGGTGCCTCTGTACTTTGCTAATTATAACATGCTCTGTTTCCTAGGAAAGTGGAGCATTCCTGTACTTCTTTATCAGACAATCCTTTGGTTAATTTCACCTGCATATTTCCCCAAATCTATTTTAGAACACAATTTTGATATTCTAGAAAAACTCCATTAACGTGTATAAAGCATATGGCTTGATCAGTTAATTAGGGAAGAAATTAAAATAGCTTGTAATAGTTTTTCTGTTTAAAAATGTTGTTTCAAACTCTTTTGGAACTTGCTTAGGTGCAGGCCCAGCACCCTGCCCTTTTGTAGGCTGCAAAGCTGTGTGGCGCTGGGATAACCCCCCAGAATGACCAGCACTGGTTATCTGCCCTTGGTAACCCTGAGCAGTGTTGTCACCACTAAGCCAGGAGAGTTCTGCCTCACAATGGCAACTCTAATTGAGCGGGTTAAGCTACAGACTTTGCCAGGCACCAGAATGATAATGTTTCCCTCAACCCAACTCTCAAATCACGTAAAAAGGAAGGGAGAGCCGGATCCATCCTGCTGGCTTTGTTGGTTTCTCCAAATAATTCCTATTGATTAACTGGGGATGTATGGGACACTTGTTAAAGAGAAAAGGTACTAACAGGTATTAAGCACTGGTGATGCACATCTGCCAATCCTTAAACCCGATACTAGCTCCATGTTTAAGTACATTCTCTACCTGCTTTATCGTTTTTTTTTTTCTTTTTTATAACAATCCCATAGGTAATAACTATTATTAAATTACTAAGTAAAAGGCCAAGTTTATTGTTAAACTATACTTGCACAGTGACACGGAGCAGTCACTGGCCTATTTAACACCAACATTCATGACTTTTTTGGTATAGCACACATTGTCCAGCTGCTTAATATCCAAACTCTTTAATGATTTTGTGAAAATCATAGGAGGTGTCATAAATACATGTACCTAGCATATAGGAAACACTCAGCCCTATTATTTCCCTTCTCACCCGTCTCTTCTAAATAAGAGAGTTTTAAACCTTACAGTATATAAGTTCAAAGGGGTATGAATGCAGATATCTGCTGTTACCATGCAAACTACATAGGTACTGCCAAAACATAGGGAAAGCTGGGTTTCCATTAAGGAAATAATGAATGTAGTTTTCCCAGGAAAACGAATATCCGTAGCATCTTGCAATGTAGCCATCTCAGGGGAGTGCTGCAGCCAGGCTGTTTGTCATGTAAAAGCCAGTTGTTAAATTTTCAGGAATATTCTGAGTCAGTTGTTAAACCTAGCTATTAGTAGAAATTAAATTACATAACTTATGATTAAGCAGTGTTAAAAAACAAAGGTCATAATTATTCATAATCTGTCACTGCCTAACCATTATTACTACACTTTATTATTACCTCTGCTCTTGAGGTAGAAATACTATAAAATGGTACTATTAAACTGTGTGCATCTCTTCAAAGCAGATATTCAGAGATGTTCTGTTGATTTTGTTGAAATCAGCCATG
This sequence comes from Callospermophilus lateralis, assembly GCF_048772815.1. Lineage (NCBI taxonomy): Eukaryota > Metazoa > Chordata > Mammalia > Rodentia > Sciuridae > Callospermophilus > Callospermophilus lateralis. The sequence continues at coordinate 43,381,522 of NC_135318.1, read as the reverse complement.
AGAATTGTAGCTACCACTTGGCAAATACTATGAACCCAGGGTGTTCCTCCAGGGAACCAGTTGTTTAAACACATGCATACTACAGGCAGTCTGCAGATGAGTGTTTCCTTCATGAGGAAATAAACAGTCCAAAAGGGCTAATGAGTATCTCCAGTAAGCCCCAAAATGCCTTCCCATCACTAGGGTCTTGGCCAAGAGAGCAGAAGTCAGGAAGACTGAAAGTGTCAAACTGTGAGCACTAAAAGCTCCTTACAACACAGGGATTCTGGGCCATTCACCCAATTCTGGCATGCATGAGCTTCCCCAGGATCCTGGAAGCCATTGCCCCAAAGGAAAGCCAGGCTGAATTTATTGTGCTTCTATTGCCCAACCAATAAATGCTCTGGTCTGTGGCTTTTTCCAGAACACTTCTGCTTCCTGGGTCTCAGTGCAAACAGCCAAGCAGTGGCAGCCCTGGCTGGGGAGGTGTATGAACATGACACTCACAGGAGGTGGTGGGCTGGTAACTCACTGGCTTTCTTTCACTCTCTGTTACTCCTGTTTCTGGGCACTGCCAGCCCATTGCCCCAGTGAGTGCATAATGCTTTACCTTGGCCAACGATCCCCACAGAGTCAGATTTATCCGTGGGAGTAGGTGTCTGGAAACAAGTAAGACTGAGACATTGGGAAGAGGATCAAAAATGAAACTCATGGCAAGAGAAGAGACTACAAAGTGAAGTTGAGATTTTAAGGTAAACATGAACTTTTAGGATCCTGAAAACTTGATGGGTGGATACTCATGACAGAAATATAGTTAAAATTTCTTTGGATGCTATTTTTTCTTTACCTCTTTTAAAAAATTTTAAATCGATGCTGGGTGTGATGTTGCATGTCTATATTTCCAGCAACTCAGGAGGCTGAGGCAGGAGGATTGAAAGTTCAAAGTCAGTCTCAGCAACTTAGTGAGGTCCTAGGTAACTTAGAAAGAACCTGTCTTGAAATAGAAAGGACTAGGGATGTGGCTAAGTCCCTCTAGGTTCAATACTAAGTTCTAAAATAATAATAATAATAATAATAATAAAATTTTAAATCAATTCATGTCACTGAAAAATATTGAAGAGGAGAAGATCTGGCCCATGTTTTATTGCATGGTAGAAAATTACATCGTGCAGATGTGCCATAATGTATTCAAAGAGTTCTCTATTGATGAACAGTGACGTATTTTGTTGTTGTTGTTGTTTTGTGCGTGCGTGTGTGTGTGTGTGTGTGTGTGTGTATGTGTGTGTGTATGTGTGGTGCTGGGAATCCAACCCAGGGCCTTGTGCATGTGAGGAAGTACTCTACCAGCTGAGCTATATCCCCAGCCCCAAAGTTTCTTTTCAATTATTTCCAATTAAAATACTATAAAAAATGAATATCCTTGTAAATATATTTAGTCTACTTGTATAGTTATTTCTGTAGGAAAGATAGTAAGGGGTAAAGTTGTATAGTAAATGGTATGTGCACTTACAATTTTAATAACTTGTCAAATTGCCCTTCTAAAATATTATACTTGTGTATACTCCTACAACATTAAATATCTACTTGTCCCCTCATTTTTATCAACATAGTGAATGCACAATCTTTTTAATTTTGGTCCATCTCATAGCTGAAATCATATATCTTGTTCTTACTTTGCAATTATTTGACAGTATTTAATCTGTATTTTTCTTGTGCATAGCCTGTTTGATAACTATCTGCTAATTTGATTGACTTTCTCTTACTGATTTCATTTCATTTCATTTTTTTAAAAAACTTTTAATTCTTTTTAGTTATACATGACAGTAGAATTATTTTGACATACATAAATGGTTGTATGAGTTTTTAACGTAAAACTTTTTATATCTTTATATATGAGGAATATCCATACTTTGTTATATTTTCTCACTCTTCCATTTATGTTTTGTCCTTATTAAATTTACATTTTATGCCATATCAACATTTTACATTTTTTCATAGATAAACCTGCTGGTCTATTTTCTTCGCAGTTTCTGGGTTTGGGTCTTGTTTTGGATATTTTCAAATACTGGTAAGATGAATATAAAGGCTTAAGGAAAAAAATAAGCTTTAAAATTTTGATGAATGTCATAAAAAGAAAGCAGCATTTATTTAATAATTCATTGGATATTCTCTTATGGGTGGAAGCAAAACAAGAAGCATTTCTCCAACAAGATGAATAAATACTTTTTGCAGATCAGGGAAGAAAACTGTAGAAAGCTGTGTTGAGCCTCTGCACACACTGGAGCAGGCAGGGAATGCAGTGAGGGAGCCGACAGGAAGACCGGAAACGTGTCTTGACATATATATTTCATTACTGGCTCTACAGGCAACGTTTAGCATTGGTTTATTCTGTCTTTATTTTGCCAAGGAGAAAATTAAAAAAAAAAAAAAGAATTACAAGTTTGTCAAATGTTTGGAGTGACCATTACATTCAAGCTCAGGTTTATCCCACCCAGGTTTTTCTTTCTATCATGAATTTTAAATTATGCATATAATATTCCTCTAAAGAGACCAAGCAATTAGTTGGTAATGAAATTCATTAAGTGGGAACAAAACTATCCAGATGTTTGGACAGAATTCATTAATCCTGAGAAACTAAGGATGCTTTTATTGGTTCATAGCATCATTTTATCTTCACTTGAGATATTAAAATTCTTATGCTCTTTTCCCCCATAGTTTTTCTTGTTACTTTAAAATATTATCAATGACTAAAGGAACTGTGGATATCTTAATAATTCAAAAAAAATCAGATCACTCAAATTTAATGACTCAAAATAACTTGTTTGCAAAAGGACTCCCAGTACTTTTGGCTACATAGTTGCTTGAAATAGCTCATAAAGGAATAGGAGAGAAAAAAAAAGTCTTCCATGTTCAGCATTTTAGGATTCCATCTTTATGAATTACAGGGTTGAACAAGAAGAAATACTCAGCCAACTGAAAAACCCGTTACTATGGAGAGTATGGTATATGAGAGAGAAAGGAGAATTGCAGGAAAGCCTGTTGCACAGTGAGATCCAGGTCAAGGTCACTGGAAAGGAGGCAAGAAACAACGGTGCTGATCTCAGGTGACTATGTGCCATTGCCTGAGCAATGGGTAATAGACAAGCAAATTTGCTATTCTAACACCCAGAAATAAATATGATCCCATGGATATGTTCCTGAGACTTGATACAGAGACTCAATGACAAGATAGAGGAATGGAAGAATAGACTTTGTCTAAGAAACATAACCTATAGGAAGATAGATATGTGAAGAATTCATCAATTGAAGATGGTGCTATGCTGGACAGTCAATGGATACAGACAGGAAAAGAGAGGTCAAGAGCAGTACAGAGCTGAGTAAGGCGCTAGCTCACTTTACTTACTGAGGGGCTTCTCTGATCTCAAGTTTCTCTTGGCCCCAAACTGTTTGTGTATGTCACTGAAGTCAGGTCTAAGAGTTCTGTCTTCATTGAAGGAGGAACCACCAAGAATTTTTGAGAGATAGGACCTGTTGGGGACTGAATTTTAAAGAAGACAATTTTTATTAGTGTGGCAATCACCCTCTGAATGAGGTCAATAAAACCTGGGACCCTAGAGGCATTTATAGGCCACATGGCAATCCCTGGACTAACAGAGTATAGAGACAAACAAGCACCTCAGAAATGACATGCAAACTAGGAGACAGAAAGATGTATGTGAAGGAACGTTATTTCTGCCTGGGGTTGTTGGAGGGGAGCTGCACAGAAGGTGGTATCCCAGTTAGGCCCTGGAAGCAGAATAAAATGCTAGAGACTTGGGAGAGGCATGAGGGCATGGGCAGCCCAGGCAAAAGGGAACCTGGCACGTTCTGGGAAGAGTGGGTAGCTCTGATGTGAGCACAGGGAAATGGGCTGGGATCATGGCTGGCTGCAGAGAGGCAACCCAACTGTGAAAGCTGGGGAAGTCCTAGCAGCAATGAAGAACCATTACAGAACTTTAAACAAGGCTCAGACTGATCAGACTGAGGTATCTCTGGAAAGACCAATTGCAGCAGTAATGCCGAGAATGGACAGCATATGAGAGGGTAAAGGTAGAGAGATCACTTAGGAGTCCATTGCCTGTGGACCATGGGAGCTGTGAGGTCCTGAACAGGGGAAGTCTGGGCAGTGGATATGAAAAAGAAGAAGCAGTCAGAATAGAACTCGGTGGTTACTGATTGGTCAGAGTCTGAAAGTTTGATTCATTTGGTGACCTCAGATGCCATTAACTGAAAGGCAGAACTAGAGGAGCAGGGTCATGGGAGGCAGAGATGACTCTGACTTGGGACATCTTAAGTATACCAGTTACTATTGTAGTACAACAAATGACCCCAAACACAGTGGCAAAAACAACCATTTTCTTATGCAGTGAGGATGGCATACCTCTGCTGTCACTCAAGGCCTTAACTGGAAAGACTGGGGGTGACCCAGAAAGTGGGGAACTGGAGCAGCTGTAGCTGCAGGAGCCACTTCCAAGATAAGATGACTTGGTCACTCAGGTACCTGGCTCCTTGGTGGGCAAGACCGGCAGATTGAAAGCCAGCACTGCCACTTGGCAGGCCTCCGGGCGGTCAGACTTCTTACCTGGGCAGGAAGACCATGCACCAGAACAGCAAACAATGGTCTTTGAGGACTCGGCCTTCAAAGAATCCTGTCATCACTTCTGCCTTACCCTATTGTTCTGAGCAGTCATAGGGGTCTTGCTGCTTCAAGAAGAGGAGGACACAGATTCTATCTCTCAATATGAGAGCCCAAACGTTTGAGACCATGTGTTAAAACTGCCATCAGAAGGATGAGATTAAACACAAGAGGACAGATGGGAGACTTTCATAGAGATCCATGGATCTCAGAAACCAAATGAATATTAAGCTAAGGAGGAAGGAAGCCTCCAAGATAAATATTGACGTTGAAATTTCCCACATTAGATATTGGTGGTAGTGTTTGGGAAGGTGGGCTGGAATTGAACACTGGTGCCGCGTGGTGTATTTACAGTTTGATCATAGACAAGTTTCTTAATCTCTTTGTACTCCACTTACCTGTTATTTCATTTTACTGGGTATGAAATAATTATTAGATACTTGTAAGTGTTGGTGAGGATTCTAGTAAAGATATGTAAAAGAAGCTGGGGGTGGTGGCACATGACAGCTTCTTTTGCATACCTTAACTAGAATCCTCATCCCAGCTATTTGGGAGGTTGAGGCAGCAGGATAGTGTATTTGAAGCTAACTTGGGCCACTTAGTAAACGCTGTCTCATAATAATATAAAAAAAAGACATAAATTTCCTAGTACAGCACCAGGCACACATTCACACTCCAAGTCTTAGCTATTACTGTTTACAAAACACATGTACATGCATTATCTCATTTATTCCTCAATAGGACCAACTGATGTAACTTGTCACATTATCGTCATTTAACAGATAAAGAGCAATGACCCTGAGAGGTCAGGTAACATTTTGAAAGTCACACAGCTGGGAAGTGACAGAACTGTGACTCTCAAACCTGCTTTCCTGCTGCCAGAGACTCAGCTCTTCCCACGGCTGCACAGCTACTCCCCAAACAGGAGCATGCTCGGGACCACTCCTGGGCCCACCCACACTGTGGAATTAGTTTCCTGGCAAAGCCACTGTGTTTCTAGCACTGATGCCGTCCTCCTGGGAGACGCAGCGGCACCTGCCTCTGCCTTCGCCCACCACCGGCATGTCTGAAATTTACTAGAAGCAAGAAGCTGACAACTGTGACAGCAGGTGTGACGCCCGTGGGCATCCAGCCTCCCTGCCTGAGATCTTCAGACTGCTGCCTTTGCTCTGGAATGGGAGTGGGGTGGGAAGCAAGCAAGGCCAAGCAGATCTCCGGACTGGACACATCATACACAGACATTCCTTTGGGACCAGCACCAATTCAGATGCCAGGTCCAGAGGTGCCTGCCCAAGACAGCTGCGGGAGAATGCTGAATAAGGATGGGCCTTTCCCATGACCCTTAGGGCCCTTCTCACTTCCTGGAAGCCCCCATTCGGCTGAGCCATAGCTCCTCCCTATCTCACCCTGCTGCATTTTTGTTTTTTTTCCTATCTGGGGGGTTCAAAAATCAAACAAGGAAATACTCAAAACAGTGACACATTTCCTTTGACTCCTTTAACAGTTTAAAACATGGACACATCTGTGAGAATATTAATCTTCAGACCCTGCAATAGTCCGGAAAGGAATAACAATGTCTGCTGCTTTCTGTTAAAGGTCACCCTCTAGGCTCTGAGGAATTTTTCCTGAATTACAAAAGAGGGACAGATCAAATGCCTGTCATAACACACTCAGAAAACAAGGAGCAACCAGAAGTTCCCATTCATCTAAGGAATCTTTGAAAATCCTGCCTTGGGTGGGGCGACATTTGCTAACAATAAAAACAGTTCACTTGGCAGTCAGCCCTGGGTACAGCCAAAGCTAACCAGCCCAACTGTCCCTCCAGGACTGTGTCTCACCTCTCAAGACTTCCAGGAAGTTCCTGAGAACGTCAGGAACTATGTCCCAGCTTTGGAGTGTCACAGCCCATACCTCCATCCCTGTTTCCCCTGCACCCACGTCACAAGGGAATTTTCCTCGGAAGGCCAGTGGGGCTGTTTCACCTTTCCCCACAGTTAAGCTGACCAGAGTCAGACTAGGCCAAAGTCATCAGGCAGAGCCACTCGCATATTTATGTGATTCCTGCTGGTTCCTTGGCTTCCTGCCTAGTGCAGATTCTGAGTGATGGGATACTGTATGGCAAAACCAAACACCTCCTATCAACCACGCAGCCACAGGGCTATTTCCAGGTGCACTAGTCTTCTTTGCATGGGTTTGTTAAAAAGCACTAAAAGAACAGTTGTCATACAACTTCAAAGTCATTTGCTAAATCCTTTTTGTAATCAACATTTTGCAATTTCCACAATACTCTTGTAGAGGTGGCAGGGAATTTCATTTTCTCTTTCTTCTCTGATAATATGATTGTGACTTAAAAAAATTTGGTGACCCTGAAATATAATCAGGACTAAGTGGTATAGAATTACTACATGTTTTTGTTTTGGGTGAAATCGCTGGCAATAGTGTTGGAAGCAAGCTGAAGAAACCTTCTGCCTGGCATTGTGTAGTGAGGACACCCTTTATACTTTCACTGAATTCTTTTAATAACTCCAGCAGCTTTGGTGTGACTGGTGTGAGGAGACATGTGAGCATGACATACAAACTACCCCGTGGCCTGGAAGACAAATGTCACAAGTGTTAGGAAACAAACGCACTCAGTCATCTTCTTTTCCTCCCTTTGTAACAACGTTTCTCTATAACCAAAGAATTGTCCTAGTTATTTAAACAATCATTTTCATTTGTCTATTAAGTAATCTTCCTAGGATCATGACTTCAAAGATGGGATAAGGAAACCCTACATCTGTCAATTTACTAATTTTAAAGCACATTCAAATCAATGGTTGTGTCTTCTTGGTCCATAATACCATCTGCGACTTGGGCAGAGCTGCTGTAGTTGTTGTTGCTTCATGAACTGGAAAACTGATGTTTATAAAGACAACATGACCTGCTCCAAGCCCTGCCTTGGTGTTACAGATTCGTCAGCATTTGGTTGTGTTTGGTCCAAGCTGTCTTCCCAGTGATTCTTGGGATTTTTAAAATTTCCCGAGAGGGGATGACTGTTAGATGATGGGAGTCAAAACGTCTCCAAGTCCATAATCGTTTTATGTCAGACACACATTCACACCACACACACTCCACATAAATTGCTGAAATGTTTTGCCTATGCATTTTTTTTGGGGGGGAGGCAGTAAATTGAGAGTATAAGTGCTTATTATAAGAGGAATATTGTTCTGTGACCTGGTGAGATGGTTGAAGTTTCTTGTGGCGAGGTGTGCTTTGTGTACACAATGTACACAAACTTGATTGGGTACAATTCAAACTTGAGGCCCCCATGATCACTTTTACGTTTGATTTTTTTTTTTTTTTTTTTTTTTTTACAGTACTGGGAATAGAATCCAGGGCCTTGTGCATGCTTGGCAAATACTCTACCACTAAATTACATCCCCAGCCTCGAATCTGATAATTTGCTAGGACTCCGGAATCACCAAATCTCTTACAGTCACTATTACAGTTTATGATAGTAAAAGCATAAGATTAAAACAGCAAAGAAGGAGGACATGGGCTGGGCCCACAAGAGTTTCAAGCGTGAGCTTCCAGTTGTCTCTCCCAGTAGAATCATGGACAGTGCTAACTTCTCTCAGAAAGAATATATGACAATATGCATGGATTGTTGCCAATCAGGGACCTGAGCCTTCACATCCAGAGTTTTAACTGTTATCTTTATTATATAGACATGGCTGATTACCTATGTGATAATTTTAGTCCCCAGCCCCTCCTGAAGCCAAGCTAACACCACGTGGCCCAAGACCCCAACCATAAACATCATATGTGTAGAATAGACTTCTGGCATGGCCCAAGGCCCCTGGTAAATAAGACACTCTTACCAGGCAGGGAATTCCAAGATTTTAGAATTTACTTCACAGGAGCGAAGGGCAAAGACCAGCCTCTTTTACTGCACAAACATGTACTGGAGATACAGAAGCCTAATAAAACAAAATGGAGGAAACTAGGCAGGCAGGCAGATATCTAATAGGGATTTTCCTATTGTCCTTCCAGCTCAGTGATACTTCAGAATTACTAGACATGAAACCGCATACTGGACATCACGGGCTATATAAGGGACTTTTAAGGGAATTTCAACTGTAAAGTTTGACTTTTAAAAATTATTTTCTCACTAACCCCTGTTCCCACCACAGCTAAATATATGAGCTGCTCTGCTACTACTACCAAAAAGAAAAAAAAAAGTAGGTAAACAACTCCCCCCCCACAAATAAATTATTTTAATAGAAGAACTAAATCTGGAAATTCAGTTTCTGTTATTGCTACAATTAATATTCTAGCCATGAAAAATGTGTTAGGTTGTAAGATTCTTTTGCTTATGATTGTGAAACACAGAGCTAGGAATGTTGGGGACTATTTTTGGAGTGTCTCCTTCTAGTGTAAAGTTGACTCAACAATGAGGAAATTATGTGACCTATAAGATTACTTAACAGTAAAACACAGCCTGCCCTCTGTGTCCATGGGTCTGCATCCATGAAGTCAATCAACCATGGATCAAAAATGTTTGAAAAAAAATTGCATCTATAAGGAAGACTTTATTTTCTTCTCATTATTCCCTAAATAATTCAGTATAATGGCTATTTACATAACACTTACCTTGTATTAGGTATTATAAGCACCTAGAGATAATTTGCATAGGTTATATGCAAATACTCTGCCATTTTATATTAGGGACTTGAGCATCTGAGATTTTGTTGTCTGTGGGAGTTCTAGAACCAACCCCCCCGGTGACACCAGGAAGGACAATTTTAAACTTTTAAATCTACAGAACTTAAAAATATAGAAGACAGAATAATTGAAGGAAATTTTTATAATAAAGAAATTAATACAAGTAAAAAGCAACATGTTTTCTCTGTCACAAAATCTATCTTTGACATTGGTGGGTACATACCAGCACTGGGGGCTCTGTCTTCATGTTGAAATATTGCAGATCATCTTATATAATTCATCAACCAAAAGCATCCCATCTGTGAATCTTAATAAGTTGGCAATGAATTTCAGTGGTGGAAAGCTGGTGTTTTTTCTCCTCTCTTACATCTTGATTTATGGCATGCCCTCTGCGGGGGCCATGCCCCAGCACAGCAATTCTAATGGTTTCATGTAGTTTTTCATGAACACAATTACCCAACAAAATATTCTATTACCAATAAGCATAGATTTTTGGTATGACACATTAGCAATAGATCTTGCAAATCTGCTTAAAAAAAAAAAAAACCTTTTTGCACAGTAGATAGGATCAATAATTTCCATACTTTAGGATTTCACAGACCAGATAAATTAGCATAGTTTTTGAAGGAACTGACATAGAGTTGTCAAATATTTTCTTTCGCCAAATAAAGACACTGTGAGGGGGAAAAAAAATCCTAGAACATTATCTAAAACATTTCACAAAAGAACAATTTTTCAGTTAACACTCAGGTTAATCAATTACTGATTTATTTGCCTTGTTTTTCTGTTTATATCCTACTTTTTCTGTCTAGATTTGACATCAATCTTTTAAATGACATCTTTTAGTAGTTATTTCAATGAAGATCTGTGGGTAGCTAACTCTGTTAGTCACGGAGCTAGAGTAACGGAGTGAATAACCATGAACTCTGGAGCCAAATGCCTGGGCCTGAGTCCCAATTTGGCCACACGAGAGTTGTGTGACCTTGGACAAATATTTAAATACTTAACCTCCCTGTATCTTGGTTTTATCATCTCTAAGATGGTAATATTGTAGTATCTACATCAGAGGGTGATCATGGGGATTATGAGTTAAAATTATATAAAGTATGTAAAATAGTGCCTTGTATAATTGTATTATATATAAATGCTTAATATTATAATTAATCTGTGCATGTTTGAAAATGTTCATATTTTGCTTCCATTCTTGAATTATAGTTTAGTTTGTCAGGAAATTCAGTGTTGACCATTATTACCTTCATTACTTTTGATATCACTCCATTCTCTTCTTGCATCTATTTTTGTGAATAAAGAGTCTGCTATCGTGATTGTCTTTCCTTTATAAATAAGAACCTCTTTTATTTCTGATTTGTCTTAAAAGTGTTTCTCTTTACATTTGATGCTCAGTGGTTTTCCTCTGTGTGTCTATGTGAGGATCTAACTTTATTTTTTTAGTTCAATATTCAGATTACTCCTGAAAGACATGAAGACCCATATCTTTCTTTGATCCTAGAAAATTCTCAGTCATTGTATAATTTAGGACTAGTTTTGGCTGTAAGTGACTTTTAAAAAAGCTAAGTCAGAGTGGTTTGTATGAGATAGATGTTTCTTTCTTACACAAATTATGTCATCCAGTGTGTGTGATGATGATGTCAGGGGCTCAAGGAAACTTTTATTTTATTTTCAGGAAGCTACTTAAAACCTTAAATCATCACATCTGCATTTCAGCTACCAGGAAGGAAAAACTAGAGAGAAGGGTCCACCTCCTTCCCTTTAAGAACGTTTCTGGACGTTGCACATGTTGTTCTGGTTATATCCCAGGATCATAATATGGTCAACCCAGCTTCAAGGGAAGCTAGGAAATGTTGTCTTTATTCTGGCTAGACAAATTTCCAGATAAAGATAGATAATTCTGCTAACAAGGAAGAAGGGGAGACTGGCTATTGGGGAATAAGTAGTAGATCTGTCACAGCTATTTATTTTCAAATTTCTATTTCTCAAGTTCCCCTATTATGTCCTTCTGGAACTTTAGTACCATTCTATTCTTCCTTCTCCTCCTTCTTTTTTTAATTGCTTTTATTTTTTAAATACATGACAGCGGAATGCATCAAATTCTTATTACACACATAGAACACAATTTTTCATATCTCTGTATATAAAGTATGTTCACACCAATTCATGTCTTCATACATGTACTTTGGATAAATGATGTCCATCAGCCTAATGTCTCCCTCTATGGCATCGTGGGCAAATACCCGGTATTCTACTCCTTTGATACCTAGCTTTGTTAAACCCTCCTCCTATGGGGCAATTCCTTTTAAAATGTCCTGTTTGTTCACAATTGTAGCATGTTTTTGGCCTGGCATCTAAAGCCTGTTGTACTGCAGCTGCCAAGACTTGCCCTTGTTCATTAATGTCTCTATATAACTTAATAAATGTGTTTAAATCTCCATGTTTCCATGGTCTAATGACCTCTCTGCACCAACGATTTGCTTGCTCATAAGCCAGTTGTTTAATTAATGGCATTGCTTGTTCTGTATCCCCAAGAACTCTGGTAGCTGTTTGAATAAGCCTATCTACAAATTCAGCGTAAGGTTCATTAGCTCCCTGTATTACCTTAGATAATTGACCTTGTAAATCTCCATGTCCTTGTAAAGTCTTCCATGCCCTAACTGCATCTGCAGCAATTTGTGCATATATAGCAGGATCATGTTCAATTTGTTGCCATTGACCCTCATAAGGTCCTTTTCCTAACAACATATTTAGATTTCTTTGAGGGTAACCGGCTGCTGCATTTCGCCTAACCGTCTCCATGCAAAATTCCTCATTGGCAACCTTCCATAACAAATATTGTCCTCCATTTAGCACAGATTTACACATGCTAGCCCAATCTGCTGGTGTCATGTCCAAGTTGGTAATGGATTCGACCATGCTTACCGTGAAGGGTGCTTGGGGACCACAGGTTGTTACAGCCTCCTTTAACTGCTTCACTGTTTTGAAATCTAAAGCACGGTGAATTCGCTGCCCTCCTGCCTGCTCAAGTACAGGGCATGCTAATCTTTGAGGTCCTATCTCAGGATCCCATCTATCAACTACGGGGGTTGAGAGCCACTCAGCTGTCTCCATAGGTGGAGCTGTTGGTTGAATTATGCCCTCTGGTGATAGAACGGAGTTAGTAGCAGCCTCCTGTTGTAGCTTTTTCCTAATAGCTGTTTCTCCTCTAAGCTTTCTTCCTTTAAATTTTCTTCCTCTATCTGACTAGCTCGAGAGACCTTCTCTTTTACTTGATCTAAAATGTCTTTCTCCATGGTCTGAACCTGTAACAATTTACTTAACACTCTTTTGGTTTGTTTTTTACTAATTTCTAATCTACTATAAAGATAATGCAACCCAATAAGATAACACAAAACAAAACCGAAACTGAATGAAACAAAAACGGAACAAAAAATTGTTGTATCAATTTTCCTATTTTCTTGACATGTGCATTTGTGATCTATTTCTATCTCTTCCTCAGGGGCGAACAACTTCAAACCTTGAGCCAACCATTTTTCCCAGTTTGCCTGAGAAAGCTCTAGGGATAGGCAGCTTGAAACAAAAACAAAACAAATCAAAACAAGAACACATTGTTCTTTGAAATGGTCACCCATTCTCTCACCTTCCCTTAGGGGTGAGCAATTTCGCTTACCCCTGAGCTTCAGGCGTTCTCCGCACAGGCCACCAAATGCCGAAGTCTGGCTGGGCACAAATCACAAGCCACTGAAGCAGGAACAAACTTTATTTCTGAACTCTACCAGCACACTCCACACACACTCCTGGGAAATCTGCCGACCACCACGCGGCTCCTCCAGGAACCAGCAACGGGAAATATCCTCTCCGGAAATTCCTCCTCCTGCACTTCCCCCAACCAATGGGAACTCTCCGGGAATCCCCGGGAATCCCCACGAGAACTCCAAAGTAGCGAGAGAACTCCAACATAGCAGCTGAGGTGGATAGTAATGCCTTGCCTGTCAACCAATACTGTTGGCAAAATGCCAGGGGCCATTCCGACTTGGCTGTGGCTCTCAGCACATCACATTCCACCATCATTGCTAACCCCCTTCCTCTTCCATTCCCCTCCCACCCCTCTCCTTCTTTCTCTCTGTCTCTTTTTGGTGATATTACTGGAGATAGAATCCAGAGCTTTGTGCATGCTAGAAATGTACCTGTGGCCATCATGAGCTGTGTGCATCTTCTTTTTAATATTTTATCTGTTGTATTCTGTGAGATTTCTTCATTCTTATCTCCAACTTACTGAATTCTTAATTTGTGGTTAGTCTACAGAACTGTTTTTTTAAAAAATGGTATATTTTTATCTTTATGTACTCCTCTATGTCTATTTATTTATGTTGTTCTGGTTTCTCTGTATAGTTTTTATTCTTTTAAAATTTTTTTAAATTGTTGATGGACCTTTATTTAATTAATTTATTTTTATGTGGTGCTGAAAATCGAACCTAGTGCCTCACACATACTAGGCAAGTGCTCCTCCACTGAGCTACACCCCAGACCCCAGTTTTTATTCTTTTATGTCATGAGTTATTAGGTATACTTACTTTGCAGTCTGTTTGTGTTCTTTTCTGTAATTCCTGAGGTCTGAATTTTGCTAACTCCCTTCCCTGGCTAGTTTTTTCCTTGCCTCTTATGTTTTTGACCTGTTTTTGTTTTAATACTATCATCTTGGTGTCTCATGCATGCAGGATTATACAGTGTCACTATGGGTCAGCTTCATATTTGCTTGAGTTCCTTGCTGTGTTAGTCAGCTTTCTGTTACTATAACAAAATACCAGAAAAAAATAAATCCACTTAAAGGAAGGGAAGATTTTTGTTGTTTCACAGTTTCAGGGATTTTATTCATGGTCATTTGGCTCTGTTCTTTGGGCCTGTGGTCATCATGGCAGAAAGTACAAGGTGGCAGAGTCTGCTCACCTCATGGCAGCCAGGCAGCAAAAAAAGGAGAAGAAAGGATCAGGATCCTAATATTCCTCTCAAGGGCGTACCCCAATGGCCTAACTTCTTTTACTAGGCCCTACCTTCTAAGGGTCCCACCTCCTCCTAATAGTACCACAGGCTGGTGACCAAGCCCTTAAGACATGTACCTCTGGGGGACATCAGAACCAAAGCATAGTACCTGTACTACTCATGAAAGCACTTTTGGACCCCACCCCTGCACACAGCTCAGTTTGGTAGACAGGTTGCTGAGTGGTAATCAGTCAGCCTCATCCACTGATTCCCAAGGTCATGGGAGGAGATAGTCTAGGATCCTCTTCATGGCAGCAAAGCTCCTCTAGGATCCTAGCTCTATGATCGGTTCCAACTCCACAGCACATGTGGCCTCCACCCATTCCTGTTCAGGCATGAAGGTCACAGCCCCTAAATTAATCTTCTGATTCTAATTCTTCAGTTCCCTGTTCAGTTTGCTTTTAAAAACATGTTTTGTCTTTGTTTTTGTTTTTTGTTTTTTTTTAGTTATAGATGGACACAATACATTTATTTTGTTTATTTTTATGTGGTACTGGAGATTGAAACCAGTGCCTCATACATACCGGTAGAGCTCTCTACCCCATAACTCCAGCCCCTACCTTGCCTTTTTTTTTTTTTTTTTGGTACCAGGGATTGAACTCAGGGGCATTTGACCAATGAGTCACACCCCCAGCCCTATTTTGTATTTTATTTAGAGACAGGGTCTCACTGAGTTGCTTAGCCCTTCGCCCTTGCTGAGGCTGGCTCAAGATCCTCCTATCTCAGCCTCCAGAGCTTCTGGGATTACAGGTGTGTCACTGTGCCAGGTGCCTAGACTCGCTTCTTGATCAGTGGTGGTTTTTTTTTTTTTTTTTATGTTTTTCACTTCTGGCCTGAGGGATTTAATTTGTTTTAGTATTTAGCTGTATACATTTTAATGTTTTTGTTATATTTTATACAGTATTTATTTATCTGTTAGGAATGATGGGTTTTCCCCACATTCATTTAGTCCATCATAGTGATAATAAGTCCAACAGGACATTTTAAATCCCCAAAAGCAGTAAAATTAGTCTCTCAATAAAAATATTAAAATTATTTGTTTTGATACTTCTTGCATTGTCCTTGTTTTTTCATTTGTAATGGGCTAGCATTTTCCTGTGGGTTGACATCTGTGAGTTAATGAACTAGACGGGCACTGAGAAACTCTGGTTCTGGTCCTAGCTCTGTTAACTATACAGTTGGAGAAATCATTTATGTTCTCTGAGCTTATTATTAGCTGTAAAATTGGAATGCTATTATTTCCCCTGCTTTATAGGATTTATTTTAAGGATCAAATGAGTTAATAAATTTGAACATAACACTTAAACCATATTACACAAATTTTTGTTATTAACCATATTACACAAATTTTTGGTATTATTAATAGCACTGATAGGGTTGAAAAGCATTAATACATTCACTAAGGTGTTTTAAAATACTAAATTATATGGACTTGGTTTGTTTTTTGATAATTCAGAAAAAATCCTATATCCTTGTAAAAGCCATCATTCTATGAAAATACTTGATGAGGGAATTACACAGAATATTCTTGTGAAATTAAGAGCATTATTTGTATTGACAGGCAGTATGACTTTAATATAGACTATGGAATTCATTTTGGACAGAAACACCCTTCACAGTTAAAAAAAAATAGATAATTGAACATGGCAGTAATCACTGCATTTTGTTATTATGCATTTTCTCAAACTATGGATATTGAAAATTCAATTACTATTTTGTGAGGAGCCAGAAACACTTTTTAATATAGAAAAGATGTTCTTTGCTGCACCAATTTGCAGTTCCACTAGCAGCGTATGAGTGTACCTTTTTTCCCACATCCTCGCTAACACTTATTGTTGTTTGTCTTCAAAATAGCTGCCATTCTGACTGGAGTGAGTTGAAATCTTAGAGTAGTTTTGATTTGCATTTCTCTAATTGCCAGCGATGCTGAACATTTTTTCATGTATTTGTTGATTGACTGTACATCATCTTCTGAGAAGTGTCTGTTCAGGTCCTTGGCCTATTTATTGATGGGTTATTCATTTTTGTGTGTGTGTGTTTAGCTTTTTGAGTTCTTTATATACCCTAGAGATTAGTACTGTATCTGATGTGTATCACATGAGGGGTAAAAATTTGCTTCCAAGATGTAGGCTCTCTATTCACCTCACAGATTGTTTCTTTTGCTGAGAAGAAACTTTTTAGTTTAAATCCATCCTGTTTATTGATACTTGATCTTAATTCTTGCACTATAGGAGTCTTATTAAGGAAGTTGGGGCCTAATCCCACATGATAGAGATTGGGGCCTACTTTTTCTTCTATTAGATGCAGGGTCTCTGGTTTTATTCCTAGGTTGTTGATATGGAAAGGATTTTGAAGATTCCTTGGAAACTGGGAATGGAACCACCACTTGACCCAGCTATCCCTCTCCTCGGTCTATACTTAAAGGACTTAAAAACAGCATACTACAGGGAACACAGCCATATCAATGTTTATAGCAGCACAATTCACAATAGTTAAACTGTGGAACCAACCTAGATGCCCTTCAATAGATGGATAAAAAAGAAGTGGCATATATACACAATGGAATATTACTCAGCTATAAAAGAGAATAAAATCATGGCATTTGCAGGTAAATGGATGGAGTTGGAGGAGATAATGTTAAATGAAGTCAGCCAATCCCCATAAATAAATGCTGAATGTTTTCTCTGATTTAAGGAGGCTGATTCATAATGTGGTAGGGAGGGGGAGCATGGGTAGAATAGAAGAACTCTAGATAGGGGAGAGGGGTGAGAGGGGAATGAGGGAGCATGGGGTTAGAAATTATGGTGGAATGTGATGGTCATCATTATCCAAACTACATGTATGAAGACACAAATTGGTGTGAATATATTTTGTATACAACCAGAGATGAAAAAACGTGCTCTATATGTGTAATATGAATTGTAATGCTTTCCACTGTCATATATAAATTAAAAAAAAAATAACAAAAAAGAGCAAAAAAATAAAAAAGAAAAGATATTCTTCCTGGGTGCATGGTGCACACCTGTAATCCCAGCATCTTGGGAAGCTGAGGCAAGAGGATTGTGAGTTCACAGCCAGCCTCATCAACTTAGCAAGGTCCTAAGCAACTTAGTGAGGCCCTGTATTAAAATAAGAAAACATATTTTTTAAAAAATAGGGATGTGGCTCAGAGGTTAAGTGCTCCTGGGTTCAATCCCTGGCACAATTAATAAAAAAAAAAAGTATTAGGGATGGGATTGTGGCTAGCATGTGTGAGGCACTGGGTTCGATCCCCTGCACCACATAAAAGTAAACAAAATAAAGGGATTGTGTCCATCTACAACTAAAAAAAATATATATTTTAAAAAAAGAAAAAATATATATATTTTAAAAAAAGAAAAAAAAAAAGAAAAAAGAAAAGATGCCCTCATATTTGAAAAGTTTGAGAACCAACCAAGGCTATGACAGTAGCTCACTGACAGGGCTGTTTGATTCCAGGCCCTCCACCTATTGCTAATGCATTCTCTAGGACAGAAAGACTCTGTCAGTCCTCAATGATAAGAATTTGATAACCTGGAGGTCCACTGCAGAGACTGTGATATTTACTAATGGTTAAACTTAATTAAGTTTGCATATAATTTACTTAATAGAGAATTAAAGATTGACTCATGATGGCTGACTGAACATACACATCTGCTGCTTGGTGCCCCCTAAATCTCATAAAAATGCATGTAGATAAATACAGATAATAAAATCCATTTTAATAAAATTAGAAAACCAGGAAACTTATGACCAAAAAGGGTAGATTTTAAGAAAATTCTGAAATATATTACAAGAGAACAAATGTTGGGACAATCAAACTGAAGAAAACAAAAGCCCAACACATGGGCAGAGATGCCTACTGGGAGGGGAGGTCTGACAGCTGAAGCTAAGAGTCAGTGGATAAGGAGAGGTGGAAGGTGCTGGGGTAGCAGGGTGGGTGGGGAGGATGGATCTTCTATTCCAAAGTGCTTTGATTCTCTTATCTCCGGTTCTGAGGTTTGAATCATTCTGTGCACTGAAGACTCTTGCTCTGTTTGCTTTTCTTCTTTGTATGATTTGTTATTTTTGATTGTGACCTTATTTTTAGTGGAGATTTTTTTTTCCCTGAGAATCACAGAAATATCTCTCTAGGGGGATTTGTATTTGCTTTTGTCGGGTACCTCAGAGATAGCACTAGCAGGATTTTTATGTTAATTTTGTGTACTCTGAGAAATCCTACATGTAAATTCATATTGCAAACTGGAATGTGGCATAAACAGGGTTTTACTTTCTCACTATCTATAGCTTCAGGTAGAGGTAAACTTTCTTGCTGTCTTGTGGAATGGAGCCTGCCTTGTATTGACAGGTCAGTTGTTCGAGAGTCTCGCTTCACACGTGCTTCAACTCTCTCTCTACCTTGGAAACCATAAGGTTCTATCCCTGTTCAAATGTGGATTAAAATTTAAGTCCCGGGCTGGGGTTGTGGCTCAGTGGTAGAGTGCTCACCTAGCACACATGAGGCACTGGGTTCAATCCTCAGCACCACATAAAAATAAAATAAAGGTTATTGTGTCCACCTACAACTAAAAAACAAATATTTTAAAAAATTAAATTCCTAGCCCTTAAGACCTTTTCCCAGACTGTTTACCTTCCCCTTCCCTTCTTCCCACATCAAAGCTTTCATTCTTATTATTGCAGTTATATAGCAGTACATCTGTACCATGAAGGTTGGAAATCTATTAAAATAAGAAGGTAGTATGCATGTATTGACAAGGAAAGAGCTTCAGGATATATATTGACACAGAAATGAGCAAATTCACTCTTTTGGAATATGAAAGTTTTACTGTTGTATGAGTTTGGCTATATATTTGTTTGTTATCCAAACCTTTTATTCAGGATTTCAAGGTGTTTGTAATAGAAGGGATTCACCATTAGTCTTAGTTTGCCATTTTGTAAGATCCAGAGGTCCCCAACACACAAATACATCCTGATGGCACTCATTCTTTTGCAGTCTTACTAAAATTTCTTTAGTGGAAAGAGGATAAAGGGATAAAGAAAAAGCTAGCCTTTTCCGTACTGCAGATAATAGTGAGAAGCTGATACATCCAATGGAAATCCAGAAATACTCTTTATAGCAGAAGTTCTACTCTTTGTAGTAGAAGTTCACCCACTTCTACTCATATGTAACACAACATATAGTGGATACACTATGGCACATCAAATGCACCAAATTAGAATAGTTGGTAGAGTTTATCCTTACCAAACTCAGCCAAAAATTAAAGGTTGGATTAGTGTTAGAAATGATCTATGTAAAATAGAAAACAATTTAGGAAATATTTTTATATCCTAAGTACCCATGTAATCTATAAAGAAAGGCAAGGTGTGTATGTATATCTTGTACTGGCAGAAATGTTTTTAGATTGTTCACACTCTTAATTGTGAAACACATAGGAGTTCTAAGTTTTAGAAAAAGGAGGAAAACTTAAATTTATAGGAAAATTTAAATTTATAATTTACATTATCCTTAAGTTGAAATTTTAATTTAGTAATAGTAATAATGTGATTAAGGGACCACGTTTTGATCAATGTACATTACTATCTCACGCTCAACAATTTTATGAAATTGCTATTTTCTTCATGTTACAGATGAGAAAACCGAAGTCTAGAGAGGTTAAGTAATTTATTCTAGGTTACACAGCTCCTATGAAGTGGAACCAATATCCAACCCCAGTTCGTTTTGATTCTAGAGCTATAACTAATGAATGTCTCATAGGGCCTCTCCTTTGACAATTTTATATTATTTAATAACATTAATTTTGTACAAAACAAAGTTTTTTTGTTTATAAATAATGTGATAGAAATAATGTCTCATAATCTGTCGCTTATGGAGTTCACTCTTAACATTTGGAGGTGTTTTGTCTTTTTTTTTCTTTCTCTTTTTCCTATTTATGTAAACTATCTGTTCTGAGGCACCAGGGCCTGCATGATAATTATGAAATTTATCTACATTCCAATGATTATGTTTTTATCTAAAGAAGGCAACTTATCCTGATTTTTTATTGGGGGCTTTAAAGGCTTTGGCCTGGTGAGAAGAGAATGTCCCTTAGTTGTGCAAAAGACGCCTGCAGTCTTCTCTCCTCTCAGGGCTTCTGGGGCCTGCCTTGGCTGCCTGTCCGACGTCTGTTTCTGATAAGTGAGTTTTAAGTCTCTGACAGCTCTTGGGAATTTTGCTGGCAGAGACCTGGTGAGATCATTCTGCTTCCCGCTGGATTTCCTTTCTCTGTTTTTTGGGGCTGTTCTGATGAACACCGCCCCGGAGCATTCAGTAATACCTCTGTTCCCTTAGGAACTGTTGGCCTACTCCCTGGTTTTATCTCTCTCTGCACAAAAGTTCCAAGTCTCTGGAAAGGAAAACAAAGTTGACATTAACAGGGGAGCACAAATTACCGGAAGACGCAGCTGAGTTTGTCGGTTAGGTCAAGTCCTGGTGAGGCAGGCACTTATTTCTCTGCTTCTTCATTGGCTGTCTCCTTCGTCCAAAACTAAAGACATCACCATAATATTTATTGGCTAAACTTGTAAATAAATTACAAAATAGGGTGTGCCAGAAAATGAGCAGGAAGGAAAAAAAAAAGTAGAAAGTCAAAGAAGAAATATTTCATTATCTCCCATTTCTCAACTTTTCTGTCATTTGGATTGTTTAAGGCTATTCATATCAAATATTATTTCTTGTTGTATAGGTTACTATGGATACAACAGAAACAGTTCATAGATCTAAGAATTTATGATCATGTCCCAAATGTCTATTAGTTCCAACAAAAGGTTTACTTATAATGAAATATAAAAGCAAACATCTGTAGTTGAAAAAAATCCAACTACTCACTATTACATTTCTATCTGGATTTATAACCTGATTTGCATCCCCCTGCCACACATGCACATTAAGAATATCAAAAATTGTTTATTAACGGCTTTGATATTATCTTAAGCAAATAATTTTAATTATTTAAATAAATTAAATTCCCAAACTATGATTCCAAATTATGACATCATTCCTTGTTTTTTTACTATGCATGTGGTTGGGATTCTATCCTACTAACAACTATATTAGTTTGTTTAAATAACCTTTTAGAAAGATGATTATGACTTCCAAAGGCTTTATATTCTACCATAAATCTTTTCTGCTTTAATGTATTGTCATGAGCTGTCCATGGGTTGCATGTGGGTCACCGCCCATGGAAGCCTAGTGAATGGAAACATCTGGTGTCTGGGAATGACCAGTGGACATTTTCTCTGGTCAATTGCTCAGGGACAGTGTGAATTTCTGTCCCACTATGCCGTGGCTCACAGGGCACCAGAGATGGGTGTGACCTGCCAAGATGTCAATCAACCTGCTGACTGCAAGACATCTCAAGGCAAAACTCCACTCTTGAAACCTTATCCTTGCCTTTAATGTACCCCCTTAAATAAACCACTGGAGCCATCTTTTGTCTGTCTAGCTCCAGAACCCATGTGGACTAGATCAATCAGGGGCTCCACTATTGTAAATATATTTCTGAATATTTGTGTTTTGTTATTCACTAAGTATTAGAGACTTTTAAGTTTTAGGGTGGCTTACATTCTCCTCGGCAGGAAGAAGAACCCCCCAATGAGACGCTGGCCATCACACCTGTTAATGTATTAAATAACTGATTCTAAATAAAGTCTTACCTTTCCCCGGATGGGCTCATTGGGAGTTTTCCTGGAATCATATTGGTGTATAAAAGACATGTATTCTGTAAACTTGTTTTGAAGTTCTGCTGATGCATCTGGAGAGGCAAGTGGAACTAAGAAAAAGAATAGAGTTTTTTGGGAAGTCAAAATAAAAATTAGATTTGTCTATAGAATTATAATCAGTATTCATAGGATCCAAGCTTTATAAAAATGCCCACAGAATGATATATTCTCTAAGTATGCAAGGTTACTTACCCATATCTACATAATAAATATAATGGATTCACCATAATTTTTCCATGAAAAGGACCAAAGCAAAACAACCAAATTTGCCCCACATGTGAAATTATTAATTTTTACATCTATTATTAATACTAATACAGTTATATTTAAGAAACTATTGGCCTAAAAATCTGTTAGATATGCTTTTTTACACAGATAGCAATAAATTTTAGAGAAAACTTAAGTCTAACTTATTTGTCAAATTAGTTTTAACTATTAGAAAGAGTATGAGAAATTTTATGCTCAATCTGTAGTTGGGGCCAAGTGGCTAAGGTGACACGCAAGGAATTCCATACTCAAGTTCCTCCCAGCTATCTTCATGGAATGCACTGGAAGACCCTGGGGCTGCTGCACTTGTAGCTGAATATACAATCCTTTTTATTTCACCCAATGACAGAGATTCTGAATATTTGCAAGAGGATAAGACACTTTAGAAATCACTTTTAAGTATCTTTAAATCAAGGTGATGAGTATATATTCATTTTGTGGGTCTCTACTTCACATATGTTTAACATTTTAAATACTTTAAAAACTCATTTTAGTTTTATTTTTAGCAGGCAAAGTTATTTAAAGAATCAGAGCAATTTCCAATGGCTGCTGACAATCACAAAAGTTTAATGTAGTAATTCTGTCAAGGAAAAAATTAATCTTTTAAAAAATATGAACTAGTATGAAATATGAGCAGCAGTTTGGGCTGGAGGATAGTAAAGGTCATATTCTGTCAAAAGAGAATAGGCTGTGAGGAAGCGTTTCTAAGAGTTTACATATATTAGCATATCTGTGGAATGATATATAAGAAACTGATATCAAAGACTACTGTAGAGGGAAGACTTGGGTTACTGAAGGACAGAAGTGGAGAGAGGTAGATTCACTTTTCACTGTATATTCCTTTGTATTCTTTGAATTCTGTACTATATGCATATATAACTATGAAAAATAAAGTAAAATCCATTTTAATCACATCTTTACATATGAAAGGATATTATATTAGTAAATTCACATTTATTAACCATTCATGAATTCAATTTGATATTCAAATATAGACATAAGTTAATTTTACTAGCATAAATGATGAGTATTCAAATATTTATACATCAAATGTATAAATACATTACATGATATGAATGGCAATCTTTCCCCAGTTAGCAGGAAAACAAAAGTTAACTGGTAACATTTTCTTGATTTCTAATTGAAATCAGCTGCTCAAAACTAATTTTTTGTTTTGTTTGTTTGTTTGTTTTACTTGTTTTTTTTTAACCTAGTCATTACCTTTCTTTTAGAACTTGCTAGCACAAAAGAACAGCAGGTGCTAAAAATTTAATAACTACAACACTGAGAAAATCCTATCCATAATTCATATTGTTTTTCTGCAAATTGAGAAAGGACTACCATTTTTTTGAATGAATAACAAGTTTCAGCTCACAGAACATTAATGTTTTCTGGGGCCTCGTTTGATAATTTCTTGAATAAAATAAGGCAATTCTAAATTTAAGCATTAATCATATAAGGTTAGTTAATGGATTAAACCATTTTGGGGTTTAACTGAACCATTTTGGTTTTGATAGAAGATTGATATATTTTCAAATTCTGGCACCACTACATTTCCTACCCATGGGACTTTGGAAAAATCACTTTGTTGAGATTCAATTTCCTCTTCTCTAAAATGGGGATAATGATAATTTGTTTTCAGAATTGTGAGGATTAAGGGCAACATTTATAAAGTCTCTAGGATGTTGGGGTGAAATTATGGAGGGTCTCAGCAAGGGTCCAGGTCTTTTCTATTCTGGGGAAAATCCAGAAGGGAAAGAAAAGCATGAATCCAATGACCTATCAAAGAAAAAAAAAAAAAAAAAGACAAAACCAAAACAAAACAGACAAAATAGCTGTGAGAAGCCCAAAGGCTTCAGCAGATGGGTATGAAGGCTTTAGTGAACTGTGTGACGGGTAAGAAGCAACTGAGGATAGAAAGGTTCAAATGCAGCCAAGAGAGAATAGGTTGAGAGAGACCTTTTAAATTTGCTCCAGGCCTTGCCTCACATTGCCTTGGGAAGATCATGACTTGCCCCAGAGCCACAGAAACTGGCATTCACTGATCAGCCATCTGTTGTCAGCACAGTAACATCACCCAGCACAGCAGTCCCCCAGGATAAGAAACTGGTGGCAATGGGTGATGCTGTCCCCTTGGGCTTCTCTGCTCAACTTGTCCTCCAGCAATTGTCAGCACTGGCGGATGTGAAACACCAAGAGAGTGCCTTCCCTCAGTGATGCCTCTGTTTCAAAGAGTTTAAGGGTAGCAGGAGTGGATTCCTGACTTTAGGACTGGCCTAGTAGAGTGATGGCAACTGGTGATGGTCAAAACTGATTTTGTAATGTCGGAAGCTCTACAGCCTAGGTCTCGTTTTCTTTCCTTAAATTCACTGGGAGGTATGCAAACCAGAGCTTGGTCTTAACCCTTTGTCCACACAAGGCCACTGATTGCCTTTGGGGAGCATGATCTAAGATAAATTACATACCCTGGAACAGAAAGAAAAGTTTAACATATACCATGGGAAGCAGAATTATTAGAAGCAATACACCAATAATTAAAAGAAGCATAACAGATAACTTCGAATATACATAGACGTTGTCAGTAATGTGAGGCAAGAGTAAAGATCATTAAAAAATCATGCAAAATGTTAGAAATGAAAATAGAGACACCTCCACCAGCGGGGCAGACACCTGCCAGAGCCTCGCCTCTGGCACAGGACCACCTCTTCTGACCAGCAGACTACCTAGGGAAGTCAAACCCTGTGGCCCAGATCCACCCACACCCACCAGAGCCCACCTTCCGGCACAGGTCTGCCTCTTCAGACCAGAAGACTACTGTGGGAGTCAGGCCCCACCCACATCTGCCCACACCGACTTGGGCAGGAACCATGTCCAGGGTAGGCCCGAGTTCAACCCCCTCCCACCTGGGAGCTTAAGCCTAACCCACTTCCATCTTGGGACACTGCAGTCATCGACATAGCCCTCCCCACACAGTAGCCCCTAACTTTTTGACAACAGACAGGGTCTATAAGCAGCTGCATCTCAGAGCAGGCATCCCAAAGGGAGTGTGAGGCCCACTCTTGCAGCCCCATCTCTGTAAGACATTGCTTTCATCTTGGCACCTTAACTATTATCTTGAGTTACCTCTGCTACTGCCACCACCAACCTTAGATGCAGTAGCATACACTGAGGGTCTGGAAGCCCAACATCAAGGTGAGGTACAGACAATCTGCATGGATACTACAAGAATATAGGGAAGAACTATAACATCTCAGATCCACACTGCAAGAAAGGAAGACACATAGACAACATGAAAAAAACAAGGGAGGAAAGTGCCCCAAACAAACCAGGACACTATAATAACAGAACCCATGAAGTTGATGAAGTACCAAAGAAGGAGTTCAGGAGGTTCATAATTAAAATGACATGTAATTAAAGAATTACCTAAACAAGCAAATACAGGCAAAAATTGATCACTCCAACAAAGAGATAAGAGAGCAAACACAGGTAGCAAAAGATACTTCGAGAGAGCGACTCTGAGAAAAAAAAAACAGTCAGAAATCCTTGAAATGAAGGATACAATAAATCAAATTAAAAACTCAATAGAAAGCATAACCAACAAACTAGCTCACTTAGAAGAAAGAATGTCAACAACAAGTACTGGCAAGGATGTGGGGAAAAGGGTACACTTGTACATTGCTGGTGGGACTGAAAATTGGTGTGGCCAATTTGGAAAGCAGTATGGAGATTTCTTGGAAAGCTGGGAATGGAACCACCATTTGACCCAGCTATTGCCCTTCTCAGTCTATTCCCTAAAGACCTAAAAAGATCATGCTACAGGGACACTGCTACATCGATGTTCATAGCAGCACAATTCACAGTAGCAAGACTGTGAAACCAACCTAGATGCCCTTCAATAGACGAATGGATAAAAAAAAAAATGTGGCATTTATACACAATGGAGTATTACTCTGCATTAAAAAATGACAAAATCATAGAATTTGCAGGGAAATGGATGGCATTAGAACAGATTATGCTAAGTGAAGCTAGCCAATCCCTAAAAAGCAAATGCCAAATGTTTTCTTTGATATAAGGAGAGTTGTTGAGAGCCACAGCTGAAGGGGCCCCAGCAAACTTTCAGACTGCCAGCTGATGATTGGCTCACAGTGGCCCCAGCAACATCTAGCTGATTGGCTCCTCTGAGGTGATGCTCATTGGGCTGTTTCCCTGCCCTTTCAGGCCATGGAGCTGCTCATTGGGGGACTTTTTTGGCTCCACCCACACGACCCAGCCAATCGGCCTCAAGAGCAGGAGGATTGTGGGAGGTGGAGAGGCTGGTGGTTGGGGGAGTGGCTTGTGGGAAGCCGGTGGTGGCAGTTGGGCTCTGAGGGTTTTTCCTGAGGAGCTGTTTTGTTTGGCGTGTGTGCTTCTAAAAATAAAGTTAGTTTCTTTTAACAAGTGGCTCCTGAATTTGTGCCCAGCCAGACTGCGGCAGAGAGTAACTAAGAACAGAGTTGGGAGGAAGAGCATGAGAAGAAGATTAACATTAAACAGGGGTGAGAGGTGGGAGGGAAAAGGAAAGAGAAGGGAAATTGCATGGAAATGGAAGGAGACCCTCATGGTTATACAAAATTACATACAAGAGGAAGTGAGGGGAAAGGGGGGAAAAAAACAAGGGGGAGAAATGAATTACAGTAGATGGGGTAGAGAGAGAAGATGGAAGGGGAGGAGATGGGGGATAGTAAAGGACAGGAAAGGCAGCAGACTACAACAGACACTAGTATGGCAATATGTAAAACAGTGGATGTGTAACCGACGTGATGCTGCAATCCGTATACTGGGTAAAAATGGGAGTTCATAACCCACTTGAATCAAAGTGTGAAATATGATATGTCAAGAACTATGTGTTGTTTTGAACAACCAACAATAAAAATTAAAGAAAAAAAGAAGAAGAAAGAATGTCAGATAATGAAGACAAAGTATACAATCTGGAAAATAAAGCAGATCACACAATGAAGATAGTAAGAAACCATAAACAGAATATACAAGAATTATGGGACAGCATCAAAAGACCAAATTTAGGAGTTATTGGGATAGAAGAAGGCACAGAGTTTCAAACCAAAGGAATGCACAATTTCTTTAATGAGATAATATCAGAAAATTTCCCAAGCATGAAGAATGAATTGGAAAACCAAATACAAGAGGATTACAGGACAATAAATGTACAAAATTACAACATATCTACACCAAGGCACATTATAATGAAAATGCCTAGCATACAGAATAAGGTTAGAATCTTAAAAGTTGCAAGAGAGAGGAATCAGATCACATATAGGAGGAGACCAATTTGTATCTCAGCATATTTTTCAACCCAGATCTTCAAAGCCAGGAGATAGTGGAAAAACATATACCAAGCTCTGAAAGAAAATGGATATCAGCCAAGAATCTTATAACCAGAAAAACTAAGCTTTAGATTTGATGATGAAACAAAAACTTCCATGATAAACAAAAGTTAAAAGAATTTACAACTATAAAGCCTGCTCTACAGAATATCCTCAGCAAAATATTCCAAGAAGAGGAAATGAAAATCAATGGTGAAAATCAGCAGAGAGAGGTATTACACTAAAGTAAAATCTAATCAGAGGAGAAACCAAGTCACATTAAATACTAAAAATAAACAAAAATGGCTGGGAATACAAATCATGTCTCAATTATAACCCTGATTGTTAATGACCTAAACTCACCAATCAAATGATATAGTCTAGCAGATTGGATTAAAAAAAAAAAAGACCCTACAATATGCTGCCTCCAAGAGACTCATCTAATAGGAAAAGACATCCACAGACTGAAGGTGAAGGGTTAAGAAAAATCATACCACTCACATGGACTGTGGAAGCAAGCAAAGGTTTCCACCCTCTTATCAAATAAAGTAAACTTCAAACTAAAGTCAATCAAAAAGGATAAAGAAGGACACTACATACTGCTCAAGGGAACCATACACCAATAAGACTTAACAATTATAAATATATATGCCCCCAGAAAGGAGCCTCTACACTCATCAAACAAACTCTGCTCAAGTTCAAGAGTCAAATAGACCACAACACAATAATTTTGGGTGACTTTAACACACCTCTTTCATCACTAGATAGACTTTCCAAACAAAAGCTGAACAAAGAAACTATAGAACTCAATAATACAATCAATAACTAAGACTTAACTGACATATGTAGAATATTTCATCTTTCAATGAGAGAATACACTTTATTCTCAGTAGCACATGGATTCTTATCTAAAATAGACCATATACTATGCCATAAAGCAACTGTTACAAATATAAAAAGTAGAGATACCACCCTGCATTCTATCAGATCATAATGGAATGGAATTAGAAATCAATAATAAAATAAGAAATAAAAGCTACTCCAACACCTGGAGACTAAATAATATGCTACTGAGTGAGCAATGGGTTGCAGAAGACATAAAGGAAAAGATTAAAAAATTTTCAGAGATGAATAAAAACACAGATACAACATATCGAAATCTTTGGGACACTATGAAAACAATTCTAAGAAGAAAGTTCATTGCATGGAGTTCATTCCTTAAAAGAAGAAAAAGTCAACAAATACATGATTTAACATTATCTCTCAATGCCCTAGAAAAGAACAAATCAGCACCAAAAGCAGTAGAAGACAGGAAATAATTAAAATTAGAAAAAAATTGACAGAACAGGGGCTGGGGTTGTGGCTCAGTGGTAGAGTGCTTGCCTCACATGTGTGAGGCACTGGGTTCAATTCTCAGCACCGCATATAAATAAATGAATAAAAAAATAAAGGTCCGTCAACTCTAAAAGATATTTTTAAAAAATTGTCAGAACAAAAAGTTGGTTCTTTAAAAAAATAAATAAAATTGACAGAGCCTTAGCCATGGTAACAAGGAGAAGGAGAGAGAAAACTTAAATCACTAACATATGTGATGAAATAGGAAATATCACAACAGACACCAGAGAAACACAGAAGATAATTATAAATTATTTTGAAAACTTGTACTTCAATAAAATAGAAAATATTGAAGACATCAACAAATTTCTAGAGTCATATAATTTGCCCAAATTGAATCAGGATGATATATACAATTTAAACAGATCAATTTCAAGTGACAAAATAGAAGACGGCATCAGAAGTCTACCAGTCAAAAGCCCAGGACCGGATGGATACACAGCCGAGTTCTACAAGACCTTTAACGAAGAACTAATACCAATACTCTACAATCTATTTCAGGAAATAGAGAGGGAGCATTTCCAAACTCATTCTATGAGGCTAACATCACCCTGATTCCAAAACCAGGCAAAGACACATCAAAAAAGAAAACTTCAGACCAATATCTCTAATGAACATATATGCAAAAATTTTCAATAAAATTCTGGCAAATCAAATATGAAAACATATCAAAAAGATCGTGCACCATGATCAAGTGGGATTCATCCCAGGGATTCAAGTTTGGTTCAACATATGGAAATCAATAAGTGTAATTCATCACATAATAGATAGACTTAAAGATAAGAATCATATGATCATCTCAATAGAAGCAGAAAAAGCATTTGACAAAATACAGTACCCTTTATGTTCAAAACACTAGAAAAACGAGGGATAACAGGGACAAATCTCAACATCATAAAGGCTATCTATGCTAAGCCTCAGGACAACATCATTCTAAATGGAGAAAAATTGAAGGCATTCCATCTAAAAACTGGAACAAGACAGAGATGCCCTCTTTCACCACTTCTATTTAACATAGTTCTTGAAATATTGGCCAGAACTATTAGACAGACAAAAGAAATTAAAGGGATGGATACACATAGGAAAAGAAAAACTCAAAATGGCAGTATTTGCTGATGATATCATTCTTCACCTAGAAGACCCAAAAAGTTCCACCAGAAAACTTCTAGAACTAGTAAATGAATTCAGCAAAGTAGCAGGATATAAAGCAACACCCATAAATCAAAGGCATTTCTGTATAACAGTGACAAATCCTCAAAAAGAGAAATGAGGAAAACTATCCCATTTACAATAGCCTCAAAGAAAAAAAATACTTGGGAATCAACTTAATGAAAGAGGTGAAATGTCTACATAATGAAAATTACAGAACTCTAAAGAAAGAAGCCAAAGAAGACTTTAGAAGATGGAGAGATCTACCTTGCTCTTGGATAGGCAGAATTAATATTATCAAAATGACCATACTACCAAAAGCACTATACAGATTTATTCAATTCTGATCAAAATCCCAATGACATTCCTCATAGAAATAGAAAAAGCAGTCATGAAATTCATCTGGAAAAATAAGAGACCCAGAATAGCTAAAGCAATCCTTAGCAGGAAGAGTGAAGCAGGTGGCATCACTATACCAGACCTTAAACTATACTGCAGAACAATAGTAAAGAAAACAGCATGGTATTGACACCAAAACAGACTTGTAGACCAATAGTACAAAATAGAGGACACAGAGACTAACCCACAAAATTACAATTGTCTTATATTAGACAAAGGTGCCAAAAACATGCATTGGAGAAGAGATTGCCTCTTCAACAAATGGTGCTGGGAAAGCTGGAAATCCACATGCAACAAAATGAAATTAAATCTCTATCTCTCACTATGCACAAAACTCAACTCAAAATGGATTAAGGACCTAGGAATAAAACCAGAGACATTGTGTCTAAGAGAAGAAAAAGTAGACCCCAATCTCTATCATGTAGGATTAGGCCCCAAATTCCTTATTAAGACTCCTTTGGCACAATAATTAAAATCAAGACTCAATAAATGGGATGGACTCAAACTAAAAAGTTTCTTCTCAGCAAAAGAAACAATCTGTGAGGTGAATAGGGAACCTATATCTTTGAAGCAAATTTTTACCCTTCACACATCAGAAAGAGCACTAATCTCTAGGGTATATAAAGAACTCAAAAAGTTAAACACCAAAAAAACAAATAACGCAATCAATAAATGGGCCAAGAATCTGAAAATACACTTCTCAGATGATGATATACAATCAATCAACAAATATATGAAAAAATGTTCATCATCACTAGCAATTAGAGAAATGCAAATCAAAACTACTCTACTATTTCATCTCACTCCAGCCAGAATGAAGCTATTATGAAGACAAACAACAATAAGTATTGGTGAGGATGTGGGGAAAAGGTACACTCATACACTGTGGTGGGACTGCAAATTGGTGCAGCCAATATGGAAAGCAGTATGGAGATTTCTTGGAAAATTGGGAATGGAACCACCATTTGATCCAGCTATCCCTCTCCTCAGTCTATACCCAAAGGACTTAAAAACAGCATACTACAGGGACACAGCCACATCAATGTTTATAGCAGCACAATTCACAATAGCTAAACTGTAGAACCTACCTAGAGGCCCTTTAATAGATGAAAGGATAAAAAAAATGTGGCATTTATACACAATGGAATATTACTCAGCACTAAAAGAGAATAAAATCATGGCATTTGCAGGTAAATGGATGGAGTTGGAGGAGATAATGCAAAGTGAAGTTAGCCAATCACCAAAAAACAAATGCTTAATGTTTTCTTTGACATAAGGAGGCTGATTCATAGTGGGATAGGGAGAGGGAGCATGGGAGGAATAGATGAACTCCAGATAGGGCAGAGGGGTGAGAGGGGAAAGGTGGGGGCATGGAGTTAGAAATGATGGTGGAATGTGATGATCATTATTATCCAAAGTACATGTATGAAGACACGAATTGGTGTGAATATACTTTGTGTACAACCAGAGATATGAAAAATTGTGCTTTCTATGTATAATAAGAATTGTAATGCATATGTCATATGTAGGTAAAAAAAATCAACTGTTAAAAAAAAAGAAAACAGGAGCAATTGAAATGGAACAAACAACAACAACAAAAAAGACGCAATAAACCATGAGATTCTTGAACTAGAAAATTAGATTGAGAAGCTATCCCAGAATATAGGAGGAAAGAAGAAAGAAAAAACAAAATTCAAGAGACATTGAAGGTGGAAATACCAACACCAGATTTAAAAGAAATAGAAGGAAATATCCAAAGAAATAATGAGGCTAAATATCTAACAACTTAAAGGAAGAGCACAGATCTCAGATTATAAGAGCTCACAGAATACTAAAAAGGCAAGGGAAGTACAAGAGATGCCAGATTTAAGGAGGTACCTGCATGACCTGGGGAGCGAGTGGCTCTTTAAAGTTTGCACCGTAGGCCTCTCACTTGCTCCACCCTGTCCTACAGGGTGCATAAGGAAAACCTCACGTCTAAGACACTTTATACAGAAATTTAAGGTCATCTGAGACAAAGAAAAAATTATAAATACTTTCATAGAGAAGACATAGATTATCTCCAAAGGAGTAGAAAGCAGATTAGTGTTAAATATCTCAGTAGCAACACTGGACTCAAGATAACTGGGTAATATTTTGAAAATATTAAAAGAAAAATTAGAATGTTAAATTAAATTTTAAATTAGAATTTTAATTAAAAGGAAATTAGAAGGCTGGATGCAGTGGTGCCTGCTTGTAATCCCAGTGGCTCAGGAGGCTAAGACAGGAGGATCACCAGTTCAAAGCCAGCCTCAGCAATGGCAAGGCGCTAAGCAACTCAATGAGATTCTGTCTCTAAATAAAATACAAAATCGGGCTGGGGATGTGGCTCAGTGGTTGAGTGCCCCTGAGTTCAATCCTCAGTACCAAAATGAATAATAAATAAAAATAAAAGGAAACTAGAATTTTAATATCTAACCAAATTATCATGTAACTATAAAGCCAAAAAAAAATATTGGGAGGCTACAAAATCATATTTTCCCATTAAAAAAATCTACTTGGAAGAACTTCTAGAAGAAGTACTCAAATAAGACGAAGTAAGAAATAAACCAAGGAGAGTGCCTAAGATATATGAAGGAAAATAACAAAAGCTTTTATTTCCTGAAAAAGACAAGGAGTACAGAACAGAAAAAATAGCATTATACCCATAAAAACGCAAAGCATATTATCAATGAATGATATTATCAATGGGCTGGCCTTGTGCTTAGCTTTAGCCAAAATAATGAGGCAGCAATATCACTGTGTCAGTTCCAGGCAAAAATCCTTAAGAAAACCTTGCAACTTCTGCTTTTTGTTTTCTTAGAAGCCCTGAGCTGCCAGGTTAAGAAATCCAGCCACTCTGCAGAGAAACCACAGGGAGAAGACCCAGGCATCTCAGTGCCCTAGCTGAACGCAGTCCTAGATACCTGTCAGCCCAACACAGCCACACAAATGACCCTCCCCAAGACCAGAACTGCCCAGCTGAACCCAGCAAAGACTGAAGAACACTGAGCAAATCAGATGATTGTTGTTTTAAACAACTAAATTTGAGGGAGCTTGTTATACAGATAATTGAAAGAGAAATAGTTCCAAAGAAAGCCAATAAAATAAATCATCTTTTAAATGGAGATGAAGAACTTCCTAGAATCTCAAAAATAATAACATGAAAGTATTCATTTCTTTATGGAGGAACAAAAGGGAGAGGAAAGCACTCTGAGCTATGATGGAGGGGAATTCCTCACCCAGTCATTACACCTATTCGACATAAAAACTATGTTCATTTATGCAAACACATGAGATTTTCTTTAAAAAAGCTAATAATAGTGGGGGCTTGTGTTGTAGCTAAGTGGTAGAGCTCCTGACTCGCATGTGTGAGGCACTGGTTCAATCCTCAGAACCATATAAAAATAAATAAAGGTGTTATGCTCATCTACAACTAAAAAAACATTAAAAAAAAAAAACTTGAAATAGTGGAGAATATCTAAGTGGGACAACCTGAGAGAAGATATTCAGGTTCTTAGTGGTTTCTCTACTTAATAATTCAAATGCACCCCAGTGATTATTAAAAGAAGTGTTATTAGATGAAAGCTACAAACATAAGGCAAAGTACATGAAGAATGTTGGAAATCCACAGTTTCTTGGAAACTTGATCTAATTAAAATATGAATTTTCCAAACAAGTTGGTATCTAGCCATTCAAGTTTTATCAACAAAGCTAGGATTCATTCAAACCCACAATTTGCTCCTTATATAGGTGAGAACTTAGCAGTTTTACTTTGAGAAATTTTCTTAACCTTTTGTTTGTGTCTACTTAAGAAACATTGCCAGTAATATTTTCTCTTAGAAATTCTACTCAATAGTATTTATTTTGAGGGGCTGGGATTGTGGCTTAGTGGTAGAGTGCTCGCCTAGCATGCACGGGGCCCTGGGTTCAATCCTCAGCACCACATAAAAATAAATGAATCGAATAAAGGTATTGTGTTCAGCTATAACTAAAAAAAAAAAATAAATATTAAAAAATAGTATTTATTTTGATCTGTATAAAAAAAGATTGTTAATATAAAAATGCTATAGATCTTCAAAAACACTTAAAAAATCCACAAACATAACTATAGCAAGAAGTCAGTCCTATGCTATACCTTGGTGCAAAAGAAGCAACTTAGACTAAAACCAACTTTATAAAATTAATTTGACCACTACATCTAGATTTGCAATGCAAAAGAACATTAAAATATCAAGTAGTCCGATAAACAGCCAGAGTTTCATTTAAATATGAAATACAACCCCTTCGCTAATTAGATCAGCCTTTCCAATTTATAAAGTTTTATTATATAAAATCAAATGTGAAGACTTATTCTTACTGGACTCAGATATGATGAAGCATAGCCATTTGTTAACTAACCATGGATGGCAGCCAGGAAATTGTGTGGTGGTACAAGACATAAAGGGCACTTTTATTGTCAGCACAAGATAAAATTGCTGAAATACCAAAGACCAGGCGTAATTAAGTGGGCTGACGGAACGGAATGACTATGAAATGACTTTTAATTGGCATTAACACATTTTTTTTTCTGTTTGAATGCATATATAAAAATCTGGCACATTCAGACTAGTTTTATACATATTTTTAAATGTTACATTAAAATATTTTTCTTTTAAAAAATCCTTTTTATCTGGTATCCACACACCACCTAAAATAGGAATTAATTACAGGCCTATGTTGTTTTTCATGTTAGTTTAAATGACATTGACTTTAAACATTTTTTTCTGAGTAGTATGTAATTATCATTCAATTATTCAATAAATATTATTGAATTTGGGAATTATACTTGGTCCAAGGATGTAATAATGAACATAGTAATGGGAAATACCAATAACTTAGGAGAAAGAGGAAGGTGGAGAGGTCTGAAGGGAGGGAGGGAGGAAGAGAAAGAGAGGTTCAATGGCAGTTTCCCGAAACTAAATTTCAACTTACTACCTAACTTAGCAGTGATTAATAATAGAAATAGCTACCATTTATTGCCTAGTACGTACAAGAACTGAGGTAGGCACTTTTCATGCTATTTCATTTAGTTCTCATAACAGTCCTTCAACGTAGGAAGTATTATTCTCATTTCATAAATTGACTAAACAAAATGATGAATTTTAGTAAGGGGCCCAGGATCAGACAATTCTAAGTACTGAAGCAATACTAAATAGCAATGACAGTCACAAGGCTGATTTCCAATTAAATGTAGCGATCAACCTGTGCATTACCTTCCATTTCTTCCCTAACTTCCAAAAAATAACAATAAAGAAATTAAGAGGGCCTATGTCCTTAAGGGAAAAAAAAAAGAACTAAATGGGAACAAAGATGTTAGCAAATTTGGAAACTGGAAAGCTGATGGATAAGTGGCCATTGGCTTGATTGGACCTCAGAAAACTGGAAATTAGTGCATATGGGGATGAAAGTGGGGTAAAAATCATGCCAGCTCATGCCACAGTATTGTAGTAAAGCTCAGGAACTTGGAGGTTCTGAAGCAGGAAGCATGGGGCAGTGGTACTGAAGTTGCAAACAGGATTGTTTGAGGGATTCTTGGATAATCTGTCTTCCACCCCAGGCAGGGGTTTGGAGGATTTCTCTCTGGAAAAGTTGTTTAGCCCAACAGAACAGATCCACAAACCCCAATTTGAAGGATCCCTTATGAAATGACTGGACCTTCCTGACCAGCCTAGAACAAAATGCATCTGTCCAGTCTCATCTTTAACCACTCTTCCACATCCCTTCAACCAGATTAGAAGTGACTCCTCCTTATATGAAGAGGACTAGTTGCTTAACCAAAAAAAAAAAAGTCAGTTAAAGCAAAGAATCATATACCATACTTAAACCTTTAATTTTTATCAGTTCATTGCTCAAATTCTTACTGGGGAACCAAGTCATTTTTCTTTATGTATGCACTGATTGGAATTCTACTTTGTTTCTTGTACAAACTACATCTCTAATGCATCCTTTCCATTTTCTGTTTCTTTAACACAGAATGAAATGTAAATACACATTTGAAGCAAAATGAGTATACAATGCTTCGAGACCTAAAAAGTTCATTCCAGCTCCTCTTTTTTTTTTAAGGCTATCTTGCCCATACCTAATCATCATTTTCTAAGTTAATGACTGACTATTTCTCAAGTCTTTCCAAAGCACTCAACTTTGAATGTTTTATAGAAACAACTGCTTTATTATCATGCTCAGCTTTAATTTACAAGGACATGTAATTAAATTACAGAAATGCAATAACAAGTAAGCAAACATAAATTGGTTTGGAACAAGCCTGACTTTCAGAGAGTTTTCCTACCCCCTTCATCTGAGTTGTATCTCTCAATCTCCATATTATGTGCAATAGAAGAGAAAGCAGATTTGGCAGATTGACTAGGGCCATGTAGGCTACTGTAAAGAATTTGAAATTTGTTCTATGAACAATGAGAAGTAACTGAAGAACCTAAAGTAAGAGGGGGGTTTCACTGGTGTTTTAAAAATATCCTTCTGGTGATGATGCAGAAAACACATCATGCAGAGGAAGAAAGGCAGGAGGTTGTAATGGCTGCACTACATTCATTACAGTGACGATGGAAATGAATAGATTTGGATGTATTTGGAGCTCAAAATAGATTGAACATAGAGGAAGGAAAGGGAAAGTTTTAGAATGACTTCTAGATTATCAAAACATGAGCACCTGGGGGAATGGAGATGACCCTCTTTGAACACGGGAATACTACTGGGGACATTGGTTTGGATGGGGGAAATGAAACCTTCTGTTCTAGCCTTATCATACTTTAAAATGTGATTATATATCCAAGAGGAGATTTTTAAGTAGGTGGTTGACAGTGTGAGCTTGAGCTTAAGTGAAGAGGCTAAGGTTCTTAACCTGGTTCCTTTGACCTTTAAAGAGCTTCCCTCTCTTCCACCACTGCCCCACTGCCAGTTCTGGGGACTGAACCCAGGACCTCGTGCATGATAACAAACACTCTACCACTGATGTACTCCCAGCCCTTGACTTTTAAATTTCTCCTCTTGGGCTGGGATTGTGGCTCAGCGGTAGAGTGCTCGACTCGAGGCAGGACCCAGGTTCGATTCTCAGCATCACATAAAAATAAAGGCACTGTGTCCATCTACACCTACGAAATAAATATTAAAAAAAAAATTACAAATGTCTCCTCTTTGTTTCATCTATATTGGGTAGTATCCCTTGATTACCCATATATTAAATAATATTAACCCCCCTATTCTATTTCCCATCTTTATTCTTCTTAGGACTCAAGATGGAACCCAGGGCCCCATGCATGGCAGGCAAGCTCTCTATGACTGAGCTACACCCTCAGCCCCCTACTTCCCGTCTTCTATCAACTGTTTATTTACTTTTCTTATTAAGGCTGTTAACACAAGTTCTGTTATGTAATCATATTTAAACTTCCCATACTGTGTGTATACTTTGATCCTAAAAGTTGAGAACTACTAAATAGCATTCATAATATTGTGTAACTATATGAATTTTGCTCACTTAAGGGTCAAATAGTGTGCTAGGACTTCATTTCCTTCTCAGTGGGTTTAATGCCCAGTGCCACTTGAAGAAAGTGGTTGGAGTATCTATGCCAAGTAAATCCTCTTCTCGAGGTTAAAAATTATTTCCCCTGAGAACTTTAAAGACATTAACTCTATTGTTCCCTTGCATCAGTGCTTTTTTTAATTGATTCTTATTCCTTAGGTGGTGACATTTTTCTTTCTCTTTATGGAAACTTTTAGAATCTCCTCTTCATGATTGTCTTACCATTTCATAATGATGTCTAGGAGTGTATATTTTTTCCCCTTCACACCTGGAAGCAAACACTCAGGGACCCTTTCAATACAGAGAAATCCTTTGATACAGGAAACTTTCTTAATACTTTAAAGGCTATGCAGAGTTATGAGTACAGATACTGAGAGATCAGGCTATTGGGGGTTCAAATAACAATC
This sequence comes from Callospermophilus lateralis, assembly GCF_048772815.1. Classification (NCBI taxonomy): domain Eukaryota; kingdom Metazoa; phylum Chordata; class Mammalia; order Rodentia; family Sciuridae; genus Callospermophilus; species Callospermophilus lateralis. Next base: position 43,342,765 of record NC_135318.1, on the reverse strand, counting down.
ATTCACTGTGTAGCTTTGAGCAAGTTATTTAAAATTTGTGCTTTCTTTTTTTAATGTGGTGATTTGTATTTAGCTAATTTATTTTCTTAAAATTACACCCAAAATGCAAATGAAGTTGTTTAATTCCTCAAAAATTATTTTGAACAATGTGTGTATTCCTTTATCCAACAAATCAGCTAACAACACACACACACACACACACACACACACACATCCAGAAACTTTTCCTTGAATACATGTATATATTTGTGCAATAAAGAATACTTTTGCTTAAACATAAAGCCTTTCTCAATTCTAGATTTTGCTTTCAAAATTAGTATGTATGCCAGGCAATGGTACACACCTGTAATCCTGGAGGCTCAGGAGGCTGAGGCAGGAAGATTGCAAGTTCAAAGCCAGCCTCAGCAACTGCAAGGCACTAAGCAACTCAGTGAGACACTGTCTCTAAATAAAATACAAAATAGGGTTGGGGATGTGGCTCATTGGTTGAGTGCCCCTGAGTTCAATCCCCAGTATCTCCCCACAAAAAATTAGTACGTGGCTCTTAAGATAGTTGATGTTGTCAATGAAAAATCATAACACTTTTGTGACCTAATTTATATGCCTACTATTAATGTTATATCCATGCCTAAGCTTAATTTTTCCCACATTTAATTGGTACATTATAATTGTACATACAGATGGGATTTGTTGTTACATATCTGCACTGCACATAATATGTCCATATAATTTGGTCAATATCAATTCCCCCTCTTGGTCCCTTTCCTCTACTGATCTCCCTTTGATTTTTATGAGATTTGCCCCATAACATATATCCCTTAACCTTCTGAGATTGACTTATTTCATTTAACATAATGGTCTTTAGCTCCACCCATTTTCTGAAAATGACATAATTTCTTTTTTTTAATGACTGAATAGGACTCCATTGTGTATATATACCACATTTTCTCTATCCATTCATCTGTTGTTGATGGACACCTAGGCTGGTTCCATAGTTTGGCTATTGTGAATTGTGCTGCTATAAACAAGGGTATGCATGTATCACTGATGACTTTAATTCTTTAGGATAAATACCAAGGATTGGTATAGCTGGGTCCTATGACAGTTCCATGCCTAGTCTTTTGAGGGAACTCAATGCTGATTCCATAGTGGTTGTACTAATTTACAATCCCACCAAAAGGTGTTCCTTTTTCTCTATATGCTCTCCATCATTTATTATTTTTATTCTTTTTTTTTTTTAAAAGAGAGAGGTGAGAGAGAGAATTTTTAATATTTATTTATTTATTTTTAGTTTTTGGCGGACACAACATCTTTGTCTGTATGTGGTGCTGAGGATCGAACCCGGGCCGCACGCATGCCAGGCGAGCGCGATACCGCTTGAGCCACATCCCCAGCCCATTATTTGTATTCTTGATGACTGCTATTCTGACTGGTATGAGATGAACTCTGTGAAGTTTTTTTTTCTTTAATTCAAATTTATTTTTAAAATATATTTTTTTAGTTGTTGATGGACATGACACCTTTATTTTATTTATTTATGTGCTGCTGAGGTTCAAACCCAGTGCCTCACACATGCTAGGCAATCGTTCTACCACTGAGCCACAGCCCCAACCCCTCAGTGTAGTTTTGATTTACATTTCCCTAATTGCTAATGTTGTTAAACATTTTTTCATATATTTGTCAGCCATTTGTATTTCTTCTTTTGAGAAGTGTCTGTTAAATTCATGTGCTCATTTATTAATTGGGTTATTTGATTTTTTTTTTAGGGGGGCCATGAAGTTTTTTGAGTACTTTATCTATTCCAGATATTCATCTTCTGTCAGAAAAGTAGCTAGCAAAGAGTTTCTCCCATTCTGTAGGTTCTCTCTTCACATTCTTAATTGTTTCCTTTGCTGTTCAGAAGCCTAATGCCATTCCATTTATTAGCTCTTGACATTATTTCCTGAGCTTTAGAGGTCCTATTGAGAAAGTTGTTGCCTGTACTTATATGCTATAGTTGTTAACCCTATGATTTCTCCTAGGAGTTGCATAAATTTTGTGCTTTCTTTTGAAGGACTTCAAAGCATACCACCCCAAATATGCTGGTATCTTGACCATATTGAGTTAAAGACACTTGAAAAACAGTGGGTGCAAATAAATAAAGCAAAACAAAACAAACAAACAAGCAAACAAAAACATTCTGATCTTCCTTCTTTTTCTTAAAAGCTGAAGATGAAATTCCTGTACAAGATGTTCTATCTCTGCCACAAGGAAAGTATCATTCTTATCATCAAGCCCAGGAAATGAGCCTGAGGGAAATCTGTACCAGTAAACCTAGTTAAACTAACCCTTCTCCAACAGTTACTCAGTTCTCTACCCAGTTAACTACCCAGTCCAAGTGCCTTTGCCTTTTTACATTTTCACAGTGTACAGCTTTGTCCAATTCAGTATACTCTAACTGTGTCTTTGGATCTTCATTTCCTTATGAAGGCACTTGAGGTACATAAAGCTTGCTTTAACTAAATTTCTGTTTTTCTCCTATTGATCTTTGAGTCAATTTAATTCTCAAACCCAGCCAAAAACTCCTAAGAGGGTAGATATAAAAGTTTGTCTCCCTACCTGTTCTTATCTGTAATATGTGAATAGTAAGAGTATTACTACACTATTATGTTACAAAGGATTTGTGTAAAAATTAAAGTAAGAATTAAAGTTTATATTTAGAAAGCTTTATAAAGTGCCTGGCAAATAACACATAATCAATAAATGTCACATTATGTTTTCATGATTACCTTGTTTTTGTTTTTACTCCTCTTTTTTGGAGCTCTAGAAAAGTTGGACCTCCCAAACTGATCTTCCATTTTGCTTTTATTCTCCCATATTTTCTAAGTTTCTGATTTTCTAAAATAACTGTTTTAGTAGTTGGAATCTGGCTAAAATATTGAGTTCTAATACTTTTATTTTTAGTACCCAGGGACACTGAGCTACATCCACAACCCTTTTAATTTTTTATTTTGATATAGGGTCTCCCTAAATTGCCTAGGTTGGCTTTGAACTTGTGATCCTCCTGCCTCAGCCTCCTGAGTGGCTGGGATTACAGATGTGCACCATCACCCCCAGCTCTAATAGTCTTAATGTAAAGACAGGTGGAGAGCTCATGACTGAAGCTGCTAATTGAGACAGACTTTTGAGCAACCCTGACTTCCATCCCCTCTTTGTTCTTGTCTTCCCCAGTGTCTGCCAACTGAACCCCTTGGGGTCCAGTCAAATGGATTGATTCTTCTTCACTGAATTTCCTTTCTGGTATTACTTCTTTTCTCTTTTTCATCCATCAATAGGCTTCCATTCTTTCCCACATTCCAGAAAGCTTTCCCTTCCATTCCCTTTTATCAGTTTATTGGTTGGGTGTTATTTATATGTTTATGCAAATTTATGTTTGTGCTCGGTCTACTATCCTGAATTAGAAACTTTATCTTTCCAAAGTCATTGATACAGAGTATTTAATTAGTTAACCCTCTTTGTTAACTATTTCCCTTGAGGTAGAAATCATGCTGGATAGGATCATTTTTTAATGTCCTGACCCTCAGTCTAGTTGCCCTGTGTATCCTTGACTAGACTGACCAAATCATAGCAATCAGAAGTGAGGTACTCTTGATCTCTAAAAGCAAGTTTTCATTGATTACTGTCCTGTATGTTACAGTACCTTATTTAAAGTTTAGTTCTGAACTTTTGTAGGGGGTGAGGACCAGAGTAGGTATTCAATAAATGAATTTTAATCTTGACTTCATTCTGGACTTGTTTAAGACTTAGTAAAACCTACTTCAGAGGTAGAGATGACTAGGAATGAACTAACAAACAGATAATGACTTTCATAAAATGTGACTTAGTTTATTATAATGACATGGTCAGGCCAAATTGATTTTAGATATGAAAATGTTTTAATAATCTACATAACAGTATTTCCTAAATTATGTTTTGTGGGTCACCAGACATGAAAGATAATGTAAAAAAAAAAAGTGAAATGAACAGAAAGTGGGGAAAACAGCATTCTTTACTCTCCTGCTGGAAATTCATCATGCTTATCTTGGAATAAGGGTGTTGAGAGTGCTACAGGTTAAAAATTTTGTGTAACTTAACTTTTGCAAAACATATGTAACCACTCCCCCTGTTTATTTGATCATTTATCTACAAACATTATACAAAACTAGCGTTCCTCAGAGTACATTTTGAGAAATACTGCCATTTAGTGTTATCTACTATTGGGTGGAGGGGAACTCAACCACTGAGCCACATCCCCAGCCCTATTTGTATTTTATTTAGAGACAGGGTCTCACTAAGTTGCTTAGACCTCACCATTGCTGAGTCTGGCTTTGAACTTGTGATTCTCCTTCCTCAGCCTCAGGAGTCACTGGGATTACAGATGTGTACCACCGTGCCCAGCTATCTATTATTTTAATAGTAAGGATTTTTAAAATTTGGTGGCAGTGATGAGAAGAATGCAACTAAGTTTATGACTTGAGGCTGGTGTTATTAATGATCTGTACAATTGTCATTATGTTATATTAAACACACTTGGAGTCGAGCTATCCACTAGGGAAGGATAACACGTTTGTCAAGGGCTGCCCATTGCTGTGTGCATATTTTTAACTGTTAAAGAGAAGTAATTTTCTCAGGAGGTGTCAGCACCTCCAATATATCTTAATTTGATAGCAAGAAAGAGGTTTTACCACTGCTAACCTTACCTATTCCAGAAGAAGCCTTTTGCATCTTGCTGTGTTTGACAGGCAAAATCAATGGACATGTTGGTTTTTGGAAGTCACTCCTCTGGGTGCTCTTAGTATCATAGGGTGGTTGGAAGACATGTTCCAGTGCTTTACTATATGACCACCAGTCACTCTTTATAGAAAAAAATTGGAAACACAAAATTGAATACCATAGGACATTTTCATGTGTTATTTGATGTTTATGGATGATGTTCAGTAATTCAACAAGTTATTATCTATTCTAGTACTAAAAACGAGTTATAAAATCCAGGAATATCTTTTCACAGGGACACTATTTCTTAAAAGACAGCTAAAAATAAATCATGATATTTTTAGTTAAAATATAGCTGCTCAATACTTAAACTACCTTCTATTAACAGATGAAGTGCTAAAAATCAACAAAATAATTTTATCTGTTTTGCACATAATTTTAATATAATACATACACACACACACATAAAAACATGATTGATTGATTGATTGATTTAATTTATTTTATTTTGGGATTGAACAAAGGCCCTCTTTTATATGCTAGTGCTATACCACTGAGTTACATTCCCAGCTCTTAAACATGATTTAATCTAAAAATTATATTCTATATTTTTTTAGAGAGAGAGAGAAGAGAGAGAGAGAGAGAGAATTTTTTAATATTCATTTTTCAGTTTTCAGTGGACACAACATCTTTATTTTATTTTTATGTGGTGCTGAGGATCAAACCCAGCGCCCGGCACATGGCAGGCCAGCGCGCTACCGCTTAAGCCACATCTCCAGCCCAATATTCTATACTTTTTAATCATGATAATACAAATAAGGTGTCATCATCTAAAAATGGCAGTTTTCAAAGTTTTTAGTCCATGATCCACACCATGACATAATTTTTATATCATGCAAGGACACACAATACTACACATACATAAAACTGAAAAAAAATTTCATAAAATATTTATTTCTATTAGTTTTCAGGGTACTCAGCCATTTTTCTATTGTGTTATTTCTCTTCTATTCATTTTATAGTGCTGACTACAATTCACATCGATTTATAATTCACTAATAACTCAGTTAGAATGTTTCCAATAATACTGAATTTTTGGTATAAAAACCTACCTAAGTACCTAGGAAAGTGATAGATTTTTCATTAGTACATACACACCATTTCATTAATACATACACAACTCTTAGAAGCTGGGAAAGCAGTGAGGGAAATTATTACTCAAGTTAATTCTGATCAAAAATTTTAAAACTGTTTGATGGGGTAGAAAGAAAACCTTGGGGAAAAGGAACTGTGGCAACTGAGTTCCTGGGCATTATTAGGGAATATTCCTTGGGCTAAGAAAGTAGATCTGCCTGGGATGGGGATGTAGCTGAGTGGTAGAACCCTTGACTAGAAAGTAGTTCTGCCTAAAAAAACAGCGATGATTCCATAACCAAAGACTTTTAAAATGTGAATTAAGTGAAATGAATATGTGATTCTAATAATAAAATTCAGACAATACAATTGAGGCTACATTGATTCAAAAAGAATAGGCATCTAAAGAAACCTATGTTGGTTCAAAGAGAGTCATCTCTCAAATGAGATTAGTTTCTAAAAAAGACAAGCACATGTAAGAGGTACAATATCAAACTTAAAATAAAATGTAATGGAGTCGACTTGTTAGAAGACTCCAGCAGCTTAGGAATAGAAGAAATTCATGAAATATGCTAAAGGCACCAAAAATAAGTTTTGGGTTTTTTTTTTTTTTTAACTTTTTAGAGCAAGAAATCAAAGAAATGCTAACAATTTAGAAAGGAGTACACTATTCAAAGCTAAAAAGTCAGAACAACTCAACTTAAGGTCCTTTGTTAATGAAAACTACCTTAAGACTGAAAATGACAGGATAAACACATACCAAAGAGGGAACTAAGGACTGAATAGTTGTTACTTTATTTAGTGCCAGTTTTTAGGCCAATGACAAATGGTAACTAGGAGTAATGGAAGAACAGGTAATTGTAAATAGGTGATTTCCGCAGAGATCATAGAAATTTTAGGAACTAGGGAATTTTGGAGAACAGGAAATATTGGCTAATGCCTCATGTATTTTCAGAATGGGCTAAAAGGTGGATTTTAAAAACTGAGACAAATTAATATGGATCCTAAGAAAATTCTAGAGCAGATTACTAAACAGATGGTGTCTTCTCACTATCTGGCTAAAAATAGTCACATCTTACTGTTGTCAGAGTGCCTGATTCTTGTAGCTCTTTCTCCTCCACTCCAATTCATAATTATGACAGTGCTTAATATGTTTCAAGGTTTAAGACTTATAGGCCTTATCTTACCACAATTCTACAAGGTAGATACATCCACTTTACAGTGAGAAAACTGGCAGATGAAGTAACTTTCCCAAGGCACATCACTAGCAGGCAGCAGCACTACCACAATTCAATCCCCCACCCATCTGGACATAACCCTAATTTCTGTGCTCCATTGCTACATCAAATCTCCTGTAGAATGCTAAACCAAATAAGCATAGACTTAATTACATTATTTCAAAAGTGGCTATAAGTGTCTTAGTCTCTTTTGTGCAGCTTTAATGAACATAATTTTATTGGCTCACAGTTGTGTAGGCCCATAGGTCTGATATCAAGGAGCCATGGTGTGGGCAGGTTTGACAATTCTAATTCCGAGTTGGCCTCTAGAATGCTCATGTACTTGGGAGATGTAAGAGTAAAAGGAAGGCAAAGGGGGTTGACCTTGTCCTTTTATTACAGAATTAATCCCAGTCATGAAGGTGAATGGTCTAATCACCTCTTAACAGTCTCACCTCTTAATACTGTTACAATGGCAATTACATTTCTACGTACATTTTGTAAGGCACAAACTTTCAAACCATAGTAGTCAGTATTCTAAGAAAGTTCTATGAAAGGTTATAAGGCATTCATTTTGTAGTATAGTATATCTACATTTATTGATCAGAAACTTGTTTTACTAATATCCAAGTTACTGGGAAAGGGATACTGGGTAAGCAAACTACTAGAAGATGCTTGGTGAACTCCAATTTTTTTCTCAAATGAATATAATACAAAAACTATTCTTTTTTAAAAAAAAATTGTAATTGTAGATGAACAGCATGCCTTTATTTATTTTTGTATGCAGTGCTGAAGATTGAACCCAGTGCCTCACAGATGCTAGACAAGTGCTCTGCCACTGAGTCACAGCCTCAGTCTACAAAACTATTCTTAAAGCAGAGAACCAGTAAACCTTCCAAGCAAAATTTGTTTTAGTTTCACAGATATAAAGGAAATAATGAATTATTTTTCCTAAAATTTGATGGATGACTTTAAGACGCTGTAATTGGTAAAAGAGTTCTGATGAGTGTTAAAATTAGATGCATTTTCACTTCAACTGAATGAAATATTACAGTTCAAAGGATATTATCTTTCCTATTTCTAGACAGTCTTCCCTATGCTTAGAAAGTATGGGTTGTCCCCGAAGAGTGAGAGCATGACTCCCATGCACGGGCACACGCCTTTTTGGTCCAAGCACTTATGCATAAGAGTTTATGAGATCAAAGAAATAGATGGAGCTTGCTTTTGTCTTCACCTCACACTGAAGAGAAAGACTAATAAAATATCTACTGTTCTGTGGCTCATCACTAACATTGGATTTGAGAGGGGTAGATATGGAAATATTTAAGACAAAGTAAGCCAAATTGGGAAGTCATCTAATGTGATGGGTAGGCCTGGGGGGACAGATGACATTTGCAGATTATAAGAGGGGGCTTTGCCTAAAGAGACAGTTGTTCCCAAATCAAAACTTTGGACCCAGAGAGAAAAGGAAGCCTGCACTCAGGTCCGTACTCCCCACCCGCTGCCCCCACATTTTAAGGCCTATACCCTTTCCTAGGTTAGGACTGATAGTCACTAGGGTTCCCTGGTTAGGACATGCCTGGAGATTCCTGGGTAGAACTCCTTCTAACCCCTCAATCCTGGAAAGTCTAATGTCCACTGCACTGTGGGCCCATCAGTTACATTTACATTTAGAAGCCAGTGTGAGGGAATCTATGTAATACACCTGTTATCCCCAAGTTATCAGAAATGTCTTAGTAAACACTATTTTATTTTCCATTCTTTAGGAAATTATGGGAGAATCCTCAGAAGAGAAGTGGTAAAAACAAGTGGAGAATCCTGGAGAAATGAGTTAAGAGAAAACAAGAGGTAGTAAGCTGGGCAGCCAGGAGTAGCTTGGCCAAGACGGTTGTGGTGACAGTAGTCATCTGTGATACATAAAATCCTCCTCGGGGATTCCTAAATATAGTGAAACTAAAATTGTTTTGCTATAGATATCAGGAATGCTAAAAATGTCTCTTTTAAAGTAATTTATAATGTCTCCTATAACAGTTACTTACCTGTGTTCTGTGAAACACTAGGTCCCAGGCATATTAGTAGATGTTATGCAAAAAGAGGCTCCCATAGTTAAGTAAATTTGAGAACTAGTCAGATAAGCAAAGTTAAACAAGTTTATCACAGAATTTCTCAGAACCTTTATATACCAATGTAAACTGTGAAGCTCTAAGAAAGGTAAATAAAAGGACATGTTTTACAAAACATATTCGATTTTGGAAATTTATTTTTTCAAGCATGTAGGCAAGGGTTAGTGCTCTGAAAAATGCACTTTTGAAAATATCAACTTACTACAATTTCTTTTAAATAATATAAATATTTAGAAAACCAAGATAACTGGGCTAAAATACTCCATTTCGCTCTTTCCAGTGCCACCAATTTTATGTCTTTAGTTAGAAATATATAAAGGATAATTTCATTTAAAAATCTTATAAACAAATACAACCAACCAATCTAGTGTTGAGTTCTAAAGATATTATCTTAGCAAAATGTATAAAACAGATGTCAGTAAACATATTTAGACAACTTCATTTTATTTCTTAAAGCCAGCTCTACTATATATATTTATATATTTCAACCAAGCTAATTCTTAAAAAGAAACCTGTCATCTTAAATAAAAGAACAAAGTTTACATACATGTGAAATAGCAGTCTTTATTGCTTCTTGGATAATGGAAATGAATACATTAAAAATTTCCTTTTTAGTTTTGTTTTTGAAACAAACTTTTCCTTCACTGCTCACCCAAACCACACGACTTTGTGATGCATCTCTTGTCTTTGTCTGTAACTCTTTATTCATATCTCCTATTAGCCTCTCTTACCTGTGCTCTTACTTCATTTCAAACTTCCTTTCACCATCTCTGAAGGTCTAGCACATTTCTATTCTTGAACTAGCTTTTCTTTAGTGTCCCCAGTGTGGGGATGGGTGGAGTTAACAGTTTCCCTTAGATTCAACCCTGAATAGAGCTCAGGAAAGTTACTCATTAAGAAATATGAGAACTACACTCACCTGGATTTCTGTACCAGATTTATTTCCCCAGTGTAGGTCTGGTTTAATAATTTAATAACGGATTTCTTTTAAATCCCAAATAAAGAATACAAGAGCACCTACAAGAGCAAGTTTATAAAATCAAGTGCCTCAAACAATCCTTGCATCGGTTTACAACTGATATTAAAGCATATTTGACCGTGAGAATTCTTTCCCCGAGATCTCACGTATTGCATACAATAGCAGGGTGTATAGTTTTATGACAAGAACTGTTGATATCATAGATGTGGAGAGCTCACAAAATAGCCTCTTCAACAAATGGTGCTGAGAAAACTGGAAATCCATATTTAACAAAATGATATTAAACCCCTATCTCTCACCACGCACAAAACTCAACTCAAAGTGGATCAAGGACCTAGGAATTAAACCAGAGACTCTGCATCTAATAGAAGAAAAAGTAGGCCCTAATCTCGTCATGTGGAATTAGGCCTCAACTTCCTTAATAAGACTCCTATAGCACAAGAATTAAAACCAAGAATCAATAAATGGGATGGACTCAAACTAAAAAGTTTTTCTCAGCAAAAGAAATAGTCTGTGAAGTGAATAGAGAGCCTACATCTTGGGAGCAAATTTTTTACCCCTCACACATCAGATAGAGCACTAATCTCTAGGGTATATAAAGAACTCAAAAAGCTAAACACCAAAAAAACCCAAATAACCCAATCAACAAATGGGCCAAGGACCTGAACAGACACTTCTCAGAAGAGGATATACAATCAATCAACAAATATATGAAAAAATGTTCATCATCTCTAGCAATTAGAGAAATCCAAATCAAAACTACTCTAGGATATCATCTCACTCCAGTCAGAATGGCGATTTCCATTAAACATCAAGTAAAATCTCAACTCCACCTAATGCACACTGGCAGAGATGAGAAAACTGGTATAGAGCAAGCTGACATTGCTGAAATGGTCTGAGACCATTTGGATAGTACACATTTCCTTCTTCAAGTGTCATGCTGGAAAACATCTACATGAGAAATTATGATTACCTCTGCAGGGGCATCTTTTGCATACCATCTGTTGATCACTTCCTGAGCCCAGTATTGTATTAGGTCTTGCATCATAGAATCCTGTTCTCCATGGGGAGTGGTGGGCTTCTCAGTCCCCACAACTGTACAGGAGCAGTAGGTTAGGATTCTACTACTGCCAAGAGCTAATGCTTATTGAGTGTTCCCTTTGTGCATCATGAATCCTCTTCTGCCAGGTTACCATGTGGTCCTTCCCCAGTCCCTTTCAGGTCTTCACTCCTTCTTGAAGACTTCACTCCTTCTTGGAGAGGCTTTCTCTGACCACCTATTTAAAGTTACAGTTCTCCCTTCTTACCTCCTCTTCCATGCTAACTCTTACCACCATCTAGTATCCTAATACAGTGTATTGTGCTTATTTTCCCACCAGAATGTAAGCAAGGAGCTGCCCTCTATTTATTTTATTGACTGCTATATCCCAAGTGCCTCGAATAGGACCTGACAAAAATATCTATTTTAATTCTCACAAAAACTCTATGAGAAAGAATGACTACTAACTCTATTTTATATATAATAAAACTGAAGCTTTGAAAAAGTAATTATTTGCCCAAAGTCACATGACAAGGGTACAGTAGCAACAAAAAGGAATGAACAAATGGTATATGCAACAATCTAGAGAAATCCCAACTGCAAGAAAAGGATTCGGAAAATTCCAAACTGTCTAATTCCATTTGTATGACTTTCTAGAAAAGGCAAGACCTCAGAAAACAAATCAGTGGTTCCCTGGGCTGAAGCAGAGGAAAAGGATAACTATAAAAGAATAAGGGAGAACTTCTGGGAATGATGGAACTGTTCCATAGCTTGACTGTGGTCAGGTAAATGACCACACCGTCACCAAAACTCACAGACTTGTACATTTAAGAAAGGTGATCTTCTGTGCAAATGCTCCCCCACCTCCAAAGATGTTCATGTCTTACTCTCTGAACCTGTAAATGTATTAATTAAAATAGCAAAGGGACCTTGTTGATGTGATTCCAGATCCTGAGATGGGAGATTAGCTTGGGTCATTTGGGTATATATGTTATTACTATGAGACCTATGCAATCACAGAGTCCTATAAGAAGGAGGGAGGAGAGTCAGTTAGTACACAATTTGAAATGCTATGATGCTGGCTTTGAAGAGGAAGGTGCCAAAAGCTCAGGAATGTGGGCAACCTCTGGAAGCTGGGAAAGGCAAAGAAACAGATTCTTCCTAAGGACTTCTAGAAGGAACCTACTCTGCCAATGGCCAGTGAGACAGATTTTGGGACTTCTGAATTCCAGAACTAGAAAAGAATAGACTTATGTTAAGCCAGTGTTTAAGTTTATGGTAATTTTTAACAGCCACAATAAGGAAGAAAATATAATAAATCAAACCTCAATAAATCTGACTTTCTGAAAAAAGTTTTATAGTTGTAGATAGACAGCATGCCTTTATTTTATTTGGTTATTTTTATGTGGTGCTGATGATTGAACCCAGGTCCGCACATGTGCTAGGCAAGCACTCTGCCACTGAGCCTGTCCCCAGCTCCAAATCTGACTTTTAAAAAAGGAAGTGGAATATATTTAGCATGGTACAGCAAATAAAAGGGGTTTGGCTAAGCCAACAATCCTGGGTCAGAAACAGGAGTGTGATTATTTGCTTACTCTCTAACTGACATGTTAATTAACCTCACTGGAGTATTATTATCACCTTTAAAATATTTCCAATAATATGTCATAGAAATTAAATTCAGAGATTAAAAGATATAATTTATACAAAAACTTTGCTAGCACTTTATATGCTTTCAATAAGTTGTAGCTATTATTTTAGCTGATTATCATGGGAAATTTTCATGTTAGAATACACATAAAAATATAACATAACAGCAGAAATAAGCCTCCAATCATTATTTAGTGGCTACAATCTAGAAAAATTAGATGCAATCTAGAAAAAATGGATTCCTTCCTGATAGACAATTGCTTGTATGCCAAAGTTCTCTACCAGAATAGGTCCGAGTTACTTCTTTTAACTATTGGATTATAAACAGTAGTACTCTGAGATGTGTCACATCCTTTAAATAAGTATGTGACCAAACTGTCCTACAAAACAGTTTCCAAATCTAAATCTATATTTGTATGTAACAAACATCTGTCCAACCTGGTCCTCTGTCTTGTTTTTGGAATCTATGAAGGGAATTGGTTCATAGAATGTTCTTGCATTTGTGATAATGAATTTGGCATAATCTACACGTCCTCTCCTCACACATGGTTTTGAACGTTGTATGCTTTTCCCAGGTTTTTTTTCATGTTTGATTTCTTCTTCTTTCTTGGTTACATATACTATACCATCATCTTCTATTTTATGCTGTCTGAAAGACATAATTAAATAATAAGTAATTTACCCAATAAGCAAGCAGTCATAATTAAATAAGATTCAAATATATTTCAAGTATTAGTCAAGACAATTTAAGTTTTATTAATAGTTTTTGACAGCTTGTGCTATTAAAATTTAGGTGGTATCTTCTCATTCTAAATATATGAGATAAAGGAACTATGTGTCAATAGTGATTATTCATTATGATCAGTGTAGTATGCAGATTCTAATTGGCTTGGAGTAAAGAGTAGTTATTTGATTATGCTTATAAGTCATGTTTGCAATATTTATACCTGTGGCTAAATTATATGCTAATGTGAACACATTTTGTTTCCAAATTTTATTACCAGGAGATGCCCCCCTACATACTTTACCTCATAAATTCAGCCATCTGGACAAAGATAACCACTTAATTTTAAAAACTCATCTAGAAAATTTATAAAAGCAGGCTGGGAATACAGCTCAGTTGGTAGAGTACTTGCCTCACATGCACAAGGCCCTGGGTTCAATCCCCAGCACCACAAAAAAAAAAAAAAAAAAAAAAAAAAGCTACCCAATGATCAGCAATATTTATCTTTTTGAGGAAAAAAAAATACTGCGTAGGCAAAACAATTAAGTATTATCATTTTATGCTTCTAATGATAATATTGCTACAAAAAGTAGAATTACTGAAATGAAAAACATTAAAGAGATATTTAAAGTTCATAGAACATTTTCCTTTTAAATAAGGAAAAACAGATATTATGAAAGTCTATTAAAATTTCACATACTTGAAAAATAAAGAATATGATAATCTGAATAATTTTCACACACGAGGCTTTTAAAATCAAAGCTCTGACCCCACAAAAGGTGAATTAGGAAGATTCCAAATTTATAAGAAATTCTGTTTAGCCTGATACTCAGACCCTAAAATATAACCCCTACCTTACTTCAAACCAAAGCCAGGCCCATCTCTTCTATCATGTCATTTTTCAATTAAAATCCTCAAGTAGCTCTCCACTGCATTTAAAACAAATTACTGCCTCTTGATTGGAGCTCATGTGTGACTTGCTAATCTCTTCACCCTCATTCAAGCCTCTCTGCCTCACTCCTGCAGCTTCTCCTTTTCTTTTCTCCTCAGGGCCTTTGCACATGTTGTGCTCTCAACCTGCACTTCTCTTCCCCAGCTCCCTGCATAGCTTGCTGGTGATCATTTAGATCTCAGTCTACAAGTCATTTTTTCAGAAGCTTTGTATCTATTTTCCCCTCCTGACTCTCTATATTCACTATTTTAGTGATTTGTCCTTTTATTTCATGACACTTACCACGGTTTATAATGCATGTACCTAGTTTTTTGTTTACTTGCTTTTAGTAAGCACCAGAAATACCCTACTAGTCATAGTCAATAAGTTCCATGAGGTGGGGATTGTTTCACTTATTATTTACCCAATATCCAGGCAAGGGGTTCTGTTCCCTGCAGATGAATAAAGTGCCATTTATATTGACATATTTCTGATGACTCTGATGGGATTTTTTTTCTGAACTCTGGGTTTGTTTTAGCTGTGTATCCTCTGCAGTCCCTCCACTACACAAATAACATTCAATCCTTGTGACTGATTTGAAAAAACTGATTACTGGTAAAGTGTAAATAACTTCTAAGCCTTTTCTACTATCTTTCCGGAAACATAAGTATTTATTTCAAGATTGTGACTTTGAGGTTAATTAATTTATCATTGTAGAATCCTGGCATCAGTCTTTCCCCATCTGCTTCTCATGGTTGTAACCCAGCAATACATTGGTACTAGAACCAGGTCTTCAAAGGACAATAGCTATTTGTTTACACACTTATGCACTCCTTCAGTTAAGCACTTGTGTAAATGACTATAGATAAAGAAATGTGGAACTGGGGTTGTCGCTCAGTGGTAGAGCCTTTGCCTCACATGTGTGAGGCACTGGGTTCAATTCTAAGCACTGTGTATGAATCAATCAATCAACACAACAAAAAAAATGTAAAAAAAAGAAATGTGAAACATGACTCTTCAGTAATTTCTTATAGAAGGAAAACAGATAAAAACCCTAATGGGCTCTGCAATTAGTCAGATCTGGATTGGAATCACAACTCTGCCATTTAATATCTGAACTTCATTTTCCTCATTGGCCTGATAAGAACAATATCTATTATGACAGATGTGAGAATAACCCTGAATAATTCATTCTTCCAATAAATAGTCACTATGTGCCACATGCTGTTTGAGGTATGGAGGATACAGCAGTGAAAACAGAAAAATTACTGCCCTCATAGAGCTTACATTCTAGCAGGGGAAGGCAGATGATATATAAAATAACAAATGCACAGTCTTTTATATGGTGTTAAGTGGTGAGGACAACAATAAAGCAGGGAAAAGGAGTGCATGCACGTGGGAGGTAGGCTGCATTTTTAGGTAGGGTGGAGGCTGCTTTGTGAAGGTGGCAATTGAAAAAAGAAACAGGGGAGGGAGAGAACTAAGTGCATATTTGAGGGAAGAGCATTCCAAACCAGTGAACTGTAACTGCAAAGCCTTGCAGCAGGAATATCCCCATCCTTAGCACAGTACTTCCTGAAGTGTGATTGCTGGAGTAAGCTTCATTGGCATCAATGTGACTTCGTTAGAACTACAACTTTAAAGACATCATTTCAATACTAAATCATCATCTCTGGGGCTGGTTCCCAGGAACCTGTTTTAACCAGCTGTCTAGCTGACTCATATATGTTTAAGTTTGAGAACCACTCTTCTACCATCAAAAATGCAGGCTTTGGTTCCACTGATTCCACATCACTCTTAACTAGCCGTGCTACCTTGATTCAGTGGATCACAAAACATTCCGTACATGGGAGGGCTTGTTAAAGCCCAGATTATTGGGCCCCACACCCAAAGTTTCAGATTCAGTGTGTTCGGATGGGGGATCCCCTAAGATTCTGCATTTCTACAAGTTCTCAGGTGATGCTAAGCTGGTCTGGGAATCACTTTGAGAATCTCGGAGAAAACAGCAAGAAGGCCTGAATACTAGAGCAGGGTCCTGCCAGAGGGAGGTAAGCAGTAGACAAGGTCAAGTAAGGAGAGAGAGGCAAATTGTGTAGGCCTCAAGTAGAAGCCTTGGCTTTTGCTGTGCTGTGCATGATGGAGGATGGTGATCTAACCTACCTTGTAAAAAGACCATTCTGACTGCTATACTGAGTTGCTGCAGAGGGGAAAGGAAACAAAACTATTGCAGTCTCCAAGAGTGAGAAGCTGGGGCTTGGGACAGGGTGGGGATGATAGTGGAAATGATTAACAGTGTAGAGTCTGGATAATTTGCAAGAGTAAAGCCTACAGAATTTGCTAATAAGTTAAATGTGGGAAGTGAAAAGGAGTGGATGATTCCAAGATGCCTTCAAGAGTTTTAGGCCAGGCAATGCATGTGAAGTTGCTGACACACAGTACTGGGAGCAGTAAACGGTGCATTTTAAAAATTGTTATGGTAAGCATTCAGCCCCTAGAAACCGCAATTAGGAAGGGAACTGGATGAGGTTTGGCATGGACAGTGCTGGGGACCACCCCTGGGATTTCATCTAACTCTCCCTCTTAAGGAGGAAAATAATTTTCGGAAAAAGAAATAAAAATCCAAACCCCTGCACTTACTGCAGCTTTTCCTCCTTTCCTTCCATGGGCTCCTACGGCCTGGCACGTGGCAACGAGGAGCCTTTACCAGAAGAACGGGGACATAGCCCTGCTAGGAATGAGGCCCGAGAGCTAGGCAACTGTGACTCTTGCGTTGCGTTGCTAAGCGACAGCGGCCTGGCAACACCGCGGTGGAAAGGGGCGTGAGAGCTGGACCCGTACGCGCAGGCGCAGTGATCGCGGTCGGCTTCGCTCTGTTGGCCGCGGCCGAGCTGCGCAGAGCCTGGCCGGGTGTCTAGGCGTCCGCCCCACCAACCCGCAGTAGGGTGGACACCCTGCGCTTGAACTTGCCCTTCCCCCGGTAGGGCCAGGACTGGTGTTTATCACCGTGACTAGGTCCTGGGTGGGAGGGATCAGCGAGGGTCGGTTTCCGGAGCTTCCCCCGCCCGGGGAAGTGCTGCTCGGGTCTGCTCATCGTCCTCCCTCCAGAGCCCAGCAGGACGTTGCCCCGGCGTCCGCAGCTGCCAGAGCTGGCTCCAAAAGTGCGGGCAGGCGGGACGAAAACGTGTTTACTCGTGAGCCATTAAATACTGTGCAAGTCGTGATTCGCTTTCTCCGGTCAAGGAGAAAGCTTGGCTGTCACTGTTTACCACCAATTTCAAGCAAAACCTTTCCCGACCCTGTGGCAATGGTTAAAATAGAACAAGGGAACACTATCTCCTGCAAATGAGGCTCCCTGTGGAGTGTGCATCTGCCCAAGGCTGAGCGGCCTTCAGAATCAGGCACAGCGGATTGTAGGCTTAGGCAGCCAGCTGGTTGGGACTTGTTCGTGTAGCACTTACCAAAAAGAGCAAGCTCCTGGGAGAAGCCGACAATTACTTGCGTCCATGTCTGACCCTGGAATTTCTTACCTCATTTCACCATTGCCTTCCACTTTCCACTAACCAGAGCCAAACGTCTTTGGCATCTACCATGATAACTGTTACGCATTTTCCTGCATAAGGAAGGAAATGGAAAGGAAAAGTCCTCACTGAGTCGAATTCTTCTACATATCCGGCTGTGTGCAAGTGCATACGTTTTGTAACCCAGAGTCAATTTGTATATTTGGTTTTCCTTGGAGAGATGTAGGAAAGTGGAGGTTGGTCCTAATACCCATTGTACACATGTGAGCTAAAGTCCTGGCAGGACGAATGTATGAATAGATTTGTCACTCAGTGACCTAACATCTACTTCTCTGGTTTTATCTTAACCATTGTAGACACTGGATACCTGGACGTAATGGGACTTTGAATAATGGCTCCACCACTTAAACCAGTTAGTTCAAGAGGGAAGTGGATTAACCTCCCAGAGCCTCAATGTCTTCATACACTAGGGTTGTTATGAAGTATAATTTGATACAGGCAGAGTACTAAGAGCAGTGTCTGATGCTTAGTACTTGCTTGGTCACGATTAGCTTTCACTATTTTTTATTTGAGCAATTCAACCTGCCTATGCTGCTACATGTCCTTGAGGTTTAGTTGACATCCTTATCATTCCTTCTAATTTCTTCTAATCTCTTTGATTTGATTATTCAAATCACTTATCTTCAGGGACAGTATCTACTACTTGTTAAAAACAAATGAAAACATTTTCTCAACTTCCTGTCTCTCAAATTGACAAATTCACCTGAACCCATGCGGAATGAGTTGTTTGCCTCTATTTTGAAAGTATTAGTCTATAATAAATACATTTATGTCACTATCGGAAACTGTTATGCAGTTTGCATATGCCTAGGATTTATTAAAGGCCACGAGAAACATTAAAACAAATTGTGCCACAAGGAAGTCACAATCTAGTTAGGAATACAAGAGAATCACACACAAAAAAAATTGTGAACAAAACAGCAATGAACATATTATATAGCTGATAGTCACAAGTGTTAAATTTCAGTGCTGATGATAATATAGTATTATAAGATACACCATTTATTCTTGTATTCTCTGTAGGGCGATGGCATAATTGTATGGATTTTACAATAATTATTGACTTTTTATATAGAAAAGCACTGGACTACTTTAGTAGGTTTTTTTACTAATAACTATCTGACCTAGAATACATACTTAAAAATTCCCCATGATGTAGATTCTCACTTGTTTAAAAAAAAAAAAAAAAATCTGAAAAAAAAAATCAGTAAAAGATGTGATTTTCTCATTTGTGATAAGTAGTCTGAATGTTTACCAACAAAGTAGTTAATTGACTAACATTGTTCAAGTTAAAAAATACGAGTGCTGTTTGAGCTAGATAGCATACCTTCTGTGAGGGACCACAAGAGAATGGAAAGTGCTCATGCAAAATGTTATAGATTCAGAAAATCATCAATATGTTTTGGACCACAGGAAAATATCAAAAGAACAGTACAGTTGTATATCCTTGTAGGAAAGCTGGGGTTCAGGGAGATTCAGTTTCCTCTGAGTCTTTTTTTAAGTGATGTCGTTGGGATACAGGAAAGGATTGCAAACATGTGGCATAAACAAAAGCTAACCCAAATTCTATTTTTAAAAAAAGATCATTTATTTGCCTCATACACATGTGTTGCAAGGATTAAATGAGAAAATTCATTCAGTGAACTTATCCCAGCACATGGCAGCACTATTAAAAGCTAGCTGTTAGTATTCTTCCAATTTTTATGATTGGTAGGGTGGAAGTTTCATTGAGTGCACACATTATATTGCCTTTGTTTCATTACCTTAGACTGTAAGACATTAATAAAAAAATAAACATTAGTCGAGGGCCATGGAATGAGAAATGTGAGTGTTAGTTTTGCCTATCTTTGAGAAAGGATGGGTTCAAACAGGTCACATATGTGAGAGGGTCCCTGAGTTTTTCTCATGTCTAAGTTCAAAGCTAATTAATTTTTATCATACTTTAAAGAGAGACATATTAAAAAAAAAAAAAAAAAGAATGAGTTGTTGCATCTCCAGAAAGGTAAAAATCTCTAAATTTAAGGATAGGTTGGAGACTGGGGATGTAGCTCAAAATTTGGCAGCAAAATGCTTGCCTAACATGTGTGCCTAGCATCCCTGAATTCAAGACCCTAGCATGGCAAAAACAAAATGAAAAAAAAAAAAAAGCCCATATTTGATGTAAATAATTCATATAGATATATAAACAAAAATCTTTAAAATTTTCTAGAAATTTCTAGAAATAACTAAAATATATTCTAGTATACCATAGAGTTGTGCAAAACCATTATTAGAAATTACTAGTTCAGAAATTTACCTTATTGAGAGAAGAAATCTATATTTTATGGTTTCACAATTCAAAGTTCATTTTAAAATAATCCCAACTACCATTGTCTGTATAGAAGCTGTATAACCAAAGGATGAATGAAAAGCTAGTCTCAGCTGGGCAGAACAACGAAGGGCCACTTTACCCTATAGTGGTGTTGTGAATAAAGACTGGTTGAAGGAAGAATGTTGCAAAATAAAGTATTGTTGGAATGTTACCATCCTCAAAAGGTCAGAAATCACTAACTGAGCTGTCTAGTTTTAAAGGTTTTCTGTCTCCTAGTTTCCTTTTCAATATATTTTTTTTGTTCTGTCTGAAGAATACCAGAAATGTGATCATCTCTGTGCAAGCCATTGCCATACTTTATTATCTAATTATTAAGCAACACATTCTGAGCAACTGTCATATTCTGATCTATTCTTACTGGGCTGTGATATTTTAATTCACTGATTTGAGATTCAAGTACCTAGAAAAGTATCTTCCAAATAAAAGTTCTATGAGTAAGACTAACCCAGAAAAATCTTTCCTTATATCCTGCAAAATATATACTACTTCTAATATTTTCAGTAGTGTTTTCTTTAATGGACACCAATTAAAAGTGTTCAACACACTCCTTAGAGAAATGCCACATTTTAAAGATGGTAATTAAAACACCCTTTTAAGCTAAACAATTTAAGTTCTTCAACTTCTGCCCATAAAAATCTACTTTGATCCTTTTGATGATACAAATTGCCATCCTCTGTGCTTCCCCTAAGGGAGAATTAATACATACTGAATTTTGGGATTAGACCTGTGTTTAAATCCTAGTGCTGTGACTCTGGGCAAGTTATTTAAAGTTTTAAATTTTGAATATATTGCTTGTTAATCTTTAAAAGTAAATGAAAAATAAAGCCCCTGAAGAATAGGAATAAAAAAACCTGTAAGGTGGTTGGTTGTGTTCAATGGTATGCATAATCACCTGGCGCACAGTAGGTACCCAGTAAGTGTTTTCTACCACTCTTTTCCTTCCTTACCCATTGTCTAAGGTCAGTCGCCTTGAAAGTGATTCTGCTAGGATTTGATTTTGGAACTACTTTTCTTTTTCTATCCCTCATGGCCTCTACATTTAATTTCTCTCTTATTTTAAACCATGGTGATAAAAACTGAATATAAACTTCCAAATGGGGCTTCCTAATGAAGAATAGTTGAAAAGATTAGAAACAGGAGATTGGGTGGAAATACCTAGAAAGAGTAAAATCAGATCCCTTGACAGGAGTCCATGGTGACTGGAAGACTTTGATACAGGAAGGTCACAATAGGGGAGGAGAATATTATTATTATTTAGTGATGGAGTGGGTACAAAGGGAGAGAATGTGCCCCATCTGCTTTTAAAATGTCACCATACCTTATGCATTCTGGCAAATGCATGATGTTAGGTTCCATGATTGATAAAGCAAAAACAATAACTTTCTAAGAATAAGCACATCATCACCAACCCCCATGACTCCAACTCATGACTTAAGTGGTGTCATAATTTGGAACTGTGATATGTATGGGTAGACCTATGATAAATTAAAAAAAAAAAAAAATTGCTTTCCTTCTGTAGCACAAATGAAGAACCCGGAGATGTTAAGATTACATTTGAAGAAAAATGAGGGTTTTGACCTAAAAACTTGAATATGCCTAAAAAGAAATCACAGTTGAGGTTTTTAATAGAAAAGTATTTTAACAACACTTTTAATTAGTGAGGGAGTTTAGTTTACCTCAAATACCTCCTAATCTGAAGTCACTGTCTTCAAAACAGTATGGTAAAGAATGCTTTTACGAGCCATCACTTTTAAACTATTCTTCTAACCTACACTTTTCCCCTTATGTAATTATAATGGTATTATGTGTTTCGAGTTATAGTTAATTACTGCAGCATTTATAAGCTTTTCCAGAGTTTGGAAACTTAGCCATGTTTTTAATCCTCTTATGGTAAGCCTGGAAGCAAACTACTTACCTGATTTAAGCTTCCCTTTTCATTGTGTTCTCTGCCAAACTCTGAGGCTTTAATAATGGGTTGTAAGATTCAGGAAAAGAAATATTACAGGATTTTTTTTTTTATATATTTAAGAGAAGTAAATCAGTATCCAAAAGAAATGTGGCATTTCTACAGTTTTTTGCTATAGAGAGCATAGATATGGGAGGTATCTCTATCCTTGATTTATCTGTGTCATGGCTAGTCAACCTCACTGGGGACCGCAGGGAAGCCTAGCAGGTCACTGTTGTCTAGGCCACTGCAAAGAACAAAGGATTTCCGCATTGGAACTGCAGATTTGAGGCTGGCTTTTTTGCTTACCATTCAGGAGACCCATGGCAAGTCTTTGTCTGCACACAGGGATGCCAACACCTACCCTCTCTCAGCAAGGTTAGAAAAGCAGTCATGTGAAAAAGTGCTTCGTTAAACTGCCCTTGCCTAATAAGTGCAAAGCATCATATTTATTAAATCCAATTGCTGGACTGTTCTAGTGTCCCAACCTCACCCTCTTGGGATTCACTTCATAAGAGAAGGCCACTCCCTTTTTATAAAATATAGTTTCCATCTGTATACAATTTGGTGGCAGCCACCCCTGCAAAACTCTTACTTGCTTTTTGTTTATATTTTAGATTCTGTTTGTTTGTTGACCCTGCTGTTAATTCTCACTTTAAACCAGATTTCATCTCTGTAAGAATATTAGTTTGAGAAGCCCACCCATGCACAACATGATCTACTCCAAAATCTTATTTCTCTAAACATGGGCCTGAGTAGTACAGAAGTTAGGACCAAGTAACTAATTTTAGACTTTTGCTCCCATTTGGTTGTGGTTTGATTATTTTGGATGACAACCCAAAGCCTCAATAATAGGGAAATAGATGATTCTAAGCATGTTGTTTTCCTAATGAATATTTGAGGTTACTTAAGATATATAGAAGACATATAATTTTTCTTGGGCATACTTCATGGAATTATAAAACAGACATTTTCTTTCTATAATTCTATTAATATTTGGTAATGCAAGACTTATGTTACTTCTTATGGTTTCTACTCTCTTTAAACTTTTTATTTTTATCTTCTCTATGAAAGTTCTTATGTGCTGTTACCTAGATTCATTACAATTTTTTTCTGACTTGAATATAAATTGAACCAAATTTTTGCTTCCTATTTTTAATATCCTCTTTGCTTCTCATTCAGTATTTGAAGGACTATAGCATCGTAGTTATAAGCCAGGAACAGGAAGTGGAGCCATTTCTTAGCCACATTTCTTTCCCATATTTCCTTATCTGGAAAATGGTGAAAACTGTACTATCTGACTTCCTCAGCTTTTGTTATGATCAAATAAGATGGTCCACATTATGGTTCTTGGCATATAGTAAGTGCTCATTCACTTGTTCTCATTATCATCAGAATATAACTGTTTTGCAAGCTGAGATTACTTCTCTCTGCTCTGTTGTACCTGGCAGATCCTCAGTGGCTACTTCCCAAATGAATGGCAGAAACATCTAGTAAGTTTTATTCAGTCTTCTGTTCTTCTACCAACCCACTGGTATCTCACTGCTCTCTGGAATTTTTCCTCTGGAAGTTAAAGGTACCAGAGACAGTCTCACCAGTATAGCTGGAGACCTTAGAGTTAGGCAATGGCTTTACCATTTTTTTTCAGACTGCAACTTTTCTTGTTCAGTCCTCATTTTTCTTTGGACTTTGAACTCTCAGAAAAGCCAACAGGTCCCCAGTTTGGATCCTTTTCTCCAAACAGTGCATTCTTTTCCCACGAACCATCCTTGTCTCTGCTTTACTCTGTTTGTTGATCTAATTAAACTTATCTGGAATACTTTCCATCCGATTTGGGAAAGGAACTTATCCTTGCCTTAGCTCATGGGTTAGAAGGAAATTGTTACTCCCTTTGTGGCATCCCTCTCACCACCCACTTCCATTCCACTGGAGAAAAATCTTGATAATCAGCTTGTCAGAACTGGACTCTGATAGACTTTGGGCTTTAACAGCAGTCAGTGCTTAGGGATGCTGTACAACCTTGCCTTCTTTGTACTTTCTTTCTCTAGGGATTGGACAAGTAGGCAGGGCCTGTCTCAGCTGGCCTCACCATCTCAATTTGGTCTACCTGCATGCAGCATGGGAGAGCTAATGGACCACTCATTCACAGGTATGTAGCTACTTGGAGAGAGGGTACAGAATTCAAGAGAGAAGGTATAGAAAATAAGAAGGTTCACTTTGGCCTCCTATCCTAATTCAGTTTCTGTGATCTAGCTTTCACTTGAGTTTTCTGTTGTTGAACTGGATCTTTCTTTGGCTAAGGAAATCAGAGCTTTGTTTGCTATTTGCCATCATTTCTTTTCAATATGTTCTTTCAGCAGAGAACCCCTGAAAAAAGACCAAA
Source organism: Callospermophilus lateralis (assembly GCF_048772815.1). Classification (NCBI taxonomy): domain Eukaryota; kingdom Metazoa; phylum Chordata; class Mammalia; order Rodentia; family Sciuridae; genus Callospermophilus; species Callospermophilus lateralis. The sequence continues at coordinate 43,317,960 of NC_135318.1, read as the reverse complement.
GCCACATGCACAACCAGTCCCTAATACCATTCTTCATCCAGTCCAACCTACTTTACAAAACTATGAAAGTGTTTTTTTTCCCTTCTTATTCTAAAACTGGAACTCATAATATTAAGAGATGTCCTGATTAGAACAGGCTACGTTCACTCCATCTATGAGGGACAGATTCCTGCCCTAGTTTATGGGGATGGCCAAACACATGACTTTCAATACTGTGAAGAAGAAATTGGTAGCACTTTATTAGTCACATATTCACAGCAGAGGGGATGAGCATACTACACACAAGGTCACATGAGAGTTACCCTTGACAACGAATGAACAGCCAGAGGCTGTGGAAAACAGGCTTTGTAGTATCAAGATGGTTTGAACCCTGGTTTCCATCAGAGGAAGTGACTAGCTTGTTTGAATGATTCTGCAGGTTGGCAGGGAACTGAAACCTTCTATTCAGTGATAAGGAGGAAGCACATCTAAGTCCCTCGAAAAGGAGGTCTCTTTGGTTAGGGGACTTTTATCATGGGAGCAGAGTTGGAGGGGAAGAGAATTTGTGTTTAAGCCATTTGAAGCCCAGATGTCAAGGTAACACATAATACTGGGCTTTAATTTTAGGATTTATACTACACATTCATACAACCATAACATCATTTGTTTATTACCTTAGAATTTCACTTTAGACATGTTAATAATGTCTTACTTTCTTGTCAAATTGTGGACTACTCAGGGATAGAGAGCATCTAACTCCTCCACTTTAAAAACAATGTACATTATGATTTGAAAAAAAACATGATTAGCATTAAAATGATCTATTCTGTTATATCTCAAACCAAAACTTTCTAATTTAATCACATGAATAGCACTTAATATACCCAAGATTTGTCTTTGTACATGGATAATTAGTAGTGATATTTTGGTACTAAAGGATGCACTAAGTAGAATTCAATTTGTATTAGTATACTAAGTCTGAACTGTTGACTGGCAATGATGCCCATGTATTCCCATACTGCTGAATTAAACCTCTGTGATGTGACGGGTACTGACAGCTCTAAACATTTAGAGTTACCCAGGTTTGCTGACATTTGAAAATAGCTAATTTTCCCCCCACTCTGTTTTCAAACAGCTGTTGAAACAATAAAATGAATGGGATTGGCATTCTTTCTAAAATCAGAGTTAAGCTACAGCCTAGATACCAGAATGCTGATGTCTCAAATGTATTATTCACACTACATATTGTAAGCACTAATGGGGCCCATTAAGAGAATTCTTACTGTAGCTAATTCAAGCAAATTGATATGGGGGAGGGATGATAAGGAGGTCATAGACAAATGGGAAGAATTTATAATATATCCTCCCAGTTTTCTAAAAATATGATGTTAATCCTTATTTTCATTTCAATTTAGATCCATTAGATTATTTTATTTTTTTACTTTATTAAAATATTTGTTAAATTGTCTGCAACCACAAATATAAAGTTCTTTTCCTTTTAAAATTATGATATACAATAGAAAAATGAATGAAAGTTTCAACATTTAACTTATTTTTACCCTTTCAGAGTAATTCATTATATCTCTGAGATGGAATGTCTTTTCTTATATTTCTTACAAATAATCCTATCTAAATCCATTGCAGTATGAAATATTGGTATAGAGAAACTACTGATTTTATTACATGAAAAATAAAACTGATTTACTTAAATTAAAATGAGGTTTCCATTGCAAAACTTTTTTCAAGTACTTTGAAGTATTGTCTTAGTTCAGTTTCTATATTGCAAGAGTTTAATTCAAAAATATTTTCTATGAAATAAACTACTTCTTTCAAATTAGATATTAGGAAATATATATTTTATCAATAATTTTGACTTTATAAAAGGAATACATGCTTATTGTAGAAAATTTGGTAAACATTGTTATAAATAAAGGAAAATTTTATCAGCTAGACCACTGCTCAATTTCAATGAATTTTTCTCTATTTTTCTTCCGTCAATCTATAACAGTTTTGGCCAATGTGCTATCTACCAACCACATGTAACTATTTAAATTTAAATGAATTAAAATTAAATTAAACTAAAAATTTAGTTTAATGGCTATTTTAATAGCCACATGTTACTAATGATAATGTTAACCCAAATATAAAACATTTTTATTATCACAGAAAGTTCTATTGATAGAGCTGTTAGAGGTATATGTATTTCATATGTGTAAATCCATATGAAACTTAATTGTGTTTATATATGTACACATATATGTATATTAAATTCAGTTTTCTGAAAATGTCTTAATTCTTTATTCTTTAGCATTTTAAAAAGATCTAGTTGATAGTTACTCTTTGTTAGGTCTTGACATAATTGTACTGTTTTGGGGCTTCCACTGTTGCTGTTGAGCAAGCAGCTATAAAACTAATAGCTGTTTGGATTTCTATCTTTTCTCTCTGTCTGCTTTTAAATATCTTCTTTTTGCTATTTAAGCTTTATGATAAAACTTTACACCAGGTTTATGTGTGAATTTTAAAAATGTTATTCTTCATGGAGTATGCTGTGCATTCTGTGTAAAGTTTTTTTTTAATTTTGCAAAATTATCTGTTAACTATCACCATGATTACTGCTGCTTTCTTTCTTCAACTCTTCTTCCTGAGAATGTGGTGACATTTTAAAGATTTTGCAATCTATCTACTGTGTTTCTACTGTCTTTCATATTTTCAATGTCTTTCAATATTTCAGCAATTTTTTCAATTTTCAGTATTTCAGCAATTTTCTCAAACTTACTTGCAGCTCATTAATGTTCTCTTCAGCCCTATCAGCCATATCTAATCTGCTGTTTAATAAAAGGTGTATATTTGTAACTTAAGCGATTACGTTTCTTTGTTTTTAAAAGTTTTATTGCAGGCTGGGGTTGTGGCTCAGTGGTAGAGTGCTTGCCTAGCACGTGTGAGGCACTGGGTTTGATCCTCAGCACAACATAAAAATAAAAAAAAATAATGGTTATTGTGTCCATCTACAACTAAAACAAATATTAAAGAAAAAAAAGTTTTATTGGGTCTTTTTTAAATCCTGCCTGTCCATGTTGTAAAAAATTCAGCAATTCTGAGGTCTAATTTGTATACAATAAAATGCACCTATTTTATGATTATAATTTAATGAATTTTGACAGATATACTTGCTACTTCTGTAACTTTCCACTCAATCAAGATATAGGACAGAGAATTCTGCCTTTTATTCTTTAAGGTTTGAAAGCTTTTTAAAAGATTGTTAAATTTAGGCTGGGGTTGTAACTCAGTGGTAGAGCACTTGCCTAGCACGTGCGAGGCACTGGGTTGGATCCTTGTCAGTGCATAAAAATAAATAAATAAATAAAGGGATAGTGTCCATCTACAACTAAAAATTCTTTTAAAAGAGATTGATAAATTTATAGTGTGCAAATTTAACTTGTCAAAATCTACCTTCAAATTATTTTATACTACTTGATGCAAAATGCTAAACCTTCACAGAATACATTCCTCCCTCCTGTCTTTACATATTATTGTCATACCCGTTGTTTCTATATATAGACCCAGTAGTTCATATTGCTGTTATTTTTGTTGTGAGTAGTGCACAGTCTTTAAATTTTTTTCTTTAATGAGAAAAATGTCTTATTAATTTACACCCATATTTACCACTTCTAGCATTCTTTATTCCTTTATATAGATCTGAATTTTCATCTGGTACCATTTTCCTTCTGCTGGTATTTCTTGTAGTTCAGATCCATTGGTGATAAATTTTTTTCAGATTTGGTTTTTCTTAAAAAGCTGGGGTTTTTTTTTCTTCCTTCTTGCCTACATTTTTTAATCTCACTGGATCTAGAATTCTAAGTTGAGAGGGTCCCCCCCCCAAATTTTAATACTCAATGTTCTAAAAGTTTAAGGTTTTAGAATTTAAATTCTTTTTTCTTTAAGGAGTGCTGTACTTTGTTTTGGCCAGCAAATAAGTTACTTGCTGATGGGTTTGATCCCTCTGAGTGCTATTTTTAAGCTTTCCTGGTGTGGACCTAGAATAATCAGTGAGAACTATCTGCTCTGGCTTGAACCTCTTTTAGCTCCGTTAAGATTTTCTTTTTACAATTCCCTGGGCATTCTTTGCACAACTTTGTGACTTTTCGCTCTACATACGCATGGCTTAGTAACCAGGAAAAACTGGAGGGAACATCTGTGCCCACATCTGAAAAATTTTTTTTTTCTATGTACTTTGTTTCTTTCCAGAACTCTGTTCTGCAATTGCCAGCTGCTTTAACCTCCCTAAACTCCATTCTCTGTCTTTTCCCTTTAGGGGGACCTCCAGGAGCCATCAGTTCTCTCTTTCTGCTCCTACAGTCTGGAAATTGTCTCTAGGCAGAAAACTGGGGCAACCAAGGGCTCTTAGCTTCCCTTTCCCTCAGGGATCATAGTTCTTTACTGGCTGTTGCCTAGTTTCTGAAAACAATTGTTCCATATATTTTGTCCTGCGTTCCATTGTTTACCATGGGAAGTTAAGTCAAGGGTTTGTTATCATGGATATAGTGGAAGTTTTTGTTTTCTTTTTGTCACTTTATTTATTTTATTCTCTTGTAATCTTTAGATGCTTGGCTTGTGCGAAGAATTATAGAGGAATTTTTTATTTATTATCATGAATATATGAACTGACTTCTGTCATCTTAGCTCAAGCCCATGGAGGAATATGGTGTTTCTTTTCTTATATTTAATTCAACACACATACTGCTGAGCACTGTGGCCATGCCAGTTTTGAGTGTCACAGACATCAGGGGACACACATAAATTCCTGCTCCATTGCAACTTATATTGAGGCGAAAAGCAATAAAATAAATAAATAAAATGTAGGTGACTTTTAATTAGATGACAATAAATACCAGAGGGAAAGTAAAGAAATAGATAGGGGGCTTGAGAAGTGAGTGGCAATTTAAAGTCATCAGGGTAGGGTTCATTGATAAAGTGCCAAGCATCCCAAGGGCAGATGAAAGTGGAGATGCCTGTGGATATCCAGGAGAAGAGCACTCAGGTGAGAGAAAGTGGAAAACTGGAAAGGCAGGCAGCACATGCCTGGGATATTCGAGGAAAAGGAGGGGTTCCATGTGACTGGAGCCGCTTGAACAGGGGGACAGAGGCAGGGAGTGAGATTTAAGAGGAAAGGGAGGCCTCATCAGCCTTTGCAATGGTTTTGGCATTTACTGAGAGTGAGAAAGATGGTAATGAGGAGGTTTTAAACGGAGGCATGGCATGATTTAATCCGTTTTTTTTTTTTTTTTTTTTTAAACAGTGTCACTCAATGCAGTGTAAAGAACAGACTGAAGAAGGGCAAAGGCAGAGGCGGAGAGTCCTGGCAGGAAGCTGTATAATGATGGGAATATCTGGGGTCAGGGCTGACACCTTAGCAGTAGAAGTGTTTGGATTTCAAGCACATATATTTTACTTTTTTTTTCCCCCTTTATTCTGTGTGGCATTAGGGATTGATCCCAGGAGCATTCTGCCTCTGAGTGACATCCCCAACTCTTTAAAAAATATATATTTATTTTAAGACAGGTTCTCCTTAAATTGCCAGGCTGCCCTTGAACTTGTGATCTTCTTGCCTGAACCTCCAGATTAGCTAGGATTACAGGTGTGTGCCACTGTGCCCCAAAAACTTATTATTAAAAATATGAAAGAATAGGGAATAGCTTACTGTACCTTGATGTACTCCCTTTAATAGCTGTGTACTCATATTCAATCTTGTTTCATCTACTTTCTGCCTGTTTATCCTCTTGCTCCTTCCCCTTGCTCTCCTCCATAACTGCCCCCCCACTTATTTATTTTAAAAATATTTCTACACTTTTTATTTTATTCATTTATTTTTTTTATGTGGTGCTGAGGATCGAACCCAGTGCCTCACATGTGCTAAGCAAGCGCTCTAACCACTGAGCCACAATCCCAGGCCCCCTCTCCCCCATTTATTTTTAAGCAAATTCTGGACCTTTGAAATAGAGACAACAGGGGAGACACGAATGCAGGAGAAAGTCTAAGATGATTTCAAGGCTTTTGCACCAAACAACTCAAAAGGTGGTGCTGCCACCAACTGAGGTGGAAGAGTTGGTGAGAAGAGCCATCAGCTAAGGTGGGGAAGTCAGAGAGGAAAAAATTTGGAACAAAGGGGCATAGTTTGGGACACTGAAGTTTGAGATGCCTATTAGATGTTTAATTGTAAATGTCAAGTAGGCTTTTGGTTATATGAATCTGGATTGAGAAAATAACTCCAGGTGGGAGATGGACATTTTGGGGTTGTCAATATATACATGTTATTTAAAGTTACAGGCTGGACATTATTAACAAAGAGAGAAAAAAAACATCCGGGGCCTGAGCTCTGGAGCCCTCCAACATTCAGAGGTTGGAGAGATGAGGAGGAATCACCAGAGAAGACTAAGTAGATGTGAATACTGGAGGAATCCAGGAAGTGTGATATCCAGGAAGCCAAGTGAAAAAGTGCCTCTGTGTTTTTAAGAGACCGAAAATTGACTGGTTGAATTAGCAACAATGAGATGTAATCATTAGCCATGGTTAAGAGGAATGCTGTAGACTGGGGATGGGGGAGATGACATGATGCAGACAGGTTCAAGAAGCATGGGGGGGCACAGCAAATGTAGATGGCTGCTTCGAAAATTTATGTGTAAAAGGGAGAGAGATGCATCCAAGGCTGGTGAGGCTAAGTGTGGGAAAAATAATAGTATGTTTGTAGACTGAAAGAAAAGATTCACTCAAACTAAAATTGATGCTGGAGGAGTGATGGGGGAGAAAGGTGGGAGTGGGGAGTCCTTGAGGGTGGGGGATCCGGGCATGGCCTTTACTGGCATCATAAATATTTCAGCTATGGTAACAGGCAGGAAGCTAGAGCAAGCATTTGGGCACAGATACAGGTGGGTGGGTAGAGGCAAGGTAGGAGCTGTGGAAGTTCTGAAAGAAAGTGAAAAAGAGAGTTATGGTGAGAGTCAGAAAGAGGAATAAGAAGTGAGGTCCAGAAGGTGGGGACACAAAATAGTTGCTGGGATCAATTGCTTCAGGGTGTTATGATTTAACAATTTCTTTATTAGAAAACTTTCTGTATGGGCCTCTTTCCAGTCCGTTTTGCTTATAGACCTCTATGCTGTATAATTTATACCATCTACTTTATAGCTATCTGTTTCAACTCAAATTTTCTATTGTAACTGATTTTCCCTTCCGTTTCAATTATCCTGACTTTTCCCCATGAATCACTGTTATCGATGTACTGGTGGATTATACATATGCTCTCTTTTCTTCCCATGAACCATTTTCTCTCATTTTCATTTCCTTGTTTTCTCTTCAACTCTCAGTCGAAGAGAACTTTTCAAGTTTATTCTCTACATTAGTGTTTCCTACGCCTGCCTGATTGTCAAACTTCCCTGGAAATTTTTTGAATGTGCAGCTTAAAAACAAAAAACCATGGTAGATCCTGATTCATTAGGTCTTGGGTGGGGGTCTAATGAGGAGTCTATTTAAAACATCCCTCTTGGGGGACTGGGGTTGTGGCTCAGCGATAGAGCACTTGCCTGGCATGTGTGAGGCCCTAGGTTTGATCCTCAGCACCACATATCAATAAACAAATAAAGTGAAAAATCCATTGGCAACTAAAAATATTTTTTTTAAAAAATCCCTCAGGTAATACTGATAAACAGCTGGGTTTGGCAATCACAGTTCTATGTCAGTAATGCAATTTTCTGGTTACTAATTCCAGAACGGATTGTAATTCTGTTCCCTTTTGGGTTTCCCACAGTTTGTTCATATAGATACCACATTTCAAAAATAGTAGTACACAGTATGCCAATTTTCTAGTTAGGCATTGCAGGCATGTTCTTAATTCAGATCAATCTGCACTAAATATATTTTAAGTGTGTGTGTGTGTGTGTGTATGTGTGTGTGTGTGTTGTGTGTGTGTGTGTTTTCCTGCTCTTCAGATGTAATCTTTACCTCTCAGCTAATTTTTCTTAATCTATATGCTGTAGTTTAATCTGCACATGTTCTCTGCCAAGCCTCCTGCTTCCCTTTCACAAAGGTCAATTTTCATTGTATGTTATTGAGGACATCAGCAGATGTTTCCTGAAATTTTATTTTCTTCCTACAAAAAATAATTTTTAGAAGTATGTACTTCCTTGGTTCTAAAGTATAATGCACGCTTTACCTTGAGCTGCAGTGTTTTTTGTGAATTGTAAGGCTTGTTTTTGTTTCCTGTATATTCATTTTTTTTTTTTTTTAAGGAGCATTTGTTTAAATACTGGTATTTGCCAACAGACAAGTATATTTCTCTCAAGTCTAAAGCCTGAGAATGGCTGGTGTACTTTAAGCCAGGGTTTGTCATGAAATTTCTAGGAGCATTACATTTTTTAAAATTATGAAATATATATAAAAACATGTAACTTTTCTTGTAGAGCTTAAATAATTGTAAGGTGAACAATTATGAAGCTACCTGCTCATAAATAAACATAAGATCACCAGCCGGTGAGGAGACCTTCATTGTGCCTGTCTTGGACCGCAGGTCATTTCCTCTCACTTGGATGTGACCGCTGACCTTGTTTTGTAACAATACTGCCTTGCTCGTGTTTATAGTCTCGCTATTGCTGCTGGCCTCCCTCAACACAATTTCTACTATGCTCTTGCCACTGAGGCTCTTTCCTTGCCTCTGCTCCCAAGCTTTAAGTACAGGGACTACCCACTATGCCACTGCCTGTGTCCTCTTCCTTGTGTGTGGTGACTTGGAAGTTATCCTAGTCAATGGAGAAAGAGTGGTAGCTGGGGTCAGGGAAGAGAGAGAAAGGTTGATTCTTCTTTTGTTCCCTCGGAAAATTGTCCCCGAGCGCAGAAAGATTCCCATTCCTTTTTTTCCTGATTGGTGTAGATACTACATCTCAAAAATAATAGTACACGGTATCTGCTCACTTTATGCCAATTTCCTGGGTGGGCCTTGCAAGCATGTTCTTAATCCAGATTAATCTGCACTAAATTTGGTGGAAATTCTGCATTTGTAAATGCCAAATACTATGATCCTTGATTTTTAGAATTGTTTTTAAATAGAAACTCAATTTCCAAAACAATCTCTTGCATCTTCTATTTCTCTATATGTCTTCTAATATTTGTATAAAAAAATGAGAGAGAGAAAGAGGGAGAGAAGCCATATTAGAGGATTTTATCAGCTGCTACTTGCCCAGCAGCAACTGGAAAAGGAAAGAAAAATGTAGTTTGAGGATAAAGAAGTATCTTGGCTGGGCTTGGTGGCAGATGCCTGTAATCCCAGCGGCTGGGTTGGGGGTGCTGAGGCAGGAGGATCTCGAGTTCAAAGCCAGCCTCAGCAAAAGTGAGATGTTAAACAACTCAGTGAGTCCCTGTCTCTAAATAAAATACAAAATAGGGCTGGGGATGTGGTTCAGTGGTTGAATTCAATCCCTAGTATCAAATGAAAGAAGTGGCTTGGGCATTCAACAAAGAATGTATGTTGATATTTCCAAGAGAGAAGAAATCATAAGTCAGGTTTTCTAGTAAGGGAAAAAATAACCCATTTGCTTTAGAAAAACCCAATAATCTAAAAGGAAAAAACCTGATAATAAGATAATTGTAATTGGCATTTCAAAATAAATATGAATGTCTTATGATATTATAGTAAAATAAGCACTGGAGTTTTATCAGTTTAATTTAGCTCTTCTATTTTATTTCCTCTACATTTGGTCCATACTTATATTAGTGTGTTAACTGAAAGCCTAAACTTAAAAAGAAAAAATACATTAGCTAGTCTTTTAAATTCTAAATTAATTTTTTATCAGACTTCAGTTTTATGCAAAACCATAAACCATATAAATAAATAAAATAAAGGTCCATTAACAACTAAAAATATTTTTTAAATAAAGAAAAAAAGAAAAGGAAAACTACCTCTTAAACATGATCTTATTTTTAAAAATTTTTAAAAATATATTTATTTTTTAGTTGTAGTTGAACACCATACCTTTATTTCACTTATTTATTTTTATGTGGTGCTGAGGATGGAACCCAGTGCCTCACACCTGCCAGGCGAATGCACTACCACTTGAACCATATCCCCAGTCCCTATTTTTAAAATTTTTAAAAAATATTTATTTTTTAGTTGTAGTTGGACACAATATCTTTATTTATTTATTTATTTTTATGTGGTGCTAAGGATTGAACCCAAGGTTTCACATGTGCTAGGTAAGTGCTCTACCACTGAGCCACAACCCCAGACCTTACACATGATTTTAAATATTAGTTTAAAATCTCCAAAATTGCTTATAAAATATATTTACATTTTCTCCTTTATATTTTTCACCTGGGTAAGACAAAAATAGAAACAAAGGACAACAGAACATCAGTTTCAGAAATACGTTAGCCACCATGAACCTTTACGGAGGCCACCATGAAGAATAAGAACTTAAATAGTAATTCTCACTATATATTTTTGATGGAAATGAATTGAGGTTAGTATACTTGCCATGCTGGCTTAAAAGAAGTAATCATGAGAATGGAGGATATATTTGAGTTTATCATTTATGGAAATTTAGAAAAGAACACCCCATATATTAAACTTGGTGTCTTTGTTGTTATTTTTTTTTATTTTTTTTTTTTAGTTGTAGTTGGACACAATACCTATATTTTATTTATTTATTTTTATGTGGTGCTGAGGATTGAACCCACCACCTTGCATGTACTGGGCGCTGAGCCACAACCCCAGCCCTGTTGTTATTTTTGATTTTGTTTCTTTGAGGCAGAATTTTTCTTTTTTCAGTGCTGGGATAGAACCCTGGGCCTCATGCATTCTAGGAAAATGCTTTACCACTGAGCTATGCCTCAGCCCTAGAATTCTTAAAAGATGTCTTACAGATGATTGGAGTGAAGATCACAGACCTGGGCCAAGATCAAACTGCCTGTCTCTCTCTTTGGCCTTCTATAACTCTCCTGGCATCATCCCCTGAAGTCCTTTGGCTCACTGGAACCTTGTAAGAAGTCCTTCCTTAGTCTAACTTCTTGATTTTGCACATTGCTAATCAGTGGTGGGCTGACCCAGAGTGTGGGTCTCCAGAGTCTTCAAGCAGTCTTCCATACCATGCCACCTGCATTTAGTTCCTAAAAGTAGTTACAGATGTGCATAATTAGTCCTTTTAACTAGAGAGAACGTTCTTTGATATCTATGTTAACAGAGACTATAGAGGGTTACAGTATATAAAATATATTTGTGGCCTATATATTTCCAAAAATAAGCTAGTTTTTAGAAGTGAATTGTTTTTCTATGAGTTTAAAGATCCATGTTTCCTCCACTAGATAAAGTTGAAAAAATATTTAATCATTGCCAGGTGCAGTGGTACACACCTGTGGTCCTAGCTATTGGGAGGTGAGGTTCACCTGAGTCCAGGAGTTTGAGATCAATCTGAGCATCTATAGTGAGATCCTATTTCAAAACTTTTTTTTTTTTTAGTCTTAAAAATGGTGAACCACTTCCAGCAAAGTTAAACTAATGGATATTGTTGCCCATATTTACCAGCCATGTATTCATCCCTTCCTTTGGGTCTTATCTGCCCTTTGGCAACACAAAGATCTACTGTGAATTCTTCTAGTCATTGGGTGTTCCCCTGTACTTAGAGATTTCCAGTCTCAGATGAAACTTGGATTGCTTCTTCTCTGGCTTAGAAGTCTATACCCTTCCCCCCAAAAAATCCCATCTTTCCCACACCTCTGTCCCTTTTGTGTGCCCAGCTGGGTAAGAATCTGTCTTTTGCACATACTCTCTAGCCAAGAAGATTCTACTGAGCTTCACTTCTTGAGCTAGCTTTTTTAAAAAGATAGGCACTTTTATACAAGTATGAAAAAATAATATGCATTTACAAGTCATGCCCCTTGGGATTTTGGTAGTTTCTTGAGGGGTGATGTGTACGGGTATGTGGAATGTTGAGACCCCTCATTGATAGTTACTGAATTGGGTATCAATCTTTTTTTTCTCTTTCTTTGTGGTGCTGGGGATTGAACCCAGGCGTTGTGCATGTGAGGCAGGCACTCTATCAACTGAGCTATATCCCCAGCTGGTATCAATCTTTTGCTTAATTTTTTCTTGGTTTTTAAAAAATTCTGAAAAAATAAGCCTATCAAGACATTCTATTATATATAATATAATATGTAAATTAAAAAATTTTTATGTAAGTTCAATATGAAATTTGAAATACCTTTACTATTAAGTTATGTTATCTGGTCTACCTAACACATTTTTTTTTTTTTAAATTTAGAAACAGATTCTCACAGAGTTGCTTAGTGCCTCACAGTTGCTGAGGCTGACTTTCAACTCAAGATCCTCCTGCCTCAGCTGAGATTACAGGTGTGTGCCACCGCATCTGGCCTAACACATTTTTATATTGCTTTATCCTTATTTCTCTTGCTTTCTACCTTTCACAACACCTATTTTTTCAATCATCTTAAACAGTATTTTCCACCCAGCAATAGAATGATCTATTAACCATTAAATACTCTTGATTAGTGTGATTCATTTTGTGTAGTTAGAAGAGTGTTCCAGCAAAGCATGATTTTTTTTATAAAGAAAGTTGAGAAGGAAATTACAAAAGGCCATCAGGACAATAGAAAGTGAATATATCAGTGTTAATTCTGAGATCATATTTCTTTTAAAAAAATCATTTAGCCTTTTAATATGTAGACAATAAGACTATTTCCAAACTTGAGCGTGAAAAAATGTCTGTTTCATTTCCCCAAGATCAAATCGAGCCTTCAAGCCCCCTCTGACTTGGAGTTGGGAAGTGAAATCTTAATTCTCTCTGGTGCATTGGACTTTCTCAGAAAGACCACACAGAGGGTCTTATACAGAGAAAATATTCGGGAAGGACCTATCTGATATCCACTATATACCAGCTACTATCCAAGGAACTATTACTGTGGTCCCTTGTAGCCACTGTGGTATTTGTAGAATGCTTTCCAGCACTTTTGGGGACAGAACTTTGCTAGGACTGAGAGCCCCTAAGCCTGGGATCCTGCTTCTCTGGGTGCCACAGCTGCTCCCTTCTTAGCTTAGCCACCCCTAGAGGTGTTACAAGAAAGAAAGGTGCAGTTCTCCATGGCTTGGAAAAGGTACAGCCTTTGCTCTTTTTCTAAAGTCCTGAACAATTTACTTGTGCCCTTGGCTCTCACCATTTCTGCTTCTCTTTTACTTGCTTAGAAGCCCAATGTTTATCTTTCTTCTCAACACACAACAAAAGTCACTCTTTGAAATAAAACCTTTCAAGAAAAATTGTCTTCAGGAGCATTTGACACCAAAACCCTCTGAAGTAAGGGAACACAAAGACTGTTCAACTTCCTGGAACCTGGAGTGAGCAAGTAGAAGGAGAGCAAAATTCAGATAAATATCTCAATAGAGTCTCCTGCATTATGTTCAACACATGTACTAAACAACAGCAACGTTCTCTGTCCCTTTAAGTATATTTGGAATGCCATTCCCTATGTTGTATTGTCTTATATGTATTTGGTGTCTGTTTTATTATTTTCCACGGAGTTAACTTTTGCAGTGAACAAATCCAGCCCACTGTTCACCTCCTCTTAATTCTTACCTTGCAGCAGGTAGAGGGGAGAGGCCTGAATTTTTTCTCCATGACTTAGAGTATAGTAGTGGACGTTTGTTTCATAGATAAAATGATAATTTACAACCTGCACTTCCAAGGGAAATAGAGAAGAGAGAAGGAGGGGGAGACCAGTGTGCAGGGCCCAAGGTTTGCTCCTTCATCCCCATTTCAATTACACCAGTTATGTTATTTCTTCTTTTATATATTCAATTCCACACCAATTTTTATTTTAAAGAAAGATTCCATTGTTATTAAAAAAATTGGAAATCATTGAAGAATATGCACTACTACATACCTACAACATTTGAATTTTCCTTAGTGTTTTCCATGATAGGTCTTCCTTTTTCAATATTATAATTCTATGATACAGAAATAAACTTCCCTGTTAAAATACTCTGTTGTTAATAATCACATTTGAAGACCCCCCAAATGATAGTCCAACTTTAGGGGATAATATTGTATGCTTTGTTCAGAATTTCAGTTCGTTTTCTGGTTACTAGGATATCCATTGAGGGCAGTAGATAAGAATCTTGCTACTTACTATGCTGCAATTGTGAGCTCTTACTGGTGCCATCACCAAGGCTGATTCTTCAGGATACAGAAAAATGTAGTTCAAAGAAGACAATAAGTAGTTCCCACTTAAGTACTGAAACATGTTTATGTTTAATCAGAATTTTTAAAATTAATTCTTTATTGATATGATCTTATATTGATCATCACAGTGGTTCTTTTAAAGGCTCCAATAACAGATTGCTCAGCTTTAATAAATTATATTTAGAAGGCATTAGAATTTTCTCAGACAATAATACCTAAAAATAATTTTAGATGGTTAACTCTTAAGTCTAGCTAAATAACATGTATGCTAATGTTCACTGAAATTAAAAATTCCATGAGACAAGCTTGAATTGAGTGTTCATATTAAGTATTTTATAACTAGAATATTATATTTTTGCTTGCTAAAAACATACTTGAGCAAAATTATTTCAGCATCAGACATTTTTAGTTACCTACAGTTCTACAGTTTTCAGAACAGAAAGTTCCTGTTTTTATATCTGACTCTGGTACTATTGTTCTAGAATATGGACTTAAGAATATATGGTATCTTGTGCAAAGTAAGCATTACAATTTTATTTCTCTTCCATTAGTACCGAATACTAAAATTAGAGTATTCAAGTTTAGAGATGGTTTTCTCATTAGAAAATTCCGTGCGGTCAATGCGAGAACTAGGACTCCCAATTTTGCTCAGCCAGGACTTCCTACAAAAAAACAAAAAAACAAACAAACAAAAAAAAAAAAAACAAGAGTAATTAGCATATAAAATATATGTGTATCAATTAAAATGATCCCACATTAGGTATTAATGGGAGTTCACACTTACTAAGTAACTTTTGCATATAATGTAATATATAAATTTGTTTACATTTTTTATATTATTCTAAGAATACCACGGAGCATAATATATAATTAAACATAGATGAAGAAAAGCTAATAATGTATTATCAAGATGAATTCCTGATTATTTTATATTAAAATTATTTTCCCTCTCTTAAAACACTCTAAAGTCACTATTATCTAGCTCTTATATACAAAAAGATCAAAATATTTTTACAAAGAGGTTAAGTAATAAAACAATTCACCATTACCTAGCATTATACGTATATATACATGTACGTGTACGTATGTGTGTGTCTCTGTGTGTGTATGTGTGTATGTATATGTATGCATATGTATGTGTATGTATGTATATTGAGACAATTACTGAACAAATAAATAATAAATATGATTTTCCAAAATCATTAAGATGAAATTAGATTATTTTTCTTACCTATTCAAATACTGTATTTCCTGTGTATCTTAGTAAAGTGACTGCATTAAAGAACAAGCTAAATCTTCTGAAAACATTTTTTTGCTTTTTCAGAGCAATGGATTAATCCTAATTTATTAGTGTATCCATGTGTTTAATTTATGCGTTTGAGTACTCACCTGAGATGTTTTATATATAATTAATACCTATCATATATTGCTAACACCTCAGGCAATACTGTTGTGGATTTTCCAGAATCCTTTTACCTATTAATAATGACTTGGGATGATAGATTTAATGGGTACTTTGGGTTAATAATATGAGGCTGTTTGTTTTATCTAAGTGATGGCTATTAGGCCATCTGCTTTTGTAGAAACATCCTGAGAGTTTCCTCCTATCCCCCAAATTATTTCAGACTGTGAAGCCAGTGCTGTATCCTTCTATGCAATAATCTCTTATGACCTTGGATTAGAAATATATTCTGGGCCAAAGCTTTCTGATCTGTTGAAAATTACTCTTAATCAGGCTAGAGAAGAATTCAAATGATTCAAATTGTCATTGTGCTTCTTCAATCCTTTTTTGGCTCTTATTTGTGACTGTTCTAGGGTGAAGTTAATTTTGACTTTTCTTCTCTTTGGAAACCATCAACACAGTAACACATTTCATTCTTTAACTCATTTAGTTGAAAACTTAAAAATGGAAATTTCATTTGTTGAACAATAACATTCAGTTGTTATGAAAAAGAGCTTATGGCTTCAATTTTACTAGTCAAATCTTGAAAGCTTGCAGAAAACAAAAGGCAGAAATAATAAGGAGTGCTAACATTTAATGAGCACTAACTGTTTGCTCAGCACTATGTTAAGTGCTTTATGTGTGTTATTCTATTCCACACAAGTCACAATCTATCGCTCAGGTGAATGAGGAGGAAAGAGAGAACATAAGAAATAATTGCTTAGGGTGAGCAGTGGTGGTAAGAAGTGGTCAGATTCTGAATGTACTTTGAAGATATAGTGAGTAGATTTGCTGACAGATTGGATGTGGGTGTGGGAAAGGGAGAGGCGTGAAGGATGACACTAGAGTTTTTGGTTTGAGTAACTAGTTGGATAGAGTTGTCATTTACTGAAGTGGAGAGACTGTAAGAGGAGCAGACTCTGGAAGAAGATCAGAAATTCAGTTTTGGGACATTAAACTTGAGATGTCTATTAAAAATCCAAATGAAATATTGAGTCGGCAGTTGGATCTGTGAATCCGGTTAGAGGAAATTTAGAATTTGTCAAAATTTGTCAGCAAAGAGATTTGTATTGGAAACCAAGAGAATGACTAGGATCATCAAGAAAATAAATACAGATAGAAAAGAGAAGAGGTCCCATGACCACACTTTGGGTCCTCTAATGTTAAGAAGGCAAGAAACTGAGGAAAAACCAGCACAGGAGGAGGAACATCATTCAGTGAGGTCTGAGAAGAACTGGGGGAATGCAGTATCCTGGGAGCCAAATGGAGCCCCCAGGGAGCAAAAAGAAATCAATCAGGCCAATGCTGCAGGCAGATAAGTGAGATGAGAACTCAGAATCAACCATTACATTTAGCAAAGTGGAGCTCACTGGTGACCTTGACAGAAGCAGTTTTGGTGGAATGAAAGCCATATTTAAACAGGCTCAAGAGAGAATGAGAGGAGAGGAATTGGAGCCAGCAAATCCAAGACTAGGACTAGTGGGAACTTCAATGACTAATCCATCTGAGCTGGTAACTCAGTGTACTGAATTAATGAGAGACTTGACTAACTACCTGTATCTTGTCCTCAACACCAAGAACTTCTTCACTGGCTAACTGTATGGCCAAGGAGGAATGTGTGTTACACATAGGAACAGAATAGTTGTGGCACTGGGAGGTTTAGCTCCATTTACACTGTGGGGAGGATGGCCACTTCGTATCGTGGCTCCACACTTACCACCCCTGCAACTAGGGACCACCTTCCTGGACTTGCCTACTCTCTGGTTACCTGTCTCATAACCTGAGACCTCACTCTTCATGTACTGCTCTTACAGTCAGCCCTTGACAAGAATGGCTCAGGTCTGGAGATGGGGGAACTAAATTTATCTAGTAAAAGAAAATAACAGGTTGGGAAAAAAATCCCACAAATGTGTGTCTTATTAATGAGAACTGATTGGGAAAGAGAACCACATAAACAATCCGTACCAGTTAATCAATTCACTAAATATTTATGTATCACTTTATGCAAGGGCTATTCCAGGTACTGAAGGGCATACATGAATATTTAAGGTGGAATTCCTTCCCTCAATAAGTTTCAGTCTAATAAATGGGTTTAGAAAATAAAAATAACTAGAATGTAAGGCAGAATATGTTGTGCAATGTGCTTTATATAAAGGAAGAGAAGAATTAGAGGGTTTGGCATTAGTCAAAGGCATTAAAATACATCTTTGTGATAGCAATGGAATTTGAACTAAGTTCTGAAGAAAATATTAGTGAATTTTGCAAGCCCTAGAACAAGGAATGCCAATTTACGCATGACAGAAACAAAGAGGCATAGGGAAAATATTGATACTATTAACTAATGACAAACAGAATTATTGAATGACCAAAAGAAACCCACAAAGCCAAAATCAGCAGCAAACTGGAAAACGTATTACAATTTTCTTATTATACAAAGAATAATTAAAGATCGATATACACACACATACAAATCAGTTTACAAGATGGTCATACAATATAAAATGGGCAAAGAACATTGGCAGATGAAAGGGAAAGAAATAGAAATAGCCAATATATATTTGAAAATATTCTCACTCTTTCTCAATTTAAAAAATACATATAAAGCAAAAATGAGACACTACCTGTTACTTTGAAATGGTAAAGATTTAAAAGTACGATGATATCTACCAGAGCCAGGGTATGGGAAGAGAGGCACTTCTCATTGTTGATGGAAATACAAATTTGTGCAGTTTTTTAAAGCCCAGCTTGGTACCACCTGACAAACTATTAAATGCCCCTATTACACAGACACTGGAGAGGACCCTGGGATGCAGACTCTGAGATAGAGATTAGCATAGAGGAAGATAATTAGGGAAGGCTGTAGAGTTTAACAATTTGCAAGGAAATTGAGACAGGATTGGGCTGAGGGAGTCACCAGGCAGTGACACAGTCTCAATGAAGACCTTGGTCAATTTGTGAGAAGCTCTGAAGCTGGGAAGACCCTTTAGAATTGTCCCAAATAAAGGTGCAAGGGCTGGATCTTTATCTCCTAAATGAACCCCTCATTAGAGGAGTGCTTCCCAGAGAAGGAGGTGTGACCTCCAGTCTTCTGTTGCAGCAATTCCTGGAGAGGGCTGATGGCTGAGGGCATCTGGGTGAATGAGTCTTTCAGTTCTGAAGGGGAATCTGAGTGGCCCATGGTATTCACTACACATACTCTCATATGTGGGCAAAGGGAATGAATTAAGCATGCAACACAAGGGAGTGACAATTGGTGGGACAAGGTCCAGGACAAGTTGAATGAAACAGGATCTAGAGATAGTTACACGGGCTGGGGATGTGGCTCAAGCGGTAGTGCGCTCGCCTGGCATGCGTGCGGCCCGGGTTCGATCCTCAGCACCACATACAAACAAAGATGTTGTGTCCGCCAAGAACTAAAAAATAAATATTAAAATTCTCTCTCTCTCTAAAAAAAAGAGAAAGAGAGAGAGAGAGAGAGAGAGAGAGAGAGAGATAGTTACACTCATTATATTTAGACAACAAAGAGGAAAAATCTCCTCTATCTAGAAGAGAAGACAATAGGTAGAAAAATTTGAAGGGCAATTTGTATATGAACAAACATCCATATGAGATAGCATTCATTTTCTCAGTAATGTAGGAGGAAGGTAATTTACGGAGAATAAGGGAGGTGGAGGTAGAGTTCAGGGATTAAATAAGTGAAAAAGATGTAATAATTGCTATGGGAGTAAACAAATGTTAACTGAAAGGAAAGCAACACTAAAGAGCAATGAGGGCCCTTTTATGTTAGACTTGTGTCTCCTTAGACCTCAGTTCTGCAAGGCTGGTCAAAACCAGGGGAGCCAGAGGTCAATGCCTGGGCCAAAGGTTTCTCAATAGGGACAATCCCTCTGAGAGTAGATTTAATAATTCAGTTAGATGTTTCCTGGACTGAATGATGGAATATGAGACTCTCCCACCCTCAATCTGCAATGGATCTTTATTTTGGCTTTCTTCTGAGTTGTGGTTCTAGACTTACAAGGGTGAGCTGAATAACCCATTTTACTGAGAAGCCTCTGAGTTTGGTATCTTAACATTTTTTCTTTAGTCAGATTCTTGAGGGAACTCACATCAGATTTCCTGCCTGAAGTATAAAAACCTGGCAATGTATTTTCTGGGAATCTGGGAATGTTAAGGCCTGCTATAGTTTGGATCTTAATTGTCCCCAAAGGTCCATGAATTTAAAGCTTAGCCCTGGGGTGGCACTATGTGAAGAAGTAGAACTTTTAGGAGGCGGTGCCTAGTGTGATGTCTTTAGGTCATTTAGAGTGTGCCCTTGAAGGTATTGTGGGACTCCTGTCTCTTCCTCTCTTTTGCTTCCTAACCACGAAGTGAATAATCCAACACATACTCCCGCCATGATGTGGTGCCTCCCAACAGGCTCAAAATAATTGGGCGAATCAATCATAGAGTAAAACATCCCAAACCATGAGGTTTATAAATTCTCTTTATAAATTGATTATCTCAGATATTTCATTACAATGCCAGAAAGCTGACTAATATAATATCTCAATATTCAGTGACTCCTTTTCACTGAATTTCTATTTTCAGCAGAATATCTTTCTCAGATATGCCCATAAAAACCACTCTGGAGAATGAAACTCTGACTTTGCCTGGGTTGCTTTGCTGCTATTAAATAGATTTGGAATCAGCCCCAACTTTGTGCCCAGTGGCCTGAGCCTTAGAGGGTTTCCACTTTGTTACCTGGGCTATTTCTTAGCTTTCCTTACTACAGGCTTATAACTCTGGTCTGCAATACCTCCTGCTCAACTGCTTTCTAGTTCCCAGAGTTTTGTTGCTGTAGCTTTCTCTCCCATTCTTTGTCCTTGTTAACTGTTCAAGCCTCTTAACAATATTTTTTATTGGTAAGTGGAGTTTTCAGGGAAGCAGAGGTAAATGCACATGTTCAAAATATTACATCTTGATTTTATCATTATATCTTTAGTCCATCTGGAATTATGTGATTGCTTTGTATAAAAAAGATGCCTTAATTCTGAATGGTGAGATGTTTGACCTAGCATCTTCACTTAATAACTTATATTTTCCTAGAGATTTCAAATGCAGCTCTTCTCATATTCTAAATTTGTATATATGCTCGACCTTTTTCCAGACATTCTACTTGGCTCCATTGATCTTTGGTTGATCTTTGAGCCAGTACCAAGCTATTTAATTAATAGGGCTTTAAAATATATCTTAAATTTCCATCAGTTCCTACCTCATTATTTCTACCTCATTATTCTTCAGTTTTTAAAAGTCCTTGTTTATCTCATGTAGTCTACTAAATCTTAGCACAATTTTATCCAATCCCTTCACAACCTCTTTTAAATCTGAGAGTAATTCAGAGAGAACTGACATACTAATAACATTTAATCTTGTCATCAACAACAAAAATTTTCTCTATTTTTTTTTTCACAATTTAAGTTCATTTCTAAAATTTTGTAGTCTTTCTTAATTCAGGTCCTATACATTTCCTGACAAGATTTCGCTTAGTTATGTTCTCTTTTTCTTGCTATTTTGAACAAGACTTTTCTTAGTCATTATGCTTTTAAACTACTATACAAGTAATGTAATTATATTGTTATAATCAATTGTCTCACTGAACTTCATCAGTAGTACAATAGTTTTCTTGGGGGTTCTTATAATTCACCTAGGAACCATACCATGTATTTTTCCTGAATTAATTCTGTTAGTCACTTTTATCACATCAAGTGAATAATTTCAAATTGCTCCTTTACGTTACTAGGCTGTTTAGCCATGTTTTCCAACTTACCTGTGTGGCAGGGAATTGCTACAATAACTCCGTAGAGAGAAGGAACATGGAGAGGGCTCACCCCAGCCATAAGGCAAGCACAAGCATGATGTGCCGCTCTGGCTCCTACATATTTGACCTATTAGTTTTAGAGTTGATAAATATTGAATGGATGGTTGGATGGATGGATGAATTATAGGTGCTTGAAAGAGGCTGAAGTCTCACATTTCTGTTATTAATCTGAATCTGTTTGTGATCATATATCTTGCAGGTATTTCTATTTAAGACACATAATCCACTGATCAACTCTTTTTTTTTTTAAGAAGGTTTAGTTAGTAAAAGCCAAAGAATAAAAATTTAAATTAGAAAAGTCTGTTGACAGAAGTCATGTTACTTGATAGCCATGCATCTCTCCCTTTACTGAAATAGATCTTAAAGGTCTTACATAGACATTTTAAAAATGAAACTAAATTTTGCAAAGTCTATTTTACTACTTTACCAAAATCATGTTGTCTTTTAACAATTATAAAGTAACAATATAAGAAAGTATTTCATTATGGATGCATTTCTTATAGGTCTAATGAGGATTACACATTTGTAAAAAGAATTTTGTATGGAATGGGCAAGGACAATAATCTTGCACATTTTACTTTTAAGTATCCTTTGGGCTATCTTTGCATTACAAATAAAAAAAAACAATGCTTGCTGATTAATGTTAAATGCCTAAGGAGAAATCAATTTATTTAATAAATTAACTGTGTAGTTTTTTTTTTTTTTTTTTTGGTACCTTTTTAAGCAGTCACCAACTATTGGTCTCCTCAGGGTTTCTACAAATTCTAATTCTTTGAGGCAGATGGGACATATTTAGCCATCAAATACAGTAAGTGCCACACATGTATGGTCTTGGCAGGCAGCAGAGAGGCCAGCTGTGGCCTTCTAAAATGCACTTAGGTTACTGCCCTCCCAGGGGCCCTTCTTGACTGCCTCTATGTTAACAGGGCCCCACCTCCACACTGTTGTAGCATCATGGCAATTATCACATTCTGTAAATTGCTGTTTATGTAATTGCTTCTGTGTTCATTATGCACCTCCCCCACATTAGGATGCAAATTCTAGGAAGGCAGGACCAGAGTCTTTTACTTCCATCAGGGGAAGAGCTCTTGCCTAGTGTGTGAGAGCCCTGGATTTGATACCAGCATCACCTCCACTCCCACCCCACCCCCCAGAGAAACCCTCACTATTAGATCCCTAATATCTAACACAATGCCTAGTGAGAGGGGCTAGTCAACAAATATGTGCTGAATGAATGATCCTTTGTCATCTGTGTGACTTCTTCAGGTCTACAGTTTCCATGAGTGGGTGGAAGGGCATTTCTAGGGCCCCACATCATGCACATACAAAAAGGAATCCTGAGCATGGTTGTTTATCTTTTTTTTTCCACTAAATTACTTAATTAATTATTGGAATTAAGAGAAAAATCATGTGAATATCTCAGTACATACAGAGAGTTCAATATCTTCCTTCTTCTTCTTCTTCTTCTTCTTTTTTTTTTTTTTTTTTTTTTTGAGTACTAGGATTGAATCCAGTGGTGCTCTACCATTGAGCTACATCCTCAACCCTCATGTTTTTCATTTTTTTATTTTGATAGAGAGTTTTGCTAAAATGCCAAGGCTGGTCTTGAACTTGCAATCTTCCTGCCTCAGCTGGGATTACTGACAGGCACCACCATGCCTGGCTTTTTTTTTTTTTTTTCCAGATTTTTTTTTTTTTAATTTATCAGTGCTATTTTTTTCCACATCTTCATACATGTATTTTGTAGAATGATGAGGGTCTCCTTTCACCTTCCATGCTATTCCTCTTCTTCCTCCCTTTTCCTCCCACTCCTATTCCCTATCTAGAGGTAATCTTCCTCCCTTGCTCTCCCTCCCAACCCCATTTTGAGTCACTCCCCCCTTATATCAGAGAAGACATTCAGCATTTGTTTTATTGGGATTGGCTAACTTCACTTAGCATAATCTTCTCTAATGCCATCCATTTTCCTGCAAATGCCATGATCTTACTCTTTTTTATTGCTGAGTAATATTCCATTGTGTATAAATGCCACATTTTTTTCATCCATTCATCCACTGAAGGACATCTAGGTTGGCTCCACAGTTTAGCTATTGTGAATTGTGCTGCTATAAACATTGATGTGTTTGTGTCCCTGTAATATGCTGTTTGCTGTTTTTAGGTCCTTTGGGTATAGTCCAAGAAGAGGAATAGCTGGGTCAAATGGTGATTCCATTCCCAGTTTTCCAAGGAATCTCCATACTGCTTTCCTTGATTTTATCTGACACAAAACAAAGCTCTTACTTTTAAAACACTCTCTGCAAGTTAAAAAAAAAATTGCTCTTATTAGACCAGAAACTTTGCAAGTGCTAAAAGAAAACAGGGTCAACTCTCCAATACATAAAAGCAATCAATATACTTTCTCAGTAGAACCCCTAAAGCTCTGAAAATAATGCCAAGAGTTAATAAATGGATGACATCAAATTTTTAAACTTGGGGCTGGGATTTTGGCTCTGTGGTAGAGCGCTTGCCTACCATGTGTGAGGCACTGGGTTTGATTCTCAGCACCACATATAAATAAATAAAACAAACGTCCATTGATAACTAAAAAATAAAAAAATAATTAAAAAATAATAAAAATTTTAAAGCTTCTGCACAGCAAAGCAAACAATTAAGGACATGAAAAGGGAACCCAATGAATGGGAGAAAATCTTTTCCAGCTACTCTTCCGACAAAAGATTAATATCCAGAATATATAAAGAGCTTTAAAAAGACTTAATGCCCAAAACCCAAATAACCCAACCAATAAATGGGCAAATGATCTCAATAGACACATCTCAAAAGACTAATTACAAATAACCAACAAATATATATAAAAAAGTTCAACATCTTTAGAAATCAAGGAAATGCATATCAAAACCACACTGAGATTTTATTTCACTCCAGTTACAATGGCAGTCATCAAGAATGCAAATATTAATAAATGCTGGAGAAGATATGTACATGGGGTGGCGGAAGACTTACACATTGTTGGTGGGAATATAAATTAGTATAACCACTATGGAAATTAGTATGGAAGTTCGTCAAATGACTAGGAATGAAATCACCATATGACCCAACTATGAGTTCCAATATTTTTCCAAAAGAACTTAAGTC
This sequence comes from Callospermophilus lateralis, assembly GCF_048772815.1. Taxonomy (NCBI): domain Eukaryota; kingdom Metazoa; phylum Chordata; class Mammalia; order Rodentia; family Sciuridae; genus Callospermophilus; species Callospermophilus lateralis. Next base: position 43,293,320 of record NC_135318.1, on the reverse strand, counting down.
TGCATACTATAGTGATACCTGCCTAACCATGTTTATAACAGCATAATTCACAATTGCTAAATTATGTCTCTCAGCAGATGAATGGATAAAGAAAATGTGGTATAGATACACAATAGAGATTTATTCAGCCAGAAAGAAGAATAAAATTAGGTCATTTGCAGGAAAATGAATGGAACATGAGAGTAATGTGTTGAGTGAAAGGCCAATTCAGAAACTTAAGGATCATATGTTTTCTCTCATCTGTGGAAGATAAAGAGAGAAAAAGGGAAAAAAGGGATGATCTCATGAAATTAGAAGGGAATACTGTAGAGTTGAGGAAAGGGGGTCAGGGAGGGAGTAGAGAAGGGCAATGGGAGGTACTGGAGAATGAAACTGGCCAAATTATATTATGTGTGTGTACAAATATATAACACAGAATCCCAGTACTATGTATAATTATAATGCTCCAATAAAAAGAAATTAAACAATAAAATTCAAAGAAAAATAGTTGCTCTTATTCCAGAAAATAATAAAATATTTTACTTATGGTAGTCCCCTATGAAATAACAGAAGTAATATGCATATTCATTCTCTCATAGGATGCTGGAGAACTATGGATTTGATGAATGAACCGAATATAAACACGTGAACCAAGCTGATTCATGGAATTGGTCCATATATTTTTGCCAGCCCCCACCCCAGTTTTAGTGTATGTCTTGTGGTTTTGATTTTATTTGTGATATAAATAAACTTGGCAACTGGCTTCACTCAGTGTTTAGAGTGATTGTGATGACAGCACAGGAGGACCAAGTCCACCCTGCACGCCTGTCACATGACATGCCACCATCTTCTGTCAAATCCAGCACACTGTTGGACATGCTCAGATATATTGGGCAAAAATTCTTGGACTTTTTTTTCTAATTTTCTCAAATATGTACAAATACTTACTATTGCATGTATTATATTAATCCAGGATTTTCAAGCTTTCTAAAAAGAATCTCTTTTTTTTTTCCCCTTACAACACAATCTTGCACAAAAGCTTAATGTTTATAGCGGGGTAAATGATATTCTCTGAAGCCAGGGAATATTTGTGTGTATGTGCATGTGTGTGTGTAAGTGTGCACGCATGCAGACACCCCCTCTAGCACAGATTTCTTTCCAGCTACAATCCAAGCACCTTTGAGGAGTCCCATGGGCCCTGAGAAGCTCAGATTGAAAACTGTCCTATTAACCTACCACTGAGCAAGGATGTGGGAGAGTGGAATGTATGGGGAATTTATCAAATATAGAAATAGAAATCAACATAGGACTGTCTTTTCTATAATTCAAGTCAATATTTCCTGAAGAATGTAGTAAAGCTCCTGGGGTGATATAAAAAAAATCCATTTAACCAATATCCTTGTCTGAAACAAAGAGGTGAAACTAAAGCACTAGAAAGCCAACACTATCAATAATTCATAGCAGTTCTATTTCCTGGGACTAAAGTGGGGCATCATAATCCTTTCAGATCTCTCTGTAGCACCAGTATAAAACCTGGACCATAGTAAGAAAGCAGACAGAGGATAAGACAGCTAATGAATTAAAAGCCAATGTGGTGCATGTTGGAAAATATTGATTGCCTGTCCATTACCAGCTTTTAAACTAGCATTAATAATGGAAAGACAGTATGTAACATTGTGCTATTTTCCTTTCTTAAACAAGTTTCTTTATTCAGTTACATATGGACAAATAATACGGGAGACTTTTATCAAAACAAGTGTTTCAATGGCATTTTGATACAATGTCTAAAATATTTGTCAGACATGTAGCCCATGATGAGTGAAGGGATCAGTGATTATCCGGGAACTCCAGGACATCCATAATTAACCTGAGACCAGATTCCTCATCTTTAAAAAGAGGGTATTATTGCTGATCTCACTGAGCTATTAAAAGGATTAAAGGGAAAATTTGTAGGTCATAGGAAGTGGTCAGACCAATCCTTTTTTAAAAATAATGTGTTCTTTTTAGATATATGTGACAGTAGAATGTATTTTGACGTATTATACATACATGGAGTATAACATTCTAAATAGGATCCCATTCTTGTGGTCAAACATGATGTGGAGTTACACTGATTGTGTATTAATATATGAACATAAGAAAGTTATGTTCAGTTCATTCTACTGTCTTTCCTATTCCCATTCCCCTTCCTTTCTTTTCATCCTCCTTTGTCTAATACAATGAATTTCTGTTGTTCCCTCCCTCATCACCCTTATTGTGTGTTAGCATCTGCATATCAGAGAGAACATTCAGCCTTTGGTTTTTGGGGATTGGCTTATCTCACTTAGCATGATAGTCTTCAGTTTACCAGCAAATGCCACAATTTCATTCTTCTTTATGGCTGAGTAATAGTCCATTGTGTATATACACTACATTTTCTTTATCCATTCATCTGTTGAAGGGCACTTAGGATGGTTCCATAGCTTAGCTATTGTGAAATTAGCTGTTATAAACACTGATATGACCATGTCACTATAGTCTGAGGATTTTAAATTCTTTGGGTATATACTGAGGAGTGGGATAACTGGGTTAAGTGGTGGTTTCATTCCAAGTTTTCTGATGAATCTCCACTGTTTTCCAGAGTGTTTGCACCAACTTGCAATCACACCAGCAATATGTGAGTGTACCTTTTCCCCAACATCCTCTCCAAAATTTATTGTCACTTATATTTCTTGATAATTGCCATTATGGTCAGACTATTGCTTGTGACCTAATGCAATCTGTCACACAATGGGACCTTAATAACCATTATTAAATTTGTAATTGTTCTCTGCCTTTGCCAAAGATAAAACTCTGATCCTCAGAGTCATACACTTCTGGTGCAATTCCATTGGCAAGCCCTCTTGGTCTAGGCAGAGGTGCTTCTTGGCAGAAGGAAATGAGACGCCATTCAACCTCCTCAGAATTACCCAGGCTCCAGGATTCTGAGAATCAGTTTGAATGGAACAGCATGGGAGCAAAGAAGGTAGAACAAGGGAGTTCATGACTATAACCTCTAGTTCCCTTGACACACCACAGCTTCCAGGTCCACAAAATGAGATAGATGTTCCCATTTCTCTGTTATTTAGTGGAAAGAAAACAGGTGCTAGTAGAATGTGTGTGTATATACATACATGTGTGTAAATATGTGTGTATGTGTGTACATACCTGTGTGTATATACACCCTTAGATATAATCAGGAATGTTGGTACAACTTATTAGTAGTAGAATTCTGGAATCGTTATGCTTGATTATGAATTCAGCTACCGCATTTTGTTTGGTCATATTGAGCAAGTTTTTTAAATTCTCAGTGCCTGTCTGTAAAACGAGTGTATATTGCCTATCTCAAAGAGTTGGCATAAGGATTAAATGAGATAATCTTGTAAAGTGATTTACATAACATCTAGAAAGGAGTAAACACTTTTTAGCTACAATTTTAGTTATTGTATCAGCCAGGGTGCAGGTAGTGAAAATCACCTTAGCTATTTTAGAATGGAATTTAATAAAGGAAATTAAGTTTTTAAATATCCCTAGGAAGGTTAGAAGAACAGACTTAGTTTGGGCCTGTTTGAACAACTTTACAGATTTGACTGCTAAAGTATAAAATGTTAAAATAGCCATTCTTATGCAAATATAAAATGACATGTATCAAATATATTATTCAATAATTTAATTAATAAGAAAACCTGAGGTTTTAAAATCTATTTATTTGTTTATTTATTTATTGTGATGCTAGGGATCAAACCCAGGGCCTTGTGCTTGCTAGGCAAGTGTTCTACTACTGAGCAATATCTCTGATACCTGTAAGATGTTAAGTCTAGTTCAAAGGAGAATTTAGACACACACACACACACACACACACACACACAAACACATACCACACTTGTGTGCATACATTTGTGCATATGTGTATACAGATCTCCGTATGTATATATACTTAGATATAATTGGGAATGTTGGAATAAACTTGCTAATAGATGTAAAACTGGTTAAAATTTTATAGGGTAGCATTATTCAGGAGAGCTATAATACAAGTCTCATGTATAATTTAAAACTTTCTAGGACTTACATTTAAAAAATAAAAACAATAGGTAAAATTAACTTTTAAACATATTTTACTTAATCCAATACATCCACAATGCTATTTCAAGATACAATCAACAAAAAAATTATTTTACATACTTTTTCATATTGAGTCTTTGAAATCCAATGTGTATTTTATACTTACAATACATATCAGTTCAGACTTTTGCTACAAGTATTCAATAACTACATGTGGCTAACAATTCCTTTATTAGACAGTGTAGCTTTAGGTCAATAAAAATATAATGTTTGGGGTTATTGTTTCTTCAGAACAAAATTTCATTGTGTATCTATCAGGAAAAAATTAATGTTTGTTATGGATAAGAATTATTTGCATTTCTATACTTTGCTGCAAAAGAATTTCTATGATACAGAGTTGTAAAGTATCCCCGATAACAAGAAATCAATCAAGGGCACATATTCCTATAGAATGAGAAAATTCCTGAAAATTCCAAGAAACAATACCTGGAACTTCCCTGAAAGATACCCACAAACTCTATGATCCAACTCCAAGTCTTGGGTAATTTTTTTTTTTCCTGATGGGCTTCTTAGGGCAACTTCCAGGAAACAGGAGGCTGTCACTACAATCACTGCACCTAGGAACATACTACTATAGAGAACTGCAGGCAACAGGAAGCCACCACGAAACTTGTTGGCTCCAGAGCCTTGGAATGTCCACTAATACCGCCAATCACTAACTAGATTGCTTCAGCACCACTGCCCCTCTTTTCACCTAACTAGGGTTCAATTTCAAGTTTCACATGACTACCTCTCATTGATGAAGCTTAAATCACATTTAAAATCCTGGCTGCAAGACAGTCAGGAATCATAGCTCCCGATTTTCCTGGGTCTGAAGTAAAAGATGGCAGGAGTTTGAACAGAAGTTGACCAAGTCAATAACCCATGTCTTCTGCTGCTATTACTCAGTTAAGCAGACCTGTGTGAAATTCTATGCTATGGGATTCAGAAGCATTAGAAAGATTTTTTGCTGGTCTATGATTTTTGCTGGTGTACAATTTTGGTTTTCGATTTTGGTGGTCCAATTTTCTTGGATCTGGAGTTCTCAGCTTTAGAAGGGAAGGGTCAAGTGAAGAAGAAGTAGAGGTGGAGAAGCATGTAAGAGGATTTATCAGAGAAGAGGGAGATCACCTTGAAAGTGTGGTGTTTGGAAAATCAAGAGCACGGAGAGCCCTTAAGAGGGAGAGAGCAGTCCATTTTCAAATGTTGCTGGAGTCCAAGTAAAATGTGAAGTGAAAAGTTCTTTGAGGACCTTAGCAAGATTAGCTTTAGCAAGATTAGCTTTAGCGAGATGGTGGGGGTGGAAACCTGATTAGAATAGTTTCAGGAGTGAGGGGGAAGCCAAGAAATGGAGAAAGCAAGAATAGATAATTCTTCTGAGCTGTCAGACTCTGGAAGCAGAGACACAGAGCAGCTTCATACATCTTGAAGGTTCTGTTCTTGGCCAGTCATGCCAGCCTCGGTTTTGAATTCAATGACTTCCAATATTTACAAGTGTCTTGTCTCCAAAGTACAATATTTGGGGAAGATTATGTGAAGGACACAGAGTCCAGGGTGTTCTCTATTCCAGATAAGTTAAAATCTACTCCTACGTGAAGCCAAATGAAAAACAAGTTGACTAGACGCCCCTATTTCCCCCCCCCTCATCCTGACCTTTCTACCTCCCTCAAAAATATTCATAAGCAAATGGAGTTTTTGAGGAGATGCCACTAGATGATGGAGCACTATGATAGTTTAGAGCCAAAATGGGACCCACCCCAGAGCAGAAGTCCTTTTTTTTTTTTTAAGCATTTTTTTAAAGCTTGTTCCTGGCTCTGTCTTATGTCCCCACCCTTGTTTTCATCCCTTTTCACTCTTAAATGTACACTCTCTCGTTAGAGGTTTGCAGATTCTTACAAATTACTTCAAATGCAACAGGGAACAAAGTGAGGTGTACACATATAAAGGAACTGTGAAGTTCTTTTCCCCTTGCCAATACTATGGCTGGGAGGGTATTTATTTATGGAGTTTTACTTTACAACCAACTTTGCTAGAGACCTTTTCTGTTAAAGCAAGGCATGCAATGTTCTATGGTCATAAAAACTCATATCATCAAGACAGCAGTCCCTGCCACTGTCATCCAGGAATTCCTGGATCAAGAGTTCACAGCAGGCAAGGGCAGTTTGGAGTTGCAGCAACTAGCTGAGGGGTGGGACCCGAGCTGCAAGTACCCACCAGCCCTCTGCCTCCTCTCAGAGAGTTGCATGCACAACTCTAAAGAGAAATTCAAGAAGCATCTCCCTGACAGTCACTTGGAATCAAAAGAACAGTTCAAAGGCAGAATGGAGAAGCAGTCAATGACACAAGAATCACTGGAAGAACAGGAGATTTGGTACATGGCAAATCAAAATAAGAATTTAAATTTTAATGAAAAGAAGACTGTGTTTCAAAGGGGACATCTGTGATAGAGTGTATTGTGTTGCATGTTGTTCACCCTGAAAAATGGGAGTTTTCAAAATGCCTTTAGATATTTGACAAAAAAAAAAATCAAAACAGTGAAACTGTTTTTTATATGTCTCATAGATAGGAAAATGGCTTATCTTTTGTAACTTCCAGGATTAAACACACACACACACACACACACACACACATACACATTACTCTTTTTAGATCATCATTTTCCCATAGAAGAATGCTTTAACTTTAACCCCATGCCTGTGACTCAGCTCACTGGAGGCTCATGATAGAATAATTCCATGGTCTGGCTTCCATTCCCAAGTGCTCACCTGTGACTGGGGCTTCTATATTATAATGCGCTCAATATTTTTCAGCACTGATAAGTTAAATGCTCACCAATTTCAGTCTACTAACAGCTTGGTGAATCTCAAATAAAAGGACATCATCATATAACCAAATTGCCCATCTAGTGGGAGGTAGCAAAGTAGAGGAAAGAAGGTCTAGAAGTGGAAAGAGAGGAGATAAAAAGGTTTTAACGGAAGAGGCTGAGAGACGTGTAATGATACCCCACAAGGGAAAATTCTACTAATTTTAATATTGTATTATAAGGTGTGCTCAATTTCCCTGATACCATTAATAAAATGACCAAAGAAAACTTAGTAACCAGAATCAAAATGTAATTTTAACTATATTCCATCTCTTTCTTTTGAATTACTTACATAGTGGATGATTATCATAATTTAGCTTCCAAATGACTTTGAGATGAGGCATCATAAGCCCCAATGCACCAGGGTGACATCTTTGCATTGAATAGAATTCAAAGTCTGGGGTCTCAGAAGTTATGACCACAAAGCTAAAGCTAGAAGGTGGGTCCTGCTGTGGAAAAAATGGTATTCCATATGTCAGGTCTAGAAAGGGCTATTTGGACCCGAGAATCATGCCATATTTGGGAGCCTCTTCTAACTATACACTATATCCAGATGTTAAGCTTCTATGGGGCGGGGGAGAAAGGAAGGAAGGAGGAGAGAAGCTAGTTAGCAGCTTCTGGTAGAATCTTATGAGGCATCAATACATTGGTGGCAGAGTCATCAAAATTCTCTAGGGAAGTGACCTTAAAAGCCATCTCAAAAGTGACTAAGTTTGGGGAACAAAGACATGCCCATCAAATTCATAGGAAGTCAATGTACAACACAGAATACCATGTATTCATTTAATTTTTAAAAATTTATTATTATTATTATTTGGGGTATTAGGGATATATCCCCAGGCCTTTTTTTTTTTTTTTTTTCTCATTTTGAGACAGTGTGGGAGACCAACCTTGCAAGTGACTGAGTCACACTCCCCGGCTGGGTGCTGAGGCGCTCAGTCACAGAAATGTGGCAGAGCTTTCCCCACCCTTCTTGGGTTCGAGGGTTGGTGTCTCGTGCATGAGTGTGTCTTGCTACAGCCCCATGGGTGAAGATATGCTCACCTGTTCCTTTGTAATATAACCCTTTGCCCTGTTTAGGATAGAATCTTCCTGGAAGTGCCTTGTGTGTGTCCCCTTCTCTTACTGTGCCCTTGGGTATGGCCTACCCAGGTGTCAGTCAACCTGCTGACAGTGGACATCATGAAGATAGAAACCTGATACCTTGCCTCATTTGAATAGCTTCTCCTCAATAAAAGGGGTCAGCGGGTGCTCTCGCTCTCTTTCTTCCTGCGGTCCCTTAAGGTCAGAGGAACAGTTACAGCTACCCCAAAGAAAAAGGTATTTGTGTTTCTTGTGTGGTTATTTTGCACAGCCCAGTTAGCCCAGTTCAACTGGAGTGACCCCTGAGCCTTTTAGTCTTCGAGAACAGAAATCCGGCAAGATAGGGTCTCCCTAAGTTGCTGAGGGCTGGCTTTGAACTTTCGATCCTCCTGCCTCAGGCTCTGGAGTTGCTGGGATTACAGGTATGCACCACCATGCATGGCCCTTGTATTTATTTATATTAGGCACTGTCTTTGGTGTGTGTGTATGTACATTTATATCTCAACCATTTATACAAGAATTTTCCTGTCGAGGAAATGCACTAATGAAATGGAATTACATCAGATTGCTCTTTCTCTAGTCTAAGTGAAATCAGGCATAGAGATTATATAATGATAGTACCCTCTTCCTAGGAAGCATAGCAGAAACAGTAAATATGGATCACCTTTTTAAAAGTGGCACCACCCACTGCTTTTCATTTTAATTACCTCAGGCAAGTTAACGAGGTTATACAGCTGGGATATTCAGAGGTAAAATATGCAGGCATAGTCAGAGGTAAAAGATGGGATTATAAGAGCTGTGTCCTAATCAGCCATCCTACTTTGAATGAATTGATTGGGTGGTAACTATGGGCAGGTGGGTCACTGGGGACATGCCCTGGAAGGGTGCATCTTCCTGTCACACTTTCCCCTCCCTCTCTCTCTTTGCTTCCTGATCCCACCAGGAACTGAGCAGCTTTGTCTCCTGGGCCCTTCCTCCACAATGCGCTCTCTACTTGGGCCCAGAGCAATACAGTGGTATGGACTGAGACCTCCGAAACCATGAGCCCCAAGTAAACTTTTTGCCAGGTGTTTTGGTCACAGCAATGAAAAAGCTAACACAGTGACAGTATTAAGAGGTGGGACTTTTAGGAGATGATTAAACAGAACCTTCATGGATGGGATTCTCACTTGATAAAAGAGCTGGAGAGGGCAAAATAGGAGGGTGAGGAAGCAGAAAGAGTCGACATAGACAGCTCTCTCTATCAAAGAAGTGTGTTGTGAGAGCAATAGCTAGAGGAGAATGTGGGTCTATAGAAAACCTTATAAAAACAATTCTAGATATTGAGCATATTTGTATGCTTAGGGGAATGAGCTAATAAAAAAGGAAAAGGTGATGATATGGAAGACAGCAATAATAGCAGTAGCAAATCAGGATCCAGTGTACAAGTAGGGTGAGTCTATTCCTTCCGTCTCCTCTGCCCCTTCCACCATGTGAGGAAATAGCATTGGTCCCCTCCAGAGGAAGCAGTGTCAAAGAGTATACAGAAAAAAGGGACACAGAGACACAGGGAGTTTGGACAAGAGAATCAGATTAGATATAAGAGAGACTAAGAATATGAGGTGAATAGATGGAGGGTAGTGAATACTCAAAAAACCAAGAGAGTTCATCTCAAGAATCACCTGGGACTGATTGGTGGTGGCTACCTGGGGCTCTGTTGAGGAGATGGGTCCTACCAAGCTCAGTCGGAGAAAGTGCAATGATCAGTGAACTGCTTCCCAATATTCTGACCTGAATCACTCATGTAGCCGCCTTTAACCCACAAAGTATATGGATGCTTTCTATAAGTCCAGCTTTGACCTTTAATTATAAAGTTATTTTTAAAATGTTCAAATCATATTATAAATACTGTTACAATATCTTCCACGTATAATATGAAGATTATTTGTTTTTATGTTAACAGAACAACATCTATACCATTTTAAATGCCTCTCAGGGCTTGCGTTATATGAGTAGACCTTATCTTTGATACTTAATTTCCCATCATTGGAAATGCAAGTTGTTCCAATTGTTAAAATATGCTTAAATATGTACTTGAAAAACTCCTCCTACTAGATTATACCTACCTTATGATCTGGAAGGTACTCTGAAGTCATGGTTTAAAGAGATGGACTATTGAGTCAGAGCTAGACTTCTGGAATTCAAATGGCTGCCACCCTAGTTCCTATGTGTGCAGCCTTAGGTGTTATGTAATCTATGTGTCTCAGTGTCTTCATTTGTAAAATGAGGTTAATAATGTTTCTACATTACAGAAATGTTTGAAGGTAAAAGGAGTTAATATATGTTAATATATGTTAATATATAAATAATTAAAACAGTGCTAGGGGCATGGAAAGCACGGAATAAATGTTAGCTCGTGTTACCGAGAGAGACTTACATTTACCCACCTCTAACCTCAGTGCCCAGCCCCGGGGTTGACAAGGACAAGCGGTTCAATGAATTACTAGTTGATTGACTGACTGATTTGTATAAGATCATCAGTAACAATATTAAAAGGTTATAATCCTAGTCACAGACATAGAACTAAACTGGAAGTCTATAATCAGAATCCCGAGCCAACATACACAAAACTAATGTAGTAATCATTTTATGTAATAATAATTTGGAGAAATTTTACTTTTTTGTTTTTAATCATTCATTTAGTAGAAGAGCCCCAAATGTATCAATAAATTGAAAATATTACTGTGAAAAATATTTTTTAAAAATTTCAAGTCAATGGTGGTGCCATTATTTCACCATGTTATCTTAAATTTGGAATGTTAGAAATAATCACTTTTGCAGTTCATAAATTATTAATTAAAATAGCAATGCCTGATCATTGTAAAAATTCAAATAGGATATAAGTATAGGAAGCAGAAAATGGGAAAGGGGTCCTTCCCATCTCCACTCAGATGCTGCCACTCCCTGGAGTGCATCCTTTCATACCTTTTGGGTGCATATGCAAACATATACATAGTCACACCACATTACCCATCCAGAGAATAATCATTAAATTATAAGTCACACTGCTCTACTTTCACATTTTTTTTAAAAAAACAAACTTTCTAAGTGATCAAAACACCAGACTGGTGTTCTTATTCACTGAATATTTATTTCAGGTGATTTCAAGAGGAGCGAGTGGCTCATTGTAGTGGGTTAGTCACTTAAAAGCAGGTCAAATGTTTTTGTTCAGTTAATAAGAAAGTATTTATTTGGTGCTTTTTCATAAACATTCACAGGAATAGTTGAGGGGAAACATGTGACCTGAACTAAGATCAAAACAGGCAGAAATGTATTTACTCCAGGATCCTGAAATTTAACCCTAGGAGCTCACGGCAAAGCTAAATAAAGGGTGGAGCAGGGTGAGGACACAGAGGAAGCCTTCGAGAGAGGCTGGGAATTGTCTGAAAATGTTAAAACTGTTTTTTGGTTTCCCATCATCCCTGAGGATAGAAATTACTGGTTATTTACTGTTCTTTGTTACTTTATTTAAAGTCCCCAATCACTAACCCCAATAGACACAAAAGTGTCTTGGGATTTAGGATTGCATTTTTTGAAGGATTTGGAGAAACTTGCATTTTTCTGTGGTTGCTCTTTCATAAGAGAGTTTAATTTGATATTTAAGCCCCATTTTTTTTAAGGCAAAAATCCACAAGTTAACATACATTTTGTTTCCAAGAGAACTGGGGTCTCCTGGGTAATAAATTATGAATAAAAACACTAAAAATGAATAATAATATCACTTCAGCTGCTTTGTGGAAGGACATAGGACAAATAAATAAACATGTGAATGAAAACAAACAGTAAGGAAGTTTGCTAATTGTGTTGCTTGCCTCTGTTATCACTCATTCATCCTAAAGAGGAAAATAATTAGCTGGTAGGGTATAATTACTATTTTTTATAATTCTTTCTTGTTCAAGCAGATTTAATTGAATTCGTGTAATGGGAAAAAAGTGGGACTTGGTAAAGCATTTTCCATAATCATATAGGTTTTATGTTGCTACAATCTATATTTAACTCCTTAGAAAACGGTCCTACAATCAAAATCTCCTCCCTGGTTCTCTCACCAGGAGTTGCAGCACTCTCATTTTCAATAGTAAGGTTTTGATTTTGACTTTTAAATTTTACTTCATAATACCTCAGTCTAGAATTAACATACACATCATTAAAAAATTAAGCACAAGGGTTTCATTATACTAGCTCTGATGATTCCTGTCACAAAATGTCTTTGCTATTCTAGTTCCAAGAAGATGGTGAGTCTTACCCAACTCAGTTTTGCCTGGCCCCCAACATGAGCCCATCCTTGCCTGTTCTGGGCATCATGCAGGCTAGCCATGTCCACCCCTCAGCCTGTTCATTCAGAAGTCTGTCTCCCCCATAATATCTCCCCCCAATGCAACTGCACATGGCAATGTGGTAGCACCATTGATTTATTTTATACATGGTACTTACTTTGGTGGACTGAATTAAACAGATAAGAAGTTACCTAGCATCCAAAGCATGAGAATATATCCCACTGAAGGAAAAGGAAGTTGAGTCTTTACTTCTGAGCTACCATGACAAGCTTAATTGTAACTGGATTCTTTGTCTCAGGGCAATCCTTTTTAGTGGGAGTTCCTTTTATTTTGTTCAATCCTTTTGATGATCTCTAAACTTAATCTGCTTTCTCTTAATCTCTATTTATTCTCTGAATGATTTCATTTAAACCCAAATTTAGCCTAAAAGTTCCAGATACATATATCTGAATATTCTACCGAGATTTCTCACTAAATGTACCATAACTATCTCCAGTCACTTCCTCACCTCCTGCTCACCCTCACCTCCCCTACCCAAGTGCTCTTCTCCTGCATTCTGAAATGAGAGAATTTGGTCAGTCATTGACTCTCAGCCCTGAACAATCAGTCATGATGTCCTCTTAATTTTAATACATTTTCATTTCTTTCTTCTCCTCTATCCTTATTACCTCTGGCTTACATCAGGCTCTTATCTATTTTCCAGGAAGACAAGTTAAGATACCCCCTGAGGCTTGGGGTAACTCTTAGCAAGTACAGTGAAATTGAAATTTGTGTTTGGCTATCAGTGTTTGGCTCCAGACACCTCTTATTGTTGAGACTCAGTGGAGTGAGGTAGGTTCTTAGGAAAAATCAAAAATTACAAACCACAACTTGCATTTTCTTTCAGGAGACTTGAAGTTTATCCTAACGTAGCCACAGAAGATGAGGTGGCAAATACAAACTATTTAACGAATACTTACTAAATAACTATTCTGTACTCTGTGCTAGGCATCTAGGCTACAAAGACAGGACAGGGTGCCTATCTCCTATGAGCTCATAGTCTAGTGGGAAAAGCAAATGATTATAATTCAGCATGACCAATGCAATGATGAAGGAATGTTTGAAGTATTATGTGAATACAGGAGAGAGGTGTTCACCCACACACTCATTCTGTCCTTACTTCAATGAGCAAGGACGTGGACACAATTGTGTTTTTGAGTGAAAATTCAAAGTACCCATAGAGGATAAGTTAGAGGGGGTGAAGATTAAAGATAGAGAGTACATATTTTTTGGGGGGCTTGGGATACTGGGGATTGAACTCAGGGGCATTCGACCACTGAGTCACATCCCCAGCCCTATTTTGTATTTTATTTAGAGACAGGGTCTCATTGAGTTGCTTAGTGCCTTGCTTTTGCTAAGACTGGCTTTGAACTCACAGTTCTCCTGCCTCAGCCTCCTGAGCAGCTGGGATTGTGTCTTTTTTAAAGGAATTTCTCCAAATGAGGATAGAAAAGAGAATCATACACTATTGAAGTTTCAACTTCATTTTTTTCCCAGAAAAGATGTATAAATGTAACCTAAACCCATATAGTAGTATTGTGAACTACTATAATACATATAGTTAAGGATATGCTTACTGTTGCATTTTATTGTTTGACTATTAACCAATAAGATAGTGTGTTAAATTGGAACTTATTTTCCCTTATCAAATATTCTATTGGGCAAATCAAGCAAGGCTTGGGTGTTCATTATAAAATAATACTTGCTAATATTCCAAATTTGCCTGAATGGATTTCTCTTAATACGTTAGATTCTATGAATCTGCTTAATCATTTGTCTGTGCTTAGTATTCCTTAGAAAAGGGACTGTTAGTTACAAAACCCATACACACATTGATAGCTGTGTTTCTTTCCTGTGATTCTCAGGAAGTACATCCCTGGGGGTGCTGAAACAGCACAGATTTCTTCATTTCTAAATTATTCCATGATTTTAGAAAAAAGACTAAAAAAGTATTTTCTCTCCTGACCTAACTCTAGAAGCTAGAAATAACCAAGCATCACTACTCTCCTTTCAAAACTAAAAACTGTTTTAAACATATATATGAGATGTTTAAGCTCTGTAAAATAGTCCAACAGCCAATCCTCATAGATAGAGACAGGACAGGTATGGAAGCCAAACAGTGAATTTTTACTGGAAAATATAGTTGGATTTAGGTTCAACATTAGTTTACTCTTTTAGAGAATATAGTCAAATTCATACAAGTTTAGGTTTATGCCACAGTCTGGCTGGGCACAATTCAGGAGCCACTTGTCAAAAGAAACGAACTTTATTTTTAGAACCACACAAGCCAAACAAAACAGCTCCTCAGGAAAAACCTTCAGAGCCCAACTGCCACCACTGGCTTCCCACAAGCCTCTCAACCTCCCCCACTCCTCCTGCTCTTGAGGCTGATTGGCTGGGTCGTGTGGGCGGAGCCAAAAAAAAAGTCCCCCAATGAGCAGCTCCGTAGTCTGAAAGGGCGGGGAAACAGCCCAATGAGCATCACCGCAGAGGAGCCAATCAGCTAGAAGTTGCTGGGGCCGCTGTGAGCCAATCATCAGCTGGGAGTCTGAAAGTTTGGTGGGGCCCCTTCGGCTGTGGCTCTCAACTTGAGTAAATACAGAAGAACAGCCTCATTATAATTACCATATAGAGCTGAATCATTCACTCAAAGGTGAAAATGAAATTTTTAGATAATTTATTAAGACTAAGGTAATTTAGGGGACTTGGGATATAGCTCAGTTGGTAGAGTGCTTGCCTCACATGCACAAGGCCCTGGGTTCAACCCCAGTACCACACACACACACACACACAAAAAAAAAAAAAAAAACCTAAAAAAAGACCAAGGTAATTTAGGTAAGGAGGAGGTTCTTTTTTCTTCTTTCATATTCTTCCTTATACAAAACTTTAAAATAATATTAGGAAACTTAAAATGTGGTCTACAGGATTCAGGACCATCTCAGTTCAGTTGCCATAGCATTTTTTTTTAATATAGCTGAGCCCTGTACCTTCTTTGGCAGTTATTTTAGATAGCATTGAAAATTATGCACATTATGAATGTTATTACTCAAATTTAATTAACATGATGTTTTCCTGTTCTTGGCAAGAGTGCTTAACCTTATTAGAATGTGGTAAACAAATTTTTGAAAGTAAAGTCATTTCTTTGTAACTCTTCAGGTTGAATTGAATATTTCAGTTTGGCTAAATGATATTTAAAGCACCATTAATGTAGAAGCACAAACCTGCAGTTGCGATTACATCATTCTCCTTTGTGTCTGTGTTGGAGAAGCTGTTCCTGGCTTATGTAATGTTTTTCTTCCTGCATATACCATAGCTCATAAGAAATAGCTTGATTCCCTATTGCTGCCCGACTATGCATCCATTTATATAGAAACTCAGTAAAAAATGTTGGTATCCTAAGGCTAAGTGATTTTCAATAAGAAATGTTTAACTTCTCCAGATTTTTATTTTAGTTTCAAAGAACAATATATAATAGTCTCAATATGATGCTAGTCTTTGTGAAGCTCAAGAGACAAAACCAGACACTTGTGCATGCTGCAAATTCCTGCTTTTAATTCCAAAAATAACTGCTATAACTATTCGTTGTATAGATCTTCCCTCCCACCCAGCTTTGGCTGGGGATGAAACAGAGGTCAGATATCTGCTCAGAATTATTCAGGCATAAAGGTTTAGAAATGTTAGCTAACGACTCTGATGAGACTTAAAAATTTAAAAACAGTAATTACAAAATTCTATGCCTCCTAGGGGCTGTATATTGTCATTTGTATTTCTTTTGGCATAAAAACAACACTCTATTAAATAATGCACTAGTATTGAACTGGGTTTTCTAAGAGTGCATTTCAAACATTGTATGTTTAAATTAAAGCTAAGAACATCAGAACATAAGTTCCCTATTGCACGCCCAAACAGAGATGTTACACCATAGTTGTTCATTTATTAAAAATTGGGTTTGACTAAACTAAAAAAAAAAAAAAAAAAAAAAAAAAAAAAGGTTTGAGCAGGCTCTAATTCATTAAATTTGAATAGTCACAGTTTTGTCATATTGTTGCTGCAACAGCAGAACAAAGACAAAAATAACCCAAACAGCGTTGTTAGAGAAGAGTTTCCCTATCAGGGTCCACATTGGTCCTTCCAAGAATCCTGCTTTCCTGACCCCAATTCTTTGTTTTTAGAGGAATGAATACAAGCTGACTCTGTGCTAAGAATCTTCTTGTGAAAGACTCATGAAAAATGCATTTTTAAAAAAGATTCTAAGGTTGAAAAGTGAAATGATAAGATTTTAGGAGACCACACAGGAGCTTGTGTCCTGGCATTGAAAATCTCACTGTAAAAAAAAAAAAAAAAAATCAAAGGTATTTTTATGAACAGGCTCTACAACTAATATCATGGATATCTTCAATCTTGTTCACACTTTCACACACACACACACATAAACACACATATACACTCCTCAAATTAGTGAATCATAATGATACATGATTGCTTATTTTCAAGTCAAAGTGCGAATGGAGTTTTTATTTATGTAAGTCTACAGTTGTATTTAAGTGCTCTTTACAATACAGTCCATAAACTAACAATAAAAATTAAAATTAAAAGTAGCTTTCAATTATTTGACATAAAAAAATAAAATCTCGCTGTGAGAAGAGCATAAAGATTAGCATTTTCTTGGATAGGTTGATTCATTCTGTAACAAATATTTATTGAACATTTGTTAAATTCAGAGCAATATGAGCAACTTGAGGATGTGGAAAGTGTAGCCTCTGTCTGTGAGAACTTACAATCTTCAAGAAAAGATGTTTATAATGCATATTTAACAACAGAATCAGCCTGTCAAAATTGGATCATCTTGTTTATTATATTCTGATGAGGAAATTACAACTTAGGTTTTTATGGCTTGTATCTAGAATGTTCCCCCACTAGTTAGGCAATATAGAAATGCTCAGAGAGGAAAAGATTAGATTATAAGAATCATAACCATATCAGTGGATTAATCCATTCAATGGTTTAGTAATTTAAATGGATTATTGGGTGGTAGCTGTAGACAGGTAGAGGAAGTAGGTCACTGGGTACATGCCCTTGGGGACTATATCTTGTCCCTGACTCCTCTCCTCTCTTTTGGCTTCCCAGCTACCATGAGCTGAGAAATTTTCCTCTGCATGCCCTTCGATCATCATATTTCTGCCTTAGAGGCAGCTGTGAACTGGGACCTCTGAAACTATGAGCCCAAAATAAACTTTTCTTACTCCAAGTTATTCTTGTCAGGTGTTTTGGTCAGTGATGACAAGCTGACAAATACAGAGGTGACGTGACCTGGCCAAGTCACGTTGCTACCATAGACATCACTGGTAGAATGGAAAGACCACTGGTTGCTGAGCAAGCTACTTCCTCCACCATTTACTACTTGTATGACCTTGGACAAATTACTTAAATCTGTTGAGACTTCAAAGGACTGATCCTTGTTAGAAGGCAATGAAATGAGAACAGAGACTACCTTAAGGACTGTTTCCCTTAGATTCACTATGACCAGAAGCAGCAAGTGAGAAACTAAACTAAAAAAAATATACGTGAATATACGTGAGCCGATTTCCCTAATTCTTAATAGATCCTCCACCAAAGTTTAAGGTTAATGCAGCTCCTTAGAGAGTAATAAGCCTAATAGGTCCTGGAAGCCCAGAGCCACAGACCCACAGATCCACAGCCTTTCATTCACAGGCCAACCTAGTTAGACATTTTAGTATTCTGTTTCTTAACTGATCCTTCAGGCCTAGCACAGGTGGCCTGTATATGTTAAGCTTTGATTTCCTCAAATCTGTTATTTAATAATTATAGTACAATGGTAACATCAAAGATCACTGATCTTCCTGGTGCTGTGGTTCATGCCTGTAATCCTAGCGGCTTGGGAGGCTGAGGCAGGAGGATCGCAAGTTCAAAGCCAGCCTCAGTCACCGTGAGGCGCTAAGCAATTCAGTGAGACCCTGTCTCTAATAAAATACAAAATAGGGCTGGGGATGTGGCTCAGTGTTTGAATGCCCCTGAGTTCAAGACCTGATACCAAAAAAAAAAAAAAAAAAATCACTGATCACAGATCACTATAACAGATATAAAAATAATTTTAAAATTAGACTATTGTGAGAATTACCAAAATGTGGTACAGAGATATGAAATGAGTTCATGCTGATAGACTTGCTTGATAAAGGGTTGCTTCAAGCAGCCTTCAGTTTGTAAAAAAAAAACAAAAACAAAACAACAACAACAACAAAAAAAAAACAATATCTGCAAGTACAATAGAACAAGGTATAGCTGTATACTTTAGAGGCTCATACAAAACCTTGAGGAGATGGCTTATATGAAGAGTCCAGCATGGTGCCAGACCCATAAAGCAAGGGAAGGGTGCTTCATAGATGGCTTTCTCAGTTGAGGAACTGAAAGTGAGATGCAAGTCTCCTGACTCTCCAACCTAATGCTCTTTCTAAATAGCAACTGCTATTTACTGAGCATTCACTTTGTGCCAATAGAATGGTAAATTGAAAATAAGAGATAAAAGTCTGATTATTTTCAGAAAGTATTATATCTAGAAATCTGTTTAAATTCATTAGCCTATATGAGTTTATCAAAGTTTATAATGAACTTAAAATGAGTTTATAATTAATTTAACATAATTAGGAACTTTCTTCATGAAGGTAACCAGCAATTAAATAAAGCAATAAAAAGGAAGAAATTTCATTTAGAATAGAACAAAAAGGAAGGGTGGGATGTGTGTATGTGCATTTATAAAGAAAATTATAAAAAACTATATGTGCCATACATAAAAAAACTATATTGGAATATATAAAATAAGATGAACAAATTGACATATATTCCATATTATTATACAGAAAACAGTTTTCACTAGGTAAAATTAAAAGTCCTTACTAACAAAGAGCCCAGGAGTTATAATGCTAAACTAGTCCCTAGGATATCCTAAGACATAAAGTATAGTAATTAAGTTAATAAATTAACAACAATAAAATGATTAAAGCAGGGCTGCAGATGTATAATATATGTAAGGTCTTGGGTTCAATCTCTAGCACCACACAAAAAAAAGTGTGTGCATTTGTGTGTATATATAAAAGCAGTGTGGGCCATATAGAAAGAAATTTAATGTATACTATATCATAAAATTAGGAAAAATAATAATTACTTAATAATTGCCTATTATACCTTGATAATTAACAGAATTGACTGGTTAACATCTAAATACAAGACAAAAAAAGAAATGTTTCAGACCAACACTTATATTATATACCAGAAGAAAACCCTAGAAGATTAACGAGTTAAAATATTTCCTTTCATTCTTAGCAAACTTAGGAGGAAAAAAATCAAATATTTGTGCAGTCTTTACAGGGACAGATACTTTTACATAGTTAATGGTAACAATGTAAATCACAAAGGAAAAAAACAAATATCTCAAAAACATCAAGAAAAATTATTATAATATAAAAAACTAAATTACAAAAGAAACACAACTGGGAACCACCTTTAATAAGATAATATATACAGCAAATAAAGAATTTACTCAAATATCCAAAAATATTAAAACCTCAAGAGATAAATGATCAAAGGATATAAATATACTATGCACATAAGAAGAAATTCGAGTAAAATACATGTATAAATAAGTTCTTGGAAAGATATTTATAATAGTAACAAACTGGAGACAAACTTTCCAGTATGAGTCATATCAATTCAACAGACTATTAGATTATAATTATGAAAACTGGAAGAAACTATTTAATGGTGGAGGAGAGTTCAATAAAATAATTTCACTTATTGTGCACACAGAAATAGACAAAAATGAAAATCACTGTCGACACAAAATAGTTGATTAATGGAAAGCTATAATAGTTGCTGAACGTTACAGACTTGAATGCCTATTTTCTTCAACACATATATGAAAGCAACAAGTTAAACAAAAGATATCAGTAATATTAGAGTCAAGTGGTAAATTATTAGGTTTCTTGGAGTTGAGATCTTTCACCATGCCAGGACCTTATAGAGCCTTATGGTTCCCAAAGATGTTGGAGAAGGCAATCATACCAAGAATGTGCAATTATTGTCTCACCTTTGTTTATGGAGCCCTTTTCTGGGATGTCAGTGTCACCAGTATGCTTTCCTCCTTAATTAAAAAAGGGGCAAATTCCCTTATTTTGCTATTTTGTGTTAGACTTTCTGAAGATATCAAAGATCCTTTATGGAATGGAACTATATATAAACAAACCAACCAAGTTTTCTTAATCACAGCACCTAATGAAAATTTTCATTTACTAATATTGGAATGAAGACGAAGAGGAAAACACATTTATTCAATCCTGGATTTATGATTTTAACAGTCCAATAACCTCATCTTAGCTACTAAAGGTAGTAGAATAATCAAACCCCAAATATCTAAATATTTAGTATAGTTCATATTTAAACTTTTGAAAATGAAAATAAGTCTCAGTTGAAAAGTTCAGGTAAGGAGAAAGGAGCATTTTTAAAGGAATTAAAAACTGTGGCTCAGTTTCAAAGTAATCATGGCTGGCAGAAAATCAAGGTTTTCCATATTGAGTCCTAGGCAGTGACAGCAATGGGGTACAGGTTTCATGAATATATGTTTTTTAAACTTGAAATCAATAAGTGTAATATGAGCATTTCTTGGACTTTATTTGAATTTATTTGAATTTTAACAGCTACTGACAGATGTGCTTAGAATGAACAGGCCCCAATCCCCAAATAGCACAGTATTTCAAACCTATTTTAGACTCTGAAATGAGAGCCGATTCCAGGAAGACAGCTCGGAACCTTTTTCCCAGCTGCAGAAATAACTCCTCTTGTTGCCCCTCTGACCTACACCAGGGGAAGCTGCTTGAAAAGATGTTCTTTTGCCTACAATCCTTTTACCACTGCAGCCCACAAATGGAAAAACAAACTGTTGGCTCCTCTTCAGAAAACTCATGCTCACATCCCCAGAAACAGGTAGATAAATAAAGCCATAGAGTTCCTTTAATCCCTTTCCTATTTTCCAAAATGATCTTGATATTTTTGTTACCTCAGGGAGGCCTAGTGTGCGGACAGCTTATAAAATGGGGTTCATCTACCAGTAATTAGTCGTTAATGACCTTTCCCCCAAAACTTAATTCATCCAGGGAGGTAACTCCCTCCCAACCCTCAATTCCTTGACACCTTGCTCCATTAGTCATAATTCCCAACTCACTACTGCACCAATTCTCTCTCCCTTCTGGTTCCCACACCTTTAGATGTACAAAGCTTTCTCATTTGAAAGTAAAAGCTTCTTATCAAATTCTCCTCCAGCTATCGCCCTTATTTCTCTTCTTCATACCCAGGCTTTGGGAGCTCAACGAATTTCTATCAAGTCAAATGGAAATTCTGACTTAGCTCAGACACAGTACTAATGACACTATTAGGAGCCTAGGTGCCAAGCACTCTTATAAAACTTAGAACAAAAACACACCCTTTTCTTGCTTAAAAAAATGCATGAATAATCCATGTTCATTATATCAAGTCAACAATACAGAGATAAATACAGCATCAATATCTCCCTCTATGCAGTTCCATCTCTTATTTGTTGCATCCAACAAATATAAAAGAATATTAACTCTATTTTATGGATGAAAAAAAAAAACCTTAAACTGAGAAAGGCTCAGAGAACATCCTGTGGAGTTCAAAAAAAGAACATTAGGGTCAGATTGCCTGGATTCACTTCTTGGCTTTGTCATTTACTATTTGTTCATGGGCACATTACTTAATATTTCTGCAGGGTTATTTATTTTTTTCTTTTTCTGTTAAATAGGACTAATGATAGTACTTAGTTCATAGGGGTTGTGGTGAGGATGTCATATGCCCAAATGTGAAATTGTAAGAATAAACCCTACTTGGTTGTGGTAAATGACTCAAGTATGTTGGTGGATCTTGTTTACTTGTATCTCTTTTTTTCTTTTTCTTTCTTTCTTTTTTTCTTTCTTTCTTTCTTTCTTTTTTTTTTTTTTGTATTGGGGATTGAACCCAGGGCCTTGTGAATGTTAGGCAAGTGTTGTACCACTGAGCCATATTCCCAAACCTTTTAATTTCCTTTTTGACCCAGGGTTGGTTTAGGAGAGTTCTTTATTTATATCTGCTGTAATACAACCATTGTCAGAAAACATTGCCCAATTTTTCTCTACTTTTTTCAATATATTGAGGATTTTTATGTTGCCTCAATTTTTGCAAATGTCCAATGGGCACATAAATAGAGGTATTCTCTATTTTCAGGATGTCAAATGTCACATAGCACAAATAATGAGTGTTAACATTCCTTAAATATTTTATACATAAAAAAATCTTTCTACATGTAAAAACTTTGTTCTTTACAATAATTCTGTGTTTTACAACAATTCTGTGTGGTACTATTATTAATGGTACCTCCTGATAAAATTAGTACCATTTATGGGCACTATTATTATACCTATTTTACAGATAAGAAAACAGACAAATAAGTAAGATCATTTAATGGTCCAAGACCATTTAATTTGGAATTTGGACCCAACAGTCTGGCTCTGAACTCACCAGTCTTAATCACTACATTTTCCTATAGTTCATTGGTACATATAAAGATCAACCTTATTAACATCTTTTATGTATTCAGTATTCTTACTTTATTTTTTATATTCTATTATGCACTAAGAGAGATAGTCACCTTTTACTATTGAGTTTCTCTCCTTGTATTTTCTACAATTTTGTGTCTGTGTTTTTTTACATTGCCTTCTGCAAAAAATTCATTCTGTGGGAGAAAATTTTTATCACACGCACATCAGATAGAGCACCAATCCTCAGGATATATAAAGAATTTAAAAATCTTAATGGCAAAAAACCCCACAAATAACCCAATTAATAAATTGCCAAGGAACTGAATAGACACTTTGCAGAAGAGGATATACAATCAATCAACAAATATGAAAAAATGTTCAACACCAACTCACTTCTGCAAATCAAAACTATTCTAAGATTTCATCTTATGCCAGTCAGAATGGTAGCTATTAAGAATAAAAACAACAATATGTGTTGGTGAGGATGTGGGGGAAAAGGCACACTCATACATTGCGGGTGGAACTGCAAGTTGGTGCAGCCAATATGGAAAGCAGTATGAAGATTCCTTGGAAAACTTGAAATGGAACGACTATTTGACTCAGCCATCCCATTCCTTGGTTTATACCCAAAGGACTTAAAAATAGCATACTACAGGGACGCAGTCACATCAATGTTTATTGCAGCACAATTCACAGTAGCAAAATTGTGGAACCAACCTAGATGCCCTTCAGTAGATGAATGGATAAAGAAACTATGATATATGGGTTGGGGATGTGCCTCAAGCGGTAGCGCGCTCTCCTGGCATGCGTGTGGCCCGGGTTCGATCCTCAGCACCACATACAAAAAAAAAAAAAAAAAAGATGTTGTGTCCGCTGAAAACTAAAAAATAAATATTAAAAAAATTCTCTCTCTCTCTCTCTTTAAAAAAAAAGAAACTAAGATATATATAAATACACACACACACACACACACATATATACACACAGTGGAATATTACTCATCATTAAAAGAGGAGTTGGAGAATATTATGCTGAGTGAAGTTAGCCAATCCCCCAAAAACCCAAATGCCAAATGTTTTATCTGACATGAGGATGCTGATCCATAATGGAGATGGGGTGGGGGGAGCATTGGAGGAATAAAGGAACTTTAGATAGGGCAAAGGGGAGGTGGGATGAGGGGTAGGAAAGATGGTGGAATGAGATGGACATCATTACCCTAAGTACACGTATGAAGACACGAATGGTGTGATTCTACTTTGTATACAACCAGAGACATGAAAAGTTGTGCTCTATATGTGTAATATGAATTGAAATGCATTCTACTGTCATATATAACAAATGAGAATAAAAAATCAGTAGTTGAAAAAAGAACTATATTCTAAAAAGCATAAATAAAGTGATTTACCTTTCATCAAAAAAAATTCATTCTGATTCAGTAAACCATCTCTTTAAGGATCTATTCTTGGTCAGAATTTTAGTTCTCCCCCCATGTTCTCCTGCTCCTCTCATGATGGTGTTTGGTTGCATGGAAAGAGAATAGTTTTGTAGTCTTGTAACTATGGGAAAGAAAAGACTTGTATGGTTCTTGGCTTCTTGGGGCTCCAAAGGCTCTTTGTCTAGATCCTGGGTACCTTACTGGCCTTGAGGCTAAAATCCTTGGCTAAAAGAGGAGGAGGTGCTTCCCCACTGATTCTTCCCCATTCAGGGAAATTCCCAAGTTCTGGTTATGACTCTCATTCATTAACAGCCTGGAAATGCTTCATAACTCTAGGATCTCCTTCTCTAATCAGCTTCCTAGCCAGTCACTCAGTTATGGTTGGGACTTCTATGTTCCTTGATCTCTGTGAGAATCGAGGTCAGCTCAGAGCACCAACTCTAGTTCTCTCTTCATTTATCAGACCGCACCGTTGCTCTCCCACTGCTCTGCCACCTCTGATGTATGGAAGCATAGTTCATGGTGTGCCTCTCCTGTGAGAAATGGGGCAAAAGTCTGTGTTCTTGGCTTTCTTTCAATCCTTTTTGGGTTCCTTCTATGGACTCTGACTCAGAGAACAGAGGTCAGAAGACACATGTCTCACCTCTAAATTCATCTGTTCACATGGTCCTCTAGGGCTAGAAGGAAGGAGGACGCTCCCTACTTCATTGATTCTTCTCTCCACCTCTGCTTCTTTAGCTTTCATGGAGAGGTAATTCAGGAAGTGTTGGGTGAGGCCTGAGAGGCAGCCAATGATGGTAGTCCATGGACCACACTTTGAGTTGGTAAGCCACTACATCATTCTTTTTGTTTTCCTGAGAGGCATCCATCCAAGGAAAAAAATATATCCAGCTAACATTATCCCTATGATACATGTTATTGATTCAGTTCTCACATTACCCTTTGTGTAATGATATGTTATGTAAAACAGATGAAGAAAACTTAGGCTCAAGTAGGTTAAGCATTTGCCGGAAGACATAGCAAGTCACTGTATTCTTCCCCTTCTCCTTGCTATTCCTTTTCATCTGCCTCATCCAACCATTGTCAAAAGAAGAACATGCTTTTCTTTCAATCCCACTTTTGATTATACAAATTTTCATACATACATAGGAACAGGAAATAGTAAGATTAAATATATATGTGTGTGTCTATACGTGTATGTCTATTTACACACACACACACACACACATTTTTATATCACCAGTTAACATTTACTATATTTATTTCCTTTCCTCCATCCTTTTCAATCTCTCTCTCATCGTCTTTTTCTCCCCCTTAGTATTCATATAATTCTATAAGAAATATAATATACAGTCCATATTCAAATTTCCTCCAGTGTTCCAAAAGTGTCTTTTATAGCTTCTCTGCCCCCTACCTGAACCAGGATCATATATCTTCTTTAAAACAACTCATCATCTAAATTTATACATACTTTTCTTTTTGTATTTTAAAAGCTGGTATAAATGCAGGCGTTTGTACTGTGTAACATAAACACACAACAGTGGCTGTGTCATTCTGCTACTGTATTGCATCCCATGTGGGGACCCTCCTGATAGCCAGGACACAGACACAGGTCCAATCATAAGTCATATATTATGGGGATAATGTTCTGCCTACCCCTGGCTGATTTGGGTTACGCTGCCATTAGGCTCTATGACCCGGGAGCCAGTCTGTCAAGCCAGGACTTTACACCGACCTGTAGCTTCTTACAGTTTCACCAAGCACAGTTACTTATATTTATTGTCTATGAGTACTAATTAGTAGAAAATTATTAAATCATAATTACTAACTTTCCTAGGGTAAATCATTACCCACATCCTAGCAACTCAAATATTTTCTTCCCTTTTATCTTTATTTATATGATCTTTCTAAGAGGCAATGGACAAAGCTATTTGGTTAATCACTTCAAACCTCTTTTTGACCATTCCCTTTACACAGTTTAATGGACATTCTATGGGAAACAGAGAAAATTAACCAAGTGTACTTCTGCCACTCTTGTCTACCAACATTCTTTTGAATCTTAAGAAAGGGCCATATTGTTTTGAGGTCCTCAGCTTTCTAAACTGGGTGGCCTAGCCCAAAGAACAATAATTCTGTACAAACAAGTTTGTTTAAAGAAGTTAAGTCAAGTGTGAAAGATCCCTTTCAAAACAAGAACTGAGTAACAATATTTGAGGAGTCGAAAGAAAACAAGACTATACAATTCACAGACTCTCTTCATTCATCTTACAGAGAGTTTACCTTTTAAAAAAGTCACGCTTTTTCTGTTTCCCAGAGATTTTAAACATTTCAGTATTTCATGATGTGCAGATGCGTAGCTAAACTACACTCTTCCCAAGAAGCCTTCCTTCCCCCACCCTTGCTCATTTTTCTTCTCTAGTGGGTCACGTATTTCAGAGATTTTATATTAGTTTTCTTTATTCTTCCCTTAAAAAATAACAGAATCAGGATGTTTCAGTCCCTAGTGTTGAAACTGTATCTTACTCCTTTCAACAGTTTCTAGTCCATACCCTAGGACACGTGCAGAATGGAAACACTTTCCAAATGATTTAACACTCAAAGAATATTATCACTACTCACTTTCCAATTTTAAAAGCATAAAGGTTCCCTATTTTTAATAACCTTATATGTGTGTAGCCTTCTTCTAGGCACTTGGATGAAGAGAAAATATTATACCACAGGATCTGTAATGTTAAGAAATAAGAAATTCTCCAAGCATATGCCTTCCCACTATTCTGATTTTATCCAAAGGTCTTGGCACTCAACCTTGACTCTGGAATACAGACCCGATTCAAATCTCTACCAATGAATTAGATCAACAGTCGCCTTGTAGCTTCACCCCTATCATCCCCCCTCATTTATCACGGGTTTTAGCTCCTGGCTCATTCTTACTTCTCTCTTCTCTTTCAGTGATTTCAATATATACAAGAGATCCTTCCCACCCTGGCCTCTTGGTTTATTGACCTCCTTCTCTGTCTGAAATGACCTTGTTCTCAATTTTCCTCATTAGAGCTCAATATAGATGGAGGAGTAGGATTCTGATTAACCCCCTGCAGTCTTCTCTTGGGTCACTACCTCTTTCATCCTTACAGCCTACTCTCCCTGATATTTGATCTCAACAACTTCAATACCTGGGTCTTCCAATCCATTGACCAGATTACCTTTTAAATGACCTTCGTCCCTGTATGTCCTCTGCTTAAATTCTAAGATCAATGATTGTTATTATGCTCTTGTCCTTCTTGCTTTGCTCTGACTAAACACATTTCTGCTCTCCTCACACTATATCCATAAGTGGAATGTGGTTAAAAGGAAATTCACAACCAAACTGATGGGCCTAATTTCAAATTCATGACCTTAATGTGGTCTGATGGTCATGCCTCAGTCCAGCCACTCTTGTAATCTCTAGAAAACTATTTCATGTTTCTTCTCTCTCCCCAGCCTTCTACTGCTTCTTGCTCTATCCTCATGCTCACTGACAGTCTTGCTTTCTCCTTTACTGAGAACACTGAAGCAATCAGAAGAGAATTTCACAGATCTCACTATCACTCCCACCCACCTACTAGCATACACACCCTCACACTTCGCCTTCCTGCTGGTTCCAGGAGTAAACATGGCATGTTTCCATCTAACGATGACTCCTCCTCCTCCACTTAGGCCCTAGATTTCCTCTCCTCTTATCTATTCAAGGGATAGTAGGGGATAGGAAAGGTAGCAGAATACAACAGTCACTAATATGCCATTATGTAAAAAGGTGAGTGTGTAACCGATGTGATTCTGCAATATGTATTTGGGGTAAAAATGGGAGTTCATAACCCAATTGAGTCAAATGTATGAAAGATGATTTATCATGAGCTTTGTAATGTTTTGAACAACCAATAAAAAAAAGAGAAATTAAAAAAAAGAATATCCCTCCAATAATCCTGCTTTGTATCTCCTACAACATTACTTTTTGCTCCCTACTAGATTACTCACATCAGCATATACACATACTTCTTTGTCTTTCATTTAAAAAATATTTTCTTTGACTCAAGTTTCCCCACCAGCTATCATCCCATTTCTTTGAAGCAAAATCCCTTAAAAGAATTATGTATACGTTCTTCTTTTTTCATTTTCTTTTAAATCCATTAGAGTTGAGCTGTTAACTTGAACACTGCACTGAGAGAGTTCTTGTCATCATTCCATTTCTTTGTTTTTGTTTGGAGCAAATTCCTTGCAACAATTATTGATATCTACCATCTCAAATTTCTTTCCTTCCATTCCCTTTAAAACCTATTCCACAAATCAGGAGTCTAAGCTGGTTGGAAGGTTGAGGTAGGAGGACCACTTGGGTTCACAAGTTTGAGACCAATGTAGGCAACATGGCGAGATTCCATTTTAAAACAAAACTGCTATTCCAACTCCTACCATGCCACTACAAGTGCTCTCGATCAGTCACCAGTAATTCTTTTGTTGTAAAATTTGATGGTCAAATCTCAGACTTCATCCTCTCTGACCTATCAGCACTACATGACACAGTTAAACACCTTCCTTTCCACATTTAGATTCCAGCTCACAGCACACTCTGGGCTTTCCTCCTATCTTCATGCATTCTCTTCAGTCTCCTTTGCTGGCTTTTCTTCTTCCTGACCTTGTAAATTGAGAGGATACAGGCCTCTGTTTATCCACACTCACACCACTGGTAACCTCCTCCATCCCTCTGGCTTCAAACAGCTTGTATGCTGATTATCCCAAAGTGTGTATCCTCATCCTATACCTCTCCTGAGCTCCAACGCATAATACCCACTTGGTATTCAATTCTGTTGCCTAACAACACCTCAAAATTAATATGTCCAAAAGTGAGGGATTTTCCTGCAAAGATCTGCTCCATCAACACCTTCCACATCTCTGTTTTTAGCAACCCCATCCTACCAGTTGCTCAGGTCAAAAATCTTGAGAATCATCTTTGATTTCTCTCCTTCTCGTAGACCCCAATTCAATTCATCATGAAACCATTCTGGCTGAACCATCATACTATACAGACCATTCACCTCCATTGCCATCACCCAGTCTGAGGAACATCTTTTACCTGTATTACTACAATAGCCTTCTCACAGGTGTCCTTAAATCTACCTCTGCTTCCACACTAATTTTCACTCAGGAACGAGAGTGATCCATGTAAAACATAAGTCAGGTTTTGAGTTCTCTGCTCAAAGTCCCTGCGGTGGTTTACCATTTCACTAAGAATGAAACCCAAATTTCTTGCAACAGTATCCAACCCCCTCCTTGATGTTAGCCTTCATCATTTAGTCACCCCAACACAGTGGCTGCCTTGTTCCTGGAACACCTCAGGCATGTTCCTATCTTAGGGTCTCTGCTTAGCTCTTCTTTCTTCCTGAATGCTTTTCTCCAGACTTCCACTTAGCTCACTTCCTTAACTTCTTGGATTTCTGCTAAAATCTCATCTTTTTAATGAGACTTCCTCTGACCACCTAATTAAATATTACAATCTACTCTTCACTCCTATTCCAAGAACTCTCAATTTTCTTATTCTATTGTTTTTTCCCATAATATTTAAACTTTCTAACATGTTATATTGCTTACCTGCTATTTTTGTTTATTATATTTCTCCCCTGCTAAAATATAAACTCTTAAAAGGGAAAAATTTTTTGTTCTGTTCACTGACATATATTAAGGGGCTAGGAGTGCCAGGCACACAGTAGATATACAATAAATATTGATAGAGCAGTTTAAAACTTAAAAAGACTTTATGTGTTCCTTGAAGGGTTGGTAATATTTCTCAGAATCATTTTAACCTCATGCTAGTTCTGTAGACTTTTTCCCCACACTTCTGATTCAATTTATTTACAGTCTCTAGGTCTATTCAGTTTTTCTATCGCACTTCAGTGTTCATGAGTTATTAATGTCTATGAAGTCATATATTTCATGTAAGTTTGAAAACAGAATGGCATGCTTTCTTAAATTTCTTTAAAGCACTACTGTGACTGTAGTTTTCATTCCAAAACTTGCTTATTTGTTTTCTCTTGTTCCTTCTATTATCAATCTTTGATTGTTTCATAAATTTCTCCAATTACCATTACCTTTCTCTCTTCAGCCAAACTCTGTTGGTCTTTTACAATGCTCACCAAAATTCCCAGTTTCCTTCTTCTTACAGGCTCAGGGGAGAATTATTACCATCCTTGTCCGCTCCCCCACCTTGGAGTTAGGCAAAGGCATATCGCTGATTCTGGTTAATGATATATACCACATCTGATGGACAGATTTAAAAACCTATGCATATGTAAAGCATTGTCTTTTCAATAAACAGCGCTAAGTCAATTACATATTCCTATGGGGGAAAATTATGACCCTTATCACACCATTTACAAAGATCAGTTCCAGATGGATGGCAGACATGTAAAAGATCTTGGAGAAGTTAGAATTCTTAAATAGGGCAAAGAAAGTACTAACTTAAAGAGGGAAATGATAAATTGAAACATATTAGGATTAAAAATGTTTACTCTTCAAAAAGTACCATTAAGATAGTGAAAAAGCAACCCACAGAATGGAAGATATCTGCAAAACACGTGGCTGAAAAGGGCCTATCAAACCTATATAAAGGATTCTTACAAATAATGGGCAACAGAATATCCAATCAAAAAATGGGGAAAAGACACAGGCATTACCCAAAAGAAGTTATCCAACCAACCAGAAAACATAAGAAAAGTTCTCAATTCAACAAACATCAGGTAAATGCAAATTAAAACCAAATGACACCATTACCCATAGAAAGGCTAAAATAAACACAGATGGTCCTGGAGGCGACTTAAGAGACAGAGTTGCAAGACTATGGAGTGGATGTCCTGAGACTGAGCGGTGGGCCGTGCAACTGTCAGTGGGTCGGTGGGTTTCAGGAATGCTTCATCTGGAAGGAACCCTTACTGGCCTGGGGTCTGGCTGCTATCAACATGAGCACCCTGGATGGGATCAAGAAGACCCCACTCCTCCAAGTCCACAGCTGCGCCACTCCTGATGTGGGCTTCACCCACATCGGTGTGAGGGACCCTATGAGGACAGCGAGACACCTAGTAGTGGCGGAGATGGGTGACAGCAGATTGGAGGCCAACATATTCACACAGCTGGGACTTCCAAACGGGAGGGGGGCACATCTGGGACACTGCAGGCAGTGGCAATACTCCTTAGATCCTAATCTATGGGGGTCATGGCCATGGAGTCACCACAGTGGGGCAGGAAGTGGCACAGTCACCCACTGAGAGCCTGGAAACAGCCTCTACCTCTGTTGCAACTGATGGAAGCCTAACTTTCATGGTCAAGAGACACTTAGCCCAAGTGGGAAGAAGGCCCTAGAAACTTATGGCACAGAGAGGGCAGCCTCTGAAATGATGGCCAGGTCCAAAGACATGAAGACTAAAAAGTGTGCTCTCTTAGTAACAGGGTATGAGAAGCAGATTGAGAAAACAGCAAGTCAAGAAATGCAAATGCAGGCGGAAAATGGAGGAATAAAAGAGGTGAAAGAGGAGGCAGGGTCCCGTCTCCTGAATGTGGAGCCCAATATGAACCCTCTGGAGGCCATCCGGCTGGAACTGGACACTGCCAATGCTCAAGCTAACTAAGCCTTCCTCCAGCTGGGGCTCAAGCTTGGGTGGATGCGTCAGTAAGACCTGGAACTGAGGAACTACATCATTCAGAACATCCCTGGCTTCTGGATCACCACTCTTCAGAACCGCCGCAGCTGTACCCAGTGATTAGGACCCAAGATGAAGAGATGTTAGCCTATATAACCAATCTGGAGGTGAAGGAGCTCAGATACCATAGGAAAAGTTGCACGTTCAAGTTCTTTCAAAGAAATCCCTTCTTCAGAAACAAGCTGATTATCAAAGAGTATGAGGTCGAATCCTCTGGCCAAGTGTATCTCATTCTGCTCTGATCATATGGCTCAAGGGCCATGAACCATAGGTTGGGAACCCAGATGTCCTCATCAACTTCTTCACCTGGTTTTCAGACCACAGTCATCCAGAGTGCGACAGAACTTCTGAGATGATCAAAGAGAACTTCTGGCCAGATTCCCTAGAATACTACCTGTTGCATAGAGAATCAGAAGTCACCAGACAAGGAAGCCAGTAGAGATACCCAGGTCCTTTGGGTTCTAATCTGGAACCTTTGCACTTGGGATTACTCCCCACAAGATCCTATACCACCACCTCCTGCTGGACCTATGATTATTGATGTGCCTTTTACTTTTGTGTATATGTGTATGTGTATGCTGACCTTTCTATACCATTTTTTAAATGTTTTTTAGTTGTAGATGGACACAATACCTTCATTTTGTTTGTTTAGTTGTTTTAGGCAAGGGTTCTACCACTGAGCCACAGCCACAGAAAACTTTGTTTTCTCTCAGCCTCAAGATTGACAACTTCTTAGCTGTGCTGCTGAATTTGCACATGTTCTTCATGCTATTTTGCATCAACATCACATGATGCCTGGCCATATATGGTTCACACCTTTTTTAACCAAGCAGATGATGCTATAGATTGCATTGTTTGGACTCTACTTGTTTGCAGGGTTTCTGCTCTCTATATTACCATCTGGATTTCTAGCTATGTGTAGGAGCCTACTCCAGGCACTCTTCTCTGGATTTGGCAGCATAGGCTCATGGCCTGTGGACAATTACTGGGCATTAAGTCCAGGGAGAAAAACAGTGGTCTGTGTGATTTATGTGACTTCACTGTTCTTCCTGTTTCTCTGATCACCTATTGCTGCCTGCTGCTGGCTATCCTTACCCCTTTGGGCTACTGAATAAATAAATTCCAGATTGTTCTCAGCTCCACTTTCTGGTTTCTGGTAAACAAGAATTTCTAGAACTGGTGATGGGCCAAGATTTTCTGCCAGAATACAAAAGACTTTTCCATTCCTTTTCCAAAAGATCTCTCCAATTCTTTACGACTACCACCAACCACCTTCATCATCCAGAAACCCTACTGTTAGGCAAGTGGCTGGGGTGACAATTTAGAACCCTATTTTCATGTCAAAGGCAGTTAACGGTGTCCTGGTCAAGTTCCAGATTTTCTCAGCTCCAACCAATGAATTCATACAAATTTAGGTTATCTTTATTTGTCCCCCTTCCTTAGTCTGAAAATGATTAGGTGCCAGATGTGCCAGGGTACATACACACTTATCCTTAACCTCTTTTTCTCATGTCTCTTTTTTGAAAAAGTGGTGGTTCAAAAACACAGGCAAAAGTAGGCTTTATAGTGTAACTTAGCTCTATCATTTCCAGAGGCAGAGAGGTTGTCCTGTAAAATCGACTGCCAGAGGCCCTATTGCCTACTCTACTTTCTTCCCAGATTCAGTAATGCTTAGAAGGTTAAAAAGACACAGATCTAGAGAGAATAAAAGGTGATTTCAAGTTCAGAGAGGTGTGTAAGGCTGAAGAGACTAGTGGGTGTTCTAAGCAGAGAAAACTGAACAAAAAGGTCAGAGGTAAAGCAGAAATTAATTAGCCAGAGGAAAACTGGGACTAAAAAATAAGACTAGTTTGAATGAGAGCCTGTGAGGAAGAGGTATTTACTCTGTTAGTGGTAATGGGAGGAGAAATATTTCTCTCAGGATTGAGATAGAAAAACTGAAGGTGATTGGAGTGTTAAATATGTTAGCAAGAGAGGCATTCTTTGAAGAAACACAATTGTATTTAGGTGTTTTCCTGTGGCCTTAAATTATGTGGAAGATTAATACTATGCCGCTTAATTTTACTATGCTTAGTAAACTCCTGTTTCTCTATTCTGCTTATTGGGAAGGTTGAGCTATACCAACTTATTTTGCTTGTAATTAGGAATAGTTGGAAGAATGTCTTTTCTGTACAATATAAGGAATTATGTGAATATTCATAACAATTTTCATCTTGTTTTGGTTTCTGTTGATACTGTATCCCCCCAAAATTTAATTTGAATAACTTGGTCTTTTCAGAACCAGAAAACTGGAAATTATTGTCTTTGTGGAAAAATATCCTACAAAAAGTTTGTGACTCTAATTGAGTGTCTTATTTGATTATTTGTCCTGATAACAGCACAGTAATTGATGTGCCTCTTTACTAAACAGCATAAATGCTTGTAATATTGCCACATTTGCCTTTCTTTATATGCATGATAATAAAACAAAAACATTCTACTCTTTAAGAAAAAAAAAAGGATAGAAAATAGGCTGGGATACAAAGTACACAGAGAAGCCAGAAGACTCATTTTCTGTTAGGGAGAGAGTAGTCTGGTGCAAATACTTTAGAAAATTGTTTGGCAATATCTATGCACACCCTCTAATCTAGCTCTGGGAAAATACTCAACAGAAATGAATACATATATTCACCCAAAGACATGGATAAAAGTTTTTATTAACAGAATTAGCACAATTGTAATACCAGACACTGGGAACTGCCCCAATGTTCATAAATAGTAGAAAAAAAGTTTTTTCCTTGCCTTTTTTTTTTTTTCAGGTTAAAGGATCAAACTCAGGGCTTTGTGCATGCTAGCAAAATAAGTTTTTAAATATTCACACAATGGAAGGATATGAGAAATAATCATGCTTAAATGAAATAATATTAATAAATCTCACAAATATGATGTTGGATCTCAGAAGATGAACATGAAAGTACATGCTACATAATTCCATTTATATATGAAGTTTAGGAACAGGTAAAACCAACATGGTAGTAGAAGTCAGAATAGTGATTACTACCAAGAACAATGAAGGGTCTCAAACTACCCTACACGTAAGCCAACAAGTTAAGCTTCTTAGTTAATGAATGCTAGATCAGATGAAAAGACCTTATAACTCAGTATTGTATCAGTATTTACACCAACTTCCTAAGCTCTAATTCCCATGAGGGAACACGAAGAAAGCCAGGTGATACTGGTGCACATATAGAAATATATTATAGGAAAGGAATCCTGAGTTTAGGGAACTTGAATGTTTGTTTTGAAGAGAGACATTATCTTTATTATTCTGAATAGTAAATAAACCTGTCCCTTTTTCCTTTGTAAGAGAGACAATCTACTTTTTGAGCTTGTAAGCAAGGCTGCTTTTTGCTCTGAGGAAGACACTATCTTCTAAGCTGTTCACAAATATCTTTGAAAAGATATTCTGAACACTGTCAGTCAATGCCTCTGTTTACAAGATTGGCAAAAACATGGGAGACACATGGAGACCTCTCTCCCAATGTTTACTTTGGGGTGTAAGTAACTATTGACTGGAAGGTAATATATGGGGATAGTGGGTTCTAAAGGGCTGGTAATGTTTTGTGTCTTGATTGAGGTGCTGGATATATGGGTGAATATATTTCAATTTGTGAAACTTCATTGAGTTATACATTTGGTAAACACTTTTCTGTATGTATATTATACTTTAATAAGCAAAGTAAGCAAAAAAAAAAAAAAAAAAGGTCAAAAGAAAACTAAAAGAACCCAATTATTTTTCTTGAACCTCTGTGCTAGAAAATAGTCCACTTAAAATTGTGTTTCAGATCTCTTTGGGTAGGCCAAGAATCCATGGATGAAAATGCTAATAGGATCATTTGCTGTGCCACATTCAAATAGCCAAATTCCATTTCCTAAGAATGAAAATGCTCAATTTTCTAGGCATGGACCATCAATTTTTAGTATTTACAGTGCTTTGCTCATTTAGTTGTAAACAGTTCACTAATAATGGCTTGTGATGCTTCATTTTCAAAGCTCAGTTCTTCCAACGAAGTAAATAATATTACTTAGTTCTGTTGTTTAGCAAGGATGATGCCACCCTAAAGACTGGCTCCAGCATATACTTATTTTTTAAGATGGTCTCTATTTTAAAGTTTATGTTTGCTGTGGTCAGGTTTCTCTCTTTGAGGTACAAATATTTTACTTGGTAAGAGTTAAAAACATTTTCAACCTGCATCTTTGACACAATCAGAGAAGACAACAGCATTAATAGCAACAAATCTGCATAACCCAGGGATGATGGTGCATACCTGTAATACCAGCAATTTGGGAGACTGAGGAAAGAGGATCACAAGTTCAAGACCAGCCTCAGCAACTTAGTGAGGACTTAAGCAACTTAGTGAGACCTTGTTCCAAAATAAAAAATAAAAAGGGCTGGGGATATGACTAGATAGTAAAGTGCCTCTGGATTCACTCCCTAGTAGCCCCTTTCACCTATTAAAAAAAAATCTTGTGTAGAACTGCAGTGAAATCATTTGGTTTGGCTTATTTGAACAAAATATTTCTCAGTTTTGTATATAGCAAGTTGCCTGGGAGATAATAAGGGTAATTCAGTGTTGAAAATGCAATAGAGTATTTTTGTTGTTTTTTTCGTTTTGTTTTCTTGACTTTTCTTTCTTTTTTTTTTTTTTATAATTCCTTCTACCAATTCATGTCACACATTTTAATTTTAAATGGCATCCATATGGATGGCTTTTTCACCTAATTCCCAATGACAAAATTTTCACCTGAACAAACTACTTAATCCCAAGGACACAGTTTTAGTCATCTTTTCAATAAAAGGTCTGAAACACAATTTCTTCTAAATCTGAACTTTTACCTACCCTTAAATATAAGTTTTTTGGAGGTTGGGGGTGTGGCTCAGTGGTAGAGCACTTGCCTAGCATGTGTGAAGCACTGGGTTCAATTCTCAGTACCACATACAAATAAATAAAAATAAAGGTCTATTCACAACTAAAAAAATTTTAAATATAAGTTTTTTTTACATGTTTCCATTGCCTCCTCTGGCTTTCTTTCTCACTATTGTTCCCAACTGGCATTGCCACAGCCAGAGCTTCTGCCATCACCTCTGAGATAAGGACTCTTAAATTGGAATCTCTGACCCTTCCTCCAGATGGTCCCTGACATGTCCATTTAAACAGTATTTCCAGAATCTCTCCCTTTCTTTCCATATCTACTTTTACCTTAATATCTTTTATCTACAATACTGGAAATCTCCAGACTGCCCTTCCTGAATTTTCTCTCTTTTCCCATCATTTGCACTATTATCAAAGTGATCAGGTATCTTCTGTTCAAATGTCCTTATCAAGGCAGCA
Source organism: Callospermophilus lateralis (assembly GCF_048772815.1). NCBI lineage: Eukaryota > Metazoa > Chordata > Mammalia > Rodentia > Sciuridae > Callospermophilus > Callospermophilus lateralis. Next base: position 43,255,795 of record NC_135318.1, on the reverse strand, counting down.
ATGCCAGCAGCTACAACCAAGCCCTGCCTAACATTCTCACCAGAGTACATTCACACATACTGTTCTGCCTCTGTGCCTTTGCTCATGACATTCCTTCACCCTGAATTCTCTTGCCCTCTTCCTTACCTATGGAAATCCTACCATTCCTTCTAAATTCTACTTGAAGTCCATCTCCTCTAAATAACCTTCTCCAAAACCACCTACCTCTTGTAGTATATGCTTGTAGCATTTGTTCCATGTAAATTTATAGCAAAGCTCAATTCTTTACATATGCTAGTAGTTTGTATTTTTGTCATTTCAATTTCATTCAATTTCAAGTACTTTCAGGACCAAGATGTTGTTTTAGTTACCTTCTTAAGACTTGATTCCTATCTTCAGACCACCAACAGTCTCCCAGGCATAACTGATATGAGAAATGCTAAAATAAGCACTCGCACAGAATGCAGTAGGATCACACATAAAAGAGACATTTCCTCCACCTGAGGATTAGAGGTGTCAAGGTGGCTTAAGTTCCATTCTACACACCAAACTAGACTATAAGCTTCTTCTGAGTAGATAGGGAGCTATCATTTTATTTAAGTATCCCTCGTGTACAGTATTGTGACCAGCACAAAACATTTACTCTCAAACTAAGTGTATAACTAAAAGTTGCCCAAGTCTCTTAGCTCTAAAAGTGCAAAAGAGATATATTGGTCTTTTATATTCCACTTATTATAAGGTCAATAAACATTTTATATTCCACTTATCATATGGTCAATAATCTTTAATTGGCTAATGAAAACCTAATAAAAAAAAGTCAAGAACATATTTTTAGCCTTGAGGATTTAGGTAAATGTTAATTGACATACTTTCCCAAATAATTCCTAAAAAAAGAAGAACTAGAACAGAGATTTCTATCAAATCCTTGCAAATCTTAGTTCTACCTCTCAGAAAGGAGGCTATGTGGATAAACGAGCTATTTTGCAATCGCAGACCCAAATTAAGCCAAGCTGCCACATTTACTCTTCGATCTCTAAATTAACAGGCTTTAGTAGAGCTCTTAGAAATAGGCTTTAACAGAATGTTTTCTTTGATATAAGGAGGCTGATTCATAGCGGGATAGGGCGTGGGAGCATGGGAGGAATAAACGAACTCTAGATAGGGCAGAGGGGTGGGAGGGGAAGGGAGGGGCCATGGGGTTAGAAATGATGGTGGAACCGTAATGATCATTTTTATCCAAAGTACATGTATGAAGACACGAATTGATGTGAATATACTTTGTATACAACCAGAGATATGAAAAATTATGCTCTATATGTGTAATAAGAATTGTAATGCATTCCACTGTCATATATAAATTTTAAAAAAAAACTTAAAAAAAAGAAATAGGTTTTAATAATAGCTGTCATTGATTGAGGTGTTCTGTTATGCTAGCCACTGTGCTAAATGCACCGGATGTGCATTATTCTCTTAATTCCCACACAACTCTATGGAGTATTCCTCTCCCTATTTTGTAGATGAGGAAGAAGACTCAGTTGAGATTATGTTACTTGTTACTAAACAGTCATTTAGGCAAACACTTGCAAAGTCCAAATTCAAACCCAAGTCTCTCTGATTCCAGAGTCTGATAATTACATATGGACAAATATGTTATCTTTTATTTTACAGAAGAAAATTATTAATCAAAATAATATTTGGCTTATATTTTCCCCATCTGTATACAATTTTTCTTAGCATATAAAACATTTACTAATTTTGATATTCATTAATGAATCTTACAACACAGGATGAATGCAGAATCAAAGTAATATGTAATCGTTTATGTTTTTCATTTAAATATTATAATTAACTTCTTTCACGATACCACTCACAAATGAATGTAAAATACAATAGCATTTATGACACATGTTCTGTTGATTAAAATCATCTTGCAAAAGAAACCATCAAAGCTGGAGCATATTTTGAAGTGTTCAGTGGCTCAGTTGAGCCTTCTACTTTAAAGCCAGATGAACCGGCAACATTTGGAAGACAATGCACTTTATCCAGGAAGAGCAAACAGCAAAGAGGTCTTCTTGGGTGGGGGAGAGATTATGTCACTGTCTAGAAATCTTTGATAAACTTGGCTCCTCGGCAATGGCAGGCTGGAGGAAGCATGCACTGCCAAGCAGCACATGTGAGGTCCCGGAAATGTGATGGAAAGAGAAGGATAAAATGGGAAAAGCTCAACAAAATAGAAAAATAGAAGAGAAAAATAGTCATAAAGAAATTTCCATCTACCCAAAAGAAAATTGGTGTGAGACCTAACAGACAATGTTCCAGTTTGTCTTCTAATTTAATTTTTGGAATTTGGGCAGTAATTGCAATCTCCCTGTGTTTGGAATTTATTAATTATGATGGGACGAAAGTGAACTAGAGGGTCCTAAGTTTCTTCATTAATATTTTAGAGCTTTGATTATAGCATGGTAGGGAGGTCGCAAATATACTGGGGCTTTTCTGAACATTATGTTTACTGGGACCTCACCAGAAAATATCCACCAAATTAGTAACAAAGGATGCTCACTTATTGCCACCATTACTTAACTATACTGGATATTATACAATACAATTAAGAAGTATAAAAACCTATTTAGCGGTATAAAAATTTAGGGAAGGAAATAAAACATTTACACTTTGTGGCTGATTTGGAAAATCTAAGATATTCAATTGAAAAGGTACTACATGAAAATTTAGTAAAGTGGTACCAGGATATAGAATTACTACATAGATATTAGACATACAAACACAGTGAGTTAGAAGCTAAAACCGGGGAAGACTGTATAGAATAGCAAGAGTAAAGATGAAATATCTAAGAAAACAACTTAGAATTGTACAGATTTATGAATAAAGTTTTAAGTATCCCTCAAACACTCAGACTTGTACAAAGGGAAAGACATGAAGTTCTTAGATAGGAAGACTCAACTTCAAAACTGAACCATGTCAGTGCCTCCTAATCTAATTTACAAATTTATTGTAATTATAATAAGCTAAAAATAGGAAGGGAGAAAAATTAGACAAGTAAAATTTAAAGTACGTATCAGAAAAAAAAGAATTTCAAGAAAACCAACACAAATTAATAAGAAGAATGTGAGACTATTTCTGGCACTTATTAAAGTAATATAAAGTTATAATAATTAAAAGCATTGTCCTGACATAAGAACAGACACATGAATCAATGGAACAGAACAGGGAGTCTAGACATAGAACCCAAGGCATATAGAAATTGTGTATGATAAACATGTTATCTCAAGTCAGTGAGGAAATGATGGACAACTCCAAAAATTGTCTTGAAAAAACTGAAGAGGCATTTAAAAAAGTACTTATATTCATGCCTTAAACCGTACACCAGAAAAACCCAAATGAGCAAGGCTTTAAATTAAACATGAAATAATAAAAATACTAGAAGAAAACGAGGGAAGCTATCTCCTTATTATCTTAGCATGGGGAAGCCTTTCTATTTAAAATCTGGAAAGAAAAAGTTTCATAAATAAAATGATGTGAAAAAAAATTTTAAATCTACAAAGCAAAAAAATTCATTAAAAAGATAAAAATGACAAACCGGGGGAAAATATAGTCATATTATAGACAAGGGGCTAATCTCTCTACTACAGAGCACTTTAATCACTTTAATACATAAATTCATATTAAGCAAATTCTTAAAATGGTGAGAAAGGATGAATACCAAAGGGATGCAGATTAATGATCCAGGGACTTCACAAGGAAAGCTGCTAACTTCAGATTAAATATGCACATTTGACCTAAGACATAGGATATGTTCATCCTGTCAAATAAATTCTCATTTTCCATATTAACAAAGGAAACCAGCAACCACAAAGAGGGCCAAATGAGTAAGACAAACCTTTGATCTCACAGGACAGACATCAGTGATGGGCAAGTCACTTTAAGATTATTGAGTTCTAAAAGGATATTCTATTTATGAAGCCTGGTTATTTCTGTCTTGTTTGACATTGTGTAGAAAGTAACACTGTAGCTGCTGCAGCTTGATGCCTAGCTGCTAGAGTCATTTCTGCAGGGGTATGCACAGGTTTGAACAGATTAGCTCAACTGTTATGAATACAGCAAACCTGCCCTTACTTTCGCCAAGCATGCCATATAGTCATGGCGTCTGCACTTTTATTAGGCGTTTTTATAAATACATGGATAATTTCTCCCATATGCTATTATTTCATCTGAAATGTGTTCATACTCGTAACAGCAATACATTTGATGAATAAATCTGGTCTTATTGAAATATGGCTTATCCCTTGAACTAGAACTTTATTTGATCATTAAAAGAATAAGACTATTTCACTTCTCCTAACATAGATGAATCCTTACCTCTTACAGGAAAAAACAAAACTTTTTTTTTTTTTTCTGCAAACCCTTCCACTGTTTGACTTCAAATGGAAACAACAAAATATCAAAAGTTTCAAAGAAGTCTTACAGGAAAGCCCAAAGGCATTATGTCTTGAACCTTTTTTTTTTCCCCCTCCATACCAGGGTCTTATTATAAATGCTGACCTCAAACTCATGATTCTTCTGCCTCAGCTTCCTGAGTAGCTGGGATCACAGGCACATCTCAACGTGCCCAACTTTGAATCTTTTTGAGTAAATGGTTTTCATCTTCAGCCTATTTCCTGAGCACCTGAGTACATACTTCAATACATTTTGTTAGTAAAAGGTTTCCTTCTGAAGGTCAATCTCACTTAAAGCGGCTGATAATTTTGGAACAGTCCAAGAACATACTGTGTTGTAAGATTGCTATTTCCATGGAAATTTGGATAAGGGTCAGCTGGCATATATTATAGTTTCCCAAGTTATGACTGAATTAGATATTAATTCAACTTATAATGGACTTAATTAAAAACATTTTTCATGACTTGTCATTCATAAGCTTTTGAGAGGGGCAGGGTGGCTCTACTTTAGCATGCCTTGCTCTAAGGTTGCAAAGAAGATCTCTTTGGACCATCTGAATGGCACCTGCACTCTAGCTAGCCAAAGGAGTAAGGAAAAGAAGAAGGAAAACCCCCCACAAATAAAGACTTTCAAATTAAAAGTGAAGACTTTGACAAGAAAAATTAAATGGTACAAAACCTCTGTGCCTGAATGAAAACAGAGATTCATCCCCTCAGCCTAAAGATCTTCCTAAAATTGCTAAAGTACATAAAGTCCTACGTGAATCACATGTCAAAGGTGAAAGGGATCTTATTTTAAAGCTTAAGCCAGTAAACTAGGAAAGGTAGTCAAGGTCCTACTGTTAGGCAAAAGAAACCCTTGTCTAGCCCCAAGTTTCTGACTCCTAAGTTGCTATTTTCCTCATCCTCTATGCGGGAGGGTTGCTCATCTCACCACAGAACTGCTCATCTAAATGGTACCCTTTGTATTAGACGCCTCATTTTAGAAGTTTTAACTCGTCCTATGTATGATGAGGCAAGGGATGTGTTCTGAGGACCAATAAAAATGGGAAAACTAGATGGAGGATGGAGAGAGTATAGATGTCTTTAGGTGTGGTCAGGAGGTCTGAAGAGACTTTCCAAGTTGTTAGGAAAAGGAACATCTTTAGAATGGAGAAGAAGAGAGGGTTTTCCAAGTGAAAAAAGTCTGAAGTGCTACTTTTTGGGAAAAGCCAGTTTTCTTATTAGATTCTCTGCTTGCCACGAAGGCTTCGCTATCCACACAGACTGATTTCTGCATGGGGTCTGCTTTCCACTCTAACAAGCTAACCTCTCATGTATTCCTCATTCTCTTCTTTGGTGTTTGTGACCTAAAATTAGTTTCTAAAAATGCAACACTAAGATCATGGTGGCTCCCTCCCTCCCAAGCCACTGACTCTATGGGCATTTGCAGTCCTACTCTCACCTCCAATATGGTAACCCCATTTCCTTCTCCAATGCCTACCAGGTCACATGAGGAGGAACACCTCTAACTTTGCTCTGAGAAGAAATTCCCACCTCTGATGACAGAGTTCTAATTCTCTGAACCACTTGATTCACCATTCCTTCTGGGGATGACCAGTTAATTTTTAACTGGTGAGTGCATGTACAACTTTTTGTCATAAATACTTTAAATTCAGGGATTGTTTTTAAATAACAATTTCTCATAAGAAAATAATTTTTAAAATAAAGAAATGAATAAATTCACATGTAAATGCATGACATTTCAGAAACATTTATCAGTTTCTTTTCTATTCTGCCATAAAAACACCATGTTTGGCTATTTAGAGTTTGTCTGTCATACCACCTGCTTAGGTCTCCATGGGTGGTAAAGTAAAAAATCATATTAAATTTTAGTTCAACTGTGATAATGCTGTGCCCTTTATAACCTTGGTGGCTTTGACAACCCCCTGGAGGGTTTTAGTCATTATGAGCTCAGTGTTTCTAACAAGGACATATGGCGCAGAATCAGACACTCTAGCTCATATTGGATACTAACAATCCTATTTCACGGGTAGAGAATGGGAGGAGCAATGGGGTGGTGGGTATTTTTTCCTCCTTGACCTTTTGAGGAAGCATTTCTTTATATCTTCAGATTCCTTCTGACTAAAATGTACATGGGTGGGCGGGGAGACTCTGGGTTGATGACTTCATCAGTTCCATTTCTGTTTTTAAACAGGATAGGTTTATTTGAAGCTGGCTGAAAGAACAAGACAGAGGCCATTCTTGTTCTCTTTGTAAGCAGCAAAATATCACAGTGTGGCATCTTTTCCTTCAAGCAGGATCCCTTTGAGACATTCCTGGAAAAGCAGCACAGCCCATGAACATCAGGAAGGCATGCTGACCTCAGGCAATCTGGCAAAATACTGTGGACCGCAGTGAGGTAAAAAACCTTATTAGCAGTCAAGACTCTCCAGCCAAACAGCTTTGATCCACACTATAGATTCCCTCTGAGTAGGTAGGATGGCTGCGTATTGCGTATAGGTCTAGGCATTATAGGTGAATTTATGATTTATATAGGGAAATAAATTTACAAGAAACATTTAGAGGATCAGAGTTAGGATTTCTTGCCCATAAAAATGATGTCATATGAATCCCTAAATATCTACACAGCAGATAGCACAACAAGCCATAAATGAAATAGGTCAGATAGTACCAGGTGCTGGCCAGTTTTAGCCTTTGGACTTAAAAGCACTCAAAATATTTTGCCAAAATAAATTAATAAATTTTATGTGCAATAACAACAATTTCACATTATAGAAAACACTGAAGGATTCTTGAGTCTATTTATTCATTAATTTTCTGGAAAATCATGCATTAATTTGGTAGAGGTTATTGTTTCTTTTTGTTGTTGTTTGTTTGTTTTTTTACTTTGGTACCAGGTATTGAACCCAAAGGCGCTTAACTGCTGAGCCACATCCCCAGCCCTTTTATTTTTTATTTTGAGACAGGGCCTCACTAGGTTGTTTACGGCCTCACTAAGTTGCTGAGACTGGCTTCAACCCTGTGAGCTTCCTGCCTCAGCCTCCTGAGCCACTGGGATTACAGGTGTGTATCACCATGTCCAGCTGGTAGGTTTAATTAAAAAAACTAAAATGTCCTTAAAAACTTGTGAAGCACAAGCCTAAGCAAAATGAAATGCCAGTTAAAGTAATCAAAGCAATATTTCCAAACATACTAAGGTTTAATTTTGCTATTCTGGGTAATACTGATAGCTAGAAATGTGATCCATAATAATTTTACATACAGAAAAAATATAGATAATAAGAATTAAAAGTCTTGCTTAGTTTACTTCTTGTTTGGTTCTTCATCAATAGAGATCTCTATCTTTATTTTTTTTTCTTTTTTTTATTGGTTGTTCAAAACATTATAAAGCTCTTGACATATCATATTTCATACATTAGATTCAAGATGGTTATGAACTCCCAATTTTACCCCAAATACAGATTGCAGAATCACATAGGTTACACATCCACATTTTTACATAATGCCCTATTAGTGATTGTTGTATTCTGCTACCTTTCCTATCCTCTACTATCCCCTTTCCCCTCCTCTCCCATCTTCTCTCTGTACCCCATCTACTGTAATTCATTTCTCTCCTTGTTAATTTTCCCATTCCCCTCACAAACTCTTATATGTAATTTTGTATAACAATGAGGGTCTCCCTCCATTACCATGCAATTTCCTTTTTTTCTCCCTTTCCCTCCCACCTCATGTATCTGTTTAGTGTTAATCTTTTCTTCCTGCTCTTCCTCCCTGCTCTGTACTTGGTTGTTCTCATTATATCAAAGAAGACATTTGGTATTTGTTTTTTAGGGATTGGCTAGCTTCACTTAGCATAATCTGCTCTAGTGCCATCCATTTCCCTGCAAATTCCATGATTTTGTCATTTTTAGTGCTGCGTAATACTCCATGGTGTATAAATGCCACATTTTTTTTATCCATTCATCTATTGAAGGGCAACTAGGTTGGTTCCACAGTCTAGCAATTGTGAATTGTGCTGCTATGAACATCGATGTAGCAGTATCCCTGTAGTACGCTCTTTTAAGGTCTTCAGGGAATAGTTCGAGAAGGGCAATAGCTGGGTCAAATGGTGGTTCATTCCCAGCTTTCCCAGGAATCTCCATACTGCTTTCCAGATTGGCCGTACCAGTTTACAGTCCCACCAGCAATGTACAAGAGTACCCTTTTCCCCACATCCTCTCCAGCACTTGTTGTTGTTTGACTTCATAATGGCTACCAATCTTACTGGAGTGAGATGGTATCTTAGGGTGGTTTTGATTTGCATTTCTCTGACTGCTAGAGATGGTGAGCATTTTTTCATGTACTTGTTGATTGATTGTATGTCCTCCTCTGAGAAGTGTCTGTTCAGGTCTTTGGCCCATTTGTTGATTGGGTTATTTGTTTTCTTATTACTTAATAGTATTTATTATTCAATAGTATTTTATTTATTCATCCTTCCACATATACTTACTGAGTGCCTACTCTGCTCCAGGCCCTATATTAGGGGTTGAGATGCAGTTATAGAAAAAATAAAAATAGAAAAATCTCTTCTCTCATGGAGTTTATATTCTCATGGAGAGAAATAAAGAATAAGCAAATAAACATGAAATATATAATGTGTCAAAATTGTAACAAGGGCTGTGAAGAAGCATAAAACCAGGTAAAAAGTGAGAGAATGATGTGGAGGGGAGGGGTCTAGGTGATGCTTTTGAAAAAGTGACCAAGGACAGCCTCTGAGATACGGACACATTTGGGCTGAGCATGTAAGAGAGTAAGTCTGAAACCAGCCTTCCAGGCTAGGGAAGCAGGATTTTCCAAAACCTGGAGGCAGAAGCATGCTTGACTTGTTAGAAAAACAGCAAAGTATTTAGAGACAACTGAGTAGGAAGACAAAGTGTGGCAGGGAATGGGGTCACACAGGCTCCAGGGGTCCATCCATGCCTGTCCAGAAAGCCAGAGGATGGTGAGAAGAGAGGAGGAGAAAGAGGCAATATTTAAGAAGATAATGGCTGAAGCTTTCTAAAAACTGGCAAAAGCTACAGGTTCAAGTAGATCTCTGCACCTAAAGCAAGAAAGAGAAAATCACGCCCTTCAGAAACAATTCTGAAAATCCAAGTTAAAGAGAAAATACTAAAGGAAACCTAGTGGGGGGCTGACCAACTTCAAAGGGGCAAATATTAGACTGACAGCTGATTTCTCAAAAGAATTAAGGGAAATCAGAAGAAAATGAAGTATCTTCAAAGTGCTGAAAAAAATATAGGTGTGAACCTAAAATTCTTTTCTGATGGAATTACTTTTCAATGATGGATGGAGAAAAGATGTTTTTTTTTTTTTTATTTTGTGTAGAGAATTTTTCATCAACCGCTTACTCTAAAGAGATTACTAAAGAATATATTCAGCTCCCAGATGCAGAAAGGAAAATAGAAAAATGAAAAGGTAAATGTGGATGAATTTAAATGAATTTTAACAGAATATAGCAAAGGTTATAATAATATGTTAGTAGATTTTAAGTAGACATAAGATTCAAATATGTAACAATAGCTTAAAAGCTCAATTTATATCAGACAAAGGGGACTGTAAGGAAAAAGATCATTACTAAAAATAGGTATATTTCAAAATTTATCAAAATCTAAGGTGTACAGTATCAAATAATAATTCTACATGTTATTTACCTAATAATGTCACTTATAATTACATATTAAACAGTATTGACAAAACAATATAGTGAAAAAATCATAGTAAGAAATGTGAACATACCTTTCTCAGGTACATCAAACCAAATACTTTGTAAAGATAACATAGGATTTGGACAATAAAATTTACACATTTGACCTAATAGTCACACATAACAGTACTATCCCAAAACTGCATAATGTATACATTGCTTTCAAATATGCATGGATCATTATGTTTTCAAAAAATCAACTATATATAAAAGTAAATTGCCACAAATTCCAAAAATTTGAGTTCTTAACAAAATTAATTATTTGACTGCAAAGGAACTAGAGATCAGTGTCAAAAATATAACTAGAAAACTTATAATTCTTGTAAATTAAGAAATATGCTTTTCAGTAATAACTTCTGGGTCAAATAAAAAAGTCACAATGGAAATTGGAACAGATTTTCAACTAAGTATTAATAAAAATTAATGAGATATCTTAAACTCATCATAAGAGGAAAATGTATGGCATATATATATGTTTTTCTTTTCTAATATATATTAGAATATATATAATATATATAATTTTCTAATATATATCTTTTCTAATATATAAATAAATATATATATCTCTAATATATATATTAGAAAATAAAAACAGGTAAAAGGTGTTGAATAGATAAAGAAAATGTGGTATATACAAAATGAAATATTATTCAGCCAGGAAGAATGAAATTCTGTCATTTGCATCCATTTGGATGGAATTGGAGGACAATATATTAAGTGAAATAAGCCAAACACAGAAAGGTAAATACTGAATTTTCTGTCCTATATGTGGAAACTAAAAATTTAGTCCACCCGAATGTAGAATGGTGAGTACCAGAGGTTGGAAAGGTGAGAAGAGGGTGGGTAAAGGGAGAATGTATCATGCATACCAAAACAGAGAGAAGGAGTAAGTTCTGGTATTCTGCAGCATAGAGGGATAACCATAAATCATAATATCCTATTATATATATTTTATGAAGGCTAAGAAGAAAGGAGCTGGATCCACTCTAAATATAAAGAAATGGTAAGGAGAGAGAATGTTCATTTCCCTGATTTGACTAATTATTTAGCCTGCTGTATACATGTGTTGAAATATCACAATGAACCCCATTAATATCTACAACAAATGTTAATAAAAATATGATAAAATAAAGCATTGAGTTAAACAAAAAGTTAAAAAGAGAACAGCTTAAACAAATGAAGAAAAAACCAACCACAAGTAAAATATAAAATACACATGTAATAGAGTAAAGTAATAAAGATAAAAATTGGCTTTTCAAAATGATAAGTTTATATAAGGAAGAGCTGGGCTCAGCGGTACACACCTGTAATCCCAGTTACTTGAGACACCGAGAAAAGAGGGCAGCCTCAGCAATTTATCGAGTCCCTAAGCAACATAGTGACATCTATCTTCAAAAACTAAAAGGGCTAGGGGAAAAAAAAAAAAAAAGGCTAAGAATGTAGCTCAGTACCACCAGAAAAAGAAAAAGGAAGAAATACAGAAAATAAGATTAAATAACCCATATCAAGAATAAAAGCGGGAACATCACTATAGAGCTCATAGACATTAAAACAATAAGAAATAATTATTATGAACAGGGGCTGGGGTTGTGGCTCAGCGATAGAGCGCTCACCTAGCATGTGTGGGGGCCCTGGGTTCGATCCTCAGCACCACATGTAAATCAATAAAATAAAGGTATTGTGTCCAACTACAACTAAAATTAATATTAAAAAAGAAAAGAAAATATTATGAACAACTTTATGTTAATAAGTTGTACATTTGAAAAATCAACTGTATATTTAATATTATGCACATTACTGGATCATACTTCTACAAAAATTCAAGAAAGCATACATTTTATAAAAACTGACAGCACAGGAAATAAAATGTGAACAGTCCCCTATCTGTTTGAAAATTGAATCAATAATTTAAAAGTTTCCACAAAGGAAATTCTAGGTGCAGTGGTTAATTCAAACCAAATATTTAAGGGGTGGGGGGGGGAAATCGCACCTATCTCACACTAATTCTTCCATAGAATGAAAAAGAGAATAGGACACCCCACCAGCTCATTGTACAAGGCCAGCATAACTTTGGTACCAAAGGAGGACAAGGGCATCAGTAGAAAGAAAAATCACTGCCCAATCTCACTTATATACATAGACACGTAATGTTAGATGAATACAGAAATATGCAAGAAAAAGAGCTAATACATAATGATTAAATTAGGTTGTTTCATTTAACATTCAAAACTTCAACCAGTAATACAACTAATAGGTAGTGACAGGAAGCAAAGCATTGCCTGGGGGCTGGTGTAGAGGGGGTGGGAGGGAAGGGACTGGAGAGCTGAGCAAATCTTTGGAGGGCAGTGATAAACAGGCTATTATTTTGATTGCAATGAGGGTTAAGGTCTGTGCATATACCCAAAGCTATCAAACTGTATACTTAAAATATGTGCAATTTGTTGTATGACTTTATGCTTAAAGTAGTTTTAAGAATCAGTGTGATTTATTACATTAAAAATAAAGAATCATCTCAACAGATTTAGGAAAAAAAATTTGATAAAAATCAACTTCCATCCACTATTTAAAAAAAAAAAAAGAAAAGAACTCTTAGCTAAATGTGAAGATGGTTTCCTGAAACTGACAAATAATGTATATATTTTTAAGCCTGACAGCAAAATTTCATAAATAAATGTGAACAGGTGTATGCTTTCCCCTTGAGACTGGGAAGAAGAAAGCCTTTCCTGCACCCATTTCACTTCCTGCTCCTTTATGATCAGGGTGATTTAGGTGACACTGAACACAACCTCAAGTGCAGGTCTGAACTAAGCCAGTTCTTCTTGTCTAGTGATTGATTCAGGGAAAAGCAGGGATAAGCCAGTCAATGCATTTCAGCCCCCCTGGTCACAGTGAGTGTGTCAGAGGCAGCACAAGACATAAAAGCCCATCCAATCAAAGGTCCAGCCAAGAGATTTTAATCTAGAAGAACAGAAACTCTCCACTGCTACATAGAGTGAGTGTAGTGAGGATGTCATTTCACGAACTGTTGCTGTCATTTCCAATACAAAAGGGAACCACAGAGGAGGAGGAGAAATAAAAAGAGAGCCTAATGAGGAATTATTCAGTGATTGTTAAAAAAAAAAAAAATCGTTTATATTTTGAGACAGAATAAGTCTTTGCTTCCCAAAGTCACATAATTAACATAGTTTTAATTAGTACAAAGCAGTGAATAGAGTAAGATACAGAAGTCAAAAGACTATATGGTCTAAAAGAAAAGGTAAATAGTTCAAAGTCATGGTGGAAAGCAAAAAAAGAAAAAAAAAAAACAACCCTATAATTTCCTGAAAGGATTGCTGTTTTTAAATGAAATAATGTACATAAAGCACTTCCTACAGCTGGATGCACCCCAAGCTCTCAGCACTAACTGCAGACAGCAACAGCTAATGGAGCAGCAGTAGGCCATGGTGGAGTGCTGGGGAGACAGGAAACAGACTCCTACATCAAAAGCATTCTCTTATCATTTAAAATGATGCAGCTCTCTGGAGTGAAATAGTCTTACACTTTAGATGCCAATGAGCGATAACGGCTCCCATTGAAAACCTACATTTGCAACTTTACATACATTTGTTTCTTCATAAGGTATTATTTCCAACTGACAAATTCTGAAAGCAAATTTGGAAAGGTGAACTGATTTAGCTGAAGTTTTAGCTCACTAAATGGGGATGCCTGCTTTTATCATAGGCTGGGGCTAAACCCATGTGCATTCTCTGCCTCTAAACCAGAGAAGAGATTCAAAGATGCACATAAACTGTATCAATTTAGATAATTTATGTAACAGAAAGACGCTGAATTTCTTGGATGCGTTCTATATCTTAGCATTTTTTTTTCTTTTTGCACATTTTAGACCCATTTCATAATGGCAAAGAGTGGAAGCACATGAAAGCACATGACTAATGTACAGATTAAACAACAAAATATTTTTGATAAAAACAACTCTGCCTGATGTCAGTTATCTGGAAAATAGTTTATTAACACAAATAACACTAAACCAGGTTCTTTTCTTTCTTTCTTTTTAAAGATACTGGGGTTAAATCCAGAGGCTTGCATATGCTAGGCAATTGCTCTACCACTGAGTTACATCCCCTGCCCTTTATATTTTCTATTTTAATACAGGATCTCACTAAGTAGCTCAGGTTGGCTTTGAACTTAGGATCTTCCTGCCTCAGCCTCCTGAGTAGCTGGGAATGCAGGTGTGCACCATCTCACCAGATTAAACTGGTTTCTTAAAGCAAAGTTTGGGAGACTTTTAACAGTTAGATCCAGGAAACCATGAACTTTAAAAAGAACAAATAATTATACTGTCTTTGGAGCTGTTATAAAATATGGAGGCAATTGGATAAACACGGCATGAAAGAAGACATAATTGTTGTTGTTTTTTCCACAGAATAAAAGATGGGACTAGCAAAATAAAGTTACTTAAATGACTCTTCTAGAATGCTGCTATCTTGAATGTTTATATTTTAAAATACAAAATAAGAGCTCCTCAAATCATATGCATTTTACAAAAGTTATGACAAATGATATGAATAATTACGTAACAATTCATATTTAATTATTCTTCCTAATATTCTTCCAAATTGCTTATAGAACTCTACAATTAGTTATTATATAGCTTATTATTTTTTAAAGAGAATAACAACTTAGATTGGACCATAAAATATACATGAAAGGGTGCATTAAATTTTGTAACTATGGTATGAAAATTCATCTCCCTATTCTAATTTTTGGCTATCTAATAATGTCAGTGCTACATGATGCCATGTCCCACAGAAGCAGGAGCTGTCACAGTAGAGAAATAATGTTAGTAAAATTAGTAAAATTAGCCTCTTGCCTGGAACTCTAACCCAGTTGGGCCAATCTGTAATGGTCCACCTGGCTCGGTGCCCTTGCTTCTCTGTCTGAGCAGAATCTATTAGATTAACTCTGACTTTCAGCTATGCATATGGCTCTCAACCTCAGCCCTCAGCAGGGAAGATAACATAAGAAATCCCTTGTAAAGATCTTCCTGCCCCTGCCCTGAATTAATGGTCGTCTGAGTTAGCTCTGATTTTATCCCAGTCCACTATGACAGGTTTCCTTGCCTTATACTTCAACTTCCACTGACTGGATTTTTAACTATGAAGTCTCTATTGCCTTGTTAGGGGCTCCTAATACTTCATGGGAGACTCCCACAATATTGACTACTCAATGCCTGTTGAAATGGACCAGGTAGATCTTTCGTCGCTTCCTTCCTTCTTTCTTTTCTTCCTTTCTTCCTTCTTTTTTTTTTTTTTAATTACTTTGGTATTTGGACCACTTCCCAAACAATTTATAACTTTAACTCAGGGTTAAATTCTACCAGCTCTACACCACTGCCATGCCATCTCTGTTGTTAACCTATTTGCAAATTAAGAATCTCCTTTTCAGATTAATGGGAAGAAGTACAGCATACTAGTTGAGAGTGATTTTTACAATCAGTTTCCCTGTCTGAGAGCTAGCATAGCTATATAAGAACTCAAATAAGTTTCTCATATACCTTGATTTCTTCATCTCCAAAATGAGAACAAAGACACTCACTGCTCACATGTGAATAATACGTAGATAATACATACTACTATATCTAACAGATAATGAGAACTCAATAAATGTTAGCTGTTGCTATTTTTATGGTTCCCAATTATCCATCTACAGAATTATAGGTTACATTACTATCATTAGACCTATACACAATGCTGAAGATCACCTGATCCTATATATCTATTCTTTTCTGATCTGCTTTTATCCTTGGATGTCAATTCTTTTTTCCTAATGAATTTACAGTAAATGTGATCACTTTCCCAAACAAAGAAAGTAATAAGAGGATTGAAAATTCTTTGCTTGCAGCTATTTTCTTTCCCTTTTTAACAGAAAGAGGACTATCATTCATTCAGCCTGAACCTGTTTATACTTCTCTCTATTTATGAGATACTACTTTTATAACTACTCTGTCATCATGGCTTATCTGGAAGAACAGCTGGGGTTTATCTTTCAGAGCAGACGATTTGAAAGTTATGCAAAATCAAGCCAAAATAGAGAAGGAGCTTTGAGAACTGGCCTGGTCCATTCCTACAAGGTCACTTAGATCTTCGACTCTGGATTTTTTATTTTATTTTATTTTATTTTTTAAGTGCCCCTTGGGAATTGAACCCTGGGGCACTTAACCACTGAGCCACATCCCAGCCCTTTTAAATATTTTATTTAGAGACAGGATCTCATTGAATTGCTTAGGGCCTCGCTAACTTGCTGAGACTGGCTTTGAATTCACAGTCCTCCTGTCTCAGCCTCCCGAGTTGCTGGGATTACAGGCATGCACCACGGTGCCTGGCTCGACTCTGGATTCTTAAGCTGTGACCCAAGAAGTAGAATCTGAAGAAAGACATGTATGGACCTTTGCATCTCATGGCATAGTACAAAATACTTAATGAAATAGTTATAAAATAAATTCATTAAATAAGAATAAATAATGATAAAATGATAATAGCATTCATTTACATGACTCTGTTCTTATACAATGTTTGTACCACTATTCATACATGTAACAATACCTTGGATTGATAAAGCCTTATAATATCACTACTTATTTCTGATATTTTAAGGCTTTATTAACAAAGAGAATTTCATGTGTGACACTTTCAGAATCAACAGGGCCAGAACTAGTGTGCATTTCCTGAGTGGGAAAAAAAGGAGAAATAGAGAAAGTGATTTACTCCAAATTCAGTTGAGCAAGAATCTGGTTCCTAAACACCTAATACTTAGCTAAACTGCCTTTGGAAAAACAAACACTTGTTATTCGTTCTTGAGAAAAGATACTTTAAACACACAGTTATTAAGGCTAGTTTTGAAACTGTGAACATCCTAACACTAATGGTCCAATTTGGAATACTGAAGCAGTCTACTTCCAAATTCAACTCACATTTTTATTTGCAGATGGATCTTTAGAATATATTCACCTTCAAACAAACAACAAATTCTCACCCAATTCCACAGATTTGGGCAGTTTTTCATTATACCAGCCCAATGCATGGACAAAAAATCTAAATCAGGTTAGGAAAAGTCATCATGTTTCTTTAAGCTTCAAAAGGGATGGGCCTACTAAGAGTTAGGTGGGGTTCTGGGAATGTGATATGATTTTTCAGTAACATTTCTCAAACTCAAATTTAGAAGTAATTTTGATCCTGTGCTCTCACAATTCCTGGTAAGTGTTGATTGACTGTAAGGGAGTGGCAGGTGAGGGCTTGAAGGAGGGCAGCAGCCCCCGCCAGATCTAACCCTGGTGCAGGAACACCAAATCATAAAAGACTCTGTGTTCCATTCCCAGGGCCGACCTCTGTCACTTCTTCCAGTATTTGCTTCTCCTCTCTTTGGTTTCACTCAGGGATTGATTACTCAAACTCATCTTGTGACCCACAGCCTATCAATTACCCTGCTGTTACTTCGCAGGAGTAAATCACAGAGAGTACCTTCGCAGCTGTTTAAAATTAACACTTCTTTCTTATCAGAAATGGCCCAACTCTTTTCCTGACATCAACACATTATGGAAAGTTCTGTACTGTAAATTCTTTGTCCTTCCTGACTCTGCCCTTTCAGGCCTGCATAAGGTCAGTGATAACAACAGATTTTCTGTCTGAGGAAACTGTGACTTCACAGTACACACAAAAATCCCCAGTACTCAACATGTTTGAAAGATGAGTCCACGAGAATGAGTGTTTACCACTTAGGTGTGTGTGTGTGTGTGTGTGTGTGTGTGTGTGTGTGTGTGTTTAATCTTAAATGTGGGGATGGCTACCACGTTACAAAGCATTCAGTCCATCCTGTGAATTTATAGTAACACGATGAGGACTTGGGCCACACAGGTGTTACTCCAGGATCTCTGTAGAAAAGACAAACAATTAAGCCCAGGATGTTTACACAAGACTTCATTTTCTCACAAACTTGTCCATGTTTTCTCTAAATATTTAACTTAAAGTAGGTACCAGAGTAGCAACTCCATGACAGTATTAGTTAGATGTTGCAGGAGATCTGAATTGACACTGGATTAGCCCACCACCCCTGATTTTCTGCAATGAAATTAATTAATTAATTAATCCTATGTTAGCAGCTTATATTACTTGGCACCTTTTCAAATGTCTCCCCTTATTCCCTCCCTGTCGTTGTATACTTGGCAAGTGAAAGTGTATTTTATTATTTGTGTAAGAAAGAAGTAAGTAGGAAAAAATCCTAAGGCATTCCAGAGCCAACAATGACTACCACCAATTGGGAGTAATTTTGTCAATCAAGGAGCCGGGCATGGTGATGCACCTCTGTAATCCCAGGGATTTGGGAGGCTGAGGCAGGAGGATCACAAATTCAAAGTCAGCCTGAGCAACTTGGTGAGACCCTGTCTCAAAATTTAAAAAAATAAAAAATAAAAAAGTTTTGTCGGGATGGGGTTGTGGCTCAAGGGTAGAAGGCTCACCTAGCAAGTACAAGACCCTGGGTTCGATCCTCAGCACCACATAAAAATAAATAAAGTAAAGGTATTGGGTCCATCCACAACTAAAATAAATAAATAAATAAATATTTTTTAAACGTTTTGTCAATTCTCTCATTAGTATGAATAATATATTATCCACTGATTTCCTTTATGATCTATCAAAGATCACAAGCAAGTTAACTTTTAAAGAAAAAGATGAAGTTTTAAAATAATACCCCCAAAATTAATATCATACCACTAGACCACAAACAAGCAATAGACTAGAACCTCATTGTGACAATAATGTCCTTGAAACCTAAAAATATCATATAAATAATTTTTCTTTACATAACAAAACTATAAAAAAGATGCTAATCCTGTCATTCCTCGTCTGTTTATTTTATTTTTTTAAAAGTGTTATTACAGAATTTTGTCAATGAACATTTTAAAACGCTCATTATTTTTCTTTTTTATGTGTCTTAAGCAGCTAAGACTATAGTGGATTATATTTAAATCACTCTATTTAATGATGGAAAAATACACAAGACTAGCTTCTTTTCTGCTCCAACCACACCCTGCTCAGCCTGTCCTGTCAAATGCCAGCTCACTCCTGTTGATGAGGCACAGGAGTGCACCACCATCCCTGCTGTCCATCGCCACTCTGAGAACTGCCTGGAGGCAAGTTCTGTATGTTGCCTGTGTGTATCTCTAGACCTAACATAGTACTCAGCACATTCAGACACTCAAATATCACCCGACGTGACTGGAATTGGCATTCACTAGGGCCAGTTTAAGGGCCCTATCATTGCCCTGCCCTAGGTTGATAACCCCTGCCCAGCCATTGTTAAACCAGGTAGGATGTGAGGACTGCCCACTTCCAGCCACACTGTAGGAATGAATGTGAGAGCAACCCTCCTCTCCTCCATCCTGCCTCCTTTTGCCCCCAATTACTAATGTCTGTAGGTACTGTGCAGGACAAAGTACCTTCTCGTATTCTGTTTTCATCTGGTCCTTACAACACCTCTTAAAGAGGTAAGGCAGACATACTATTCATTTAACAGATAAGGAATGAGAGGTTCAGTATGGTTAAAGAATGTGACCAAGTTTCACACAAAGATAAAATGCTTTCTGTACAATCTTAGCATTGGGTCTGGACATGCTCCGGTGTGGAATCTTGAAACACTCCACTTCCAAATGTATCTCATATTCAGGATCTACCTGATTTTTCACTCTCTCTTTTATTATTGCTAGTATGTTTGCCTCTACCCCAATGCAATGATTTGCTTAATAAATAATATTTGTTAAATTTTTATAAAACAGTGCTGCTATAATCATGAAATAGAAGAAAACATGGATTCTCGAAAAAAACATCAAGGCAGTATTTTGGTAAGAAACTAATGCCTGCCAAATAACTAGGAAAATTGCTTCCTTAAATTAAAGAAAAACTAATTAAAATTATATTAGAAAGGAGAGACAATTGAAGTTCCTTTGGTCAATTGATATTTGACTTTTTCACAATAAAACAATTCTAACAGGAATTAAAATTTTTGGTGGCAAACCATGCAAGACAAGACTGGATTTGGGCTTATCTAAAAGAAAAGAGTACTTCTTCAACCATTTCTAACATAGCATTGCAGAATCCAGTGCTTCAGACTATTTAAATTGATACCAGTATCTAAATTCTAGGCTGATAAACAAAGTTCTCAAAACTGCTGAAATTCACTCTGAAGAGCTAACAGGAAAAGTGGTCTAGAAAAAACTACAGAAAAAGCTTGCATCCAGATTTACTCTGTAATTTTTGTAAATCACATTTTTGGAAAGAGGTGGGAAGCAAGTAAATTCTAAAGATAGGCTTTTTCTTATGTAAAGTCAAGTGTCTTATTTCTAATTTAAGAAGAAAAGAGTAGCTTTTTCTTATATTAGATACTTTCAGTTCTCACCATTTAAGGTTAGCTGAACAAAACAGTCAATGTTGAGAAGTCAATGAAATTCAATTTGAAAAATCAAAATTAAAAAAAAAAATTGAGCTAAATGGGGGCTGTCAGACTGATGGGACTAATTCCAACTTGTACTGTTTCCCAAAAGAATCTACTATTTTTGCTTTTAATGAGATAAAGATGGGGAAGGACTGATGCTCCAGCTGTGGGCAGAGATGTTACTCCCAAAGTCTGTGTTTGGGCTATCAAACATTCAAATGAAGGAGAAAGCTACTCTGCCAAATAGAGGGAAAAGAATTTAAGGGAAGGCAGGTTATTAGAGTCAGGGTGCAAATGTGAAAGGGGAGATTGGTGGAAGATTTTGGGGGTGTTTTGTTTTGTTTTGCGATGCTGGGGATTGAACTCAGGGCCTCAGGCAAGTGCTGTACCACTGAGCTACTTCTCCAGTCCTGATCTTGTGTTTTGTAAGCAAAACCTGAAAAAAAAATCATAAAGTGTTTGGTGGAGGTGTGCTCCATAGAAACCAGAAAAGGTGGAGCTTTACACTTGTACTGACATAGCAATTCAAGGTGACCTTGATTGGAAGAGGATAAGGCCTGGGAGTTGGTAGAAATTGTGGAAAGAGGCTGTAGTGGGCTAAAAAATTGGATTGGGAGGCCAGGTGCAGTGGTACACACCTGTAACCCCAGCGGCTCGGGAGGCTGAGGCAGAAAGATTGTGAGTACCAACTCCCAGGACTTATCCTCTTCCAATCAAGGTCACCTTGAATTGCTATGTCAGTACAAGTATAAAGCTCCACCTTTTCTGGTTTCTATTGGGCACACCTCCACCAAACACTTTATGAGTTTTTTGTGAGTTCAAAGTCAGCCTCAGCAACTTAGTGGGCCCTAAGCAACTCAGGGAGACCATTTCTAAATAAAATTTAAAAAGGGCTGGGGATGTGGCTCAGTGGTTAATTGCCCCCGGCTCAATCTCTTGTACCAAAACAAATCCAAAATAATAATAATAATAGTAATAATGGATTGGAGTCCAAACTAAATATATGCTTTTTTTTCCTAAATGTGGAGGAAATTCCTGATGACATCTGGGTTACACAGCAAATGATTAGAGATAGCACAACAAATGTTAGGATAAATCAGTTTGTAAGTTCTGCTTTTCTCCTAGTTCCACCCTTCCAAGCATGAAGATGATAATTATAATAATGGCATGATCTTTGAAGTCAGGCATATTTTGGGTCAAATCCTAACCCTGCTCTTTCCTAGCAGTGAGGCTTGAGCTAGTCACTTAACTTTTCTGAGCCTCAGTTTCTTCATTCAACAATAATGGGATAATACCTACCTTGCAACACCTGGCATATAGAAAGTACTTAATAAATATCTGTCATATGTGCACATGTGTGACCAGGTTCTTAAAAAATATCAGCCATGGCTCCTATGTTGTTTTATTTTGTGATTATTTGCACTTACAGATAGATTTTTAAAAATACTTAAAAAACATATTCCTCATTTCAGGCATTTTACTCAATGAAATTTGCAATGGCAATTAGCCAAGAGACACTTCTCAATTAATGTTATGTGCTATTACTTTTCAATTAATTTAACAGAATGCTGATAGATTAGCCATATAAACTATGCTTTTTCTTAAAGAATCTATATTCATGTGTTTTTAAGAATCATAATGACTGCGCCAGGCATGCTGGCCCAAACCCTGTAATCCCAGCAGTTTGGGAGGCTGCAGCAGGAGGATTGAGTTCAAAGCCAGCTTCAGCAAAAGTGAGGCACTAAGCAACTGAGTGAAACCCTGTCTCTAAATAATAGAAAATAGGACTGGGGATGTGGTTCAGACAATAACTGACTAATACAGTCATAATAATAATGACAACAAAGCTTCCCAAATCCAGTGACTTCCATAACAAACATGTATTCTCATGTTCACTGGTCTGTGTGTTGGCTGTGGTTTGGCTGATCTAGGCTGGACTGAATGAGGGGCTCTGCTTCAGGCTGCAGGCTGGGATCAGGTTTGCTCCACCTGTGTTCATTCTGGGACCCAAGCTGATGGGACAGCAGCCGCCCAGCAGAAGCTCTTCTCATTACAAAGTACCAGTGTACAAAACCCAAGCCAAACAATGCAAGCATATTTCAGACTTCAGGTTACATCCACGAACATTTCATTCATGCATAGTAGCTCTCAGTGGAATGGGGCTGAACAATAATCCAAAAAGTATCTAAAAATGGATACTCAAATTTTAACTAGTTGGCAGTAATTACAATAAACTATAGGAATCTCTTATATTTTAACAGGGAATTAAATTCATAAAAATGAGTCTCTGTAAAGAAAAATCTTATGGTAATTAAGGAGGAGATGTTAGGGAGATGAAGTACTAATTCTGATACTCTGAAATGAAAATTTCTAATGTTCCAATCACTTATGAAATGAAGTAAGTCAAGCTTCAGAAGTTCATTTATAATTATATAGGAAACAATTTCAAACATGTTTTATGTGTTTTCAGTCTGTCTCTTTATTCAAACTGCTGTCAAACCATGAAAAATAATTGATGCCATTATTAAAAATAGAAGACAACAAATCATTATTATTTTATGAGTCTTGTAGTTGAACACACATGTGTCATTAAAAAAAATTCATAAGTATATTGGGGAAAGCTCTTAATTAAAAGGAACTACAAAATATACCAAGATTGATTTTTAAAGAAAAATAAAACATTGTCAACATAAGTGCTTGAAGTCTAAGCATTTTTAATAAATTTAAAATTATAGATTGAGAAAAAAACAATAAACACAACTTAGCCAAAAGAACACATGTCTGTTTTCAATCATTTTTTTATAAAGCATTTAAGCATAGAGAAATTATTTTAATTAAAAAAGATTATGCTTGGGTGTTAATATGATAACAATTATTTTCTGTCTCTGCATATGGAATTTCTCACATAATTGTCTTAAATTATTGAATTTTTCATGTGTCTTATCATCTGCTTGCAGACCCCAATGACTTTAAGTATGAATTCCATATCTGAGATATACATTCCAGGTTGCCTATCCAAAATTCAATTTCTCTCTTTCCTAAGAAAAAAATCCCAATTTTGCTTGGATGGAAAGCACCCAGTTAAAAATAGTCATCCTCTAAACTTCTTTATAGAGATATGAACGTAAGTTTATCTGTAGAGACCTCCAGAAAAGCTACTGTTTTGGTAATAAAAAGGGACAGAAATGTAAATGTGGTGCCTGATGGTGGTATATGATCTCAAGGACAAAAGTTATATGTTAAGCACAGGAAAGAAAGAAACTTTAGGACACTGATGACAACATAATACCACTGTACCAGCCCCTACCTTCTACTTGTTTTTATATGGGAATGAGAAAAAAACAAAGAGCCTCCTGTTTGGTTAAGATACCTGGATTGGATTTCCATTTTATATACAGCAAAATGTTACCCTAAATGATACATCTTAATATTATTTTTATGAAATTTTTAAAATTGTTTTTTCATTGTAGATGGACACAATACTCTAATTTACTTATTTATTTTTATGTGGTGCTGAGGATTGAACCCAGGGGCTCCACCATGGAGGCAAGCGCTCTACCACAGAGCTACAAGCCCAGCCCCGAATAAAAATTTTAATCACCAACTGTTCCATGTTCTATTCTTATACACAGAAGAAACAAAAGTAATACATATGACCTGTGCTCTCCAAAAGTTATCAACTGAAGAAAAATATGCAAAATTATTAATGCAAGTTGAATTGTAATTTATTTAATAAGAATTTACTGAACATATGTCTATACATGCAACACACCAACAGATCATAATGGAATGAATTTAGAAATCAATGACAAGATAAAAAACAGAAACACTCTAACACCTAGAGATTAAATAATACTCTTTTGAATGATAAATGGATAGCAGAAGAAATCAGGAGAAAAATTTTAAAAATTCTTAGAAACCAATAAGAATAGTGATATAATATATCAAAATCTTTGGGACAGAGTTCTAACAGGAAAGTTTATAGTACTGTGTTCTTACATAAAATGGAAAGATATCAAATAAATAATCCAACATTATACCACTAGGCCCTAGAAAAAGAACAAACTAACACCAAAATCCATAAAAGACAGAAATAATCAAAATCAGAGCTAAGCTTAATGAATTTTAGCATAAAAGAACAATACAAAGGATCAATAAAACAAAGAGTTCATTCTTTGAGAGGATAAACAAGATTGATAAACCCTTAGCCAAACTAATCAAAGAAAGAGAGAAAACCCAAATAAAAAAATTAAAAATGAAAAAGGAAATATTATGAAAGACACTACTGAAATCCAGAAGATTATTAGAAACTATTTTGAAAATTTATACTCCAATAAACAGGAAAATCTATAAGATATTGACATACGACCTATCCAAATTGAACCATGAGGATATAGAAAACTTAAACAGATTATTATCAAGTAACAAAAGTGAAAAAGATATTAAATGTTTTCTAATAAAGGAAAGTGAGGACCAGACAGATTCTCAGGTGAATTCCAACAGACCTTTTAAGAAGAGCTAATGCCAATCAATCCTTGTCAAATTATTCCAAGAAAGAGAAACAAAGAGAACGTTTCCAAATTCACTCTGTGAAGCCAGTATTACCCTGATACCAAAATCAGACAAAGCCACATCAAGGAAAAAAATTTCAGGTCAATATCCTTGATGAAAATAAATGCAAAACTTCTTAATAAAATATTGGCAAATTAAATTAAAAACACATTAAGAAGATACTGTATTATCAAGTGGGTTTCATCCTAGGGATGCAAGGTTGGTTTAACACATGCAAATCAACAGATGGAATTCATCACATAGAATTAAGGACAAGAATCACATGGTTTCTCAATAGATGCAGAAAAAGCATTTGCCAGCACCCATTCATGTTTAAAACACTAAAGAAATCAGAGATAAAAGGAACTTACCTCAACGTTCTAAAGACTACATATAACAAACCTAAGGCCAACATCATACTGAATGGAGAAAAACAAAATATTTCCTCTAAAAACAGTAACAAGGCAAAGATGTCCACTCTCACCATTCCTATTCAACATAATCCTGGAAACTTGAAACTCTAGCCAGAGTCATCAAGTAAGAGAAAGAAATAAAAGGAATGTAAATAGGGAGCAGGAAGCCGCGCCAGCCGCCCAGCCAGACCGGAGGAGGAAGCCGCGCCAGCCGCCCAGCCAGACCGGAGCAGGAAGCCGCGCCAGCCGCCCAGCCAGACCGGAGCAGGAAGGCGCCAGCCGCCAGCCAGACCGGAGCAGGAAGGCGCCAGCCGCTTAGCCAGACCAGAGGAGGAAGTCCGGTCCGGCCCCGAGCGCTAGTCTCCAGGAAGCCCATCAACCCTTAAAGCCCATCAAAGTGGGTGTGGCTACCAGCACAGTTGCGGCTGATCCAGGTACCCGGTTTCCAACTCCCCCACCCTTAGCTGCGATAACTCAAAATATTTCCCACAAGCTCTTGGGGATTGTAGCTATCAACACAAAACAACAACTGTAGAGGCACCTGGTTTCTACCTCAGAGACTAGAGTAGGGAAGATACAGGTGGAAGCTCATTTCCCTTCACACTGGCTATACCCACCACCCTGAATACAGAGGCTCAAACTAGGAATAGACAACGCCACCTACTGGAAGCAAGGAAAACAGTGTTCTGAGAGACTTTTTTTTTCCTCTCTTTCTCTTTTCTTCTCTCTCTTCCACAACTTCAGCATATGTGAAACCAAGAACTGAGCATGAACAACTGAATTACCAAAGTAATATAATATAGAGGAATTGCATATACCCCACCTCCCCCCCATTTTTTTTCTGTATTTCTATCTTACTTCCCTTTCCCTTCTCTTATTTCTCTTTTCTTCCTTGTTATTTCTTTTCTTTTCTTTTCTTTTTTAATTCGTATTCTCTCTATACCACTTTCAATCTCCAAACTTTTGCTATCTATACATAGGGTAACTATCTAAATAGGAGGTTGAGTCTATACATTCTTCCATAAATTACCAGTCGAGTACTTAGAGTTCTCCAAAGGTGCTAAGTTAGTTTAACCTCATTCCCTCACTCCTTTCTCTTTAAGTATAACATCCTTCGTCTGAAATTAAGTTTTCTATATGCCACCAGATATGGTACGCCTTTTATGAAACTAAGGAATATATTCCTAAGTAATAATTAAATCCAATATCTATAGTCTTAGAATCTAACTATAAATGTATTAATAATGAAAACTTGTCCTTAGATAATGTACTGTTGATATTGGGATGTGTTAACATTGTCTTTCTCCGAAAAAGAGGGATATTGGAGCTATTCAAGAACAATACAAATATATAAGGGGAAAAACATTAGCTCAACAGTTTCACAAAGCTAGAAAGAATCATGAGCAGTATGAAAAGACAAGGAAAGAAAGGACCACAAACAATACAGGTCAATTCAACATTAGATGAGGTAATATCTGCAGCTGATGGAATGTCAGACAAAGAGTTCAGGATATACATGCTTCAGATGATCTGGAGTCTCAAGGAAGACATTATTCATCAAATTCAGACAATGAAAAATCACTTTGACAATGAATTACATAAACAAATCCAAGAAGCAAAAGATCAACTCTATAGGGAGATAGAGGATATAAAAAACAAACAAACAGAAATCCTGGAAATGCAGGAAACAATAAACCAAATTAAAAACTCAAATGAGAGTATTACCAGCCGAGTAGAACACTTGGAAGATAGAACTTCAGACAACGAAGACAAAGTTTTTCAACTTGAAAAGAACATAGACAGCTCAGCGAGAATGTTAAGAAATCATGAGCAGAACATCCAAGAATTATGGGATAACATCAAGAAACCAAACCTAAGAGTTATTGGGATACAAGAGGGTACAGAGGTCCAAACCAAGGGAATGAGTAATCTATTCAATGAAATAATACTAGAAAACTTCCCAGACTTAAAGAATGAAAAAGAAATCCAAATACTAGAAGCCTACAGGACACCGAATATACAAAATCATAAGAGATCCACACCAAGACATATAATAATGAAGATGCCCAACATACAGAATAAGGAGAGAATCTTAAAAGTCACAAGAGAGAGGAAGCAGATTACATTTAAGGGTAAACCAATCAGGATAACTGCTGATCTTTCAACACAGACTCTGAAAGCTAGAAGATCCTGGAACAACATATTTCAAACGCTGAAAGAAAAAGGGTTCCAACCAAGAATCATGTATCCAGCGAAATTAAGCTTCAGGATTGAAGATGAAATAAAAATCTTCCACGATAAGCAAAAGTTAAAAGAATTTGCAGCTAGAAAACCAGCTCTTCAAAACATCCTTGGCAAAACATTACAGGAAGAGGAAATGAAAAATAACAATGAAAACCAACAACGGGAGGTAGTACAATAAAGGAAAAACTAAGCATAGAGGAAAAACTAATCATGTTAAGTATCATACATAATCAAATATGGCTGGAAATACAAACCATATCTCAATAGTAACCCTAAATGTTAATGGCTTAAATGCACCAATCAAAAGACATAGGCTAGTAGAATGGATTAAAAAAAAAGATCCAACAATATGCTGCCTACAGGAGACTCATCTGATAGGAAAAGACATACACAGACTGAAGGTGAAAGGTTGGGAAAAATCATATCACTCATACGGACCCTGGAAGCAAGCAGGGGTGTCCATACTTGTATCAAATAAAATACACTTCAAGCCAAAGTTAATCAAAAGGGATAAACAAGGACAATACATACTGCTCAAGGGAACCATACACCAACAAGACTTGACGATCATTAATATATATGCCCCAAACAATGGTGCAGCTACGTTCATCAAACAAACTCTTCTCAAGTTCAAGAGTCTAATAGACCACAACACAATAATCATGGGAGATTTTAATACACCTCTCTCACCAATGGACAGATCTTCCAAACAAAAATTGAATAAAGAAACCATAGAGCTCAATAATACAATTAATAACTTAGACTTAATTGATATATACAGAATATACCACCCAACATCAAGCGGATACACTTTCTTCTCAGCAGCACATGGATCCTTCTCAAAAATAGACCATATATTATGTCACAGGGCAAAGCTTAGCAATTACAAAGGAGTTGAGATACTACCATGCATTTTATCTGATCATAATGGAATGAAATTGGAAATCAATAATAAAATGAGAAAGGAAAAACCCTACATCACATGGAGATTAAACAATATGCTACTGAATGAACAAAGGGTTACAGAAGACATCAAAGAGGAAATTAAAAAATTCTTAGAGGTAAACGAAAACTCAGAAACAACATATCGAAATCTTTGGGACACTATGAAAGCAGTACTAAGAGGAAAATTCATTTCATGGAGTTCATTCCTTAAAAGAAGGAAAAGCCAACAAATAATTGACCTCATACTACACCTCAAAGCCTTAGAAAAAGAAGAACAAATCAGCAGCAAATACAGTAGAAGGCAAGAAATAATTAAAATCAGAGCGGAAATCAATGAAATCGAAACAAAAGAAACAATCGAAAAAATTGACAAAACTAAAAGTTGGTTCTTTGAAAAAATAAATAAGATTGATAGACCACTAGCCACACTAACAAAGAGAAGAAGAGAGAGAACCCAAATTACTAGCTTACGGGATGAAAAAGGCAACATCACAACAGACAATTCAGAAATACAGACGATAATTAGAAATTATTTTGAAACCCTATACTCTAATAAAATAGAAGATAGTGAAGGCATAGATAAATTCCTTGAGACATATGAACTACCCAGATTGAATCAGGAAGATATAAACAACCTAAACAGATCAATATCAAGGGAGGAAATAGAAGAAGCCATCAAAAGACTACCAACCAAGAAAAGCCCAGGACCGGATGGATATACAGCAGAGTTTTACAAAACATTTAAAGAGGAACTAATACCAATACTCCATAATCTATTTCAGGAGATAGAAAAAGAGGGAGAACTCCCAAATTCATTCTATGAGGCCAATATCCCCCTGATTCCCAAACCAGAGAAGGACACCTCAAAGAAAGAAAACTACAGACCAATATCCCTAATGAATTTAGATGCAAAAATCCTCAATAAAATTCTGGCAAATCGTATACAAAAACATATCAAAAAGATTGTGCACCATGATCAAGTAGGATTCATCCTTGGGATGCAAGGCTGGTTCAATATACGGAAATCAATAAACGTTATTCACCACATCAATAGACTTAAAGATAAGAACCATATGATCATCTCGATGGACGCAGAAAAAGCATTCGACAAAGTACAGCATCCCTTTATGTTCAAAACATTAGAAAAACTAGGGATAACAGGAACTTACCTCAAAATTATAAAAGCTATATATGCTAAGCCTCAGGCTAGCATCATTCTAAATGGAAAAAAACTGAAGGCATTCCCTCTAAAATCTGGAACAAGACAGGGATGCCCTCTCTCACCACTTCTATTCAATATAGTTCTCGAAACACTGGCCAGAGCAATTAGACAGACGAAAGAAATTAAAGGCATAAAAATAGGAAAAGAAGAACTTAAATTATCACTATTTGCGGAAGATATGATCCTATACCTAGAAGACACAAAAGGGTCTACAAAGAAACTACTAGAGCTAATAAATGAATTCAGCAAAGTGGCTGGATATAAAATCAACACGCATAAATCAAAGGCATTCCTGTATATCAGCGACAAATCTTCTGAACTGGAAATGAGGACATCTACCCCATTCACAATATCCTCAAAAAAAATAAAATACTTGGGAATCAACCTAACAAAAGAGGTGAAAGATTTATACAATGAAAACTACATAACCCTAAAGAGAGAAATAGAAGAAGATCTTAGAAGATGGAAAAATATACCCTGTTCATGGATAGGCAGAACTAACATCATCAAAATGGCAATATTACCAAAAGTTCTCTATAGGTTCAATGCAATGCCAATCAAAATCCCAACGGCATTTCTTGTAGAAATAGATAAAGCAATCATGAAATTCATATGGAAAAATAAAAGACCCAGAATAGCAAAAGCAATTCTAAGCAGGAAGTGTGAATCAGGAGGTGTAGCGATACCAGATTTCAAACTGTACTACAAAGCAATAGTAACAAAAACAGCATGGTACTGGTACCAAAACAGGCGGGTGGACCAATGGTATAGAATAGAGGACACAGAAACCAATCCACAAAATTACAACTATCTTATATTCGATAAAGGGGCTAAAAGCATGCAATGGAGGAAGGATAGCATCTTCAACAAATGGTGCTGGGAAAACTGGAAATCCGTATGCAATAAAATGAAACTGAATCCCCTCCTCTCGCCATGCACAAAAGTTAACTCAAAATGGATCAAGGACCTTGATATCAAATCAGAGACTATGCGTCTGATAGATGAAAAGGTTGGCTCCGATCTACATATTGTGGGGTCGGGCTCCAAATTCCTTAATAGGACACCCATAGCACAAGAGTTAAAAACAAGAATCAACAAATGGGACTTACTTAAACTAAAAAGTTTTTTCTCAGCAAGAGAAACAATTAGAGAGGTAAATAGGGAGCCTACATCATGGGAACAAATTTTTACTCCTCACACTTCAGATAGAGCCCTAATATCCAGAGTATACAAAGAACTCAAAAAATTAAACAATAAGAAAACAAATAACCCAATCAACAAATGGGCCAAAGACCTGAACAGACACTTCTCAGAGGAGGACATACAATCAATCAACAAGTACATGAAAAAATGCTCCCCATCTCTAGCAGTCAGAGAAATGCAAATCAAAACCACCCTAAGATACCATCTCACTCCAGTAAGATTGGCAGCCATTATGAAGTCGAACAATAACAAGTGCTGGCGAGGATGTGGGGAAAAGGGTACTCTTATACATTGCTGGTGGGACTGCAAAATGGTGAGGCCAATATGGAAAGCAGTATGGAGATTCCTGGGAAAGCTGGGAATGGAACCACCATTTGACCCAGCTATTGCCCTTCTCGGACTATTCCCTGAAGACCTCAAAAGAGCGTACTACAGGGATACTGCTACATCGATGTTCATAGCAGCACAATTCACAATAGCTAGACTGTGGAACCAACCCCGATGCCCCTCAATAGATGAATGGATAAAAAAAATGTGGAATTTATACACAATGGAGTACTACGCAGCACTAAGAAATGACAAAATCATGGAATTTGCAGGGAAATGGATGGCACTAGAGCAGATTATGCTAAGTGAAGCTAGCCAATCCCTAAAAAACAAATGCCAAATGTCTTCTTTGATATAATGAGAGCAACCAAGAACAGAGCAGGGAGGAAGAGCAGGAGGAAAAGATCAACATTAAGCAGAGTCATGAAGTGGGAGGGAAAGGGAGAGAAAAGGGAAATTGCTTGGAAATGGAAGGAGACCCTCATTGTTATACAAAATTACATATAAGAGTTTGTGAGGGGAATGAGAAAAAAATAAGGAGAGAAATGAATTACAGTAGATGGGGTAGAGAGAGAAGATGGGAGGGGAGGGGAGGGGGGATAGTAGAGGATAGGAAAGGTAGCAGAATACAACAGTTACTATTATGGTATTATGTAAAAATGTGGATGTGTAACCGATGTGATTCTGCAATCTTTGTAATGTTTTGAATAACCAATAAAAATAAATAAATAAATAAAATTTAAAAAAAGGGATGTAAATAGGAAAAGAAGAAGTCAAATTATCTGTTTGCTGATGACATGATCTTATATTTAAAAGACCCAAAACTCTACAAGAAGACTTTTAGAGCTGATAAACAAATTTAGTGAAGTAGCAGAATACAAGATCAAAATACATAAATCAATTACTTTCTTATACTCCAATAACAAATTTGCTAAAAATGATCAGGAAAACTATCCCAATCCCAATAACCTAAAAAAAAAAAATACTTTGGAATCAATCTAACAAAGGAGGTGAAATACGTCTACAATAAAAACTATTAAAACACTGAAGAAAAAAATTGGAGACTTTAGAAGATAGAAAGACCTCCCATGTTCTTGAATAGGCAGAATTAACAATGTCAAATGGCCATACCACCAAAAGTGTTATACAGCATTAATGCAATCCCCATTGAAATACCAGTGACATTCTTCACAGGACTAGAAAAAAACAAGCCAGGCCCAATGGTGCATGCCTGTAATCCCAGCAGCTCAGGAGGCTGAGGCAGGAGGATCAAGAGTTCAAATTCAGCTTCAGCAACGTACCAAGGCCCTAAGCAACTAAGCAAGACCTTGTCTCTAAATAAACTATTAAAAAGGGCTGGGTATGTGGGTTAGGTGTTAAGCATCCCTGGGTTCAATCCCCAGTACAAAAAAAAAAAAAAGAAAGAAAGAAACAAAAGAAAACCTAGAAAAAAAACAGTTCTAAAATTAATTAGAAGAATAAGAGACACAGAATAGCAAAGCAATCCTGAGCAAAAAGAGCAATGCTGGAGACTTCACAATACCAGACCTCAAATATGCTACAGAGCTATAGTAACAAAAACAGCACAGTATTGGCACCAAAACAGACATGAAGACCAATAGAATAGAAGACACAGAGACAAATCCACATAGATACAGGCATCTGATATTCGACAAAGGTGCCAAAACATATACTGAAAAAAGGACAGCCTTTTTAACAAATGGTGCTGGGGAAACTGGATATCCACATATAGAAGAATAAAATTTTATCTCTATCTCTCACGATGCACCAAAGTCTACTCAAAGTGGATCAAAGACCTAGGAATTACACCACAAACTCTGTGACTGCTAGAAGAAAATGTAGGCTCAACACTCCAACATATTGGCACAGGCAATTTCTTAACAAAACTTTCTTAACTTTCTTAACAAAACTCTTAACATGCAAGAAATAAAAATGAGACAAAGTGGGATGGTATCAAAGAGGACCCTATAGAATGGGAGAAGATCTCTGCCACCTGCTCCTCAGGGGATCAATATCCAGAATATGCAAAGAACTCAAAAAACTTAACACACACACAACAAATAACCCAATTAGTAAATGGGTAAAAGAACTCAACAGACATTTCTCAAAAGAAGAAATACAAATGGCCAATAAATAAGTGAAAAAATGTTCAACATCCCTAGAAATCAGGAAAATGCAAATAAAAACTACATTGAGATTTCATCTCACTCCAGTCAGAATGGCAATTATCAAGAATACAAATAATAATAAATGCTGGTGAGGATGTGGGGGAAAGGTGTGTGTGTGTATATATATAGTTGGTAAGACTGCAAATCAATGCAACCACTCTGGAAAGCAGTATGGAAATTCCTCAAAAAATGAGGATTGGAATCACCATCTGATCCAGCTATTCCAGTCCTTGTTATATGTCCAAAAGATCTAAAATTAGCATACTGTAGGGATATAGCCACATCAAGATGTATAACAGCACATTTCACAATAACCAAGCTCTGGAACCATCGTAGGTGCCCGTCAATAGATAAATAGATAAAGAAAATACTGTAGATACACACAATGGAGTATTACTCAGCAATAAAGAAGAATGAAATTATGGCCTTTGCTGGTAAATGGAAGGAACTGAAGACCATCATGCTAAGTGAAATAAGCCAGACCCAGGAAGTCAAAGATTGAATATATTCTCTGATATGAAGAAGCTAGACCAAAATAAGGGGAGAAGAAGAGAAAGAAAAAAGAAAAAGAAAAGGGATGAAGGGAAATTCCATGAAAATAGAAGGGAGATCAGTAGAGTAGGGGAAGGGGATGACAGGGAAGGATGAGGGACAGGAAAAGGGAAGATCTGTGTAATGCATAAGACCTAAGTTTCCTATCGACATATATGAATCCACCACAGTAGATTTCACCCTCATGTATATTCACAAGGCATTAATTTAAAAAAAACCTATAAGTGAGAAATCAGCACAGCAGATGTCAGGGAACAGAGAGAGGGAGAAGGAAAGAAAGGAGAAGTACTGGAGACTGAGTTAGAGCAAATTATATTCCATGCTTGTCTAATTATGTCAGAATGAACCCCAGCGTTGTGTATAACTAAAATAATTATTTTCACATATAAAATGTATACCTAAGTATTATGGGGTGCTTCCAGTTTTCTAAGACATTATATTCCCTCTTAAATATTTACATAACATTGTTTAATTGAAAGTGTGAATGAATATATGCCAAAACATGATTAGCAGTGATCTACAGATGGCTTTATAATGGGCATTTTTCTTTTTATTTATGATTATAGACAATTGAAATTTTCTTCTCTGCATAAACTTTTAGAGTAATTTTGTACAGGAATATATTCTTTCTGTCAACATGAAATAAACCTATGAAAATGTGTTTGGCTACTGTGCAGCTGCAGATTACACAATTACTTTGTAAAAAGAAATTTGCTGACCCATCGCAGAACTGACTAATGGGGAGTTCACAGTAGCTCCTCTGTCTCACATCCTTGCTGCCTGGGTCACATGGAATAAGCTATGTGTGAAAATTCAGAAATAAAGTCATTTGCTTTTATTCTTTAGTGCTATCACCCCTATTTTGATGCTGAGAGCTGGGAAACAGATAGGGAAGATTGCAAGACAGACCACTACAAATGATCATTTCATGGTTCTTCCAGCCCCAGTAAAGTATAGGGAAATCTCAGTCTGTTGTGCAGGACAAAGGAAAGTCTGAGGTCCTAGGATGACAGGTGAACCTCAACTAAAATTGAAAAGCAAAACAGAGTGCAAATCCATACATAATTTGATATGTGACCTATGATGACTGTTTCCTGCAATGTAACAGGCACACTGGTTATCCAAAGATCACGCTCATCATTAGTACATTAGGCAAAGAAAAACAAATTTTCCAAAAGATTTTTTTTTGCATCTCCAAAAGTAAATAAAACCTAAGGCAATGAGATCTATAGAACAAAGTCTCCAGCTTCAAATGGGAAACAATCCAAATTTGCCTCTGTAAAAAACAAAGCAAAAACTAATACCATTATACTATAAGTAACCTATATTCATTCATTCTTCATCTGTTTATTCTTTTATTTAGCTACAATAAGTACTTTTTATGTGCAAAACACTGCAGCAAGCAATAGCTGGAATTTGCAATCATCTCTGATCTAATGCAAACACATTATGCTCCTGATCGGATTGAAATTCTGCCCCTAATAATTTATTCTGCTAGAAATAAATTGGGGGGACAGAAAAAAAAGCAGAGTTCCTGATATCACGAAAAGTATAGGTTTGCTCTATTTGAATTTTCAAGCATTGATTGTGTCCTATACTGATTGTCAATTAGGATAGAAATAATGAATCTTAAAGTTGCATAATAAAGCAGGGACAATAATGCAATATATCAGGATATTTAAAACACAGATCAATCAGGAAAACTTTGGTGACTCCATTGCTATTCTTTGTATTCTAATAACATGTAATCAGTAATACATGAAAATTTGAACTGCATAATTCTCAAAGTAAAATAAAATAGAAATTATATACTCAATCATAAAACTGACAATACTGACCATAACCAGGATAGAAAAGACACCAAATCTGAACTGAGCTTCCCAATTATTCTTTCAGCCAAGCTAAGTAGGTTAAATCAGAGTGATGAGCAGATCAGATCAATAAATCAAAAACTTACAGCATTGCATTAAAGTTTCTCTCCTAAAGCCAAGGACATATCAAAATTATATGTATTTCATATGTCAGGCTCATAGCAGAGCTAATATCTTTATAGTTCTTATACTTTAATAGAATTTAGAATTGTAAAACTATCTACAAGATTATTTAGAGAGACAGAAATTTGGATTTGGAGATTAAGTCTTTTTTTCACCATCAGGAAACTGTTGGGTTTCTACGTTGGGTTTTTAGTCTATGGCAGCATTTCTCAAACTAAGGTTTATAAATCTGTTATAAAGCTTTTCAAGCCCTGCGCAGTAGCACAACGCCTGTAATCCCAGCAACTCAGCATGCTGAGACAGGAGGGTCATGAGTTCAAAGCCAGCTTCAGCAATGCCAAGGCGCTTAGCAACTCAGTGAGACCCTGTCTCTAAATAAGATACAAAATAGGGCTGGGGATGTGGCTCACTGGTCGAGTGCCCCTGAGTTCAATCCCCAGTACCAAAAGAAAAAAAAAAAAAAGCTCTTCAAATTCTTGATGATATTTTTTTAAAATTACTTTTGTTTTAAAATTTGTGATAATCTAAAAACTTCAAAGTCAGTCTACATCTTTGGATGGACCCTGTGATATTTTGGGGCAGAAGTTTGTATATACCATTGAGTTTATGTCAATTGACATCATGAAAAGGTGTATGATTAAAAAGCCCCAAAGTCCAAATAAGCAGAAAGTGGAAGAACCAGTGTCATCTTTGTCTACCTGAGTTCTATCAATGTATTGGAAATAAGCAAAAAAGTACACAAG
Source organism: Callospermophilus lateralis (assembly GCF_048772815.1). Lineage (NCBI taxonomy): Eukaryota > Metazoa > Chordata > Mammalia > Rodentia > Sciuridae > Callospermophilus > Callospermophilus lateralis. The sequence goes on along the minus strand of NC_135318.1, from coordinate 43,218,751 downwards.
AAAGAATTTTCTATTCCTGATCCTAGCAGCAACTGTATTTGTTTAATGACACCTGTTTAACAAAGCTGTTGATTAGGCTGGCTTTACCTTCAAGTGGTGATGCTTTAGAGAGTTACGGTGGAATACATCTTTAATGTGCTATTCCAGGAGTACTCCAGTAGAATTTGGTTAAAGATGAGGCCTAATTAACCTAACTTCGGATCAGAGACTTAAAGGCATTAATATTGTCTTGATAACATGCGAGTGGGCATTTGTTGGATAAATATTATCAAAACTCAAAAACAGAAACAGATGATCCAAAGAACAAGACTTAGAATGGACATCTTTCTACTATAACCCCTGCAAATCAACAACTGTTTTAGCCAAGTACCCATGCTAGTAAATCAATGTGAATTGAGCTGAATTATAGTGCTGTTCATTTGAATTGTGATGGTTTTGTAGTTTTATTTATATTTAATTTGAAAATTTGCTTTAGTTTTTTATGTTGTTTAGATTAACATATCTAACCATAAAATTATATGTAGTTTGATGTTTGTGCATATGAAGTAACATAATAAGCAGTGTAAGTAAATTATAATAAAAATAACTTCAGTCAACACTAGAATTCCATAGGAATTTTATTTTTCATCAAGAGCATATGATGCATTCCCTAACTCAGGAAGCCCTGCTATGTTGCCTGCATTAGTTTTATCAAGGATTTAAGAAAAATGGAGCACAGAACCATGGGTCTCTGTTGGCTTAAACTGTATTTCTTGATTTCATAGTAAGTTTCTCTGTGTCCTTGTTTTACTCGCCAGCTTCACAGACCAAAGTAGCAGGTACAGGGTGGAGATGGCCAGAGTGGAAGGACAACATCAGGAAAAAGGATCCTTTTTGAAGCATTATACTCAAATGTACTTGCTTTCATTTTTGTCTTAAACTAAACTGTTTCTGAAGAGACAGAATGGCGTCAATGCCTGTCACCACTGGGAGGCTTAATATAAATGTTTGTCAAACGAAGGAATGAACCTTGCCAGGTCATTTTCTCAACTCATGTTATTCTAGTTCAGTTCAAAGAAAAGGCTTTGGAACAATATCTTAATATTATTTTAACTGTATAAAAATACTCTATAAGAAATGTGCACAATCTATTGTTAAGAATCTATATCCTTGGAGGCTAAACCTTTAGAGGAAACTCTGAATGATAACAAACAGTTCTAGGATGGTATGAATAGTATATTCAAATTTTCTAGGGAAAATAAAATGAGGAATCTTTTGTACCCTTTCCATAAAAATCATAAAACAATGGATATACCAACCCAAAACAAGAGTCAAAAAGCCAATATTAAATTGAAATAAGCACCACATTGAAAAAAAAATCAGTGTTACTTTGCTTAAAATACTTAAATATTAAAAAATGCATGGCAAATGTTTTTTTTTAAATATAATAGTTCAAAAAAATGAAAACATTCAGTACTTCCTCCCCCTCCTAATATCGTATTTTAAGAAAACATTTTTTTTTTTCAGTTTCTGGGTGGTACTAACCTAAAAGCCAGCAAACATTCCAAGCTTCATTCTTAAGAACTGATGAAATACATCTGCAAAAATAAACAGTTTGAAAAAGCTGAGCATGCCAAAAAAAAAAAAAAAAAAAGGTAAGGGCAAAAAAGCATTTTTATCATTTCTCATTACTTTTCTTTAATAAAAGAGAAACAGTAAAATTAAAAATATATATATATATGAGGAATTACCCCAGTGAACAAAACTGCACATTAACACACACACAATTCCAGAATAGGGTGTGAGGATATAATTTGACAAATGACTAATCCCATGAAATTTGATTTGAGACATAGAATATTGCTCAATATTACATGTAAATAAGAATTTTCCTTCTTACTTTTCTCTGTAACTGGGATCTATGATGAGCCCTGAAAAAAAAAAAAAACACTCCCCTTTTTCCAAAGTCTAAACACAATTTCTTATCAGCAGGCTGTCTAATGAGTTAAGTCAATCACTAAGCCACTATTTCAATTTGTGCTCCTGCAGCAAAGAGTCATTGGAATTAAGAAAATCATTTCTGTTGGATCCTGCTATTCTGAACAAAAACTAATTTCCTGCCCAACCATGAGGGTCACATGATGCCATGTTAATGGAAAGTCATGGAGAGATCAAACTCCCGACGATGAAAAGAAACACACATAATAAACTTCCATTTACCATTTGAAGGAAGTTTGCTTCAGCATACTATAATAACCCTAGAAAAGAAATATATAGCTGAAGTCGTAAAGTGAAAAAAAGAAACGCATGATAATATGTTATTAACATCAGGATCAGAACTGAACAAACCAGAGAGAAAAAGAAAGAGAAAGAGAAAAACCCATTAGGATTATAGAAAGAAAAACAACTAAAAAGATTAATTGAACTGTAGGAGACCAAGTTTTTGAGACAAAAGAAAAAAAAATTAACGAGTGAGTAACTAGAAGATTCCCAACTGGATTGTGTGGGTCAGAGGAAAAGCAAGCTTAACATTTCCTTGAGCTGGAGGCATGCACAAACCACATGAGGACCATAACCAGAGATACCCTTTATGGATCTGTGTGAGGTCCTGGAACATTCTGTGTTGTAACAATTTTAAGATTGCTGAAACTACACAGAAGAGCCAGCTGATTAGTCTCTCTTGTCTGCATTTCAGCCACTATTCTAAGTATGCATTTGAAATTGCCCAATATTGAACCTGAAAGCTAAGTTTCAAAGAACAAACTAGAACAATACCATTACCAAAAATCAATTAAAAATGTTATGAAAAAATCCAACCCATAAGAATTATGGTTCATGGTTTATGTTCCATTCACTCAACTTTAGAGTACTAACTTGACATCTTTATTACTGAGGAGTTGTAGAAATCACTGAGTTCAGGTTAACCAAAAACTAGCTACCATTAGCTTTCATTTGATTCATGACTACACTGACAAAATGTATGCAAGTAATGATAAATTTTATATGTCTATTTGGTTAGACTTGGTACTCAACTGTTTGGTTTTACTGTAGTCTAGATATTTCTATAAAGGCATTTTTAGATGTGATTAACATATCAGTTGATATGAAGAAAAGTAAATTGTCTTCATAATAGTAAGAAATCAGCCAATCAATCAAAGAGCATATGGGCAAAGACTGAAACTTTTGAGAGAAGAAGGAATTCTTCCTCTGGATGGCAACATAGAAATTTCACCTGATTTTCCTGCCTTTAGACTCAAGATAGCAACATAAAATTTTATTTGACATTCTAGGTTGCCAACCTGCTCTTTGACTTTCAATTTGCCAATCCCCATAATCACACAAACAATTAAAATCTCTCTTCGTACGTATATACACACATGTGTGAGTGAATATGCATAAAATATGTATGTATACACACTCATACACATGCTACTACTGGTTCTGCTTCCCTGGAGAATCCTGATTAAGAATAATATTGACCAAATTATATTTGTTAAATTGTGTGCATGTACAAATATGTAATAATAAAACCCACTATCATGTATAATTATAATGTGCCAATAAAAATGGAAAAGAATAAAAATTTTAAAAATATTTTAAAAGAGAACTGTGATTAATACAATGTCTAAGATCACAACAAAATTAAACTTATTGCATTTATCCTAACATTGTAAAAATTTTTATAACTTTAGAAAAAATTGGCTGTTGTCAAATTTTACCAATTTTCAAACCACTTAAAGAACCTATGTGAAACAATATGGATAGAACCTATGTATGTTCCCTATATGGTTTATAGGTTTCATTGCATATATTAAGAGTTTAAAACAGATTGCACCCCCTACAGGGGAACATTCAGTCTGCATTTTTAAATTATTGGAGCAAGTGAATTTTATTTGTGCTACAATAATTGAAACCACCACAAAGAGGATTGGATGGAACTAAAATGAAATTGGTTGACACATGGGCTCCAGGGAAACAAAAAGAGACACCCATGCCATGTAGAGTTTATAAAATGGTAATAGTCCCTGGGTATAAATAAAGGCTATCATTTGTGAAAACTGAATCTTAAAGACTGTCAAAGCATGGGGGACAAATTATTTGTTTCCTTTTTTGGGGTGGGTGGAGAGGTACTTGGGATTGAACTCAGTGGTCAACCACTGAGCCACATACCCAGCCCTTTTTTAATTTTATTTTATTTAGAGACAGGGTCTTACTGAGTTGCTTAGGGCCTCATTAAGTTGCTGAGGCTGACTTTGAGCTTGTGATCCTCCTGCCTCAGTCTCCCAAGCTGCTAGGATTACAGCATGCACTACTGTGACCAGCTTGTTTTCAAAGTGCCTTTTAAAATTCATTAGATTTGAATCGAATGTAATAGAAATATCATTTGCTACAGGGGTTTTCACCCTTATATCAGATCAAGTAGACTTTAAGCTAAAGTCAATCAAAAGGGATAAAGAAGGACACTACATACTACTCAAGGGAACCAAACACCAACAAGACCTAACAATTATAAATACATATGCCTCAAACAATGGAGCATCTATGTTCATCAAACAACTCAGGTTCAAAAGTCAAATAGATCACAACACAATAATTTTGGGTGACTTTAACATACCTCTTTTATCACTAGATAGATCTTCCAAACAAAAGCTGAACAAAGAATCTATAGAACTCAATAATGAAATCAATAACTTAGACTTAACTGACATATGTAGAATATTTCATCCTTCAACTAGAGAATACACTTTTATTCTCAGCAGCACATGGATTCTTCTCTAAAATAGACCATATATTATATCACAAAGCAACTCTTAGCAAATATAAAAAAGTAGAGATATTACCCTGCATTCCATCAGAACATAAAGGAATGAAATTAGAAATCAATGATAAAATAAGAAATAAAAGCTACTCCAACACCTGGAAACTAAATAATATACTACTGAATGAACAATGGGTTGCAGAAGACATCAAAGAGGAGGTTTAAAAAATTTTAGAGGTGAATGAGAACACAGATACAACATATTGAAATCTCTTGGACACTATGAAGGCAGTTCTAAGAGGAAAGTTCATTGCATGGAGTTCATTCCTTAAAAAAAGAAAAAGTCAACGAATAAATGACTTAACATTACCTCTCAAAGCCCTAGAAAAAGAAGAACAAATCTACACCAAAAACAGTAGAAGACAGGAAATAATTAAAATCAGAGCTGAAATCAATGAAATTGAAACAAAAGAAACAATTGAAAAAACTGACAGAACAAAAAGCTGATTCTTGGAAAAAATAAATAAAATTGATAGACCTTTAGCCATGCTAACAAAGAGAAGGAGAGAGAAAACTCAAATTACTAACATATGTGATGAAAAAGGAAATATGACAGACACTACAGAAATACAGAATATAATTAGAAATTATTTTGAAAACTTGTACTCCAATAAAATAGAAAAAAAATATCAAAGGCATCGACAAATTTCTAGAGTCATAGAATTTGCCCAAATTGAATCAGGATGATATACACAATTTAAACAGATCAATTTCAAGTGATGAAATAGAAGACGCCATCAGAAGTCTACCAACCAAGAAAAGCCCAGAACTGGATGGGTACACAGCTGAGTTCTATAAGACCTTTAAAGAAGAACTAATACCAATACTCTCCAATTTATTTCAGGAAATAGAAAAGGCGGGAGCACTTCCAAACTCATTCTATAAGGCCAATATCACCCTGATTCCAAAACCAGGCAAAGACACATCAAAGAAAGAAAACTTTAGACCAATATCTCTAATGAACATAGATGCAAAAATTCTCAATAAAATTCTGGCAAATCAAATACAAAAACATATCAAAAAGATCGTGCACCATGATCAAGTGGGATTTATCCCAGGGATGCAAGGTTGGTTCAACATAGGGAAATCAATAAATGTAATTCATCACATCAATAGATTTAAAGATAAGAATCATATGATCATCTAATAGATGCAGAAAAAAGTATTTGACAAAATACAGCACCCCGTTATGTTCAAAACATTAGAAAAACTAGGGATAACAGGAACATATCTCAACACTGTAAAGGCTACCAACAATAAGCCTCAGGCCAACATCATTCTAAATGGAGAAAAATTGAAGGCATTCCCTCTAAAAACTGGAACAAGACAGGGATGCCCTCTTTCACCATTTCTATTCAACATAGTTCTTAAAACACTGGCCAGAGCAATTAGACAGAAATTAAAGGGATATGTATAGGAAAAGAAGAACTTAATTTAGCACTGTTTGCTGACAATATGATTCTATACCTAGAAGACCCAAAAAACTCCACCAGAAAACTTCTAGAACTAGTAAATAAATTCAGCAAAATAGCAGGATATAAAATCAACACCCATAAATCAAAGGCATTTCTGTATATTAGTGACAAATCCTCTGAGAAGAAAATGAGGAAAACTACCCCATTCACAATAACCTCAAAAAAAAAAAAAAAGATACCTGGGAATCAACTTAATGAAAGAGGTGAATGATCTATACAATGAAAACTACAGAACCCTAAAGAGAGAAATCAAAGAAAACCTTAGAAGATGGAAAGATCTACCTTGCTCTTGGATAGGCAGAATTAATATTATCAAAATGACCATACTACCAAAAGCACTATACAGATTTAATGCAATTCCAATCAAAATCCCAATGACATTCCTCCTAGAAATAGAAAAAGCAATCATAAAATTCATCTGGAAAAATAAGAGACCCAGAATAGCTAAAGCAATCTTTAGCAGGAAGAGTGAAGCAGGTGGCATCACTATACCAGACCTTAAACTATACTACAGAGCAATAGTAACAAAAACAGCATGGTATTGGCACCAAAGCAGACTGGTAGACCAATGGTACAGAAGAGAGGACACAGAAACTAACCCACAAAATTACAATTATTTTATATTAGACAAAGTTGCCAAAAACATGCACTGGAGAAAAGAGCATCTTCAACAAATGGTGCTAGGAAAATTGGAAATCCATATGCAACAAAATGAAATTAAACCCTTATCTCTCACCATGCACAAAACTTAACTCAAAATGGATCAAGGACCTAGGAATTAAACCAGAGACTCTGCATCTAATAGAAGAAAAAGTAGGCTCTAATCTTCATCATGTGGGATTAGACCCCCAACTTCCTTAATAAGACTCCTATAGAGTAAGAATTAAAACCAAGAATCAATAAATGGGATGGACTCAAGCTGAAAAGTTTCTTCTCAGCAAAAGAAACAATCTGTGAGGTGAACAGAGAGCCTATATCCTGGGAGCAAATTTTTACCCCTGACACATCAGATAGAGCATTAATTTCTAGAGTATATAAAGAACTCAAAAAGCTAAGTACCAAAAAAACCAAATAACCCAGTCAATAAATGGTCCAAGGACCTGAAGAGATACTTCTCAGAAGATGATACACAATCAATCAACAAATATATATATATATAAAGTTCATCATCACTGGCAATTAGAGAAATGCGAATCAAAAGTACTGTAAGATTTCATCTCACTTCAGTCAGAATGGCAGCTATTATGAAGACAAACAACAATAAGTGTTGGGGAGGATGTGGGGAGGCGGGGAAGGCACACTCATACATTGCTGGTGGGACTGCAAACTGGTGCAGCCAATATGGAAAGCAGTATGCAGATTCCTTTGAAAACTGGGAACGGAAACACCGTTTAACCCAGCTCTCCCTCTCCTTGGTCTATACCCAAAAGACATAAAGACAGCATATTATTGGGACACAGCCACATCAATGTTTATAGCAGCACAATTCACAATAGATAAACTGTAGAACCAACCTAGATGCCCTTCAATAGATGAATGGATAAAAAAAAATGTGGCATATATACAAATGGAACAAAAGAACAAACAAAAAATAAAATGTTTAAGGGAATACACACAAAGAATAGCTACAAAAACTCATGGGGGAAGGTAGAGGGGTGCCTAAAAGAAACCAAAATCTGTAGCTTAAGTTTCAACAGAGGAAGTGAAATAAGTGGTTAGCATTGTAAACCAAACAAGTAAACTGAGAGATGAAGGAAATAAACTATCATATCACAAAACAAGAATTACAAAGAAATATAAGGCACTGGTGAAAGTACAAGAGGTGTGGAGGACAGATTCAATATGCAAATGCCAGGATTTCCAGAAAGAGAACACAGAAGAGGCAATGATCAAACAGCAAACTCTGAAGTGAAGGAAAAACATTGAGTTTCCAGATCAAAGGACCACAAAAAATGTCAGGCAGGTGTAATGGGGGGTCAGGAGTGGGGGTTGGGGAGAGACATCTTCATGACATACCATGGTGAAGTGTAGCTTGAAGACAGGAGGAAAAGTGTACTCAAAAATATTAAATGTTCTCATATTTGCATTTAAATTTGGGATTATATACTATACAGATGAATTGTAAAAGTCATACTAATAATTTTAAACTTTAATTATCTTTTCTTAAAATGGCATTAGACAGCAAATTAAAACAAACAAAAATGACAAGTTGATAGGAAGACCGTGACAAGTTGAAAGGAAGAAAAGGAAAAGCTTTCTATTTTAGTATCTTTAATGGCACTCTCCCCCCACCCCCGTCCTCCATTTCCATCTGCACTGAGCCCCACACATGATGTCGCTGGCCCTGCCAGAACCAGTAGGACAGGGTCCTTCCTAACTGACTCCTGGCTCCCTCTTTCCCAACCCACCTCCTTTCTCTTGGGCAGCCACAGTGCTCTTTTTAAATCCTCAGTAGATCCTGTGAACCCTGCTTAAAACCCTTCAATGAACAGACAAGAGAACCCAGAACAAAATGTGAACTTCTGTCCCCAGGCCTGAGCCTTCCAATCCAAACCCCTACCTGGACCTCCTCTTTCTCACAACCCTCCACTCCACCGGCCTTCTAATGGTTCCTAAAGAAATGTGTTCCTGACCCAGGACATTTGCTCAGCTAAGCCCTCTGCCTAGAATTATTTTACCCCAGATCTTTGTTCTGCTGGCCCCTTCTTGCCATTTGGGTCTCAGCTCACAGATCACCTTGTAGGAAGGCCTTCCATGACCACCTCATCTAGAGCAGGGGGTCTCCTAAGCCCCTCTGTCATACAGCCTTTGCCTTACCTTCTCAGAACTGTCACTGCTATCAGATAATAATTTATTATCTCTTGATTAATTAATTGGTTCTCAAGACTACAAGCTCTTCAAAAATTGGATCTGTGTATATGGCTCACCACTTTTATCAATAAATGGCAGGGGGAAGCCAATGCCCTTGGGGGTATCTAATGGGGGTTGGGAGTCCATGGATAAGTTCCCCAGCTTCTTCCTGACCTAGCAAGTGCCGGAGGGATATCATACTGGGATGCATTTTTCATGGTTCCTCAGAGACAGTACCCCTGGGGCCTCTGTGGTAACCAGCTCCCAGTTCAATATCAACTGTGTTGGCTTTTCTTCCTTCCTGTTTCATTCTCCTCCCTCATTCTGCTTCCTGGGATCACCACCCAAACTGCCCTAAACCTCTAAGCCTCACTTTCCTCATCCGTCAGATGTAAGTTCTCACTATGGTGTCCAGCACACTGTAAAAATTCAACCAATGCTACTTTGCTCATAACCCCAAGGTCCAGTTGACACTTAAACTAGGTTGGTATACTTTTACCAACAGACAATTCCAATGAATATCAGGCTGTCCTCTAGCACAGTGGCTCTCCACTAGGAACAATTTTGTTCCCCTGGAAACATGTGGCGATGTGTGGAGATAATTTTTGTGACCACACTGGTGGAAGTAAGAGATGTTGCTAAACTGGGTGTGGTAGCACACACACACCTGTAATCCCAGCGACTCAGCAGGCTAAAGCAGGAAGATTACAAGTTAGAGGCCAACCTCAACAATTTAGCAAGACCCTATCTCAAAAAAAAAAAAAAAAAAAAAAAAAAAACAGCTGGGGTTGTGGCTCAGTGGCAAAGCACCCCTGGGTTCAATCCCCTGTAAGAAGAAGAAGAGGAAGAGGAGGAGGAGGAGGAGAAAAGAAAAGAAAAGGAAAAAAAAGAGAGATGTTGCTTTATAAACATCCTACATTGCTCAGAATAAGCCTGATGACACATATTATCCAACCTTAAATGTCAACAGTACCAAGGTTGAGAAACCCTGTGTAGAACAATATCCTGATTATGATAGGAGCTTCATAAATATTTATTTAATGTAATTCATTAAACCTTTAAAATTTTTTTAAAAAATCACACCAGAAGAAGAAAATTAAGTTTTGGCTGAATGTCTGTTTATACTGAATGCCAGAATGAAGCCATATAAATCATATCTCCATGGTTCATTTTGAAAAAAGGAAAAATCTTAAAGGTAGGATAAATAGCAAGCCACACCAGCCATATTGCAACTGTAAGGGGAGCTGGAGAACGGAGTCTGGGATCCCTGTGAGTAGAGACTGTCATACAATCCACGAACTGCCTATCTCCAGACTTCTCAAGAGCAAAACAAACCTCGGTGGGTTCAGTTAGTAATTACTTTGGTTTTCTGTGACATTAAGTTAAATCTATTCCTAACACTTGCTTACATTTACAAACCACAGTCATAAAAGATGACTATATGTCAAAGGAGATATATAAAATATAATCTCTCAGTTAATTATGGCAAACAAAGAAGACTAAGAACCTGAGATCTGTGGATTGGTCTGAACCTGACTAAATTGGTCTGTGGCTGGTGCTGTACTGTGCACTACAAGACTCTAACACTCAGCCTCCCTTACAAAAGCAGCATCTTTAGTTAAAGGAGCTAATAAGGCTAATAGAAGAGAAAAACCAACTTGTAGGCAGATGCACACCATGTTCTGTGAAGTTAAAACACTGTCACTAAAATTTATACTAAAAAAAAAAAGAGTTAAACAGTTCAGCCTCTGCGTTTGGGGAGTCCCTATTCAGACCTAGATTGAGGTAGCCCCCAAAACAAGCCAAAGCACCTGACATAGTTCTCACCCTATTTCTATTTCCACTTGAATATTCATTATCAGAAAACAAAACAGCCTAAAACAGCTCACAAGTTTTCACTACTGATGCCAACTCTGAATATACACACTTTTAGTAATATCACAATCACAGCAGATCATTTATTGGGTAGTATTTTTATAAGTTACAAAGGTTTAAAAAAGAAGATAATTCATTCCTAATCTAAACAGTTTTCATGTCTAATTAGGCTTATCAAACATTACATTTACAAGGAAATTAATTACAAATTGCAAAGCAACAGAAAAAGAAAAGTTAGCAGATTTTCCAAATAAACTAAATTGAAAAAAGAACAAAATTAAATGCTAATAACAGTCTATGAAGATGCTGGTACTTGCTGCTCAATAGATATAATACACAGTCTGCTCATTTAGTATCATAATGATTTGGACTTCCTGATAAAAGAAAAAATTGGTAAGCACATTCACAATTGGAATAGCATGCCTCATATTTGAAAAAACTGGATCAAGCAAAAGCTTTAACTTGATAAAAGTCTGCAGTTAACTTTTCTTTTCCAATTATTGATGTCCTACTTTTTGTAGAATTGACAAAAACCAATTACACAGTGTTCCCAAAAGAAAATGTTATACTCCTGTGACCTTGGAGACAGACCTCTAAGTGGTAGAAATGCTTTGGAGAAAGAAATGACAAATCAATCACTTTACCAAGTCCTTCAACTAAGAATGAATGCAGTAAGTCCTCGCATAAGGAGATATCTTTCTAGAAATGTTGAGCATCTACCATCTTGTTTTTCTGTGGTTCCCATTTTGTGGTTGTAGAGAAATAACTCATTACTTTTAAATTTGTAAATATAGCATGCTCAAAATGTAATAACAAATCTTTACATGGTTTAACGAGGATCATTTAGCGTTAAAATTAAGAACAGTTTTATTTTCATATAACAGTTCACATAAAACTATATATATTTTCATATAAAACTATTCATATAAACTTATTATTTCACTATAATAAGACTAAACTATAAAATTAAATTTTCAAAGGATGAAATTTTAAATGTTCAAGTTTATTTAAATGTTTAATTTTATTTAGATTTTTGCTATTCATTAACCATAATTTGTAATGTCTTTGAATAGTAATAGATTATTTCAAATATTTTCAAGGATAAACATCTCTCTATCAAATTTCTGCAATTTATATTTTTATAAAAATGTATTCAAATTGCATTCAATTTGAATAGAATTACATTTTTTAATATTTTATGTCATTACTGTGAACACAACAAAATTAAGTAAATATATTGATTATAATAATAAAATTAGTCATTTTGCCAAAATGAAAGGAAAATAAATTTTATAAATTATGATTCACACATTATATTATAATACCACTCATTCCAAAATGCTGACAAGTCATCAGAACACACCAACATGCATAGTTATTAAAATTAATCATGTTATATTGTTATGGTTTAGATATGTGTTATCCCCCAAAAGATCATGTGTGAGACAATGCAAGAAGGTTTAGAGGTGCAATGATTAGAGTATGAGAGCCTTAACCCAATCAGTGAATTAATCTCCTGATAGGGATTAACTGGGTGGTAACTATAAGCAAGTATGTTACACTGGAAGAGGGGGTCCCTGGCAGTATGCTTTTGGGATATATATTTTGTTCTTGTTGAAAGGAGCTCTGTTTTCTGATCACCATGTGAGCCATTTCCCTCTACCACACTCTTCCACCATGATGTCCTGCCTCACCTTGAGCTCCAAAGAATGGAGACAGCTGTCTATGGACTGTGATCTCTGAAACCATGAGACCTCAAATAAACTTTTCCTCCTTCAAAATTGTTCTTCTCAGGTCTTTTAGTCACAGCAGCAAAAACGCTGACTAAAACATATATGTTGGGTTGGGGATGTGGCTCAAGTGGTAGCGCGCTCGCCTGGCATGCGTGAGGCACTGGGTTCGATCCTCACTACCATATAAAAATAAAGATATTGTGTCCGCCTAAAAAAACTAAAAAATATTTTTAAAAAATATATACTAATAACTTATAGTCATAGAAACCACAGCTTTCTGCATTTTCAGCTTTGTTGCCATGGAAGGATTATTTATCAAGGCAGGGGTATAGGACATATTTCACTTAATAGCCTATCAGCTTAATTTAAAAGTTAATTTTTTTTAAAGTCAATATTTAAATATAAGGTTAGTGGGTCTCCATTTATGAACTCAACCAGACTCTATAGTTGTTAGGGATGTACCAGGTCTGGGGTTATATGTGGCTTTATTCATGGCTAATCTACAGAACAAGAGATGTCAGAATAAGGTGGCTGCTGACCATCCAATCATATCCCAGTCCAGCAACTCTTGTAAGAAGCAGACTTCATTCTCCTAGTGTTTCTTATTCATTCTGCCTAGAGTACATGCTCATCAGATTATCATGGCACCCAGGGACTCTGGGGCCATGACCAGATGAACACCATATCATATCTACTCCTGTATCTAGGAGTTGGTACAGTGGCCAGTAAAGTCAAATCCATCTCATTGGAACACAAAGCAGCTACTGAATTGTGCAAATTTATCTTATTTGTTGAACTCCTATTAGTCCTACTTGTTTTTCTGTTGATTTTTTGTGTGTGGGTGGAGGGGAGACTCCTAAGTAGTCAATGATATAAAATGCCAAGAATGATAATCCTTTCTCCTACTTTATAATGTTTATTCCTTCCTTGGCTTTTTTATTGTACTGTCTTGAACTCTCCAAACAATGGTGGTGATGGCAGATACTCATTTTATTCCTAGCCTGAGTTGGATTTGCCTTTAGCAGTGCATTATTAAATATTGTGGCTTCATATTGGCTTAATACTGATATTCCTTATTATTTTCCACATGAGGTCTTTCCAGAGCTAGGTAGCCTAGGTCTTCCCAGGAAAGTTTTGGAGAAGCTGAGTCCACACCAACCTGGACACTACCACTAAAGAAAACAATAAGCCAGGGGGAGGGGTGACTTGCACCTTGTTAAACCAACTGTTCTAAATTCAGTCACTTCAAGTTGTGTCTTTGCATGATTAAATCCCTGCTTTGCCAGGCATGTTGGCACAATCCCAGCAGCTCCGGAGGCTGAGGCAGGAAGATTATAAGTTCAAAGCCAGCCTCAGCAACCCAGCAAGGCCCTAAGCAACTCAGCGAGACCCTGTCTCAAAATAAAATATAAAAAGGACTGGGGATGTGGCTTAGTGGTTAAGCATCCCTGAGTTCAATCCCTGGTACAAAAAACAAACAAACAAAAAACCCTGCTCTGCTCCTTTCAGTCTGAGATAATCTAGAAATGAGACTGTCTTGGCAACAAATGGTCAGAAATTTTAACTTCTATTTTTTTGTTTCCCTTGTTATTTTTAGGGAGGAATTATAGAAGTTTATGGGAAGCACATAAATTAGCACTTAAGGTTTTATAAGAGAGGGTCCATCAGATTTTAAGATTCATGACCTATGTTTTAAATGCTTTTTGCGTGTTTATTTTATTTCACAATTTTAAAAACGTTCAACACAAAATGTGCATTTCAGTGGGGTGAAAAGTCAATACTGCCATTAGGAGGAACAGTGGTAAAAAATGGCTTTGAGTGTCACAGCTAAATAAGATCAATAAGGAAACTCTGGCAAGGCAGAGACAGTGTCTATTTTATTCACTGTTATAGCACCAGAGACAGGCACATGGTAAATGCTCAATAAATACTTAATGAATTCAATTGATTCAAAGATGTACAGACAGAACAGTTTCCTGAAATTAGGTAAATGGAGAATGAGTTTTACCAAATTCAGATCATATATGATTTTTAAAAAGAGGTTAACAGGAAATTAATATTATTTAGAACCTATCAATAAAGTAATGCTTAAAATGTTAGGGTTTTCTCTGACTGAATTCCACAAATATTGTAAGTAATAGAGATTATTATGTTCTTAATGTTTTTATTATATTATTTTCAACCTGTCACTATATTCAGAAAGGTTAAGAAACTTGCACAAGGCTGGGTATGGTGGCACACACCTGTAATCCCAGTGTCTTGGGAAGCTAAGTCAGGAGGATCATGAATTCAAAGCCAGCCTCAGTAACAGAGAGGCACTAAGCAACTCAGTGAGACCCTGTCTCTAAATAAAAATACAAAAAAGGGCTGGGGATGTGCCTCAGTGGTCAAGTGCCCCTCAGTTCAATCCCCAATACCAAAGAAAAACAGAAACTTCCACAAAGTCATGAAGCTGAACTACTAGTTATCTCCCACCCCTGAAACATGTAACCAACCCCAGACCCAATAAAATGAATATTTATCCCTGACCATGCCATCTGAAGTCTGCCCCATATACTCTCTTTCATGATACCATTTATTTCCTTCTAGGACTTGACACAATTCATAATTATCTTGTTTATTTGTTTACTTGTTAATTATGTGAGTCCTCTGACAGAGGAGTGCTATGAGAAGGTGATTTTTCAGGTTATTTTTAATAGCCATATCCTGGTGCTTTGAATGTGGTAGTTCTCAATGAATAGTTATTGAATGGATGAGCACATTGACTCAAATCCTTCCTCTAATACTAGAAGGAGGTTAATCTAAGAAAGGAGATCTGTTCTTATCTGTTTGTGTCCCCCCAAAATTCATATGTTGAAACCCAATCCCCAATGTGAAGTATTTGTAGGTGGGATATTTGGAAGTGATTAAGAAAAGATGGTAGAGCACTAGTGAATGGGATTGGTGCCCTTCGAAAATAAGCCCTGGAGAGCTTCATTTCCTCTTCTAAGACACAGCAAGACACAGCAAGAAGACAGCTGTCCATAAAAACAGAAGAAGCAGGTTTCACCAGACTATGCATTTACTAGCACCTTGATGTTGGGCTTCCCAGCCTCCAGAATGGTGAGAATTACATTTCTGTTGTTTACAGCCACCCAGCCCATAGCACTTTATTACAGCAGCCAAACAAATATAAGACCTTACCAAGGGTCATTGAATAAGGGAGCTATTTCCATTCTCAATTCTCTTTCCTCAAAAACCTACAATTCTCATGTGTTTTTGATTATGGTGCTATTCTTACACAAGCTGCATGGTGATCAAACTATATTCTCTCTTAAATCCTCTCTAATAAATGCTTTGTATTTTTCCTAGAATTACAAGCACACAGAAATATGAAAGGGTCACCAAGTACGTTATATAGCATCCAAACACAACCTCACCCAGAAAATAAAAAAAGACCTTGGATTCAAGTGAAAGTGTGTTTATACCAGTTAGTTCAGTTGTTTTAAGAGCCTAGAACTTCAGACCTTAAAGTGGTGGGCTTTGGGAACAACCTTGCTTTATTCTGCAGAAGCTCCCGAGTGCAGCCATCCAACTATCTTGAAAACATATTTCCTTAGTTATTGTAAACACTACACAAAAGAAATCCGATGAAATAGAGCAAATCTCTTGTCGCTATTAAATAAACAATTCAAGGTACACGGTCTACTCATAATACAACAGTCATTTTAAAAATGTGTTTATTGGTAGTTTTTAATGGCATAATAAATGTTTTGATATGTTATGATAAAAATCAGTGTAAAATTTTATATACACTTCAATAATGGGAAATTAGCTCTAGAAATACTGGTTAAGTCTACATGACAGAATTGTATGTGGCCAATGAAAATCATGTTTTCAAAGAATTCTTGGGAAGTTAGGGAAATGTTTTCAGTTCATCTTTGTATCTGTCATGGTTCTGCCAGGACATAGATGGCACATTCACACAAGGTGACTGAGAAGAGTGACTGTTTGCAAAGGTGCAGGCAATTGGATAAAGGAAAACGAGGAGAGATGGTGAAGCATCCCAGGGTTAGTCACACTGGGGAGTCACTCCTAGGCCTGAAAGGGGAGGAAGGAAACAATTCCCTGAGCAAAACACAACACGCCTGACTGTACAGCGGGCTCTTGGCAGGAGCTATGGACTTAGAAGAAAGATACCTCTTTCAACCCATGGCCTGGCAAACATGAATCTGGGAAACAAACATGTCAGTCTTTCTATGATCTCCTGTCAGTGCCTCCTATAGGTGGCATCCAACCAGTAGACAGAGGGCAAGGAAACTCACTGATGTAGTTCACAGAGGTGAGCCACCCCAACAGAGCTGGGTAGAGAGGGGTGGAGTGTGGATCTGGAGGGACACCTGGAGAAGACCCAGTACAACATTCAGTGAAAAACACAGTGATGTACTATAATCTAATTTGTTAATATACATAGGACATAGGTCAAGTCTCATGGCTCATCTCAGAGCCAGAGATTTCAATGTGGGAGACTTGTTATGGAATGCCCTTGGGAACAGTGTGGTGGGTGGAGAAAGAAACAGGATTGCCAGAGGGAGAGGGTAAAGTGTAATGTGGTTGCACAGAGGCCTTAAATACCATTCATTCTTGGGGATCTAGAGTTGGGATGGCCTTTCAGAGTTATACCAATGGAAGCAAGAAGGTGGGGCTTTGTACCCCCTCAACAATGGGTTATTGGATGTAGGCTTCCTCCATGAGACCAAAAGTAATGCCTAGATAGAGCCATTATCAGCCAACACTGCTGGCACTGGGGGACTGAGCATGTCATTCTGAAGGAGCGTCTGGGGGACACACCACAATATCCACTAAGATGGCAGTTAACAATGGTTGACTCTGGGGGACAGAATTGTGGAAAAGTCTTTTCCAGCTTTTGTTTCTTTGTTTATACTTCTCTGTTCCAAATGTTGTAGAACAAATATTACATTAGGATACAGAGCAATTAAGATGTTGTAACAGAGAGACTTAAATGATGGCTTAAATAAATTGGAGTTTATTTCTCTGTCCTGCAAAAGTTCAAACTAGCAGTCTTCCCCCAGCATGATAGCTCACCTACTATTAGGGACTTGGCCCTTTACATCTGGTTCTTCTGCCACCCTCAGTGTACAACTTCCATCTGTTGGTTCAAAATGGTGGTTGTAAATCTTGTCTTCATATCCAAATTTCAGCAGGAAGTAGGGAAAACAATGGTAGAGAGCATGCCCTTTGCTTTCAAGGGCACAGTCCAAACCGTATATCCATTAATTCACTCATTCATGTTCCATTGGCCAGAATTATTTATGTAGCCATGCAAATTCCAAAGACACTAAAAATAATATAGTTTTTATGCTAGAGGGATGTCTTAGTCAATTGAGGCTAATATAACAAAATACTTGAGACTGGTGGTTTATAAACAACAGAAATGTATTGCTCATAGTTCTGGAGGTTAGGAATTCTAAGATCAAGGTGTCAGTTGATTCAGAGTCTAGTAGGGGCCTGTTTCTCATAAATGGTGCCTTCTCTGTGTCCTCACATGGCAGAATGGTAAAAGGTACCTCCTGAACCATAAGGGCACTAAATCCATAATGGTTTTGTCCTCATGACCTGATCACTTCCCACAGGCCCCACCTCTGAAGACCATCACATTAGGGATTAGACTTCAGCACATGAATTTAGAAGGGACACAAACATTCAGGATATAGGAGCAATGTGTGCAATTTAAATTCAGGGCTTCTATTAGTAAAGAAAGAAGGAAACAACTGGAAACTGGGGAACTACTGGCAGTGTCTTCCACATATGCATTAGTTTGATAATCAGTATACGTATATTAAAAAGGAGGGATTAGAGTTGTTGTTCTTTTTTGGTAATCTTCACATTCCTGGTAGACTTAGACCAAATCATTCTCTTCCCTTGTGATTCCCACTGGAATGTAGATGTAAATGACCAAAGGTCGGTGTCCATAGAAGAGTATAAGAAATGAAGTCAGAGCATAGGCCATTATTATGATGTCCATTAATACTTCAGTTTAATCAGTATGATCAGGGATAGTCAGATAACTTTCTATCAAGAAACATCCTCCAGAGGGGTCAGCTAACATTATATTTTTTTAGCCACATTCAAAAAGAGTATCAACAAATCCTTCCGCCACCCAGATCAATAATTCATTGCTAATTAACATACTTCCTTGTCAAAAGTGGGTTTTCATTGGTCAATTAGTGACTTTTTAATTGGCATGACAAATGTTCAAAACAAATTATTGTTGGTGGAATTAAAGGTCTTTGAGATATGTAGATTGGCTCAAATGATTTAAACACTCCCCAGTCCTTGCACAAACATTACATGAGAATCCAATGATGCTTATGCATCACCATTAGATACAACATCAGAGATTTTAGTCTCTAATTATTCCCATAGCCAGCTCTTGGTTTCACAGGAGTTCTGACTACAGGATCCTGCCTCTAGAATGTCATGTCTGCTTTCAATGTATTTTGTATGCCTTCAATTCATAGCATGCATCATGTATCTCCTCCAAAATTCAGGTGTTGAAACTTAATAGCTAATGTGATGGCATTAAGAGGTGGGGCCTTTAAAAGGCAATTAGACCATAAGGACTTCTCCCTCATTAGTGGGATTAAGGTCTCATAGAAGAAACTTACTCTTGCCTGTCCACTTTCTCATATGTGAGGATACAGTGTTCCCCTCCTCCAGAAGACATAGCAACAAGGAGTCATCTTGGAAGCAGAGAGCAAGCCTCAGGAAACAACAGAATTTGCTAGGCCAGCCTCTAGATCTTGACCTTCCAACATCCAGAACTGTGAGGAAAACAAATTTCTATCCTTCATAAATTTCTCAGTCTCAGATATTTTGTTACAGCAGCACAAGCAGACTATAACAATGACTCAAAGCACACACAAGCACACAGTACTGGGGTCTCACTGGATTTTCAGAAATTCTGAATTAATTGCTTTGGGTCACTTGATAATCAATGTTTGATTAATGAATACCCTGTCTTTGTGCCTGAATTTTGCCTGAATCCTGCTTTTATTATTATCTGGTAGCTATTTTGTGAGAGAGCAGCTAACCATGCCACCACAAATTCCATTGACAGCTATTATTATTCACAAAAGAATCTAAAAGTTATGCATATCTGACTCAGCTTAGGCTCAATGTGCCACACATACTCTTTGATAGAGAATATCAAAAGAGGATATGATTCTTATCCTTCCAGAACATTCTGTTTATTTAGGATTAATTTAGAGGAATATTCTCTCACTCTACTTTCAGGATTAAATGTATTAATTTCTTCATGTGAAAATTCCTTCCTTTCCCCTTTTGATCAATTCATTCATTATAATAATAATTGCAATAAGTACTAGCCAATGTTCTTCCTCAGGGGTCAGCAAATCTAGCTTGCCACCTCTTTTTGCATACCCTGTGAGCTAAGAACAGTTTTTACATATTTAAATGGTTAGACAAAAATCAAATGAACAATATTCATGACCTGAAGATTATAGGAAATTCAGATGTCAGAATCCACAAAGAAAGGAACACAGCTTGATTCATGGGTTTACACACTTATGCCTGTGGCGGCACTGAGATGACAAGGACAGAGTCGAGTAGTTGCAACAGAAACTCTTCGGCCCATGAAGCCTAAACTATTTGCCATCTGGCCCCTTACAGAAAAAGGTTTACTCTTTCTCTTGACGATGGGGATCAACCTTAAGCAAAGTCAGGGTATAGGCCCAATTCTTACAGAGCTTAGATTCTTGCAGGAAATAAACAATAAACAAATAAATACAAAAATATTTAATGACAACAATTACTACGGTGAAAATAAAAGTGAAGTGACAGGGAGTAACACCAGCAAGGTCCTCTCTTAGGGAAGTGGTATGGGACAAGAAGGAGACAATCATGTGAACATAGGTAAGAATGTTCCAGGTAAAGTCCCTAAGAACACCCTACACTTGGAGTGTTAGTGGCACAAAAAGACAGTCATGGGGAGCACTTTCCCCCTGCCCCTACAGTTTGCTGGGCACAATAAGAATCTTTCGGGAACTTGACAATAGCAACTGAAGAGTCATTCATTACCACTCGGTCTGCCGGACACAATGGTGCACGCCTGTAATAATCCCGAGGCTGACACAGGAGGATAGTGAGTTCAAAGTCAGCCTCAGCAAAAGGGAAACACTAAGCAACTCAGTGAGACCCTGTCTCTAAAATAAAATACAAAATGGGGCTGGGGATGTGGCTCAGTGGTCGAGTGCCCCTGAGTTCAATCCCTGGTACCCTAAATAAATAAATAAATAAATAAATAACCACTTGGTCAATATAAAAGCATCAAAAGGAAAAACAGGCTGAGGACTGAGATATTTCCCTTGGTTCATACTCCCCAAAAAAGGAAGCAACTAATCTGAAAAATTCCTATTTCCTCTCTCTAAAGCATCTGAGAAAAGACGTAACTGAATGGAAATCAGTTAGGTAACATGTATACCTTGTAACACGCAAGGTCCATGAGCTACAAACTGAAGGGCCCAGGCAGCAAGAGATTGCTAAAGTTTAATTTCCCTACCTCCTCTTCTCCTTCCACTCAACTGAACGCAGCTCCTCCGCCAGGTGTGAGGCCAAGTTTGTCTCTGTACCCATTCCCTGTCAGGGGTTACACTGTGAAAGAATTGTCAGAGTGGTTGATGATTTGGGGAGAAGGAAATTCAACCCAGGCCATTACTTTAGTTGCTAATATGTTCACAAAAAAAGCTCATGATCACACTAAACAACCTCAATTTTAAAAGTTCTGCCTAACGCACTGACTTTTGTGTTAGCCCTCTGCAAACATTTATATATAGATTTTTAATGACCATGGTTGGAGGGAACATGAATTTTTAAAACCAATATTCCAATTACTAGAGACAAAGAACCCCACCCCTTTTTAAAGAAAAACAAGCCTTTCAAAAGAGGGAAGAGAAATGTAATTAGAAATGTATCAAGGACTTAAAAGCTGTTTTTAACTCGTTTCCTAAGAAACCAAAAATAGAATTGACAAGAACAACTTCCAAAGCAGCTTAGATCTCCTTACTCTATTATTAAAATTTCCAGTTCAAAATTTTTAGAGTCACTAATTTACAGGGTGAAAAAAATAAAGAAAAAGCACTTATTTGAAAAGAAATTAAGTCCCTTCAGTTAATTTGGTTTATAATGCTAGTGAAAATTGACCTTCATGAACATAGAAAATGCCATGGTTGCTCTTAAGTAGGTCAATAAGATACTTAGCAACCAATGCCACCCTGTGATTTTTGACACCCAGATAGGTGGCAGAATAGAAATAAATAATAAATTTGTGGACATACCTATTCTTTAGTGGGCTAAATTTGCTTAATAAAGGGGGTATATATAAATTTGGTTATCAGGAATTAAAATTCTCAGTAGGTAAGTAACAGTTAACTTTTTTTTTTAATAACATTCCCATATTCCATTCAATGTATTCAGCACTAAGAGGAAATGTGTGACTGCAAACCCACCCCATGTACTTCATTATTCCTAAAGCCCTTTGGGTGATCATAAGATTGAAAGGGTTTGTTTTGGGGACTTGTCAGAGCAAACATGAAGGGCCTGCGTGAACCTTTGGAATATGCAATCAACCCACAAGCCTCATGCTCAGCCTCAAGTACTCCCACCATTCCCCACCAACAGATTATATATAAAGAGAGGTAATAAGAGGGTAACTGTGGTAGAGACTCCCACTTAGAGCCTCTCACTGGCTCAGGACTCAGGGCATCTACTCAGAAGGCATTTCCCCTGCTAGGCATACACACTGGAGGTAGTGCAAGGAGTCTCAAGTGCACAGGTCTCTAAATCATCTGGCTAGCCTCCCACAGAACCAGCTGCTCCAGTAAATGACTGAGGCAAACCCTGGTGGTTTCCCTTTGTGACTGATAGAGGAGGCTGCATCTTACAGCTGTGCAAGAAGACGGCTGTGTCAGGCAAGGAAGAATTACTGAGTTTTGCTGAAGGGTCTGCAGGGCTAAGAGAATGCTAAGAGACCCTTCCCCGACCTTTGACTGCAAATGCTCCATTCCAGAACTTCCAGAACTTAAAATGATAAAGTCAAGAGGCCAAGAGTATAAAACAGATCCTCGGGCATGAGCCTGTAATCCCAGCAATTTGGTAGGCTGAGGCAGGAGGATCTCAAGTTCAAGGCCAGACTCAGCAATTAAGTGAGGCTCTAAACAATTTAGGACGCCCTGTCTCAAAACAAAAATTAAAAAGGGCTGGGGATATAAGGAGTGGTTAAGTGCCCCTAGGTTC
Source organism: Callospermophilus lateralis (assembly GCF_048772815.1). Classification (NCBI taxonomy): domain Eukaryota; kingdom Metazoa; phylum Chordata; class Mammalia; order Rodentia; family Sciuridae; genus Callospermophilus; species Callospermophilus lateralis. The sequence goes on along the minus strand of NC_135318.1, from coordinate 43,195,706 downwards.
AATCCTTGGTACAAAAAAAAAAAAAATGCTTTGCAGCTTTTTGTATGTTAATTATACTTGTTAAAAATATATAGCTGCTCAAAAAAAGATTTTAAAAAATATGATTTACATGGAAAGCATTTATGAGCACCCTGATGTCTCCACCCTCAATAAATCCCAAGCTCATTGTCAGCATAGTAATAACTCTTATTTAAAGTACTCTTTCTGTAAATGTGATTATCTGTTTTAAAGTTTACTAAAAATCAATATCTATGGCTGGGGCTGTAGCTCAGTGGCAGAGTGCTTGCCTAGCATGTGGGAGGCACTGGGTTTGATCCTTAGCACCATATACAAATAAAATAAAGACATTCTGTCCATCTACAACTACAAAAAAAATTTAAAAATAAGATAAATAAAGATCAATATCCACAGATTAGAGGCTCCACTAGTTCTTTATAGTTTTAAGAAGGATGACAAAAGATTAAAAAGTAAATTGATATTGACAGATAAAGACTTGAAAAATGCGTAATTGTGCCTATACTAGGTATTACATCAAAGCATGGTTACATGCTGGTGGATACGGAGTCATAAACAAACTGTTCTTGTAAAGCATTTAGCTTGGCTTCTACGAACTGAGAATTGAGCTAGTTGTTTCACATGTTTGTTTCCTCCTTTAATGTTTGTATCAAACCTACCAGCACAAGTTTACTCTTATTAAGCGACATTTTTATGATCATGTAGCTCTAAATAGCAGAGAATACATGAACCCAGGTTTTTCTGAATCCAATGTCATTTCCTAACTACTCTACTCTTACCACCTTTCAGAACAAATGCAGCGTTTCTGTCTTGCAGTCAGTCACTTTCAATAAACACACCAGACACAACACATAGAGAACCAATTACTTTTCTTTTAAGAAAAATACAAGTAATGACTCAAAACTATAGCTATATGTCAGTATTTCTGAAAATATACAATAAGATCATTATTATCACATAGAGATGGAATAAAGGTTAATGGGGAAAAAAAAATCCTCCTTCCTGTCCAAATCCTAACCTTTCCTTCTCCCTATTCTTTATGAAACCATGTCACAATCCCTGCCCCAAGACTTCGCAGTCCAGCTAAAGATATGAACATGCTTCCAACCACCGAAGAATTGTGTTTATTCTAGGATAAACACTGTTTTAATAAGCACGTTTGTAACAGGCATAAAGTTTTCTATTGCCTAGAATTAGCAACTAAATATCATTAAGTATTACCAAATTCTAAAAGTAGAAATGAATGGAGGCAGATTCTTCCTCTCCAGCATTTTAGGACAATGAGCAGCTATACCTCTTTTCAGGCTTTAAAGGAATAGGAGAGCCAAGCATGGTGGTGCTTGTCTGTAATCTCAGCAACTCTGGAGCCTTAAACAGGAGGATCGCATGCTCCAGGTCAACATTGGCAACTTAGCCAGGCCCTGTCTCAAAAACTAAAAAGGGCTAGGGATGCAGCTCAGTGGTAGAGTGCCCCTGGGTTCCATCCCCAGTATGAAAAAAATTTATATAAATGTCATCTATAATCATATCTGGGAAATGAGGAAAAGAAAGAGTAGTATAAGTATCATAGGAGACTTACACCTTCATCTATATGATAAAAAGTCACTAGAAAATATCTAAAAAGTTTGCTGGGTGCAGTGGCGCACGCCTATAATCCCAGCAGCTTTCGAAGCTGAGGCAGGAGGATCATGAGTTCAAAGCCAACCTCAGCAAAAGCGAGGTGCTAAGCAACTCAGTGTCTAAATAAAATACAAAATAGGGCTGGGGATGTGGCTCAGTGATCTAGTGCCCCTGAGTTCAATCCCTGGTACCAAAATAAAACAATATATCTAAAAAGGCAGTGATTTAAGAGCTACCAGTTATGAGACAATTGGAGAGAGGTGGTTGATATTTTTTTGTTGCTTGATATTTTTAGCCCTATTTAACTTTTTAAACATAGCCATGTTTTATTTTAATAAAAAATAAAATTAATTTATAGAAACAGAAGGCAAATAAATAGAAGGCAACATTTTTCTTTAGCAAAAAATTTGAAAAATTTTTGTGACCTTTCCTGTGTGCTGTTTAAATGCTGACTAGAGTAACATGGGTAGAACTGGTAGGTCAGAGCTAATCTTAAATTCCTACAGGTTGAGGATTACTTATCAAGTATTCTGAAGAGGTAGCCAAGTAAGTGTGAGTATATGTGCATTTATTTCAGCAATGCTCATAGCTTAGAAGTTGAATTCAAGGAGGGGTGGGGCATGGCTCTCATGGGTATGCTTCAAATGTAACAGAAACAGATAAAAACCACACAGATCTAACCAAGAATAACACATGGGAACAAGTGAATTACAACTCCAAGAGAAAACACGTGGAATATAGCCTTTGCTACATTCGTCACCTCTTTAAAAGCCACCCCCTGTTCCTGTTCATGGGGACAATCATAGCCTCTGGGACAGGCGTTCCCTGTATTTTTCCTTTGCTAGCAAAAAAAAAAAAAAAGTTTAGGTAGAAAAATGTGTCTGAAATATTTCTAATTCATTCTTTGGACAGAAAAACTTCACAAATTTTGAGTTTAAAGGAATGGAAACTGGTGTAAAAACCAAAGTTTTTATTCATCTCAATAGTGCTTCATTTTGGTTGCCCATTTTTATATGCCATTTAAGTGAATGCATGCTGACAATCTTGCTTTTCCCATCCTCAGCTATCTAGAAAAGGGCAGCATTTTAAATTTTATTTCTAACAGTTATAGACACAGCCACACTACAATAAGTCCGCTCTCCATATAATACATCCCCTACAATACTAGTGTTTTATCATCCATTTTACATTTTCCCAAGAGATACTTTATATTCATTTTCACAGCTCTTCCTTTTTATTAAATTCATTGAGTTTCTTGGTTTAATTCAAGGTTTACCACCATTTGTATTTTTTTAAGTAACTCAGCAGATATATAACAATAATTCACTCTACTATACCTGCCTAAATAGTATCTTAGTAATAGATCTAAAATTATATTAATAACACTTCCCTTGGTGATATCTAGCTACTTTTTATGGCTCCTAATTCAACATTCATGGTGCTCTTTTCCTTTATTGGCTATTCTGATGTAGCAGATTTTAAACAGTGGTATTTGGGGGGGGGGGCAGTGCTGGGAACCCAATCCAGGGCCTTACACATGCTAGGCAAGAATTCAACCACTGAGCTACACCAGCAGCCAGACACAGTGATTTTATCTGGGAGATGTTTTGAAGGAGCCAATAAGCAAAGTAGACATTTTAGTAAAACATATTCCAGAAGTCTACCTCCAAATATAGAAACAACTTTTTCATTATAAATTATAATAACACTTGAGGTAGGGAACTGAGATGGAGGGAAGCTCTGGGTGGCATGGAGCTCAAGAACAGGATGAAGATTTCCCTTTTATACATTATGTAGTAGTTTTTAGCAGGTAGTTTGCTATTTAGGACTCCTCAAAATATTCCAGACTCAAAAATTGCATCAGTATAGACTGACGAAAAGATCATTTGGCCACTACATCTGACTCCCTTCAGATATGTGCTACTCAACTACCTTTACTTTGAATTGATCTTTATGACACTCTGAAATATTTTAAATAAAATTATGGGTATCACATTTCACCCAAAAACTTTAGTAGATAGCTGTAAAAAATGGGATATTTTTTCCATATAATAATTACTATCGCATCTAGCAAACTTAACACTAAGTCCTTATGGTCTTTAATACTCAGCCATGTTCAAATATCTCCAACAGACCCTTTTTCCAAATGTTTTTTACAACTGTTTTATTCAAAACAGAGAAAAATATCAGTGTCTATATTTGTGAGATAAATGTAGAAAAATACTACAACTGTGAAATCTAGATGTAGATGTTCATCATGCTATTCCCACATTTTTCTATGTATTTGTAATAATGTATTGTCCAAAAGATTTGTGTCATTGCGTCTTTATAAACCTACCTATATGTGTCTAAGAGGAGGTAGTTTCCAGGGTATGCTAGTGGGTCCTGTCCTGTTCAGTATTGGAAATATTTGACAATGATATAGAAATGATGTTTGCCAATTTTCTTAGTTGATGAGATGGAAGGAATAAGGAATGTGTCAGATAACCAAATCAATACCCAAAAATGTTTTGATAAACAAAATGCAGCAGGGATTGATGAGGAAGCCAGTGGTGATAAATGTGGGTACTTCTATGTTCAGGGAGAACCGGAGGCCAAAGGTCACAGGCCAACAGATACAGTAATGAGGAAGGATGCTAAGGATTCCCATCTAGCTTTTGAAGCATTAAAACCAAAAATAAAAGTAGAGTCCCTTACTGAGGAGGGCTGCTGCCTTCCCAGCCTACGAGCTGCATCTGTCAGCTTAATAAATAAATGTATCAGCTCATGCTGTAGAAGAGACTTTTCATGGCACCACCATGGCCAAGTGGAACACCCACACTTTGGTCTCCTTAGCTGACTGACCAGATAGACAGCAAGATGTCAATAATTAAGGCTGCACTCAGGTAAGAACAATACCAGGGAGACACCACTTGAACAATGGGTGAGGCTTTAATATCCCTGGATGATTATCTAAACTGGAACTTCAAACTGTCATATGAGTATGTTTTGGTGTAGTAAGGTGTTATGTTTTCTACAACAGTCACGCTGGATGGCTCTAACTCAGTACCCTCGTGGGCTCCAAGGACTTTTATAGAGAGAATCTGCAAAATGACCAGTAATTGCTGATAAAGATTTACCTGGATTTCTTTCCAGAATATTCCTACATATGCAGCCCAAGGTGCACTTGCTTTCCCTAGGGGTAGGGGTAAGGAGGGAAACTCACAGGAAGACTAGTTCAGACTGCTTTCCTGCTACCGTCCAGCCTGAGGCAACCATCTTACTATGGATGAGGCATGGTGACACGTGGCATCGCCTTTTTATGTAGTTTCCTTCTGCTCGAAGCCCTAAAGAATTTTTATTGTTTCTAAAGTGCATTTATGGTGAGGGTGTCTTTGGAATTTGTGACTGTCAGTATTCAAAACTTATTCATGCCAGGCATGGAGGCGCACACCTATAATCCCAGCAGTTGGGGAGGCTGATGCAGGAGGATTGTGAGTTCAAAGCCAACCTCAGCAAAAGCAAGGCACTAAGCAACTCAGTGAGACCCTGTCTCTAAAGTCATGATTGTAGGAAATAAGGCAGACCCTAAAGGAAGACACAAAATCAAAAAGGTAAATATAAGTGAAATAACATATAAAGCTTCAAATCATTAGAAAGCAATTATACTTAGGCCACCTAGTCTATACAGTGTCTCCAAGACAATTGGAAAGTTAGGCTGATTACAAGAGGTACCTCAAAAGACCGACATATGATCCCAAATACCTATGGCTGTCATTCATATAAATTAATTTTTCATTTTTTAAAAATTTTTCCTAGGAATCAAACCTACGGCTTCACACATGCTAAGTACATGCTCTACTATTGAACCACATCCCAACCTGGACTAATTTTCCTTGACGTCTCTTTAACCTATTTATATTGTCCCTTTTCCTGTCTCTCATATTTTCTTCATTCCTCCCTGCACATCCAATACAGTGGCTTAACAACCGTGTCTGCCTCCAGTCTGTCACTTGGTCTCATCTTGCACATTTCATTAACAATTCTTCCTGAATCATCATAATGATTGGGTCAGCCTTCCCCCAGTGCAAAGCACTTTTTAAGTACTTTGAAGTACACAAAGAACTAAGTCAAAACTCATAAGCCTAGCAGTTAAATCCTCACTAATCTGGCTCTGGTTCATTTTTATAATCTCTCCCAAACAAGAAATGGAGCTGGTTTTTGTTATTGTTGTTGTTGATTGTTTTTCTTTCCCCCTCACACCCCACTGGGGATTGAACCCATGGCACTTTACCTCTGAGCTACATTACCATCCCATTTTATTTTTATTTTTTTAATTTTTAGACAGGGTCTCACTAAGATGCCTAGGAGTCATTGAACTTGTGATCCTCCTGCCTTAGCTTTCTGAGTTGCTGGGTATGCATGAGTATCCTACAACACCCAGTTCCTGTGTGCAGTTCCTGTGGTTCAGGATGGAAGCCATACCTTAGCCTAAACTATCTTCTCTTTCATGGAACATGCTTCCTGTTCCTGTCTTCCTTCTCTTCTGAAGATCCAAATTTTGCCCACTTCCTGAAGCCCAAGCCAGACTCCATATTTTCAGCCTCCTGTATCATTAGCTAGTCTGAGTGTGAGGTTCTACAGCACTTCTTTAATATTCCCTATATTGATAATTAACTTTCACTGGCATACGTTTTATTTTCTTAAGTAGACTGTACTCTCCTCAAGATAAAGGACTTTATCCCTTTTTGTTATCATTGTTTCCTAAAGTGCCTAGAACAATGTTTCATGTGGCAGGTGCTCAATAAATAATGAAAAAACAATGAAAGATTCCAAACATTTACAAACCACTTCTCTTTGTTTGAACAATGTTTCTCCTCACAGACTTCAGGATTTTCTCTCGAGCTTCATAACCCTATGAATAATTTGGATTCTCATTTTTTTTTAAATGCAATCCCTCAGGTTTGCCCACTGCTAATTATAACAGAGTCCCAGACATAGATCCTGGCAAACAATAATCTATTACAGCATTTTATAAGATTTGTCACTTTAAACTAGAAAGCATTATATTCCATAACTTGTGTTTTTATACTATGATTGAAAAGGAAAACTCACTGACTTTAGGCATTCTAAATGAAAGTATATGCTCACAAATTGTAGATAACTCTTCTGTGTGGGCATGGGTATATAAGTTTTACCATGTGCTATTTGGCTAGTCACTATTCTCACTATGCAAAACATGGTCCATGGACAAGCCAACTCCATACTTCTTGGCCACTTGTTAGAAAATACAGGATACCAGGCCTCCATCTCCAACTTATTGAATGAGAATCTTGCCCTTTTAACAAAATTGCTGGGTTTTCTGAAAAACACAGAGCCCGGTGGGGTCAGGGCACAACTGACTGCACAGAAGGAATATTTTTATGCTTTCAAAACAGCCTATGCCAGTGGTTGAACACATTGCTGGGCCCTAACCCCAGGGGTTCTGGTTCAGTAGATCTGGGGTGAGGCCCGGGAACCCTAATTTCTAATCAACTTCCAGGTGATGCCAATGGTGATACTGCTGGTCCAGGAAACACATCACTAGCTTGAATCATCTAAAAATAACATACCTCATATTTTAGGAGTTTTGCTCCAGTGTACTCCCAATAAAAGAGAGGAGAGAAAACTAGTAAAAGGGGTTGGGAAAAGGAAGTGGCTGAAAATGTTTCATTCATGTGACAAGAAGGTAGCGGTTAAAACTCCTTTGTACACGAAGGGTAAAAATAGCTGAAGGAATTACTATAGCAACAGCTGTATTATCCACAGGGATTTTCTCTACTGGCATCGTTTATAAAGGGAGACCCATCTTGTAGGAATTCTATTTAAATATTGAGGTTTATCAGAAACAATAAACATGAGAAACATGTTCAGTTTATTACATACTATGAGATAACAACAGAAATTTAACGTGGATTGGAAAACGACTCTCTTGAGACTTAGGTTTGGATTTGTCCCAGAAATGAAATGAAAATAAGTTTTTAACTATATGGCTCTGAAACAAATAGAAAAAGTGAGCTGAGGAATGTTGGAGATATTTATTATAAATGTTTTAAGTTTTAAAAAAATTCCAAATAGCTCTTTTTTAAAAAACAAAGACTCTCAAAATTATAAATAAAACAACATGTATAAAAACCAAAGAGCTCCACCTAGAGTTTGAAAAAAGAGTTCTTATTACTTAACACACAAAGCACCATTTATTCATAGCTCATCTATATTCTTTCCATTAATGTTCAAAATATGTATTTTCACAATTTTTACAAAAATAAGATAACTTTCTAGAGTGTCAAATCCTATTAACATAAAGGAGAATTGAATTTTTTATGATGCTATCTATAATCTATTTTTGTTCTAAAAATCTGGCAGTTATATTTGTCACAGTGAATGATTATCTTAAGGCAAATTATAAAACTGTTGGGAGAGTGTGTAAAGCATCATAGAAAGACAGCTTAAAATTGATTCAAGAGACACAGTTCTTGCTTGAACTTGCTGTAATGACCTTGAGCAACTCCTCTTCTAACCTTGAGTTTTCTTATCAATAGGGCTTAGATAAGACAAGTGGTTCTGAGACCTGGCTGCACACTGGCACCACCTGGGAGCATTGGCTACAAATTGATGCCTCAGTCTCAGAGATTCTGATTTGGTTGTTCTGTTGAGGGGTGGGAGTAGAGGACGGTGGCAAGTTAATGGCCTTGTAAAAGCTCTCAAGGGATCCATAATAAGCAAACTGGGTGTGCTATATTGGAAATCTGTCTCCAAGTTCTCTTCCATAGTTAAGCATCTATGGTCTAATTCAGTGGTTTTCAAGCTTTAGTGTAAATAGGTCACCTGGAGGGTTTGTTAAAAGACAAATTGCTAGACCCTACCCCCCAAAACTGCAGAGTCAATAGGTTCAAGTGGAGCCTAAGAATTCCCAAGTTAATGCCAGGTAAAGTTGATGCTACTGATCTGGGGTCACATTTAGAGAATCATTACTCTAGATGATTACAAATTTACATTTGCCAAATTCCCCCAAGTCATTCTTATTCTCCTTTATCGAACTAAAGTATAATATGGTTGACCAGTCTCCTGATCCCAATCTCTCTTCCTCTTGTTCTGAGTCCAGTTACCAACTTGTCAATATCCGAACTCACAGGTCTCGCTGCATCACTCCCTGGCCTGAAATTTTTCAATGATTCCTCATTACTGACATAAGAAAGCACAAATTAACATGGCACATGAGGCTTTTCACAGTGTGACACCAATCTACCTTTCCAGCCTCAATTTCCAGTTACCATGTTATCCACCTATGTTCCTGGTACTTGTCCCTAATGTCACAGCTCAGTGCCCTTGTATCTCACATTCTGTCCTTGTACCTCTACCTTCTCTTTCTAACATACTTGTCACCACTCATTCCGTGTGGCAGGTACTGTGCTAGGTATTGGGAACTCAAGAAAGAACATGGCAATCCCTACCTTTAAGAAGCTTTGAGTCTTGAGAGGCATGGTAGATATTGTTGAATGGGGAACCCAACGTCATCCTTATACCACTCCCCTCTTCTCCCCTCCTTACCAGTGGTTAGAAATGCTAATAATCATAACTGGGAAAGGCCCATGGCACCCACATGGAAGCATGCCCCAGCTGGATGTGTACTGTAGGCTTCTGGGAAAGAGTGTGTGTTCCAGATAAGAAGGAACTGACCCAGAACCACCTTCCTCCAGCCTTGAGTGAGGGTGTGATGCTTCCAGCCAGAGCAGCCATCTTACCACCATCATGAAAAGGGCAGATTCCTACAGACACAGGTCCTGATGCTGATGATGAGCTGAATAAATTCCAAGACCACTGACTTCCAGTGTTGTATTTGAGTGAATAAACCCCCATCTGTGGAGCCAGCTGTTTTTCAGGTTTCCTGTTACTTATGGAGCTACTGAAACCATTCTCTTGGGTTGGAGCTGGAGGATAGTGGGCAAGTAATTCTTCCATAATTGCTGTGCTAAGTGAAGAAGCAGAATTTGCAGGGAGAGGCTACATAGGGTGCATGGGGAACAATCAACAAGGCTGGGAGATAGGAATGAAGCATCCATTCCAGGAAAGGAGAAAAAGCTTTGCAAAAGTCTTAAGGGAGGAAGAGGGAACACAAAAACCCAGTTAGAGGAAGACAGGCAGAAAAGGTTGGAAGAAGAGGCCTGGCCTGACCTGCTCTCAAGGTGAGAGGAGCATTTCTTCAAATGTGCTCCCCTAGCTTCACCCCAAATTCCACCCTTGTAGTTCACAGCCTATGCTAAGTTGACCTTTTTTGACCACAGCTAGATCCCACCCCAACACCTGGAAGAGAATCATGGAAAAGCCACAAAAATCTGCTAAATAAAAAATATTACAACAAAATGAATGGCTTCCTAGTAAGTCATGATCCATAAAAGGGGCTGATTCATGACTTTCTGAGGTCCAGTTCTGAAGTTGAGACCCACCACCACCCAGGTGTGCCATCTTCACATGAAAGAAAGAGATCCTCTTCCCACAGACCCTTACTGGATTAAAGAAGTCTGATGACTTTCAGTTTTGTAAGTCCCTGATTTTGAGAAACTTTTTAAATCACAGGGAGTGTGACTTCAGGAGCCTAGCAAAAAGCACCTGTTACCAATGAAGGTCTAATCAGGAGTGGTTTTTTAAAAATTGCAACATGACTCAGGGAGAATATCAAATCAAGCCTTTAGTTATCTGATCCTTACCTCCCAGAAAGAAGCAGAAAGTTACATAATGCATCAAAATATTATCCATATTTATTTTCAAACAGTAGGTTTATAGGTTATTTTATTTAATTTATATTTTTAATTTTAATAACTGGTTTGATTCATTTAAACACCTAAATCAATGCAATATTTTATTTATAAGAATACATGACAAAATTTCCTCAGTCATGTGGCCTTAGTTTACTCAGTATTCATTTTTTTTTAAATTTCTGATTTCTAATCCCAAGTTTAAATCTAAATTGTACACAGCCTTTAACCCATATCCAAGAATTAATACTTCAAAAATTTGGAAAAAGACACACACTAAATGTTGGTGGCATGTAAGAGAAGGCATTAGGAAGCAGTATTTTATTGGCTAGAATTATCGGCACATAGTAATAAAAGCAGAACATTTTGTTGTTGATTTTCCTGTTGTTTTCAGGTCCCTGCATCCTTACTCCCTGCACAGGGCATGGGGCCCCACCACCTGCCCATGCACACAGCTGTTTGATCCCTCTGCCCAGAATGTTCCACCAGGGCTCTGCTCGGGCAGCCTCCTTTTCACCACACAGCTCTCACCTCAGAGGTCACCTCCATGGAAAAGCCCTTTCTTGACCATCCCCCCAAAAGAAGGAAAACCATCACTATTCATTTCCTTCCTGGCACTTATCTTTATCTGAAAACATCTAGTCTAGGCCTCCCCACAAGAAATTTAATCTTATCTCTTGGTCACTACTGAATCTCACTTTCTAGAACAGTGCCTGGTACACACAATAGGTACTAAATAATAATAGCTAAATAAATGAAAAAGATATGCATATATCTGTGTATAAGGACACTCTCTATAACAAGATTCATAATAGCAAAAAAAACTGCAAGAACCTGAATTCTAGTAACAGATGAATAATAAATAATCCATGATTTCTCCATAAAGCAGAATATTCTGTGGTGACTTAAAAGAACATTTACTGCCATGAAAAACAACCACAGTATACCATATTGTGGAATTAATTTTTTTTAAGTTGCAGAACAATATGTATGGCATGACCCCATGTTTACAAGTGATAGAGGTAAATGTAATTATATGGGTATATATAGTTGGATTCTTTTTACAATAGTATTGTATGTATTCTTTTTTTAAGATTAAAAAAAATTTTTTTAGTTGTTGATAGATATTTATTTTATTTATTTTTTGCAGTGCTGAGAATCGAACCCAGTGCTTCACATATGCCAGGCAAGTACACTAGCGCTGGGCCCCAGTCCCAGCCTAGATTATGTGTATTCTTAATGTGTGTGTGTGTGTGTGTGCACGTGCATATGTTTATACACAAGGAAAAATGTATATGACTAAGATATTTAAAAAATAGGATAGCTGGTGCAGTGGCACATACTTTTAATCCCAGCAGCTCAGGAGGCTGAAGCAGGAGGATTTCGAGTTCAAAGCCAGCCTCAGCAACCTGGTGAGGCTTAGCAATTCAGTGAGACCCTGTCTCTAAATAAAATACAAAAAAGGGCTGGAGATGTGGCCCAGTGATTAAACGTCTCTGAGTTCAATCCCCAGTACCAAAAAAAAAAAAAGAGTGAACCCTAATGTAAACTATGGATTTTAACCAATGATCATATATTAATATTGGCTCATCAATTTTCACAAATGTGCTGCACTAAGGCAAGCTGTTAATAATAGGGGAACTGGGGTGTTGAGGGATTTAAGTAGATACATGGGAAAACACTGTATTTGCCACTCAATTTTCTGTAAACCCAAAAATGCTCTAAAAACTAAAGCTTATTGATTTAAAAGAAAAAAAAAGAAAAGAAATTAATGCTAAGGCTGGGGATATAGCTCAGTGGTACAGTGCTTGCCTAGCATGTGTCAAGCCCTAGGTTGATCCCCAGCACTGCAAAAAGTAAAAAGTAATTAGTCCTATTATGCATTTTTTTCATTAAATATGGTTACCTTAATAAATTCACTTATATAAAATGTGAATTTTAAAACACAATTCACACATTTAAGTCTTGTTAATATAAATCTGTAATATTACAAAGGAAAATAAATGATGGTATTTGAGGTTGTGGTATTAGAACTCCAACCCTACCAAGATAGTTTCTAGTTTCCTGTTAATGTATATCAGATAGATTACACAAACATAGTTTCCAAAATTACAGCTACTCAATGAATTTTTTTCCCTGAAAAATATCCAAGTCTTCTATATCACCATATGACATCCAATGGAACCCTCTTAATAGCCCCATCTATTTGTGTTAAAAGGACCTTGGTGAATAACGCATAAAAGATATTAGCAAAATGTTTTGAGTTTATTGGATGAAAAATCTAGGAAATCTATTTTTTTTATTTTTTTTTAATTGGTTATTCAAAACATTACAAAGATTGCAGAATCACATCGGTTACACATCCACATTTTTACATAATGCCATAATAGTAACTGTTGTATTCTGCTACCTTTCCTATCCTCTACTATCCCCCCTCCCCTCCCCTCCCCTCCCATCTTCTCTCTCTACCCCATCTACTATAATTCATTTCTCTCCTTATTTTCCCGCCCCCCCAAAAAATAGATTTACACCTAAGCACTTCTCTCTGTTTTTTGAGCATTGTATTGTCAATTCCAGCATTCATTTTTATTACATTTTTAGTATATCAAAACAATCAATTTTTATAGTTTTAGGAGAGTTTTTAAGATTTCTTGGAACCCCCTATGTAGTCAATTATGTTGTCTGCAAATAGGAAGAGTTTTATTTTTTTCCTTTCTGATATGTATGCTTTTTATTTCCTTTTCTTGTTTTATTTCACTGGCTAGAAGAAAGCACAATGTTAAATAAAAATATATAGAGAAAAAAAAAAGAAAAATCTAGGAAAAAGTAGTAATTCTCGTTACATAGAAATTCATACCATCAATGGTCTTCCAGAGAAAAACTATTTTAAAAATATTAAATAACTACCAGGCATAATGGCACACACTTGTGATCCCAGCTGCTTGGGAAACTGAGAAAGGAGGATCGCAAGTTCAACACCAGCCTCAGCAACTTAGTGAGACTCTGTCTCAAAATAAAATTTAAAAAGGGCTGGGGATGTAGCTCAGTGGTAGAACACTTGCCTAGCATTTGTGAGGCCTTGGGTTCAATCCCCAGTACTATTTTAAAAATTAAATAATTTTGAATCTGACTCCCCCCAATTGTTAATCTACTGCTTCACTCCAATTGACTACATTAACAGCTACAACATTCAAAACAATGTCATTTCACAAAGCAGAATCTGGTTCAAATTTCATGTTTTATACAAATGCCACATATCTCTGGAAAAGGTAAAAACAACTCCACTGGTTAACAGGCCTATTCTAACTCTTGAACTGGGAACACTGCACATGGTCAGCTCTATAGAACCTCAGAATCTTAGCGGGACTGGACCTAGGAGGTCACCCAGTCTAACACGCCATTCAATGAGTCAGACTTTTACAACACCCTTAACTTGTTAGATACCTACACAAAAGCTAGCAAACACTTCTGTGAAGGGTCAGATAGTAAATGCTTTAGGCTTTGTGGCCATTTAGTCTCTGTTACCACAACTCAACTTGGTTGTTGAACCACAAAAGCAACCACAGGCAAAACATAAATAAATGGGAGTGGCTGTGCTTCAGTAAAACTGTATCTACAGAACAAGCAGTAGGCCAGCTCTGGCCAACATGCTGTGTGTTGCCAATCCCTGATCTAGACTGCTTCAAGTTAATGATAAAATTCCACCATTAAGTACATTAGATGGTCTATAGAAAAAAAAATTATTTTATCAGGGCTAGCAGAAACAAGCAAATGCACCCATTACTACAACCACAATTCCTGCCTTCTGGGTTGTAGAACATCTATCCATTTCATGTATCAGCCCTTCAAATACTTGATGTAAACTATCGTGATTCCCTGAAGTATTTTTTTCCCCAGCCAAATATCCCCCATGCTTTCAAGCATTCCTTCTATTATGAAATGGTTTTCCAGACATGGAACCATTTGATCATCTCCTTGTATACATACTCCAGTCCTTAACAATCCTTTGAAGTACAGGAGACAGATACATGACATATGGTTTTAAAAATCTGTAGCAATCAAGATGTAATTTTAATTTTAGAATTTGGCTCACTGTCTCCAAATACAATTGGTTTTTGCTGTGCAAAATTACCATGTGGTCTTTAAGAAAAATATATTATGTGAGGATTTAAAGGTTTATGCCCAGTGTCATAATTCTATACATTAATTTAAAATGATTACTAAGAAATAGAAAACATTTTTAATTTTGCCCCAAAAAAAGGAGGTTTAAAAGAACAATAGATTTGAAATAGTTCCTATGCATCAAAAAATGTTGACAGAACTCACCTCTACAATTGGAATCATATAGTGCAATTTGCAAAAGAAAATCATCAGTTATTCTTTCTGAGGAAATGAAACACAAAAGATGAAAACAAACACACACACATCTGCAGAGAGTCCTTGGACGCTTCTGGCTTGTTAGTAAGACAGAACAGGGCTGCTATAATCACAGCCAGGCTGTCTCTAAGTAACAGTCCCTGTGGTATTCCACATTTCTAAAATCTGGGAACAAACCAAATTCATATTTTTAAAGACATTTTAACTCTACTTTCTGTATTTCAGCATCATGGCATTTTTAAGGTTTTCTTTTTTTAATAACTAGAAGAAATTTTTTGCCACATTTTGCCTGATCTTACAACTATTTCTGTAATATCTCTTATGTAGTTCAATTTTCTGATAACTCAATTCCTTAAATAGTATGTTGTTCCTAGGAAAAAAAATTCATTCTTAAAACCTAAATATGTTTATTTGTAATGACATCACATCTCACAATGTTGGCTAAACTTAATTTACATTCTCCAGTGTCTTCTTCCTGCTTGCTTGTCATTACACAAGCTCTCCCTGGATAATCCCATTCACGTGTGTGGCCTCAAATCCATCCACATAATCATGGCAACCAAATTTATTGCTCTAGCCCAATTTTTCTGCAAGGACATAGCTAGGAGCCTTGTGTCTTTTCTACCCAAATAGTTCAACAGCCACTAAACAAGCACAAAGTGGAGCACCATGTGTCTTATAGTGGTGAGAATGTTTACTGAGTGCTTACTATGTGCCAGGTACCATCCTAATTGCTTTACACGCATTTTCTCATTTAATTTTCACAGTGCAATTATAAAATGGCACATTTATCTTCTTTTATCTGAAATCCCATGAAAATTACAGCATCAAAATATGAAAGATACAGCAGACATTGTTTATTGAGCACTGGGTACCCTTTCCCTTCCCTTCTTCCTGGCCAGAAGAACATCAATCTTGTTCAGTGTATCAATATGCCAACCAGTTTCCCAGTCTCCCTGTCACATAGCAAGGAGTAACCATATGATGCTGCACAAAGCAATGAAGCACAAGTAGATGTCTGTTTTGGGGAGGGCCAGGGAATGCAGCACAACCCTTACCTTTCCTTCTGTCCTTCTTCTTGTCTTACTTGTGAGTATTATATGCAGCTGCACTTTCCCCTTTTTGACCAATAAGGAAAGGCCAAGATAATCACCAAGATGTTGGTCCTGAGATAACTGAGATACTGAACTAAGGCTAGTAACCAAGTACCTCCAGATTTCTTGACTGAAAAAAAATGAATTCTTATTTGTTTTAACCATTTTAAGTCCAACTTTCTGTTAATTTGCAGCTGAAAACATTCCTGATACAAAACTATAAACTTGGGCTGGGATTGTGGCCCAGCGGTAGAGCACTCGCCTAGCACATGTGAGGCCCTGGGTTCAATCCTCAGCACCACGTATAAATAAATAAAATAAAAGTATTGTGTTCAACTACAACTAAAAAATAAATATTAGAAAAAAGAAAAAAAACCTATAAACTTAACAAGATTTTGACAAATATTTATATGAAGAAAAGCAGATGGAAAGCAGTAAAACAAAGAATGCTTCAGCCTAAAGGCCTGGAAAAATAATTAGAAGCAAATCAGCTCATCCCATGGAAGCCCAGAAGACTGGGGATTTGGAGATACCAGGAACTGCAGAGGATAGGACTTTCAGATTTGACATCTGGAGGACCCCAACCAAAAGACCCTCTCCCTACTGTTCCTCAAGTTCACAAGTCCACAATTACATGTTGGAAGGTTTCCTTCAACTCCTATTTATTCCTGACTGTCTGTTTTTATTTGTGACTAAATTACTGACAATATGATTTAAGGAAAGTCTGCAATATGACATAAAAAAGAAAACACTTTTTTAAAAAAGCAAAACATTTTTAAAAATGCAAGGAGAGGAGAGAGAAAAGAAAATGAGCCTAGAGGACACATAAATAATTCAAAAAGCAGAAGAAATTTTCAAAAAGAAAAACACAAGTAATATCCTCAAAGATATTTGAAAAAAAAATGATATGCTATGAAATAGAGCTGGCTAATATACAGTAACAGAAATAAACAAAAATAATAGAAAGGTTGAAAGACAAAATTAAGGCAACTTCCCAGAGAATAATGTTAAGAAACAAGGTACAAAAATGTTGAAAATCAGAGGATCAGGTCCACATAGAAGTTCTGAAAAAGAGACGGGGGGGGGGGGGGGGGGGGGGGGGGAGGGGCCCCCCCGCGGGGCGGGGGGGGGTGTAGAGGAAAGGGTCAAAGAACAAACATTCTCTCAGAGAAAGGGGAAGTCTCAGACCCTCTTGGTAAGAATGTCAATTAGGACAACCATTATGAAAAACAGCATGGAGTTTCATTTAAAAAAACTAGCGGGCTGAGATTGTGGCTCAGCATAGAGCGCTCACCTAGCACACGTGAGGCTCTGGGTTCCATCCTCAGCACCACATAAAAATAAAATAAATAATGGCCTTGTGTCCAACTGCAACTAAAAAATTTTAAAAATATATTTTAAAAAAAAAACTAGCATTGGAACTACCACATTATCCAGCAATTCTACTAGTGGGTGTATAGGAAACAAAATCAATTATATCAAAGAGACATCTGCACCCCCATATTCATTGCAGCACTCCTCACAACAGACAAGAAATGGAACAACCAAGTGTCCATCAGGTAATGAATGGATCAAGAAAATGTAGTACATATACAGCATGGAATATTATTTAGCCATAAAAAGAATGAAGTTCTGTCATCTGCTGCAACATGGATGGAAGTGGAAGATGGTATGTTAAGTGAAATAAGTCAGGTATAAAACACCACAGGATCTCACTTTTATGAGATCCTGTGGTGTTTTATACCTGTGGTGTTTTCACTTTTTATGTGGAAGTGAAAAGGTTGATCCCACAAAAGTAGAGAAAAGAATAGTGGTTACCAGAGCCTAGGAATTAATGGATAGGAGAAATAAACTTCTAATGTTCTATAACATAATACAATAACTATGGTTGACAACAATTAGCTGTATATTTCAAAGTGGCTAATAGAGAGGATTTTGGATGTTCTCATTACAGATGAACAAGAAATGCTCACATCATGAATATACCAATCCTGATCTGACCATTATACATTGTATATGTATTGAAATATCATACTCTATCCCATAAATATGTACAAGTATTAAGTGTCAAGTTTAAAAATATATTAAATATATGTCAATATATATTAAATACTAATATAATATATAAACTACTATATGCGTGTACACATACACACACACACATACATCACTCTCCTCTTCCAAGACACCAGCATTTAAAGTTAAATTAAAATATGCACAAAAGCAGGTGATTATAAAAAATGCAGAAAAAGAGGGATAAATGAGTTTTATGAGTTTTCTGAGAGGAATAAACAGTTGTAACACACAATCCTTTGCATTCGAGTGACATCAAACCTCTTTTAACATCAACACTAGAATTTTTGGTACTATGCCTCCAAAATTCTGAGCAGATTATTTTTACCATAGAATATTTTATGACTCAATCAGTCAAGTATGAAGGTAAATGATGCAAATTTTCTTTCATGCACTTTCCTTGAAAGAATTCCTTTCTCTTATGGAAAATCATGTTTCTGAAAAATAAGAGAATAAACCAAGAAAGATGTAAACACAAGATTAAGGAAACAGGCGCCTGCTCCACAGAAAAAGGGCAAAAGGAAGCTCCAGAGTGACAGCTGTGCAGCATATCTAGACCCAGACTGGGAGGAGACAGGCCCAGGGGGAATCACATGATTGACAGGTTATGTGATGCACTTTGATGCTTGAAGGTAAATTTGTTGTGGGGCTTAAAATATATATAGACAGGTACATAGAATTTCAGTTTAAGAAACATAGTAAAATATTAGATGGAACAGCATGAGATTGCTGTTTTACAGGTTTTGTAGGTTTCATTGTCAAATATTGGTAATTCCATATCAGTTACCTAGATTTACAGGTCATTAATGCTCTAAAGATAACAAAAACAGAAGAAAAGTTGGAGGGATGTATGAAACAAGAATGTCAGAAAGTTGATTGTTATTGAAACTAGGTAACTAGCACAGAGGATTCATAGTCCTGTTTACTCAACTTGTGTAGATGCTAAACATCTCTTTTAAAAAATTGTAATAGGAGAAAAGCATGACAACACAAAAATGTATAACATTTCAATTTTTTCAGACAGCAGGAGGAATTTCCACTTAGCAATAGTCATATAAAATCCAGTTATAGGGGCTGGGTTGTGGCTCGGTGGTAGCGTGCCTAGCATGCATGAGGCATTGGGTTCAATCTTCAGCACCACATAAAAATAAAGACAGTAAAGTCCATCAACAACTAAAAAAAAGATTTTTTTAAAAAATCCAGTTATAGAACTAATGAACACAGAAAAAACAAGGATCAGTTAAAGAACTCACGTATACAAAAGTGGGGAAGGAGACAGAGACAATTTCACAACCCCACTCTACTCCATCCTTTCTAAATTGACTCCACTGACTCTAGACTACATTAGAAAGAGCTTATCCAAGTTGTTGCAATTCCTGAGATCCAAAACCCAATGAAAGAACCACTTTTATCTGCCCATCAACTCTATTCCAGTTTATATATTTTTCTTGTCCAATCTAGATTCCAAGATTCGTAATTATACGCACACTTTTGTAAATACCCTTAAGTCCTTGCTCTCTCAGTTTCTGCTCTTTGTAACTGGCAGTTTTTTAAAGTAAAGTACGGTTATAATAAGACTATTACTTACTTGTAAATAGTAAATACCAATTTTGTAGTAAATATTTTCTATTTGACAGTAAAATATGCTATACAATAGTTTAGTTGTTGACATCACTGTTGAAAGTTTGAGATCAGGAATATAAGGCACAGATGCCTATTATCACTGCTCCTCTTACTCAGTATTGCACTTGAAGACCTAACCAGAAGCATGATGAGAAAAAGAAATAAGAGATAAAAGGATTGGAAAAAGGAGAAATAAAGTTCTCATTATTCTCAGATGATATATAAGATCAGCTACATAGAAAATTCAAAATAATCTATATACAAATTATTAGCAGCAATAAATGAGTTTAGTAAAGTTGCTGGAAATAAGGCAATATGAAAAATTCAATTGTATTTTACACATTAGCAATAAAGATAAAATAAAATGTTTAAATAGATAGTATTTATAATACATCCAAACTATCATATACAAGCAGGGAGATATGGGAGGCCTTTACGCAGAAAATTATATCATACTATTTAAAGAACTGAAGAAGAATAAAATAAAGAAGAGGTTTTTTACATTTGGTACATAAATTCTTCCCAAATTTATCTGTATACTCAATGCAATTCCAGCAAAATTCCAACAGATTGTGGACCTTGACAACTAGATATATAAAACTTACAATGCAAAAGTACTACAATAGCCAAGGCAATCTTGAAAAAGAATAAATTGGAGTAACTTGTATACCAGTTGTCAAGACTTACAATAAAAATACAATAATTAATATGGGATGGTATTAATACAAGATAGAAAAACAGACCAGTAAAACAGGATAGAGAATCCAAAAGTAGACTCATGCCTATGACCTAGTTGATCCAAGGTGCTACGGCAGGGGAAAGAACTTTGCTTTAATCTAATTCGTCAACCTATGGGTTCATACCTCACACATATTTATTTTGTGTTCTAGTTCACTACAAAAACTTTAAAGAACACATAAATGTATTGATTCAAACTAAAAGTAAAAATTGTAAAGTACTTCTGAATAATGAAGTCAGTTGTTACAAACCACTGGTACAATGAACATAAAAAAACTAATGTAGCACACAAATCAATAATATTAAGGTGAAGAGACCAAGTTCTGCCATTAAAAAGAGAAACATTCATATTGTATTAATAAATCATAGGTATATGTTGTTTACAAAAAAGGTGCCCTTAAAATAATCACAAAAGGACAAAAATACAGAGAATAACATAAAACATGTAGGAAATGTATAAAAGAAAGAAGGAATGGCAGGGAACAATTGAACTGAAAAGGATTAAACAAAATAAAAGCAAACACTACAGTCATGTGCTGCATAATGATGTTCAGTCAACAACAGAACATACATATGATGGTGGTCCCAGAAGATTACAATGGACCTGGAGAGTCCTATCACCTAGTGACATTATGGCCATAATAACTTCGTAGCCCAATGCATAACATATTTGTGGTGATGCTGATGTAAATAAATCTTCTGTACTGCCAGTTGTGTAAAAGTATAGTATACACAATTATGTACAGCACATAATACTTGACGATAAATGACTGGTACTCATATGTATTTACTACACAATAGTTTTATTGTTACTTTAGAGCATACTCCTTCTACTGATTAAAAAATGTTAACTCCCAGCACAATGATGCACACCTGAAATTCCAGAAACTCAGAGGCTGAGGCAGGAGGATCTCAAGTTCAGGCAAGCCTGGATAACAGCAAGAACCTGTCCAAAATAAGAAATATAAAGGGCTGGGGGATATAGCACACTAGTAGAGCACCCCTGGGTTCAATCCCTAGTAGTGAAAAAAAAAGTGAACAATAAAACAGCACCAGGTATGCCATGTGTGTGGTCCTAGGTTCAATATCTAGCACTTCAATAAATACATAAATGCAAAAATTGTAAAAAATCTATGGCAACAAATTTGAAAACCTAGAAAAATTTGGGTAATTTATTAGCAAAATATAAAAAAGAATCTAAGCACAACCAGTGGAAAACTCAAATACACTAATCACCACAGACTAAATTAGAAATGTGTTTGAAGGTCTACATTGAGGTGGTATCAGGACCACATGATTTAATAATTTATTTCAGCTAATCTAACTAAGAACAATTACTCCAACAATATTTGAATTATCCCAGAATAAATGAAAAGATGGAAAACTTCCTAACATGTTTTATGAAGCCAAAATTTTAACATTAAAACTTGATAGAATACCAAAAAATAAAACCATAGTCTCATTTATAAATACAGATGTATAAGTTCTAAACAAAATATTGGCCAAGCAATATTAGGTAATAACTCAAAAAAATAACACACTGGGGGCTGGGACTGTAGTTCAGTGGTACAGCACTTGCCTCACATGTGTGAGGCACTGGGTTCAATCCTCAGCACCACATAAATAAATAAAACAAAGGTATTGTGTCCATCTACAACTAAAAATTAAGAAAAAATAATAACACACTGGAATCAACCAGAGCTTAATTCCAGGAATACAAGTGAAATTCAATGTGAGTGTGCTTATGAAAAACCAACAGCAAATATCTTTCCACTTGGTGAAACAGTAAAACTATTTCAAATAAAATAACAGACAGACAAAGATGCCTGCTATTACTATTATTAATCAACATTGTTATGGCAGTACTACAAATGAAATAAACACTGAGAAAAAAATACATTATTTTTTACAAATTTCCTAATTATATATATTTAGAAAACACAATGAAATATAATTTTTAAAAACTAGTAGAATTGATAATAATAGTTGATAAAGTAACACTATGATGTAAAATAAATACACAAAAAAGTCATTGGGCTTTCCATATTCAAGCACAAACACCTAGAAACAGAATTAGGAAAAAATATTCCATATACAATAATGAAGTTATCAGTAAAATACAAAGGAATAAACTTATGTAGAAAAGTACAAAACTTATATGAAGAAAATCATATTAAAGGATAAATTTTAAAATCTAACCAAATGGAAAGACATTCATATTCTTATATGGGAAGATATAATAGCATAAAAATGTCAATTCTCTTGACATCATAAAAATGTCCAACTAGAAATTTGGTCCAAAATACAGGCCCAGTAAACACATGCTGCATGACATAGAGTGTGTTTAAGTTACCAGAAGAAAATCAAATGTGGGGAGAAGTTTATACAAGGGACAATTGGCATGGAAATCCACCAACCAGAGCTTAATTCAATTAAGATCTTCAATTGCCCCTTCAAATCCACTGCTTGTGGGACCAGTTGGGAGAAATGCTTCTGGTTAGGAACTTGGAAGGGCAGAGGCGGGAGAAATTGGAGACTGAACCAGAAAAACAGAAAACATGGGGTCTTCAGGTGATGTAGAAGACTAAGAATTGGCTCCCCCACCATATGAGTTGAACTCAGGGAAGATCCCTGGGGTACAGTCTTTGAGCGTGGACCAGCAAGTACTGGGCGCTGGAGATGCACTGACTTAAAATCTCCAGACCAATTGGCATTCAGCAAAGAGCCTGGAGCCTGCCAAAGACTAAACCCTGCCTCCAGAAATTCCACCTATGGGATTACCTCTCTCACTCCAGCAATCCAGAGGATGGAGCATCACACTCCTAAGACCTCTGAGAAGCTGAGAATATTGTGAACTCCAACAGAAAGAATTCTTCAACTTTTCATCAAAACTTTTTTTTATTCTTTTTCACTGTTTAATTGTGACCTTTAAGGTACATAGACATTTATACAGTTTCCTATTTTTTTCTTCTCATGTCTAGCATTTTTAAAAAATATTTTTTTAGTTGTTGATGGACACAATACCTTTATTTTGTTTATTTAGTTTGTTTATGTGGTGCTGGGGATCAAACCTAGTGCCTCACACATGCTCAGCAAGTGCCTGCCGCTGAGCCACAACCCCAGCCCCTCATGTCTAGCATTTTTGAAGCCAATTATTTTACTTGGATTAGTTTTTTTGTGAACTAGAATGTTTGATTAATATATTTTATTTTTGTTTTATATTCTTTTATTTTTTTATTTAAATTTTTGCTTTATGTATATTTTTTCTCCTACCTGGTTCCCTTGATTCTCTCTTCTGCTAACAGCCAATCCCTATTATTCTCTCCATCACCCTTCTTTTAACCTTTTATTTCTGTCTTCTCTCCTCCTCCTTCATAATCATCACACCCTATATCACTTCTGTTCTCTCCCTGTCCACCATTTGAAAATGTAAACCCTTTTGCAAACTTGCTGTTATTATAGGCTATAACTGATCATATAATTTCTGTTTATTATGATAATTAACATTGTAGACATCATAGTAGGAACTATTTGGTTTAATGCTGTAAATTATTTGCATTGGTTGTTGTTATTACTTGTCTCCCCCTAAGCAGTGAAGTACTAGAAACCTTCAGGGACACCATAAGTCCACAGAGTAGAAGAAACTCTGCTGCCTCAGAAACTCTACTGTTAGATGGGTAGACACACAAACAACATGAAAAAGCAAGAGAACAAATCACCCCAAGCCAACCAAGATACTCTGATAACAGAATCCATCAATACCACGGTGGAAGAAATGTCAGAGAAGGAGTTTAGAATGTATATCATTAAATTGATCTGTGAAGTAAAGGATGATGTAAGAGAGCAAATACAGGTAACAAAATAAATAGATAGGGAGATAAAGAGATCTCAATAAAGAGATGGAGATTTTGAAAAAAAAAACAGAAATTCTTGAAATGAAGAAAACAATAAACCAAATTAAAAATTCAATAGAAAGCATTACCAATAGATAAGACCACTTGGAAGAAGTGGCAAAAAAAGACAAAATATATAATCTTGAAAATAGAGTTGATCATGTAGAGCAGATGTTAAGAAACCATGAAAAGAACTTCCAAGAATTATGGGATAACTGAAAAGACCAAATTTAAGAATTATCAGGATAGATGAAGACATGGAGATACAAACTAAAGGAACACACAGTCTTTTCAATGAAATAATATCAGAAAATTTTCCAAAGCTAAAGAATGAAATGGAAAATCAAATACAAGAGGCTTATAGGACCTCAAATGTGCAAAATTACAACAAACCCACATCAAGGCATGTTATAATAAAAATGCCTAACATACAGATTTTAAAGGCTGCAAGAGAAAAAATCAGGTATGTAGGGGGAAATCAATTTGACCCAAATTTCTCAACCCAGACCCTCAAAACTAGGAGATCCTGGAATAACATATACCAAGCTCTGAAAGAAAATGGATGCCAACCGAGAATCCTATATCCAGCAAAATTAAGCTCAAATTTGAATATGAAATAAAAACTTTCCACAATAAACAAAAATTAAAGGAATTCGCAACCAGAAATCCTGCACTTTAAAATATTCTCAACAAAATATTCCATGAAGATGAAATTTTTTTTAAAAAAAAAGGTAAAAAAACAGCAAAGGAAGGAACTACACTAAAAAATAGTCAATCAAAGAAGAAACTAATTCAAATTAAAAATAGAAATAAAACAAAATGACTGGGAAGATAAATCATATCTTAGTAATAACCTTGAACATTAATGGCCTAAACTCATCAATCAAAAGACATAGACTGGCAGATTGGATTTAAAAACAAGACCCAATGGGCTGGGGATAAGCTCAGTTGGTGAATGCTTGCCTTGCATGCACAAGATCCTGAGTTTCATCCGTAGAACCACAAAAAATAAAACAAAATAAAATAAAAACAAGACCAAATAATATGCTGCTTCCAAGAGATTCATCTCATAGGCAAAGACATCCACAGACTGAAGGTGAAAGGATGGGAAAAAACATATCACTCACATGGATTGAGTAAACAAGCAGGGGTTTCTATCCTCTAAAATAGACCATGTTATATATGCTATATAATTATAATTATACAATTGTAATATTTCCTTAATATATTTTAGCATCTGTAGAGTTGTTGTGATAGCTCCCTTTCCATTGATATTTTTTCTTGATTAGAATTGTTAGTTATTTACCAACTTTTAGCTGTATTACTTCTTTTCTATTTCACATATTTCTGCTGCTACTCTTATTTTTCCTTCCTACTACCTAATTTGAAAATAAGTTGATTGTGTACCTACCTTCTTTCTAATACAAATACTTTTAAGTTATAAGTGTGCATCTGAGATTCTGATATTTTAAGCTTTTATTATCACTTAGTTCAAAGTACTTTTTATTTACTTTTATTGTGCTTTCTTCTTTGATCTGTGAGATATTTATAAGTGTGCCATTTAATTTTGAAGTAGTTGAGATGTGGGGGTGGGGTTCTATGTATCTTAAGGTGATTGATTTCTAATGTAATAAATCATACAGGAAACACAATCTGCATGATTTCAAATTTTTTAAATTTCTGAAAGCTTATTTTATGACAAAACATAGTCTATCTTTATTAATTTTCTACTTGTCATTTTTGTGTATAGTTCTCCATAAATAACAAATAGATTAAGGTGGCTGGTAATGTTGTTAAGCCTTCTATATCATTACTTCTTCCAGCAAAGTGAGGGGTCACAAAACTTACAAATATGATTGTGGATTTGTCTTTCCAGTTTTATTAATTTTTACTTAATGTATTTTGAAATAAAGTACATCTACATTTAGGATCGTTGTACTTTCTTGAAGAAGTTACCCTATTATGCTTATGAAATGTTCTCTTTATTTCTGAAAATACTTTTTCTTGAAATTTATTTTATATTAATAGCTCTACTTCAGATTTCTTATGCTTATTTTCCCCTTCTTTAGCTTTTAACCTATTGGTGTATTGATATTTAAAGTGTGACATATGTATTGAGCATATAGTTATTGTTTGCCTTTTACATGTGTTGAACATTTATACCTTTTAATTACAATCTCTAGATTATTTATATTTAAATTAATTATTGATATTATTGAAAACAAAGAATATCTGACATGAAGGTCAGTGGAAAATTGGGTAAATGGTAGGTTTGATGATATAATATTTTGGAAAACAGGTTGCACAGTCCTGCTGTCAGGCTCAGAGAGAAGGTTGTTGGAATGCTTTTGTTGCAATTGTTCTCTCTCTCATTTATTATATGGTATACAGCAACAAATATATTCTATTATTTGTTAGCACTTTTTATTTTGCAAATAAACACACACACACACACACACACACACACATATTACTTAGGCAATCTATTAGGTAATTAAAAAATGTCCAACTAGAAAGCAAATAAAATAATGGAAACTTAAAAGGGACATTAGGTAAACATTGAGGAAAGCTGAACAAAATATAAATTTTAGTTAATATTAATGCATCAATATTGTTCCATTAATGATAATATGAATAATATTACTGCAAAATGTTAATTGCAGGAAAACCGGGTGACACATATATGAAAACTGTATTATCGTCATAGCTTTTCTATAAATCTAAAACTTATCTAAGATGTAAAGCTTATTTTAAAAGAAAAAGTGTGAAAATGTGGAAAGAAATAAAAAGAATATGTGTGAGACCATCAGGGAACTTATTTTTTTTAAATAAATATAATAGAATTTGAGTTAAGTGGATGAAAATATCTTAAATTTTAGAGAGAAAAATGTCTAAGAAAGCAGATTAAAAAATAAAAAAAAAGAAGAGTAGGAAGAGATATACTATAAAGCCACTGTAATTAAATCAGTATGGGTTTTTGTGTCAGAATAGATAAAAAAATTAGTGAAGCAGAACAGAATCCAGAAATAAAATCCAGTTTATATGAGATTTTAATATATGACAAAAATATATTTCCCTTCAATGGAAAAAAAGAGATTATTTAATAAAAACTGCTGGCACAACTGTCTATCCATCTGAGAGAAAATCGTCCCCTACCTCATATTATAAATAAAAAACAATTCCAGGTGGAGTAAATGCTTAACTGTAGTAAATAAAGCATTAAAAGGTAGAAGAAAACCTAGGAGACAACACTTACAATCTGTTTCTTACTCAGAAATAAATTATCACTGTATTTCAATTTATAAAAGTTAAAAACAACTTGGGGCTATGGTTGTGGCTCAGCGGTAGACCGCTCGCCTAGCATGTGCAAGGCCCTGGGTTTGATCCTCAGCACCACATTAAAATAAAGGTATTGTATCTAACTACAACTAAAAAAAATAATAAATATATTTTTTAAAAAAATTAAAAACAATTTGGGCTGCAAAAGATATCATAAACAAAATTAATAGGCAAATGCTAGATTTGGGGAAATACTTGTAAAAGAAATAACAGATAATGAGTCAGTAATCATTACCAATATACAAAGAGTCCTGAAATACTAGCAAGAGACAAGTCAAGGGAAAAATTAAGAAAGGATGCAGAAAAGGATTTCTTCACATAGCCACAGACATGAAGATGCTCAAGCTAACTAATAATTAGAGAATTGCAAATTACAGTGAAATAACACTCACCCGATAGCCAATCAGATAAAAAGAAAAATTAGAGAGCAATCATATCCATTGCCAACAAGATGAGGAGGAAATAACATAAATTGTTTACAGCTGCTCTAAAAGCACTTTGATGAATTTTTTACATTAAAAATACACAGACTCTTCAACCAATAAAATCATGCCCTTGGGAATCAATCCCATAAAAATAAATTCAACAGGGCTGGGGTTGTGGCTCAGTGGTAGAGCATGTGTGGGGTATTGGGTTTGATTCTCAGCACCGCATATAAATAAATGAATAAAACACAGGTCCATCAACAACTAAAAAAGTTTTTTTTTAATTCAATAATAAAACGTTGATTGTAGTATTGGTCTTATTGTAAAAAACAAGAAACAAACACAAAAAGGGTTCCTAGCAATAGGTAATAAATAATGATTTACCTAATTGTGTAAGTTAAGCAGCCATTAAAAAGAATGAATTCGAGTTATACAATTTGGCTCAGAAGGATTTTCTGGTTATATCTTTGAGTGATAAAAGAGAGAGGAAACTTAGTAAGACCCTGTCTCAAAAAATACAAAGGGTTGAGGATGTAGCTCAGTGGTAGAGCACCCCTGGGTTCAATTCCGAGTAAGAAGGGGGAAAAAAAAGTGAGGTCAAGAGAAGGGCATACACTATGATCCTATTATAAACATAAGTGTGCCTACATGTGTGTGTGTTGGGGGGGTGGACAGAGAGAGAGACCGAGAGAGAATGTGACCATGAAGACAAACACAGAAGGATACCAGCTTGCCAACACACATTTCTAACACAGGGGGTAAAGAATGCAGAAGTTGAAAAGGGAAAAGGGGAACATGTGATATGATTTCATTCATGTTATGCCAATTACTCAAATGTCTGCTGTAATGTGGATTAGGAATACACACGATTGGAATGGGCTTCCATCCGGCCAGGCATGGTGGCACGTGCGTGTAATCCCAGCAACTCAGAAGGCTGAGGCAGAAGGATTCAAGGCCAGCCTCAGAACCTTAGCAAGGCCTAAGCATCTTGTGAGACCACCTCAAAATAAAAAATTAAAAAGGGCTGGGGATGTGGCTCAGTAGTTAAGCAAACATGGGTTCAATCCCTAGTGCCACACACACACACACACACACACACACACAAAAAAAAATCAAAAATAAAACATCCTCCACATGGTCTCCATTCTTAAACTACTTCATAACCATTTGACATTTTCTCATCCATTGAACTTATCCATTCTGTACAATGTAAATCTCACAATCTTTTGTGCATTTTCTGGTACTCCTCTTGAAAAATATTATTGTTCATTAACTCTTTTTAAAAAAACATTTATTTTTTATTTGTAGTTGGATACAATATCTTTATTTATTTTTATGTGGTGCTGAGGATCAAATCCGGTGCCTCACCTATGCGAGACAGGTGCTCTACCAATGAATGAACTACAGCCGTTGCCCTGTTCATTAACTCTTGACCCACATTTTATGTAATTGAATTTCTGGGCTTTTTAAGCCAGGATGTGATTTTACACATAAATGTAAGTATGTACCCACATATAAATAAATTAGAAAATGTAAGGAGTTAGTAATTATATGTTTACTGATTACTAGAATGTCCATAAAATAAAATACAAGTTACAGAAAATATGCATGAAGTATACCATTTCAATAATAACGAGCAAAACCTTAACCATAAATGCACACTTAAATAACTTGAAGTGAAACAGAAAACTGTTAAAACTATTCACAAAGCCACTGGCACGTGTTACATAAAGGGGCAGAGTACTATCACTGCCTTTATAACTCTCTGCCTTATATTACTTCATTGTATAATAAGCCAAAAAGTAATGCTTTTGAAATCTGAATATATTAAGTAATGAAAACAGAGATAATTCAAAACCAATAAAATAAAATAAAGTGGGTAATACTGTCTACCTCATAGGATCTGCTGTAAAGATTAAATGAGATAATTTATATAAAGTGCTTAGCATATTCCCCAATATGTAAATGCTGAAAAAAATGATAGCTATTTTTTATTTAAAAAAAAAAGACTACAAAGAACATTAGAAATGATAAAGCTGAAGAGACAAAGCCTTTAAAAATGACACTGTGTCCACAGGACACTATTCCCCATATTACTGAATCTTGTCTCCATTGATTGCAAGGATTCATATGATGGTAACCTGAACACACTCTCATTGACAGTAAAAATAAAGTTGCAAGTAGATATATAAAGCACTTACATTAAAAGGAAATGGTGATCTTTTTGCCTTGAAGATTACTTTAACCACCATTCCAAGGCTATATGCTTCTATCCCAAAACTTCAAATGAGAAATATGTGGGCCCTGGACATTAGGGGAGACTCACAGGACAAATTCATACAGAATGGGGAGTCATGCAGGTGCCTCTCCTGAGGCCTGCCCAAGGGAAATTCCTAAACAAGAAATTTCACCCTACCCCTGAATTTCTTTGCTAACCCACCTAGAAATCTGAGTTTGTTTATAATCTACAAACTAAATCTGGCCCATTAGTACTATTGTTATTGTCCAGTGAAATTCACACACGTGTTATTAGTCTTATTACTCACATGGAATTGACCTTCTCTTCAGGACCTTGTACTTGGCCTGTCACGGTGCCTTTGCTGGTATTCTTCACCCAGCCAACCACTCCTATTTTCTTAGCTTCACCTTCTGTGTACTGGTTTCAGGAGAAAACAAAAGAGATGAAGTCAATCACGAAAAGTCTGAATTCATAATATATTTTATTCCAATATTCAAAATGTTAACCTGATAATATTTTTATTCTAAAATATAGTCTATGCCAACACTGGCAGAGCTGAACCAGTCACACCTCTATTTAATAGCAAGAACCTTCACTTGAATGGTATCTTCTATTAAATTCCTCTTTCAGGACAACACATTACAAAAATAGAAACTAATAGTGGGAATTATTTCAGAACCAGTTTCTGTGATGTGTTTGGGGATCTATAAAATTCAGCCACATTGCCCGCAGGCCTGTGGACACTAAAATTGCATCGTCAATCTGATGCATTGTCATCAACCCAAGATTCTCAATCACTGACAAGAAACATCCTGTTATGATCAACATTAAGCATTCAAGGACAGGAACAAAAACTAAAACACTTTGAAATTTCCTACAAAAATGAGGGAAAATACTTTTAACAAGAAAATTAAACTATCAAGAACACTAGCCTACATAAACTGGACTGCAGAATTATCGTAGATTAAAAGATTCTGATGGGTTTTGATGGCTCTGGATTTACCACAGAAATGTTATAATTGTTTATAGATAAATTTCTCTTTCCTATGATTCATATATATATATAGTTGTGAATGGACCTTTAGTTTTATTTATTTGTATGCGGTGCTGAGAATCGAACCCAGGGCCTCACACATGCTAGAGAAGAGCTCTACCTCTGAGCCATAACCCCAGCCCCTTTGTGATTCTTAATAGTTTCTTTAAATTCTTTTCCCAGTTTCAAATTCAGTTATTCTACAAAAAAAAATTTAAAAAAAACAAGAAACATTTTGATTTTGAATTATTTTAACCAAATTTTTCTAAAAATTCTTGTGGATCCAGCCAACCTGAAGTTTTCAAAACTATGCTCTTCACCTGCTATAGGTTAAGATCTATACTCCACAGACCCAACAAGATGAAGCAACACAAACCAGAATCATTTTA
Organism: Callospermophilus lateralis; assembly: GCF_048772815.1. Taxonomy (NCBI): domain Eukaryota; kingdom Metazoa; phylum Chordata; class Mammalia; order Rodentia; family Sciuridae; genus Callospermophilus; species Callospermophilus lateralis. The sequence goes on along the minus strand of NC_135318.1, from coordinate 43,164,074 downwards.
TTAATTTTTAATTATTTTTATTTTACTTTTTACTATTTTCTACCAATTTTTGCTCAGATGGGTATAGGAATTGGCTCAGAATATAATTCAAGATAATTATGAAAATGGAGACAATCTGAGTTGTGGAGGATGGAGCTATCTCAATATATAGAGGCTTTACTGTTAGGAATGTGTTGAAACTAACTCTCAGGCGTTGGGGACCAGAGACCTAATCAAGTGACTCCCAGCAGCAACAATAGGTGAAAATACAAGCCACAGTTAACTTTTAGGAAAAGAGTATTTTAACAAATAAAAATTTAAAAAGGGAAAAGGAAATATAACAGCTGAAAACCTGGGAACTGCTTTCATATTTAACATTAGCATTTTTCATTTTGCAGTGCTAGATATGCTCTCTTGCCTGGAGCATTTTTCTATCCAGAACACGTGAAAGAGCCCCTACTTTGTACTCAATATATTTGATCAAAATGTTTAATTCAAATCAACCAAGAGAAGTGCTTTTGAAATTCATAGAAAATATTAACTAATAAATAAGAAGGCTGTAATGTTTCTGACTATTTTTAAAGGACAGCTTTAATAAAACAGTAATTTCAATGAAATTCATACACATCTTCATTTGCTGTCAAGGGCAGTAAATAAGGAGTAGGCTAGCACTATGCAGAAAATTGCACTGTCTCTGATTAAAAATAACAGGAAGCAAGTGAAAAAAATAATAAAGTGTATTGACTTACCATTCTGAAGCAAACACCTGTATAAAAGAAAGATAAAAAGAAATGTCAGCATGTCTACCTTTTAAGAAAAAACTATATTTTCTAACTTAATGTTCATCTATTTATTAGAGCGTAAGTAAAAGATAAATAAAACATTCAATATCTGAATGTATTCAAAGGGCATTGTTCAAAAGTATTCTCTTTAGCCAAACACAGTGGCCAATGCTTGTAATTTCAACAACTAGGGAGGCAGGAGGATCACTAGTTCCAGGACAGCCTGAGTAACTTAGTGAGACCATGACTTAAAATAGAAAATAAAAGGGGCTGGGGATGTAGCTCAGTAGTAAAGCACCCTAGGTTCAATTCCCAATACCAAAGTGTGTGTGTGTGTATGTACACACACACACACACACACACACACACACACACACACATACACATACACACGTATACACACAGATATATATAGTGTAGGTATATAGATATATAGGTATACATGTATATATATTTTTAAATAAAAAGAGAAGGGAAGTTTTTGGAGAAATATAATATAGTAACACTCTAAGATCAAAGTATAATGAAATTCTGAACTACATTTTGAATCTGTTGTAAAATGCTAAATAGAACAAAATGTTTATTATAAGGACAGTTGAGGATACTTAGCTTAAAATTTACCCATCCTTAGGTTTTAGAATTTCTTCTTTAAGTGCAATAACTAAATTCAAGTTTAAATAAACATTTATATTTTCATTTTATTTCTGTTAGTAACTAGAACCAATGAAGCAAATATCAAGAAATTATATTCTTGACCATGACTGAGCTTCTGAAGCTTCAGTACTAATTAAATTAACTAAAATGGAAATAAGCCTTAGAATCTTTACAGTGTAGATTACATTGTGTTCATATTTTAAATCATATAGGTTAGGTAAAGTTGCTGGTGCTGGTTATGTTTTCTCCACATAAACTGTGGTAGATGGGACTGTTCCATATTGATAATTACCATAGTATATTATACTTCAGTTATCCATCCTACAAAACTATGTGAGTGCCATCTTAGACATAAGTCAAGTAAGCTATGGGATTTCCTATACTAGGTTGTTTGGAACCAAACATTCATACTAGGAGAACAGGGCCCTAATACAGGGGTAAAACAAGAGGCAAGCTGGTTCCAAATTACCAAGGATGTATGTATATAATTTGAGACCTGGTAGGAGAAAGGGAAGTCCTTCTTACATCTCTCCTGGGAATTGTAGCAGTGATCCTAAACAACAGAGCTCAGGTCATTCTTGCAAATTGCAACTTGGGGGCTGGGGATGTGGCTCAAGTGGTAGCCTGGCATGCGTGCAGCCCGGGTTCGATTCTCAGCACCACGTACAAACAAAGATATTGTGTCCGCCGATAACTAAAAAATAAATATTAAAAAATTCTCTCTCTCTCTCTCTCTCTCTCTCTCTCTCTCTCTCTCTCTTTAAAAAAAAAATTGCAACTTGGAAGACATTCAATCCAAAAGGATGCATAGAACTGGCTTCTCAGGAATAGATTTGCCCCACAGTTGAGATCCTACCTGAGAATTGGTTAAAATGGGTTTAAGATGCATCAGGAATATGGCAGGTGCAGAAATACAGAGCTTGTTGAGTACTATTTAGTTCTTATTCCCACCTAGAGCACATGAGAAATTTGGAAATCTTTTTCCAAATTGAAAAAAAAAGGAGTTTAAATTTAGAGGATAGAAGAGAGCATAGCAATTAAAAATATTTTTAGAATATATAAACAACTATGGTAGATCCACACAATGGACTACTCAGGAATCAAAAAGAAAGACCTATGGATACAAGCAACAATTTTATGAATTACATGTTGAATCAAATGCATTATGCTAAGCAAAGGAAGCCAGACTCACACATAGTGTGTAATCCCACTTTCTGAAACAGGCAAAACTATAGACAGAAAACAAAATGGTGGTTGCCAACACCTAGGCATGGGGGGACAGTGCTACAAGGAAGCATGAAGGAACTTTTGAGGGGATGGAACTGTTCTTTATCTCAACTATGGTGGTTGTTACATTACTGTATGCATTGGTTAAAACTCATTGAATGTACAGCAAAAAGAGTGAGTGTCACTGAATGTAAATTATACCTTGGTTGAAAAAAAAATACATTATGAAGTCACAGGGGATAGAAAAGCTGGTCTCCAAAGAGGCCAAAAGATATTGCTTCTACACATAGCAATTGAGCCTGGCTAAGAGCACATAGAAGACTAGTCGTTTAGATATTTTTATAGTTTTGTAAACAGATTTATAATAACTTTTCCTGATGGTAGTATATTGTAGTGCCAAATAAATATGAAGAAAATAGAGCAGCCAAGCAATAAAGACAGGAGAGTATCACAAATGGAATTTTTATAGGGCTATAAAAATATTTTTAAAGATACATGTAAAACTTGGAGGAAGGATGAGTAGGAAGTATTGATCTGAAGGAGAATCAGAAAGGCAATCTGCTGTATAGATGGAAGGAAAGACATTAGCTAGTAGATGATATAAAAGGAATCAGCAGAAAATTCAAGAAACTTCATGTCAACCCAGACCATATAAAAAAAAGAAAGACACAACAGGAGGGAAACGCTACAGGCAATAGTCTGAAATATTTTCACTATATCAGTGAGGGGCTCTGAAACACAGTAAGATGTTGACCAATAAGTAGATTGACAGTTTGGGTCATATTCCTTTCCCATTCCTCAACAGTAAAAGTTCTATGTATTAAAATAGCAACACCTGAAAGTTCTTATAGAAAATCAAATCTAGGACTCCTTCTCAGACCTACAGAAACAGAATGTTGTAGGTGGTATCCAAAAATATGGTTTTAACATAATTTCCAGATTATTCTTATGCACTGAAATTTAGAATCAGTAAGTGGCCCCAACCTACAGGAAGATCTAAGAGAGATCTGGAAAGGGTTTGTGTTCCAGGACAAGGACAGCATCACAAAAAGGAAAACCAAAATCCTATAGGGTACTGCACATGGAATAAATCTCCTACTGCCTCTGGTCCAAGTTGTGTTGATGATAAGTCATGTACATGCATACCTGTTTTGCCTCACCTGTTTTACAAGTCAGCAACACTACATGAAAAAAACAATAGATGATGAAAAGGCAAAACCCCCTCTCCAGCACCCTTCTTGGACCTGGAGTTGTAGCTGCCTAGGCAGCCTATCTCTTAGATTGCTCCTTCCATCCTTACAATCTATTGCTAGAAATACTGGAGCTGCCCAGAGAGGGAAGATGACAACACTCAACACAGTGAAGAGCAACGTCCTTTCAGCATATGAATCCCAAACAGCCCTTCCACCATCTATTCACTGGTGAAAGAAAAACAAAGGACATTCACCTTTTGTGAAGGGGTTGTAAGAATTTTTATAAGAGGTATCAAACATAGATATTCTACAAATTATGTATTGTGAGATTAAAGAAATTACCTAAATCAGTCTATTGACACAATTTTTTTTTTTTTTTTACACAGACATAAGCTAGGATTCAGGCAACTATTGACAGAATTTTTTTTTACACAGACATAAGCTAGGATTCAGGCAAGTCAAATATATTTAATAAACATACAGTTAGACATTGATTATTCACTTGACAAAAATCATATTAATTGTCTAATTCTAAATACAAGTAATGAGATGGGTATATAAGACATAGTTCCTGCATCTAGGAACTTAATCTAGTCAAGTAGGAGAGGTAGAAAAGTAAACAGGCTGAGTATGATTCCATTGTGTATATTTACCCATTTTTTTTTATCCATTCATCTATTGAAGGGCATTTGGTTGGTTCCACAGTTTAGCTATTGTGAATTGTGCTGCTATAAACATTGATGTGGCTGTGTCCCTGTAGTATGCTATTTTTAAGTCCTTTGGGTATAGACGGAGGAGAGGGATAGTTGAGTCAAATGGTGGTTCCAGTCCCAATTTTCCAAGAAATCTCCATACTGCTTTCCATTATCAGCTGTACCAATTTGCAGTCCCACCAGCAGTGTATGAGTGTACCTTTTTCCCTACATCCTCACCAACACTTACTGTTGTTTATATTCAAAATAGCTGCCATTTTGACTGGCGTGAGATTAAATCTTACAGTAGTTTTTGCAGGTAAATGGATGGAGTTAGAGAAGATAATAGTAAGTGAAGTTAGCCAATCCCCCCAAAAAAAACAAATGCCAAATGTTTTCTCTGATATAAGGAGACTGATTCATAGTGGGTAGGGTGGCGAGCATGGGAGGAATAGATGAACTCTAGATAGGGCAGAAGGGTTGGAGGGAAAGACAGGGAGCATGGGGTTAGAAATGATGGTGGAATGTGATGGACATTATTATCCAAAGTACATGTATGAAGACCCGAATTGGTGTGAATATACTTTGTATACAACCAGAGATATGAAAAATTGTGCTTTATATGTGTAATAAGAATTGTAATGCATTCTGCTGTCATATATAAATTTTTTAAAATTAATTAATAATAAAAAAGAAAAGTAAACAGGCAATTAAAATTGCTGTAGAATGCATAAACCTGGATGCAAGTGAGAGTTTACCAGATACATGATCCAATCTTGGTAAGTTTTAAAAGTTAAAGATTGGATCTTAAGAGTTGAGACTTCAATCTTGAGCAAATATTGGTATGATGAAAGTAGAATAACATTACAAATGGAAGAGCTGTGTAAAGGCCCCAAGTTGGAATTTTGGCACATTTGGATACCACACATAGTTAAATACTCACAACCATACATTCCCTTGTTTTCAAAATTATTTCTAGGCCCCAAACTTTACTGGAGACTTATTGAAAAGTAGTTCAGTTCTGCTCTCACTTTTATAGAGGAATTGGTATAAATGTTTTTATACCTAAAGTTTCCATAATCCAACTAATCTACTGCAAGAACCTCCTTAATAGTCCCCCTGCTTCTAGTTCTGCCTCCTAGAATGTATTCTTCATAAAGCAGCCAAGGTGGTTCACTTTTCTTATGTAAAATCAAATAACTTCCATCCCCTGCTTAAAATTCTCCAGTGGTTCCCCATAATATTCAAAATGAAATGTATTCGATTACCAGAGTCACTAGGCCTCTTCCTAATGTCTCTACCTTTATCTCTAGCACTCCCTCTCTTTATTCCAGTCAGACTGCTCCTGGGGACTTCTTACCCATGCCAAGCACATTCCTCCCTCATGACCTCTGCACTAATTATTCCTTCTGCCTGAGATGCTCCTTGTCTGGGTCTTAATGACTGATTCCTTCTCATTACTCCTCTCCACACAAATGTCACCTCCTTAGAGAAATATTTCCTGACTAATTTGTCTAAAACAGCAATGCTCCCATTTCCTGCACACACACACACACACACACTATCGATTACCATATGATATTATTATGTATTTATTTATTTATTTTCAAATTCCCGTCTTCACAATAAACTATTAAGTTCCATGAGGGCAGGATTTTTCCTGTCTTGTTTACCTAGCACCTAGACCTGAGCTAAGCTCACAGTTGTTGAACAAATAAATAAAACTAGCTGATGAATATTTAAGTGACATATTTAGGTACCCCATAATAATTCATTATTAACATCACAAATATACATATAACCACACTGACTAGAATTTAAATCTGTTTTTAAAATGGTGACACTAAATATACTGCATTAAAGTTCTGGAAAGAATCTCAACAATTTTACAAGTAGAACTCTACGTAAGTCATAATACATAGTGATTGAATATAATATATATATATATATATATATATATATATATATATATATATACTTATGCATATATGCACACACAATTATAAAAGATAGCAAGAAGTTACTCGATAGTGCCTCAGTTGACATTAGGCATGTACATAACATTAGGCATATACACAGTGCATATATATATAACAGATATAACCATGATAACTAACAAAAGAGAAATGCTTAAGTTGGTTGTCTTAAAGAACCTTCAGGATTTGGGGTGGGAAACTAGAGCAGGATGTGGTGGCTGTTACTTTTCATCAACAATCCTCTTATACTGTTTTATATGTTATAAATTCATGTGTGTATGCTAATTTGATTTAAGTTTTTGAAGTTTTAAATTTTAAAGTGTTTGTAACTATGAATGGTAAGGATACACACATATGTAGTTACTTTAAAAATCTTAAAATGGCAGGGTATGGTGGCACACGCCTGTAATCCCAGTGGCTCAGGAGGCTGAGGCAGAAGGATCTTAAGTTCAAAGCCAGTCTCTAAATAAAATACAAAAAAGGGCTAAGGATATGGCTCAGTGGTTAAGTGCCCGAGTACAATCGCCTGTACAAAAAAAAAAAAAAATCTTAAAATGGTAGAACTGCAGGATTTAAGTGACATATTTAACTAACCCATAATAATTCATTATTAACATTGCAAATATGCACATAACTATACTGACTGGAATACAAAATGTTATTATTTTAGGCAGTGACAGATGGAAAAAAAAACAAGACTGAGATAAATCATATATGAAAGATTCAACATGTATTTAATAGAGATTTCGGTTGCCTTGATTATAGATTTAATGTTTTCAGGTTGAAACCCTGGAGATCACAGTCTTTCTGTAATATGTTCCTTTGGGTCACTACTTGAGAAAGAATACCAAATGTAATAACTATGTTTTAACATTACTTAATATATAAATGCCTATGGCACATACAGATTATTTTCCCTTCTTCCTAAAAGATTTCTGTTTACCTAGAGGCAGAAAAGTGACTTTCTATGTTTCCTAGGCATCCTTATGGCAGGGGTGGCCTAGAGAGAGGTAAGCCAAGTCACTGGTTGAGGTTTTCAGAAAAGCTCTTCCACAGAGACTGACCCAGCCAGGGGTATTCCATTTGCCTCTGTTTGCTGACTGTGATGTGAATATAATGATTAGAGTTATTGCACCTTGAAACCATGAGGGAAAGGCTCTGGCCCTAACTTCTTAAAAGATTGTAAGTGCCAGAAGATGGAGGAAGAAGTGAGTAGGGGTGGGGAATGGAGAATACAAGAGACTAGAGAGAACAAGCCTAGGGGTACACAACTAATCCCAAGTACTGTGGGAATGAGTGAATGAGGGAGGAGGATCCAAGTTCAAGGCAGAGCCTGGGCAACTTTGAAACACCCTGTCTCGAAATAAAAAATAAAAAGAGTTAGGGATGTAGCTCAGTGGCAGAATTTCCCTCTGTTCAATCTCCAGTACCTCAAAAATAAATAAATAAATAAAATTAAAAAGAGGAGGAGATATTCTTTTGGGGTGATAGATCTGCTCTGGAAATAGATAGTGGTAATAGTTGTGAAGTACTGTGAATATATCAAAACGTGCTTCGTATTTAGTGTTATATGAACCATATTTCAATTTTTTTTTAAATCACATACACGCAGCAGAAAACAGGTTTGTGATGTAGTCATTCCTCTATCTGTAGAACAGGATCATTATTCAATTTTGCTCACCACAAAATCTCCCTTATTTTTACTATTGTTCCACACGAAAAAACAAATCAAAATAAAACAAAAAACTCCACAGTGCAGATCATCTTGAAGTACTTTAAACAGAACCAAATTTTCCCACACTTTAAGATTTATTTCTGTAGAAAAAGCCTTTTGCTCCCTAGCAATAGTTCCTTCCAGGAGGAGGATTATCCATTAGTGTGACATTTCTGGCCCACCTTCTTCCCTGCCCCTGATTCATTCCCAGGGACATGTAATGACTCATCCTTTGGGTAAGTTTAGCAGGAGAAGCATGCTTCTTCTTCTTCCTCCTGCTGGGAGCAAAGTATCCACAGGGATCATACTCTTTTCTGTCCTAGAGTAGCCCTGCCTGTGCCCAGTTGGATGTATTTAATTCTGCAGTACAGGTTATTAAAAAGTTCACTTACCTGCAGATATAGGCCACACCCTCCAAACTCTGCTTTACTTTTTGTCTTCCCTGTCAATAACTCACATAATGAAGATGGATGCTATTTACTGGGCCCCTTAAACAACACCCCTTATTTTAAATTCTTACAAGGAATGTGCGTTAAGGGGTCTTAAGACTCCAGACCATTAACTTTGCAAAGCAGCAAATCATGTGGGAATCAACCATTCAAAGCATCATAGCATGCTTGGAATTTTCCAGAATCTTTCTGAAAGTCCTGACCCCTCGTTTGATGCATACTGTGCAACCCAGAGACATCTACATAGAAAGAAAAGGTGGACATGGAGACATATTTTCTGCAGTTTATCAGAGCAAGCTGAAACAGGCACTCTTAGGTCAAGGCCTCTGCTGAAAAAGATGCTTCTGTGAGTTTTCAGGGCCTCCTGTGCCGCTTCCACCTCGCTTGCTAAAGAGAAGGGAAGCTGATATGACACACAGCTCTGGAAACTGGGACAGATATTAGCCCTTTCAGTCATAAAAGACTCAAGCACAGTATGTTGCTCAGTCAAGACTCAGTCAGCAGCAACTGTTCCTCACTTTGTGGAAGGACGGATCAGTGGGAAACCTGACATGAATATTTGCAAAGCAAATACACTTTAAATCTACAAAGAAGCGTTGATATTTAAAGAAACCATATGATGAATTTTAAATGTCAGCAGCCTTTCATGTAAAATCAGATTTTTATATTGCAATGTACCCCTCCATCCTGGGCTCTTTTATGTAAAATCAGATTTTCATATTGCAATGTACCCCTCCATCCTGGGCTCTTTTATGTAAAATCAGATTTTCATATTGCAATGTACCCCTCCATCCTGGGCTCTGACTCAATTTTGAATTCAGGAAGTGATCTAGCTGCTACAAAGCAGCCCTTAATGATTTTTAAACATCCATAATTGTTTAAAATCTTTCCTCATATGTAATAAAATTCTGCCTCATTTGACCTTTCCTCATGGTCTAGGGTCTGTTCCCTAGAGCCACACACGATGACATCTTTGCAATAATTGAAAGAGCCATCATGCTACTGTTTTCTCTAAGAGCTAACTGTCCCCAAGCACTTCAATTTAATTCAAGACACTTTTGAAGTCTCCACTAGAGGCACAGCCCTCTAGGAGATATAAAAACAAGCCACCAGCTTGACCTTCAAAATCGTATCCTTATTGTCTAGTGAGAGACATAGCCATGTACACAAATAACTGCAGCAGAAAACAGAATGGGTGGAAGAGAAGTAAAACCAAGAAGTATAATGGAACTATTAATGAAATGCTGTAGGAACAAAGAAGCCAAGAGGGAATTGGAGTCAAGCAGGCTTATGTTTTTTGACTTTAATGTACTTAAATTTTCAACCTCTAAAAAACAGCTTTTCTATTTTCCTGTGCACATAAAGAAAAAAAAGTACATCCAAATTATGTGCTGAATCCATTTAATTACTCATTGCAGTTTGTATTTTAAGCAATCTTTAATAAAATTATTATTTATATCAGGACTTCAATAAGCTACTTGCATTCTAAAACTGAATTAATAGTATCAAAAACAAACTTGAATTTCTAAGGCACATGTCAACCAACAGATTGCCACAATGCTATTCTAGGAGTGTTATTAATATTGACCTGAGAGCTGGTAAAGCATCAAAGTATCTGTAGACAGTTAAATCAATTTCCCTTTCAAATTTTCAGACTGTATTATTCTAAATGTGAATATAACTACACATCCAGAGAAATATGATAAGCCAGGCCATAGCTACAAATACTCTAAGAACATAGGTTCAGTCCCCTATTCCACTAACCCTGTTCCCAAAGCTCCCAATGCAACAGAAGTTGGTGGGAGTCTTGGGGAAGAGCTTCTCAAGAATATGGAGATTTTACAAAAAAAAAAAAAAAAAAAACCTCCTTTGTTCTCCTTTATCCATTAACCAGAGGTGTGTACTTAATACTTTCAATAAATGTTAAATAAGACATAACTTTCTGAAGTCTTACAATAAATTCCCTTTATGTTCACTTTAAAAAAAAAAAAATGAGTTTTTTTTTTAAAGCGTAGGATAGAGCCAGGCATCATGGTATATGTCATAATCCCAGGTACTCAGGAGGCTGAGGCAGGAGAATTGCAAGTTCAGGACCAGTCTCAGTAATTTAGCAAGACCCTGTCTCAAAAAATAAAAAAGCTGGGAACATAACTCAGTAGTAAGGTTGGGCTGAATCTTTAGTACTAAGAAAAAAAGGAAGGAAGGAAAAGAAAGTAGAGAATGAAAAAGGAAGGGGAGAAAATAGCTGTACAGTGGAGAAACCTGACAAATACTATCTCAGCCAGGTGATCAAAGTCAACATAACAGCTGTAAGTTGTTATGTACCCTTGACATGGTGTGATGATAATGGTCTTCTTCCCAATAACCCATAAACCCAAGTCTTAGCATGTCAAAATATCAGACCAATTCTAATTGGAGAGCAATCTACAAGGCACTTGACTTCAAAGTACTCTTTAAACTGCTAAGGTCATCAAAAACAAGGTTAAGTGCTAGGCTCTGTGGCATATACTGTAATCCCAGCAACTCAGGAGGCAGAAGCAGGAGGATTGCAAATTCAGGGCCAGCCTCACCAACTTAGTGAGAACTTTTATTAAAAAAAAAAAAAAGACTGGGGCCGTAGCTCAGAGGTAAAGTTCCCCTGGGTTCAATCCCTAGGGAAAAAAAAAAAAAGACAAGTCTGAGTCTACGGAGGCGAGACAATTAAATGTAACAGGGTATCCTAGATGGGATCCTGGAACAGAAAAAGGACATTACATAAATTAAGAAAATCCAAATCAAATATGGACTTGCCTTAAGAATAATGTATCAAGCTAGGTGTGGTGGCACATGGCTATAATCCCAGTTACTCTGGAGGCTGAGGCAGGTAGATGAGTTCAAAGCCAACCTCAGCAACTTAGTGAGGCCCTAAGCAACTCAGGGAGACCCTGTCTCTAAATAAAATACAAAAAAGGGCTGGGGATATGGCTCAGAGATTAAGCGCCCCTGGTCCCCCCCCAAACCAAAAAAATAATGATGTATCAATATTGCCTCATACCAGTTAGTTGTCTCCATACTATCTTCTCAATTTTTCTAAACAAAAAGTTTATTTTTAAAAAAGTAAAGGAAGAAGCAATGGAAAGCAGCAGTAGTCAAAAGGATTTATATGCAGACTTTGAGGATAAGCCTAAGAAGCTAACTATTTGTAATTTGTAATGTGTAAATGTGTTTTCCTGAATTTTAAACAGCCATCTTATAAACTACATATAGAAATTCAATACATTTGAAAATAAGGGGCTGTGTATTTGAAAGGGAGAGTGCACTGTGTTTGCCCTTTAGAATATTCTGTCACCAAGGGTATTTTAAATTCAAACATTCCAAATAGAAATATATCAACACACATTGTTTTAGTTGTGAAATACTGTGTTGAACTCCAGTAAGCCAATTTAACTCAGTGGTCACTTTTCCATATAAAAAAGTTAAATCGTTTTCCATTTCATTGAATTTTCATGTCATTGAATTTATTTTCACTGGGAATGCTTTCCATGTAAATATTTTTTAAATATATTTTTAGTTGTAGATGGACATGCTTCTGTTATTATTATTATTATTTTTAATGTGGTGTTGAGGATTGAACCCAGTGCCTCACACATGCTAAGCAAGCACTCTACCACTGAGCTTCAACTCCAGCCCTCCATGTAAATATTTTAATGACAATTTGTCAACCACATTTTGTCCATATTAAATGTTCCCAAGTATATCTTCTTCCACTGTGAATTCACTTTCTTTTTTTTTTTTTTTTTTGTTTTTTGTTTTTTGTGGTGCTGGAGATTGAACCTGGGGCCTTGTGCATGGGAGGCAAGCACTCTACCAACTGAGCTATATCCCCAGCTGTGAATTCACTTTCATAGTCATTATTTCCATCAAACCAATTTTCACCAAGATTTTATTATCCTATGGTTTTAAACTAAAAGTTAATTTTATAATGTTCTTTTCATTGTTTATATTTATTATGTTTGTTTATCTATTTATTTATTTATAGTTGTAAATGGACAGAATACCTTAGTTTACTTTTATGTGGTGCTAAGGATTGAACCCAGTGCCTCACACATGCTAGGCAAGAAATCTGCCACTGAGCTACAGCCCTAGCCCTTCATTATGTTTTATATTATTAAAACAAAAATTTCATTTTTGATGATTTATAGACACAATCACTTCTTCATAATCATGACTTCAATAAAAGGCCAATGGTTTATATTTGTTTATTTCTTATGCAATCACAAGAAAAATTGTAAGCAATTTTAAGAAACAAAGAACTATATATGGAAACAATGACAGAGAATGCCAGCAAGGGAGAAAGAGAAAATGGGAGGCTGCAGTGTTTCTGGGTGTGCTGTGCTTACTGACCAGGTCAAACTTCCCTACAGTCAAAATGACAGTCCAAACATCCTGAGGGGCATCTGGAATGATACAAATGATCAGATCCACATGTCCTGCTTCAATCCATGTGTTCAGTGCATAGGTCAGGAAGAAGGCAAAGTAAGAATGGAAATCGTATTGAGGGGAAAATCAACAGGAAATAGTCGTGAAGAGCATGGGTGCTAGTATAGTCTGTTAAGGTTCAAATCCCAGCTCCACAACTTAAACCTGGGAAAGTTACCTCTCTATGCCTCAATTTCTCTGTTAGACAAGGAAATGATTGAGGTCAAAAGAAGGAAAATTAAATGGAAAATGCATGTAAAATACTGAGTATAGAATTTGGCCCATCCTAAGCTGTCGAAGAATGTCAGTATATATGGGTGCAAATATGTTGCTGTGAATTTGTACCGTATATTCTACCTTGAGAAAACAATAGTGTCCATGTACTCTCTTCCATTTAACATACTACAAATTGTAGGAGTTATCATCCTAAACCTGACTTTCTCCCCCCCCCCTTTGGAAAGGTTGTGCAAAACTACTATATTTACAAAAATGGCACAAATGTGAACTCAACAGTCAATGCACATGCATACTTCATTCACATCTTCAACAATGAAAGGTCTTCAACACTGCAGAACAAATAAGAATGCAAACTTCAACTGCAGCTGTTAAACACTGAAGTCATGTAAGTTATACCAGAATGGGCAAATACTGCCCAAGTAAAATTCTATGTTAAAGCAGAAACAGGTTTAAAGCCATTCAAGTGCAAGCACAGTTAGACAAATATTTCGGAGCCCCATCTATTTGTGTTTGAATCATGTGATCTTTCTTGCAACTTGTGGTCTTAAACTTCTGTTCTACAAAATTCAAAAGTAAAATACAGAGAAAAAAAAATACATCAGAGGTTATATTAAATAAGAGTATTATACAAAGCGATAATTAAGAAGAAGCAAGGAAGACCAAAACATTGAAATAGTAAAATTTGATTGTTACGTGTTGGAACCAGTCCTACTAGAATTAATTAATATATACAAATATTTTCAAGTAGATAACTTATGTTTCTCTAACTCGTCCTTTTCATGAGTGCACTGTTAAACTAATAAAAACACATAGCTGGGTGTGGTGGCACATGCTTGTAATCCCAGGGCTAAGGCAGGAGATCAGTTCAAAGCCTGCCTCAGCAAAAACAAGGCAGTAAGCAACTCAATGAGACCCTGTCTCTAAATAAAATACAAAAATAGGGATAGGGATGTGGCTCAGTGGTTGAGTGCCCCAGAATTCAATCCCCAGACGCCCCCACCAAAAAAAAAAAAACCTCTGCACATATATATTCCCTTACAATAGCAGCACATGCTATCACTACTTGCAAAGTTGTCAATCTCAAATGATTTAGTGAATAAAAGGAAACAAAAAGTGAATAAGTGGCATAATAAGGAGAAATTAAGGGAATTAGAAAAATTCATGCAAGGCAGCTTTTTTAAATCAGTCCGCCAGCTTGCCAGCAACAAGGGATGGTTTCCATTCAGGAAGGTCCTGTGGCGTGGGAACATAGCCACCAGTGACCTCTCTGTTATTCAGGGCTGTGTTAGGAAGTTGCTTGTTGTTCATCTTTGTTTTTGCATGTTGTAATCCCCAGAATCAAAATATATTTGCCCTTTCTGCAATCATTTCCTTAAACATCTGAACCTCAAGGCTTTTGTCCCGGTGAGGATACTTTTTTTAATTTTGCTTCTTCAGCTTTCTCTAAATTAGTCACTTTATCTTCCATTTCCTTCTGAAGGCCAGGGACTTCATGGACACAATGCTCCCTCTGCCTAGCCCTGCTCCTCCAGCTTCCCTAAACCTGAGTTTTTTAATTTAAATATTTATTTTTTAGTTTTAGGTGGACATATATCTTTATTTTATTTGTATATGGTGCTGAGGATCAAACCCAGTGTCTCATGCATGTTAGGCGAGCGCTCTACCACTGAGCCACAACCCCAGCCCAACTCTGACTTTTTAAACCCTACTATTTTTTATGTAGTACATTTTCCTGTCTTTATATGTTTACTTGCCTCAAATTGACCTTCACATTCCATGTAACCATTATCTACACAAAATTGCAACAAGGTAGTTAAAATCATTTGAAATATATGTTGTATTAACAGAAAATGTCACTGTAAAATAAAACTGCAAATTTCAAAGTGAGAGATAATCTTGGTATCAAATTCCATTGATCTACCTGTTTTCTCCTTGTTAAAATATAAAGAAGACCTGAATCTCACAAAAATGTGACGAGAATTAGGAACAGTGAGATGCTCAGCATATAGGACAATCAAAGCAAATTTCCCACATGCAATTCACGTACACACTCTTTTACACTCACACACCCTATCACTGTTATCTCTGTCAAGTGAACTAAATTTCTCAGATGATCTTTGTCACCATTTTCATATTTTATATAATAGAGCTTCAGTGATTTATTGTGGCAGTTTTCAAACCAGGGTACCCATACTCCTGGGGTACTCTAAGATTTCCTAAGGGTACAAACCCATGGATATTTTAAAGGAACCATTTTTCAGATTTTCAACTTTCATATGTATTCTTTCCTAAAATGGACCTGAGATCTGTTGGCCCTGGTTCTCCCTTCCTACCTCCCTTTCCACGATCAACCTTACAAAGAAAGGCTCTTTACAAAAGATATACTTTCACCCATTTTTAACCTTACTCTGGTACTTTGTCCTAAAGTGTAAAAATCTATGAAATACCAAATAAAAGGATAATTCAGTCTTTCCTTTAATCAAGGTCCCATAAACATCCCAGTTCTCTCTTTAAGAAATACATTTCTGACATACATCTGTAATCCCAGCATTCAGGAGGCTAAGGCAGGAGGATCACAAGTTCCAGGCCAGTCTCAGCAATTTAGCAGGGCCCTAAGTTATTTAGCAAATTTGTCTTTGTCTCAAAATAAAAAATAAAGGATTCAGAAGCCAGGAGAATGAGAAGTTATACTCCATATATGTAGTCAAAATACATTCTACTGTCAAGTATAACTAGTAAGAACAAATAAAATTTAAAAAAAAACAAACATATTATCAGAGGGAAAAAAAAAGGTTCAGAATGTAGCATGTAACTCAAATAGTAAAGCTCCCCTGGATTCCATCCCCAGAACCAAAAGAAAGAAAGAGAGAAAGAAGGAAAAATAGAAATTTCTAATACAATTTAACTTTTAATAACTAAAGGTTACCATGTTTTTAATATATTTATATGATTTTCACTAATTATGTTGTAATAACAATTGCAATAATAACACACTCCAGAAAAGAAAAATTAATATTTTAGAGACTTATTGTCAAAGGAAATTAGGAAAAATATTCCATTTGTACCTACTATGGGTATATATGCACACATACACAAAGCAGAAAGTGTAATAAGCAATAAGAAACTCTCAAGCATAACAATGGGATAAAATTCTGTGGGGGAAGTGAAATAGAAATCAAGTTCAAAAAAAGAAAAGGAATAATGTATCATGTCCCAGTGTTAAATAACTTTATTTTAAATGAATGATGGTGGATAGTAAATCACCACAGTATTTATCGTCCATTGGGTAAATTTCAGAGTGATTTAACGTTTTAATTTACAAATATCAACATTTACAATAAGCCAGATATCACATCCTTTGCAACTATTAAACTCATGATGAAACAAAAATCAGATAATAAACTGAAGAGCTACTATCAGCTTGGAGGGGTACTAATAACCTGATAAAGCGAGCCCTCAAATATCATTTAGGTGTCCTTCCTAAAACTCAAGTCAAGCCCAATTAGTTTCAGTGACAAATGAAGGGACCATTAATCCAAAGTCATTCTCTTCCTTTCCTCCCCTTTTCTCCCCCTCAGTCGCCCCCTTCTAAGTCCCCAGTCGTCCCTCGCTCCACCCTCACTCCTTTGTGGGCTCCTTTAACCCACCCTGTGCCCGCCCCCTCCAGCGCATGCGTGCTTCACTTCCTTTCCACCCGCTGCTGCTGTGTCATGGCCGAGCGGAAGTTCCAGCCCCCGCGGGAAAGGGCGTCCTTAAGATCGAAAGGGCTTTCCGCAGCTTTCTCCCCCTCCTCCCGTAACATCTTTCATTCTGTCATTGTAGGGGGGTCCCTACCCTGTACTCTCCCGAACACCTCGTAGTCCACGGATTTGAGTGGCTCGCTGGTAGACATGGCGGCGGCGAGCCCTCTGCCAAGGAGCCGGAGCGGGATTCGGGGCGCGGCGACTGCGGCAGCCGCGAGAGGGAGGAAGCACATGGGACCGCTGGGTGCCCTCCGCGCCTGTCCCCGGCCCGAGTCGCAAGCGCGCTGGGGTCACGCGTCAAACGCTGTAAATGAGACCGCCGGGCCCGGGAGTGAGGGCAGACGGGGACGCCGGGCGTCCGAGGCCTCTTCTTGCGCCCCCCCCACCCCGCCCAGCGGAGCCCGCGCTCTCAAGAATGAGCGCCCCTGTGTGCGCCCTGGGATTTAATTTGCCATGGCGCTTGATGCTCAGTGTTTGTGAATTAAAGCCTGGTGCTGGGCTCAAAATGGGGTTGCTTCCCTCCTCCCAATTTTATTAACCAAAAAGTGTATATATAAGGTGAGGATTTGATATGGGTATGCTTTGTGAAGAGGTTAGATCAAGCTAATTAACAGTCATCACCTCTTTTTTACGTAGAGAACTTTTAAGATCTCAATTGTCAAGTATACGTTATTCTTAACCATAGTCACCATATTAGACAATAGATCTACGGTATTCACAGTAACAAGCATTGCACCCTTTGACCATTGTCTTTCCCTTTCCAACCTCCCTTCACTCTCTTCCACCAAGATTTGCTTTTGAAACTAAGGGCCTGCTAGGGCAGTGGTTAAGGGTATTTGGTAAGTGAATTGATTACGAAATGTTCTGGTGATGCCAAATCTATCTGGCAATTTCAAGCCAACTCATAAGATGAGGTCTGTAACCTTTTCACCTCTTCCACTGAGTTAGAAAGGCTTTGGACCTGTATCCTTTATCCTAAATAGACTGATATTTTCTGAAACAAGAACCTGTTTATTTTAAAGTCTGAACTTTTGAAAATGTCCTCTTGTTTTTTGTTTTTAAGGTCTTGATTATTGTTCGGCAATATCTCAATTACCTAGAAAGTTAAGGCAATTTATATATTTCCTGGTAATCTAAATTAGTCTGTCTGTCTCTCTCTTTTTTCCCCCTTTGGATATGGTATATCCCTTGCCCAGACTGGCCTTGAACTTCTGGACTCCTGGGCTCAAGTGATCCTCCTGAGTGCTGGAACTACAGGTATGGGCCACCACTCCCAGCCCATAAACTCTAATTTGTAACAACCCATCAACTCCAAAGAAACTAGATACGGTTTTTGATAATATGCTTTCTAGATTCCAAATGCTATTACATGTAAGAATTTGCATATTCAATTTATTTGTTGGCTTCAACACCCTTGGGCATATATATATATATATATATATATATATCTTCAACACCCTTGGGCATATATATATATATATATATATATATATATATATACACATATATACATATACATTTTTTTTTTGGCATCTGGCCTCATAGTTAAAAAATTCACTGCAACCTGATTCAATGTCATGTGCCAATTCTGTCAGAGAATACCAAAAATTATGTAAAACTTGGTTAGAATGTGGTTAGATCATGTTTGGAAATTTATTCTGGGGTGCTTTCTGATTGATTTTATATAATGAAGGTCTTCCTTGCAGGATACCTCACAATTATCTCTTCCTCTCATCTCCTTGTTCATTTCATACAGAGTATGGAATCAATATAAGTATTAAGTCATTCTTCTCACCCTTCACTACTGTCAGAATCAAAACTAAGGTCTTCCACCTCAACTAAGCCCTTATTAAGTGCTTACCATAATCCTACAAGTGATGTAATCAAGACAGTTATTCTTCAATCTGAACAGAGAGGTTAAACAAAACAAAAAATGACCTTTTCTCTTGGATCTACTTTATCTGGAATACACCTGCTACTCTAGACTCTTACCCTATCTTGTTCAGTTGCCTTTGCAAGTTCTTATCAGATTTCATCCTAATTATTAAGGGTTTCTTCCCCCCACTAGTGCTGAGTGTTCCAAGTTACTGACTGGGAAAGTTGATGGTTTCCTTTTCTTAATCAGTCCTTGACTTTTTTTTTCCACATTTACCTAAGATTGCCCTTGCCAATTATTATGTAGCTTTATTTTTAACTTAAGAAGTGCTATAGCAACAATTGGCATTTGCTTAGCTAAAAAATTTACTATGTCTGCCAACAGCAGAACATTAGCAAATGGAAATTTTATGTACCATTTCAGCATAGATTGCCAATAAAATGGTAAGACTTTAGGAATTTTAAGTAAATGTTTCTAATATTTAAACTAATTTTTAAACAACAGAAATTTTTTTTAAATAAAAGGGAAAAAATCATCCATAATCATCCTAGCACAACTGTTATCATTTTTGTATATTCTCTCTATATACGTGTGTGTTTGTGTGTTTTTTTAGTAGTTACAGCATGAATTCAATTTTTATTCTTTTCTATATTGTAGTCTTTCCAATGGATGTTAAGTGAGTATGATCATAAATTTACCTACTAGTCCTGTGATTACACATTCAAGCTACTTTTCATTTTTCACTACTATAAAAAATATTGTGAAGGAACTATTCATGCATGTAGCTTCCTTCCCATATTTTTATATTAGAAGTTAGAATACTTTTAACTTAAAATATATCAGAATATAGGCATGTATTGTTCTTGACATGTATTGCCAAATCACTTTTCAAAGGGCTGTACCAATTTAGATATACTACTGTCAACACCATGTATGATTATTTGCCATTTATTTATTTATTTGTATGGTGCTGGGAATGAACAATAGGCAAAGTCTCAAGCACTGAGCTATATCCCCAGGCTCTGCCTTTTTTTCTTTTCTTTTTTTTTTTTTTTTGAGCTCAGAGGCATTTTATTAAAAAAAAAAAAAAAAAGTCTGTGGTAATTTTAATAGGAGCTTAATAAAATTCATCATACAGGCCTGGGGATGTGGCTCAAGCGGTAGCGCGCTTGCCTGGCATGCCTGCAGCCCGGGTTCGATCCTCAGCACCACATACAGACAAAGATGTTGTGTCTACTGAAAACTAAAAAATAAATATTAAAAAATTCTCTCTCTCAAAAAAAAAAAAAATCATCATACATTTACTTCATCTTTTTAGCTTGACCTTCTTTCTAGTAATCTTTAGCTTCACTGTTTTGGGCTACTATAGAAGGAGATCCTCCTTTGGGCAATTTAAAAGCATAATTTGTCAAGCATCTCTTATTTTCCTTTATTGACTATATGGCTTAAATAGTATTAATGTTGCTTCCTGTTTTGTCATTTTGATTTCAAACCCACCTCTATAATAGCTATCGCTGACGGCAGATTTTGGTAGACTCTGAAATTTGTATTTTACTTGAGGCTCCATATGTTTCATGGCTTGTAAAACAGCACCCTGCAAATCCTGCAGCACCAATGGTCAGTCCAACTGCTATCACTGTACTGGCCATGTCTCAGTCTCAGCTCCCCTGCTTTCACCAGGAGCACTGTTCATCTTAGCCCAGAGGCCACAGCCACCACCATAAGCCTTAACCAGAAAGTGATATATCCGCAGGAGCAAGCACAAGTTCCCAAGTACAGGAACCCTCACTTAGTTGGCTTTCTATGCATATATACACAGGCTCTTCAGATATAATGCATGATTAGATTATATATAACATTGGATTTTGTAACCTGACCTATAGTCAAAACACTGAATTATTCTACAATCCAAAAAGAGAGATTTATTCTAAAAAGCCTTTGCTCTTGGATCCACTTTATATGGAATACTCCTGCTATTCCCAGATCTTTCCCTCTCCTGCTCAGTTACCTCTGCAAGTGCTTACCAAATTTCATCCTAGTTATCTATAGCAACAATTTTGGAATAACTCGGCTATGTTATTACTATTGGTCAAAATTAAACCCTTACATCATGTAAGTCTCTTCCTTGAACATTTTAAGACAAATTGTTTATGTTGTAGGATAATATTTAAGGCAATGCATATAAAAGGAAAATCCTACCTATACAATGTAGATAGAAAAAATGACCAGGCACTAGAACCTGTGAAGTAAGGAAGGACAGGCAACAGTCTCTGGGTCCAAGTGACATTTAAATTGAGGAGGTGCAACCTGTAAACTTTTAATTTATCACCACAAAGGGTCAGTTGAGAGTGATTCCTGCAGTGATTTCTCAGAAAGTTGAAATTGGGATATAATTGATTTCAAAGACAACCAAAATTACTTCATACATCAACATTTCTATTCCTGACATATTTTTGTAATCATGTGGAAAGAGCAGTTCTCAGAAGGATACAAATTGTTAACTTCCACAAGGGAAAAGACCTAAATAAGCTAATTCAATGGTTCCCTTATAGAAGGAATATTTCATAAGCTAAAGATGTGGTTAAATAATTATTACTAAACTGGATTCAAAATCATTAGCCACCAAACTCTTAGTGTATTTAGCTGACTTAGTAGCTATTTCTCAGAAGAGGCTTACATCTTATTACAATTTATCAGAAAATTGCTTAAGCATTTTATCAGGAAGGCATGTTTCCTTCCCAAGTATCTCAAGTTTGGACCAATTTTTCTTTATCACAATCCACTTTAATTTTTACAACTCAAGAGGACATGAAATATTAAAGCTTCTTCCCTCTTCCAGCCCAGTACTGCTTAGGCTAAGTGAGGGAGAAGGCATGGTTGATCCCTCCCTTGCCTCAGTTTTCCCCTAGGTAGCTGAGAATTAGAAGAAATGGGTATATCATATGGGCTCTCTGGGATTGGCAAATATTGAAGGTTGATTAATTCTTTTGCAGAATCCTTTTTTGAAGGAAATTATGTCTTTACCCCACTAGGAATTCCTGGTTGCTGCTCCTTTGTTAGGGAATCCCTTTACTCTGCACTTGTTCCATCCCAGCTTTGTATTAGATGACACCTCCAGATTCTTTCTGCTGAGACTAACCCACAGCAAGAAGGCCATCTGGGCGGGATCCACTTTAAACTGACCATAAGAACAGATCTCTCCCTCCAAACACATCTAATTGCTGGAACTCCTATCTCTGTTGTACCATTAATAGAAGTCATAGAGTGCTCTGAGTTCCACTGCCTCTCTTTGCTCTGCTTGGTAGGTGCCAGCCTTTCTTCTTGACTTTACTTAGGTAAGGCTCAACTACCAGTCCCTTCTAGCTCCAAGGAGTAAATGCCAAGCTTTCAGAGGTTCACTTAAAGTCCCCTCTCACCGAGCTGGGGGTGAAAAGAAAACACCTTACTTCTCTCTCACTGTAAAAGGAAAATGCCACAGCTTATCAGTGACTTTTCCCAAAGCAATCCTCTACAACCTAAGGTGAGTGTTAGTCTAAGAGGTTAAAACCCATTGAAAATGCCCCTTTTGCATAACACAGGGTATTTTTTCAGTGTCTGTTCTAGGCTAAAAGTGAGACAAAAGGCCCCTATTCAAATCAACAGACTTTAATAAATAAACCTTGTTTGGATCCTGATTTGAGTATATTAACAGAAAGGACTTTTTTTTAAACCCGTGCTATTAAATATTAATAGAATCCTCATTAACTTTTTACATGTGACAATGGCATTGTGGGCATATTTTTTAAGCCCTTATCTCTTAAAGGTGTACTGAAATACATGAAGGTGCTATGATATAATATTTGGGACTTGCTTTTAAATACTCAAGAATAGGAATTAGGACAGTTTATTAGAATAAACTTAGCAAATTGGTGATTATTGAGGCTGGGTCATATATACAGGTTCATTTTAGTATTCTGTAATTTTGCATATATTTGAATTTTTTGTAAAGTTTGAAAATAAATATTAAAATTATAAAAAATTCATTTCATTCTACAAAATAGACCTGACTGGTAATCCTCAAAACTGTAAAAGTCATCAAAACAAATCCTGAGAAACGTCTAAAAGGTGCCTAGGAAGATGATGTTTGGGAATAGAAAAGGAACTTAAGGTAAAAACTGAGGAAATCTGAACATGAAGTATGTACTTTAGTTAATAATTAGACATCAAGTTATGTGCATATCCAAATATAGCATAATGAATCCCACTATACTTACTATGCACTAATAAAATTAATTAGTTTTTAAAAGATATCAATATTAGTTCATTAATAGTGAAAAATGTACTATGTATTATTAATGGTGGCACAGATGTACCATTTATTATAATAATATGTGAATAATTGGGGAGACTGAGGGGTACATGGAAGCTCTGTGCTATCTTCACAATTTTATAAATCTAAAATTTCTAAAATTAAAAGTTTGCTTTTAAAAAGTACTTTTTAATATCCAGTTACTTATTTTTATAATAGCATTCCAAAATAATTTCTCACTGTAGTTCATTATCAGAATCACTGTTTCAGAATTATGGACACATAATTTAAATTTTTAATCAACTGCTAAGCATGCTCAGGCAAAGACAGATCAAATAGTTGACTTTCAAAGCAGAGAAGCAAATCTTAACTGACATAAAGAAACACAAGCAGATAATCAAATTTGCTAATATTTCCATTAATGAAGAGAATGTGTTACAGAAACATTTTATTTCCAGAAGAAGAAATAATATAAAACACTTAAGCACATATCTGGAAGTGAGGAACCTGGAAAAATATGATTATGATTAGCACTGGGTAGTTTAGAAAACATGAAATATGCATCTGTAGGTATTATGGGAAGGGTAAAGTTAAGACTAACTATAGATAACAATGCTTGGACATATTAAGGTAGCAACAAACAGGAAAGCCAGACTCTGAGCTATAGCACAAAGACAGGGAAGGGCCACACCTTTAAATGACAACTCAAAACAAGTAGGTAACACTTCTTTTTCTAATAACCCCCATTCGTGGACTTCAGCCAGTCTCAGGTTTGCTGTTCCTATGAAAGGAGCGTTTGTCTGGAGAAGGGCATACTTTCTCACATGAAACACACACACACTCCCAACAAGATGTAAATCAGCTTTACCTTCAGGTCTGGGCTAGTGTAACATTGAGGGTCCTCCAATCTAGTGAAAACTATAGAACATTGAAGAAGACCTTCCATGTTCATGGATAGGCAGAATTAATATTGTTAAAGTGGCCATACTACCAAAAGCAATATACAGATTCAAATGTAATCTCCATCAAAATACCAATGACATTCTTCACATAACTTGAAAAAAAAAAATCCTAAAATTCATTTGGAAGAATAGAGACCCAGAATAGCCAAAGCAATCCTAAGCCAAAAGAACAATGTTGAAGGCATCACAATACCTGACTTCAAATTACTGCAGAGAAAAAAAAAATCACTACAAGACCATCATAACAAAAACTACATGGTACTGGCATAAAAACAGACATAAACCAATGGTACAGATTTGAATAAACAGAGACAAACCCACTCATTTACAGTCATCTGATCCTTGACAAAGATGCCAAAAACATACACAGGAGAAAAGACAGCCCCTTTAACAAATGGTACTGGAAAAACTGATTATGCATAAGTAGAAAAATGAAACTAGACCTTTATCCCTTACCCTTGCATAAACATCAAATTGGATCAAAGATCTAGGAATTAGATCAGAAACTATGCAGCTCCTAGAAGAAAACATAAGGCCAATACTTGTAACATATAGGCACATGCAACAACTTTCTCAGGACCCCTAAAGCTTAGGAAATAGAAGAGTTAATAAATAGGATGACATCAAATTTAAAAAGTATTTGCACAGCAAAGGAAACAATTAAGAATGTGAAGAGAGAACCCACAGAATGGGAGAAAATCTTTTCTAGCTACTCATCTGACAGAGGATTAATATTCAGAATATATAAAGAACTCAAAAAACTTTACACCAAAACTCAAATAACCCAATTAGTAAATGGGCAAATGAATTAAGCAGGCACTTCTCAAAAGAAGAAATACAAATGGCCAACAAATATATGGTAAAATGTTCAAAACCATTAGCAATTAAGGAAATGGAAGTCAAAACTACGGTGAGATTTCATCTCATACCAGTCAGAATAGCAGTCAAGAATACAAAAAATAACAAATGCTTTTTACACTGTTGGAATTATAATTATACAACTAATATGGAAATTAGAGTATAGGTTCCGCAAAAGAGTAGGCATGAAAACACCATATGATCCAGCTATACCACTCATTGGTATTTATCCTAAAGAATTAAAGTTATCGTACTATAGTGATACATGTATACTCATGCTAATAGCAGTGCAATTCAGAATAGCCAAACTAAGGAACCAGCCCAGGTGTCCATCAACAGATGAAGGATAAAGGAAATGTATACATACACGATGGAATTTTATTCAGCCATAAAGGAAAATGAAATTGTGTCATTTTCAGGAAATGGTTGGAACTTGAGATCATTATGTTAAATGAAATAAGCCAAATTCAGAAGGCCAAGGGTTGAATGTTTTATCCATGTGGAAGCTAAAGAGGAAAAAAGGAAAGGAAAGGTCAGGGGACAAGGATCTCATGAAAATCAAAGGAAGATTATTAGAGAAAAGGGCCAGGGGGTGGGAGGAGTGAAGAAGTATTGAGAGTGATAATGGCCAAATTATATGATTTTGTTATGGCATATATAAATATGTAACAAAATCCCATCATTATGTACAACTATAGTGCACCAATTTTAAAAAATGTGAAAAGAGAAGAAAAAATCCTCTAGGATAACTCACCTACTTCTTGAAGTCCTTGGTATAACAAGTGGTGCACACATCCATTCTAATCTCTTTCTAGTTTGCCATTCACTTCCCTAGGGCTGAAAAGTTTAAAGCTACAACCTCTATTCTTACAATTAAGATCCCACATGTGATAGTTTCCACCAGCAAAATTAACATGATAGATGTTGAGGGAGGGCATGAGTGAGGGAGGGCATGGTGGTTCTGATAAGCGTAGTAGTGGAAGAATCTAGTTTTTCTGTGGCTTCCAGAGCACCAAGAGGCATGATGCAGGATTTCTATTTTATTAGCTGATATTACAGCAAGTAGCAAGTTATGGAGTGGCAACTTTCTGGATATGACAGTTTCCAGAAGGTTGCAGTTTTCAATGATTTCAGGGAATGCAGTCTTTTATTATTTATTTATTCTCTCTCTCTCTCTCTCTTCTCTCTCTCTCTCTCTCTCTCTCTCTCTCTCTCTCTCTCTCTGTGTGTGTGTGTGTGTGTGTGTGTGTGTGTGTGTTTTGCTTGGGATCAAACTCTAGGCCTTGCACATGCTAAGCAAGAACTCTACCACTAAACTACATCCTCAGCCAGAAGGCAGTTTTGAATGCAGCAGCAGCTGGTGCAGCAGCTTCCAAATCAAGCACATGTTTTCTGATTATAGAGATATCAGAATCTTCCTTGATGGCCCAATTTACATTGAGAGTCAATCCTGAAACCTCAGGCTCAAAGGGTTCTCAGCCTTGGCTGCACATTCTAATCATGAGGGGAGCTTATCAATAATATTCATACATGTGTCCAAAGGTTTTGATTCAGTATGCCTTCACTGGATTCTAGAATTGGTGTCTTAAAAAGAAGCCCAGCCGGGCATGGTGGCGCACACCTGTAATCCCAGCGACTCAGGAAGCTGAGACAGGAGGATTGCTAGTTCAAAGTTAGCCTCAGCAATAGCAAGGTCCAAAGCAACTTAGAGAGACTTTGTCTTTAAATAAAATACAAAATAGGGCTGGGGATGTGGCTCAGTGGTCAAGTGCCCCTGAGTTTAATCCCCGGAACCCTCCCCCACCAAAAAAGCAGCCCAGATTCTTGTGATATGAAGCTAAGGTTGAGAGTAAATGATCTCAGAATCTCTCTCCTTAGTCCTGCCAACAATTCCATAAGCCATTTATACCCAATGTTAAATCCCTTTCCGTTTAAACTATCTAAATGAATATATAATAACTAAACCTTGACCAATGCAATGCATGCGGGTAAAATGTTCACAAATGGAGTAGATCAAAATAAGGCAGAACAAAAGTTCAAATATTCCACCCACACACACCCCCTGTCAATAAAGGAGCATTAAAATTTTCAATACTTATAAACAGGAGAAATACTAAAAATGGTAATGAAATTAAGCCTGGAGCTTTTGAAAAATAAGTTGTTGTTGAAAGTCTATAAGATAAAAGCTTAAGTGATCTATATTCTGCACATTAGTTATATCTTGCTTATTTATTTTTATTATCTACTTGCAGTTACACTGTTTTATTTTGTTAAAAATTAATGAAATAATTACTTTGAAAAGCACTCTTCCAGTGCTCTGATGATTTAAATGAACCATAATTTCTGGTCTGTTGCTGCCACCTACCAACTATCCAAGGCAAAGCAGGTCCTGTGAATAGTTTATTCTTTCAGGAATGTTAGTGCCTCCTAAATTGTCTCTCATTTCAGTGCCACATCTTCAAAATACCTTCATGCTCGCCAACCCCAAGTTTAAATGCTGTGAGGGCTCCTTACTCAATAGAAGACTTAAACATGAGAGAACCTTGACCATGACTGACTATTAGATATGGATGTTATAGGAAAAGCAAACATAGGGAAATTCATTCATTAAGTGGTGTTTGAACTCTGATCATATGCTAGGCATTATGTTCCAAGTACACTTATCTACTGTTTAGGTCAGTTTTTTTTTTCCTGCTGTGACTTAAAGACCTGACCAGAACAACAATTTTTGCAATATGGAAAGATGTCATATAGAATTACTTATCTTTCACTTACTTTTCTGGAAAAAAAAAAAAAAAAACATTGGTAATTATGATGAATGTAGCACAGTGTTGATAATGCAGCATTTAAAAACATATTTTGCTGTTGGATTATACACAATTTCCTTTTCAGTCAGTGAATAGTGCACAAACTTACGCTTGTAGAAGCATTTTATAATTGTTAAGACACTTATAATAGACCATCTACCATTTGATTTTTACAAAACACTGTAGACTGTACAGCAGGTACTATCTCTATTTTAGACACAAAGAAATAGTCTGAGGACATTTGAGGGATTATCCAAGATCTTGGACACCCAGGCACAGAACCTTATCTAGAACCTGATTTATTTTTTCTTTTTTTTTAAGAGAGAGAGAGAGAGAATTTTTTAATGTTTATTTTTAGTTTTCGGCGGACACAACATCTTTGTTTGTATGTGGTGCTGAGGATCGAACCTGGGCCGCACGCATGCCAGGCAAGCGCACTACCACTTGAGCCACATCCCCAGCCCCTCTTTTTGTGTGTGTGTGTGATAAAATTCTAAGTTTTTTGTTTGTTTGGCTGTTTTTGTTGTTGTTGTTCTGTTTTTATGGTATCAAGGATTGAACTGAGGGGCACTTAACCACTCAGCCACATCCCCAGCTCCTTTTGTATTTTATTTAGAAACAGGGTCTCCCTGAGTTGCTTGGGCCTCGCTAAATTGCTGAGGCTGGCTTTGAACTCCCAAACCTCCTGCCTCAGCCTATGAAGAGGCTGGAATTACAAGCATGTGCCACCACACCTGGCCAAAAGTTCTTTCCAGTCTGTCATACCAACTGGGAGTATTCTTTCATTCACTCAATAAATATTTGCAGAGTGACCTACATGTGTATGTAGCTGCTAGGGAGAAGGTGGTGTCCAGTTTTAAAACTAGGGCTGCATTAGAGAGTGAAGATATTGTCAAGAAAGTCTCTGGGAAGGTGGTCTCTGAAAGATGGATAGAAATAAAAGAAAGGGTGGGAAACTCGACCCAGGCAGAGGGAATAACATAGAGAACGCCTGCATTTTCCAAGTAGAAGGAGTTGAAAGAAGGCCACTGTGACTGAAGCATTATAAAAATGAGGGAAGGTGCCAGGCGTGGTGGCGCACACCTGTAATCCTGGTGGCTCTGGAGGCTGACATAGGAGGATCACAAGTTCAAAGCCAGCCTCAGAAATGGCAAGGTGCTAAGCAACTCAGCAAGACCCTGTCTCTAAATAGCACTGGGAATGTGGCTCAGTGGTCAAATGTCCCTGACTTCAATCCCTTGAATTCAATCCTGAGTACCCCCACACACACTCACACACAAAAAATGAGGGTAGATGGCATAAATGTGGCTATCAATCCAGGCAAGGAGAAACCTTTACATGCCAAGCTTTGAAGGCCACTATAAAGAGTCTGGTTTCTGTCCTGAATACAGTGGGCACTCAGTGAAGACTGATCAGGCTCTACTGTTCTATGCTTCAGAAAATTTCCTGAGCCAGGGGGGAAAAGTCAACATAAACTGTCCAGCTCAGCTCAGTATATTTCCCTTCTCTCAGGTCTCAGCACACAAAGTTATGGCTACTTTGGTCCATTTCCAATGACTTCAAACATCTGGAATTTTATTTTGTTTTCTTACCCAATTTTGCTAGTTGTCCTCAGCTGGTGGTTGGTTTGATACTAGCTAACCTGAAGCCGAAGTCTTCTCTTGCTTCCTCTGTGTTTCACTACTTATATCACCTCAACTCTTTTGCTTCCTGAATTGTCCTTTAGTCTCAGCTAAGGATCTTGCCTGATCCTTCAAGGAAAAAATAAAATCCAAAAAACTTGCTAATTTCTAGCATACATGATGATAGAGAGCCCCCAAGTATCCCCTACAGTTAGGGGGGAAAAAAAAACTTGGAATACTGGAAAACACACACAGCCAGGACTTGAGAAATGAGCCCTACAGTTGATGTGGCTTTTGCCTTTAGAACATTTACAAAATCTTCAACTGTGCTCTCTCCACTTTGAACTACCATGAGCTAAGTAGATTACCCCTGCCATGCGCTTCTACCAGGATGTTCTGCCTCACCTCGGGCCCAGAGCATGGGAGCTGGCCAACAGATTCATTTGAAACTGTTCAAAAAGATGTTGAGAAGCTGTATGAAGCTGCCTGGGAATGTGTTTAAAATTAAGAACAAAATTGGAGAAGACACTTTCAGCTCTATTTATTTGGCTAAAGTACGGTTAGGATCTGAAGGGAAAATTGCTTAATTCCAACAAGTCACTTAATTTCAACAAGTCATCCTATAAGATTTGAAGCTAAGAGATGGACATCATTACCCTAAATACATGTATGAAGACACAAATGGTGTGAACATACTTTGTATACAACCAGAAATATGAAAAATTGTGCTCTATATGTGTAATATGAACTGTTATGCATTCCACTACACATAAAACAAATTA
The DNA here is from genome assembly GCF_048772815.1 of Callospermophilus lateralis. NCBI lineage: Eukaryota > Metazoa > Chordata > Mammalia > Rodentia > Sciuridae > Callospermophilus > Callospermophilus lateralis. The sequence continues at coordinate 43,133,775 of NC_135318.1, read as the reverse complement.
GAATTTTTAAAAAGAATTGAAGCTGAATTGCAGTGTCTAACTGTGGCTGAGGAAAGACAATGTCATGGGAGTTAAATAGTGCTTTAGAAAAAATGATCATGTGGTTGTTGCTGTGCCACATGAGTTCTTGTTGCATGAGTTGTTTTGAACATTTTGAATTTTCTTTATTTTAAGAAGGATGGGAATATATGTTTAATCTGTTCAAAGTTTTGAAACATATCCATCAGTTTAATATTGTTCACCATGTTAAGTCCAGCACTTTTTTATATATAGGTACTTGAAATAATACGCTTTGATAGACTTTGATTTAGCCCTAAGAATTTGTGATACAAAAACAGCTTCTCAAATTTGTCCAGTCTGAAACTCAGCGGGAGAGTGGTTCACAAAACAGATCTTACGTAATCACAGCAAATAGGATTTCAAAGAATGGCCCAGCACCTAAGAAAATTGAATCAGTAGTTCCCTCCCCCCCAAAAAAAAAAAAATCTGTCAAAAAAACCTACACAGATGTACAAATTCAGATTAAACAAGGAAAAGATGGGAAGGAAGGATCTGTAAAGTCTTTCTGTCCAGAACTCTGTTTTCAGAAAAAGAAATTTCAATATATTTAACTCTACTTCACATGAGAGCCCTGCAGTAAAATTTATAAAGCAAAGACTGTGAATGTAATATTGAGAAAGTTAACAACAAAAAGAAGGCTATTACTACCCAAAAAAGTTATGAATAGTGGTGTGATAAAGAAAACTACCAGTTCTTGCCCAGATAACCTAACCTGTGATTGCTATGCAATGGATAAAGTTTGCAGTATTTGCCTTTCAAGGGGTCAGCAGGTTGGCCTAGGACAGGTATACCAGGATTCAGAGCACCAGAGGTACAATAAAGCATCCAGAATACTATAATTGATTGTGGTCTACAGATGTCACATTACTTTCTTTGTTTAGTGGATGATATCCATTTTTTAAAGTAAGTGATGATTTAACTGCTTTGGCTCAAATTATGACAATTTGGGGATCCAGTGAAACCACCCAGGCTACCAAAACTTTTGACAAATCAATATTATGTAGCAAAGAAGTCTCAGCACAAGACTTGAGGAAACTATGAGAGACTCAGGGGTCTAGATTCTAACACTCCCAAAATACCAAGTCATATATAAGGATGTACTTATGACCCAGACTTTTTAGAGAAGACTGACCAGAAAGCTTCTTCTATCATACAAATGCTCAGGCACATCACTCAGGGAATTCATTATATAAAGGGGACAGTAATGAAGTCATTTTGATGAGTATACTGATTTAGAAGACTGAGATTAGATAGCTAATGAGTTTACAACCTGCTTAATAAATTTCTAGATTTAAATCCATCTTCAAAAATAAGAGAAGCAGGGCACAGTGGCACACATCTGTAATCCCAGAGACTCAGGAGGCTAAGGCAGGAGAATCATGAGTTCAAATCAGCCTCAACAACTTAGCGAGGCCCTGAGCAACTCAGTGATACTCTGTCTCTAAATAAAATATAAAAAAGGGTTAGGGATGTGGCTCAGTGTTTAAGTGCCCTTGAGTTCAATCCCAGGTACAAAAAAAAAAAAACAGAATAAGAGAGAAGATGTTAGCCACATTACATTCTTATATTGTGTGGAAGTACAAATATGTAACAATAAATCCCATCATTATGTACAACTATAAGACACTAATAAAAACGTGGGAAAAAAGAATAACAAGAAGCTTGTAGCATCCATTTTTTAAAGATATGAGCTTGCAGTGGTAGTTCTTCATTAATGTTACTATTGTGTACTGCGAAGTGGGAAAAATAGTTTTTCTAATAGTCATGAGTTCTTGTTTAAAGACCAGAGCAGGATGAAAATTTTTTTAAAATATTATCTTAAAATATAGATTAAGATTACCTAAAATGCCTGGAAGAGTTGTTTGGACTAACAATATGATCTTTGCATTTAAACCCACCCAAGCTGAATCAGAGCTTTAGTTTCTTTAATTACTTCTCACTGCCACATAACAAAAAAGAAGAAGAAGAAGAAGAAGAAGAAGAAGAAGAAGAAGAAGAAGAAGAAGAAGAAGAAGCAGTTTTAGCAAAGCACATGAGTTCAAGGTCAAAATCTTAAAATTAATGGATGTGATAGGAATTAAATGAATCAAAAGACTTAGTTTCCTGATGCCTGAAATCATGAACTATGTGTCCTTTTGGACATTTCAACCTGGCACTGGTGCTGTTAAAAAATTATACATAAAGAAGATAATTTCCTTTCCTAGAGGTATACATTATGCCTTTTATGAACACTAAAACAATGAGGAAATGTTAGTCATGGAGCAAAATATCATTTAAGATTTAATTATGCATTTTTAAAAAGTATTTCATGGACACATTTTTGTGTAAGTTGTCATATTTTCTTGATTTTTCTTCCTTCTCTGCCTCCACCTAACATATTCACTTTGGAAATTATATGGTGATTACCATAAGGTTTCTGGGTGCTTTAGTAAATGCTTATGTATTTATAGTCAGAAACTTAAAAGTTATAATGCACACACTGGTTGAGAAAGGGAAACTTTTAGGACTAACATGAATATTGACAGCCAAAATGCTTTTCCTAGTCTCTTTTGAGTGTATATGTTTTGTTTTGTTTTGTTTTGTTTTGTTTTACAACATCTTAGATATTATTAGGTAGTTGTCAAAAGGAAAAGTAAATACAGAATTGAGACTATTAACTGGAGATTTTTTCTCTACCTAGAGTCGTCCAGATTTCTACATCCTATTTTGACTAAGTTGATCTTAGAGAAGACTGACTACTAGAGTCTTAGGTTGGTTGGGAAAAGAGATAATAAAGTAGGCAAAGCAGAAAAGGACCTAAATATAGGTTTATATATGTTTTACATTTCAAAATTATATATATATATCAATGACAGTGTGTCAAATTTCCTATCATAAATAAGTTTTGGTGGATAGATATGATGAGAAGTTTCCATTTCATAGTCACAAATTATAGAAACAGCTTAGGGACAAATATTTGCTTTGTTATTTTAAACTTTGATGAGTTGGTATATCTATTGATCTATTTAGTAAATGTAGTATGTGTGTGTCTGTATGTGTGTACCATTATATATATGCCATTGCTTTTGATCTGCTATTTTATTCAGTAATCTTTCTTGAATTTGTATGTTTAATAAAGTTAGGCTTTTATTTTAAAAATCTTAAACAGTAAAATGGTTAAAAAGCAAGAAACCAAGCAGTAATCATCTTCTAAGAAACTAAAAAGATAAACTTTGGGTAGTTTCATGGTATTGGGTAGGAAAAAATTATAGTTCATGACATACCAAGGAAGAGAGACATTGATATGTTCCTACACTTCCTATTGATATTCCTGAAAACAATCTAGAAATGAGGGCAAACTAGACATAAATCAACTCTCACAAAGCCTAAAAAAGCCTAGAATGATCTCAATTCCTGATAGCATTAAGATGAATGATGCTACTGTGTTGACAAGAAAATTAAATCCTTATAGAGGATCTATATCTTTTAAATGTTTTATTCTGGAATTAAAAGTAAGATGAGTCATGCTAGATGTGATCATTTTTTGTGTGTGTGGGATCAAAACACAAAAAAATATCAAGAGAAAAACAGACAATAGCAATAGACATACGTGTAATATAGACATTGTAGTCATCAGACATGGAGTTTTTAAAGGATAGGTACGAGTTTATGAGAAAAGCATTGTGAGATTACCAACTGTATTCATTTGGGACTGAAAATTATGCATTGGTATCAAAATCAATGTGTTCAGTTGTGTGATTTTTTTTCTAGTAATGCTCTTCTATTTCTTCCAAGCTTAGACTACTTCTCAAAATCTGAACCTCAAGCTCTATGCTTTAAAGCTCTTTATCCCAGAACTGTGAAAAACCAGACTCCCTCAGCTCACAAAGACCAACAGTGTTTCAAATAATGATTCCCAAAAGATGAAATATAAAGACCAAGATAGGACAATTATTATTATTATTATTATTATTATTATTATTATTATTATTATTTTGTGATGCTAGGGTTTGAACCTAGGGCCTGTACATGTATGCAAGTGCTCTGCCACCAAGCTACATCCTAGCCCCATCCTAGCCCCAAAGGTAAGACAATTTTGAGGTGTATATTTGGCACTGTTTCCCAGAGTTGTCCCATGGAAACTGCGTGTGGTAGCTGGCTTAGAAGTACATTCTCTAGGGGATGAATTCTTTTCCCTTTATTACTTCCCTATTTCCCTAGCAGTGTAAGCTGTATCTCATAAATGAACTATTTTTATGCAAAGTCTGCTTTTTTTTTTTTCTTCCCAAAGGGTGAGCATAAACTGGGTGTGGTGGTGCACGCCTGTAATCCCAGCAGCCTGGGAGGCTGAGATGGGAGGATCTCAAGTCCAAAGCAAGCCTCAGCCTGGGTGAGGCACCAAGCAACTCAGTGAGACCCCGTCTCTAAATAAAATACAAAATAGGTCTGGGGATGTGGATCAGTGTTGAGTGCCCCTGAGTTCAATCCCCAGAAGAACAGGATTTAGTCAAATGAGGAAAAAAGAGACAGAGCTCCCACAGGGCCAGAGAGAACCCCATAGGGTTGCCTGCAAAGTCTGTTTTTTGAGGGAAATCAACACTTAGATACAAAGTTATACAGGTTTGGGCAAGGAGAAATGTGTCAAGTTTGCCAATTAAATATAACCAGGAGTGGGAGAAGCATTATTATAAATTTAACTATGCCAAATATTGGGAAAGAAGAAAAAAGGATAAAATGTATAAAATGGAGATTCCAGCTCCCACACAACTATATCCCATTTATAAAATGTCCCTCTCTCCACTTTCATGGCTAAGTTAAATCACTTCCATACCTGCAAAATAACTAAGTAGTTAAAAAAAAAAAAAAACTCTGAATAGTTTTCAACAAAACAATATTCAAAAAATATCTGAATACCCATCCGAATTTTTTTTCCATAAAAAAATACATAATTTGTCAAAAAAATGATGCAAGGTGATAGTTGAATTGTACAAAACCTATAAAAGTTCTTTGTGAAGGTGACAAAAAGTCTTGTGGACATGGCCAAGCTCATTCTTTTGTGGGGTGTGTGTGTGTTTAAAAATAGATGTATGTAGGGCTGAGGGTGTAGTTCAGTGGTAGAGTGCTTGTCTAGTATGCACAATCCCCAGCACCACACACACACACACACACACACACACACACACACAAAAGATATGTGACAAAATATCAATGGTACATAGTGGGGGTGGAGAGGTCTTATGCCAATTTCCAGTTTTTCTTCATGAAGGAATTTATGAATCCCTTGGCCATTTAAACAAAGAAATTGTTTCTTTTCTCATTCTATCTTTTTTTTTTAATATTTTTTAGTTGTAGGTGGACACAATATCTTTATTGCATTTTTATATGGTGCTGAGGTTTGAACCCAGTGCCTCACCTGTGCTAGGCAAACGTTCTACCACTAAGCCACAACCCCAGCTCCTCTCATTCTATCTTGATTCTGTTCTCCAAGGATAATGATCTTCATCCATGTATCATACCCAAATTATGTGAGGATACATCTTGTGTCAGAATTCTAATTCCACACACAGGAAGTTCTTAATCTGTAACTCTGGAACTGCTCCAGGTTCATTTGTTTATTTTCATTTTTTTTTCAAAGTTAGTTTAAAGTGTTAAGTTTTTACCACCAATATTACACTCAAAAAATTAAAAAAAAAATACTGACTTTCTGCTTTCTTGTTCAACCTGGGGCAGGCTTTGGTTTGTCCTCTCTGGCAGACTCTGACTGGCCTCTGTGTTCTGTTAGCCTCAGGAATATCCTTTCCAGCTGCATAGCCTGCTTGGCTAGGGCAAGAGAGAAGGGGTTTATTCTGCTCTATTTGGCATTAAGAGTAACTTCAAGCTGCAAGTGGATCATTCATGGTATTCTCTATGAAACACCATTAAATATTTTCTGACAGCATGTGCTCAGAGCATTACTCATTAATCACTAACTTGACTCCTATACTTAGAAATAAATTGATCTTGTTTGATAGTCATAAACATGTAATAAAGATAGGGAAAAAGTTATGGCCCATTTTACAGATGAGGAATTTGTATCTCAGAATTTAAATCAGAGTAAATAAGACATAAAACTATTTCATGTTATAATTGGATGATAAAAGCATAAAGATTGCACGGATCTGTGTGCAATTTTAAACTGTACTATTGTATTAAAAGATACATTAAAAAGTTAAGAAACAATTGATGACTGGGCTTGATGGTGCTCACCTGTATGCCCAGAAACTCACAGGCTGAGTTTGAGTTTGAGTTTGCAAGTTTGAGGCCAATCTCAGCAATTTAACCAGGCCCTGAGCAATGCTGTCTCAAAATTTTAAAAAATTAAAAAGCCTGGCGATGTAGCTCAACTGTAAAGCTCCCCTGGGTTAAATCCCCAGTACCAAAAACAAAAGACAAAAGAGACTTTACAAACTGGAAAAAATATTCCTGGTATGTATCATTGAAAATGATTAAGATCATAGGAAATTTGTGAATACCTAAATTAAAAGAACGGCCCCTAATGCCAAATAGATAGGTAACTTTATCAATAGACAAGAAAAATATGAATTAATTTTTATTAGTGAATGCAAATTAAAACAATGATTTAGTAGACTTTTTTTTAAAATCTATGCATTATTCCTTCTCTTATTTTGCTAGAAAAGATCTTTCTCCCACACTCCAAACATGTGGTTGTGGGAGGGCTGATCCTGGCATTACAAGAATAGATATTTGTAATAGTTATCTATTCTTTCTGTTGCCACAATATCTACTCTCCTTTTTTGTTTTTCTCCCTGTTAGTCCTTGTGATTTTGGTAGGGCTAATTCCCACCTCTGTGCCTGGGTAACACATAATCCAGTCTAAACTAATCAGATTATTTCATCCCTCTGGTGCAAGGGGTATTTCAGGGATAAACAGGAAGACAGGCCAACCAAAGTTTTCCTCAGAACTTTTGCTGAAGCTGTCAGAACTGAGGCACTCCCTTTGAGACTCATGAGACTGACTGCTGCTGAGTCATTTAAGCCTGGAGCTGCCAGGAACCATCTGCCAACAGGCAGAGAAAGCTTGCCTGAGAGCAAAGCCAATCAAGAGGAGGGCAGCACAAAAGATAAAAGCAAGTACTTATGGCACTGTTTGTGCCCCTAGACCTAGCTATTCCTGAAAGAAGGACTGCCCCCCATAAACTTGTCAGTTGTGTGATTGCAAAAGCCAGTATACTCACTTTTTTTTTTCTTAAACAAACTTAATTTGGGTTTCCAGAGTGGTATTAAAATGAGCTCTGATGAATGTAGGATTAAATCAACAGCAAAGATTTCTCTTTTTTCTAGACCTCCTTGGCTGAAATGATATAGGCCTAGAGTTATCTACAACCATATCTCCCTCCTTAGGGGGTAAAAATAAAACAGCCTGTCTGCAATAGAAGAAAAATAAGGGACATACAGCACATTCTCTTATGTCAGTTGAGTTCTTGAATCAAATCAAATCAACCCTGAGGTCTACATCCAGATGCATGAGGCAATAAATCCCACCACCCGCCCCCAGCTTTTTTTTTTATTGTTTGTTTTTTTTTTTTTTTTTTTTTTTGCTTATGCCGGTTGCTAAAAAAGTCTCTGTCATTGTAATCAATGTCATTTACTTGTTGTGTAAAGTCTGGACACATTGATATCCTATTGATATTATTCTAATACATATGAGATGTCAATTTCCCTCAAATTAAAAATAAAAATGATAATCCCTATGTTGATGATATGTTAAAATATAGATTCCCACACCCTGCTGGTATTTGGAACATTTTGTAAATTAATTTGGCTATAGGCCTCAAAAGCCTTAAAAATTACACATGTTGTGGGAGTTGAATAGATGGAGCACAGGAAATTTTTAGGACAGTGGAAGTATTCTGTATGATACTTATGGTGAATATATGACACTAAACATTAGTCAAAACTCAAAGAACTGTATAATACAAAGAATAACCCTTAACATAAACACTAGTTAGTAGTGTATCAATCATCTGTTGTAACCACAAATGTATCATGCTAATGCAAGATGTTAATAATAGGGAAAACTATTAGCTGGAAAAAGGGTGTATATGAGAAATCTGTACTTTCTACTCAATTTTTCTATTAAGCTAAAACTGTTCTAAGAAATAAAGTTGAAAGAGAGACTTCACGTTTTACCTATAATTCTTAAGTTATAAGTTTCTCCCAAAAGAAAAATAAATGAGCAAGAATGCAAAGATATAAATAAAATAATTGCCACCAGGTGTGACTTGAGAGGCACAAGTTGGAGGTCAGCAACTTAGGGAGGGCCTAAGCAACTTAGCAAGACCCTATCTCAAAATAAAAAATAAAAAGGACTGGGGATATGGCTCAGTGGTAAGTGTGCCTCTGGGTTCAATCTCTAGCACCCCCTCCCCCACAAAAAACATAAAATAAAACAATTGTCATTGCAAAATACTATATGATCTAGCAATCCCACTACCAGGCAAATGTCCTAAGGAAATGAAATCAGTAGTTCAAAGAACTATCTATATTCTCATTTTTACTGCTGCTTTATTCATTATAGCCAGAATATGGAATTAACTTAAGTGTCCATCTGTGGAGAAATGGGTTAAAAAAAAAAAGATGGTACATATACTCAATGAAATATTATTCAGCCTTTAAAAAGGATGAAATTCTATCATTTTGACAACATGGGTACATTATGTTAAGTGAAATAAGCCAGACATAGCCCAAGAACATCTCTTATTGAGACAAGAATGCATGTTCTCCCATATGTAGAATCTAAAAAAATTGAACCTGTAAGAGCAGAGGCTACAATAATGATTACCAGGGGCTAGGGGTGGGTATTGGAAGAATGTTGATTAAAGAATATAACATTTCAGTTAGACACAGGAATAAATTCAAGAAATATATTGTACATGCTGAGCATGGTGGCACATGCCTGTAATATCAGTTTCTTGGGAGGCTGAGGAAGGAAGACCAGCCTGGCAATTTAGTAAGACCCTGTTTCAAAATAAACATTTAAAAATGAGGGATGCAGCTCAGTGGTAGAGTATTTGAGCATGCAAGAAGCCCTGGGTTCAATTCCCAGTACCCCTCCACACACCAAAAAAAAAAATTGTACAATATGGTGATTATAGTTAATAAAAATGTACCATATACTGGGGAAATTACTAAGAGAGTAGATTCTAAGTATGTACTCTACAGGAAGAAAAGAAGGAAGGGAGTAAGGGAGGGAGGGAAGAGAGAGAAAAGAAAAAAGAAAGAAAGATAATTGTGTAGTAATATATACGTTCATTAACTTGTTTTAGACTTTCTAGAATGCATACATATTTCAAAACATCATTTTGTACACCATAAGCATAAATAATTTTTGTCAATTTTTAAAAATAAGAAGATAGCCAGGCACAGTGTCATATACCTATTCCAGAAGCTTGGAAGGGTAAAGCAGGAGGATCGCAAGTTTAAAGTCAGCCTCAACAACTTAGCAAGGTCCTAAGCAATCTAGCAAGACTCTGTCTCTAAATAAAATATTAAAAGGGCTGGGAATGTGGCTCAGTGGTTAAGCATCACTGGGTTCAATCCCTAGTACCAAAAATAAATAAATAAGGAGGAAGAAGAGGAGGTGGTGATGGAGGAGACCACCCAAGAATAAATATCCTCAACAAGAGATGCTCTTGTGCTGTAGATATACTTCAGCAGTACAGCTCTTGCCTAGCATGTATAATGCCATGGGTTCCATCCTTAGCACTGCCAAAAATAAAAGAAAGAAGGAAAGAATGAAAGGGAAAGAAAAGAAAGAAGGAAGGAAGGAAAGGGAAAGAAAAGAAAAAAAGAGATACTCTGACCAGTGGAGGAGCAAAAATTATGGCAAAATCTCACTGGGAGGAGGGAGGCGGGACATGCAAGCTAAATTTGCATCTATCTGATATCTAAATCAAGATGAAACACATTTGGAGATGTCAAGGTAATCACAAAAAGAACTAAAAGTAGACACTGTTAAAAGAAGTTGCCTCTGGAGAACAAATTAAAAAACACAATGAGAAAGTAATCCGTCAAATCCATAATATAGGACATTTCGTAGGACAATTGACCTCATTTCTCTAACAAATCAATGGCATGGGAGAAAATGAGAGAACAAATGACATTTAGGAGACAAAACAATCAAATTCAACATGGATACATCACTTGGGATCCTTCATTTGAACAAATTTTTGACAATCAGAAAAATTTTATTATGAACTGGATATAAGATGATGCTAAATTGTCAATTTTCTGAGATCTAATAATGACACAGTGGTTAGATTTTATAATATCTTTTGTAGTTAGACATGTCCTAAAATATTTCTAGATAAAATAATATGCTGGGGCTTGTTGTAAAATAGTATAGCACTAACTCATCCTGGCCCTGAAACAGAAGGAAACAGAGAAAACATGTTAATTGTGGTAACATGTTAATTGTGGAAGCTGGATGGTGGATTTCGTGGGGTACACAATGCCATTCTCTCTGCTTTTATACAGAGTTTAAATTTTTCCAAAATAAAACACTTGTGTTTTATTGTTTTTGTTTTTCAAAGCAGGGACCTCTGAGGAGTGGAATGGGATTTGGGAACAGTGGTACCAGCAAGATTATTTTATTTCCTTTAGTAAATATTTCTTGATTCCCTGCAATGTGTGAGGCACTGTTAAGACTCTTGGAATAAGAACAGACAGATCAAAACCACTATTCTCGCGGGGTTCACATTCCAGTTAGGGGAAAGAGACAACCATCCACAGACATAGTAAGTATAATATAATATGTTACATCCCAGTTCTTTTTAACTTTTTATTTTCAGACAGAGTCCTGCTTAGTTGCCCCGACTGTCCTCAAATTTTTCAAGTAACTGAAATTACAGGCATTAGCCACAGCCATGGCACCCAGTTTAATATAGCTCTTTATACCTTTATCAAGCATTTTCACTTTCTTTTTGTTTTTAATTTATACCCTACATAATCCAAGTCATTTTTATTTAATATCATTATTATTCCCACTTGACAGAAAACTAAAACTCTGAAAAAGTAAATGACCTACACCCAGACCCAGAGACAGCATCTGAATTTGAGGTTAAATCCTCTGATTATTACTTTTATTACAGGCATGTGCCACCATGTCCAGCATGGAAGCAGAGAGTAATATTACTATTACTATTATTACTCCACATTATTACTTTTATCTGATGACTCCTGTATTAGTCAGCTTTCTATCACTGTGACCAGACTACCTGACAACAACAACTTAGAGGAAGAAAGGTTTATTTTGGCTCATGGCTTCAGATTTCTGTCCGTGGTTGGCCACCTCCATTGCTCTGGGCCTGGGGTAAGGCAGAACATCAAGGTGGAAGCGTGTGGTAGAGGAAAGTGTCTCAGCTCATGCCAGCCAAAAAGCAGAGAGAGGAGAAGCAAGAGACAATATACAGTTCCCAAGAGCACTACCCCAAGGACCTACTTCTTGTAGCCACTGATCACCTGCCAATAGTTACCATCATTCAAATTCTTGTGGAAAAATCTATTAAATTTTTTAAAATTTTAATTAAAAAACAAAAAAACATTACACTTCTCTAACTCTACTACCTTTCCATAGTTTATTGTTTCCAAGAGTCTTTTTTAATGTTAAAATTAGATTTAGTCGGGGCTGGGGTTGTGGCTCAGTGGTAGAATACTTGCCTAACATGTGTGAGGCACTGGGTTCGATTCCCAGAACCACATATAAGTAAGTAAATAAAGATCAATCAACAACTAAAAAATTTTTTTTAAAAATTAGATTTAGTCAAAGCACTAAAAAAGCTATACATAGTTAATCAGGAAGTTCAGAAAATCTTAGGAGGAAAAGAAAGTCTCCCACCAATAAATGCCCAAACACATTTCACAGGGACAATATGTATCCATCATCATTTTTAGTTCCAATGGTTGTCTGTGTAGCTCTAGATAATATACTTACACCTTTATATTATGATCTTATCACCTGCAGATTCCATCTACAGACTTCATCTGTGAAGGGGGAGGACTGAATTCATTTGCATTGCCCCAAAAGCCCTAGGGTAGGCTCTTCACTAAGTCTGAGGCAGATATTTGTGTGCTGGAAGTTTCTGGGGACAACTCTGGAGAACTGATGGTGGCAGGACTGGGCTGCAAGAGAAGCTGACCTGCTGTGCAGTTCCAATAGAAGCTTCAGCCCATAGCCTGGAAGCTTCAGAGTAGAGAAGGCCCTTCAGAGCAGTCCTGAATCCAGATGCCTAGGCTCTTGTACCCCACATTTGACCAGTCATTAGTTGCTGTTGGGGGACATAAACTTCAGCAAGCCACCTCTCTTTGACTGAGGACAATTCTAGAAGGTCTCAGAGGTAAATTGTCAGTAGCCAGTATTTCTGGCAACTGAAAAATCAGTGTCTTGGCCCTTGTTATGGTTTCACTATGAGGTGTCCTCCAAAAAGCTTGTGTGTGAGACAATGAAGGAAGTTTAGAGGTGAGATGATTGGGTTATGAGACCTGAGCCTAATTAGTACATTAATCCCCTAATAGAGATTAATTTGGCAGTAACTGTAGACAGGTAGGATGTGGCTGGAGGAGGTGGGTCCCTGGGGCACACGTTTGGGGTTTATATTTTGTGAGTTGAGTTTATCTCTCTCTGCTTCCATGTTCTGCCATAATGTTCTGCCTCACCTCAAACCCCAAGGACTGGAGTCAGCCACATATGGACTGAGACCTCTGAAACTGTGAGCCCCCAAATAAACTTTTCCTCCTCTAATTATTCTTGTTCGGTCTTTTGGTTACAGCAGCAAAAAAAAAAAAAAAAAAAAAAAAAAAAAAACTGACTTAATATAACCCTGACATAGGAATGCGAGCAAAGCATTATGGCATCTACCATAGTCCAATCCCACATCTCTGGGATGTGGATTTCTTTTTGGCACTTTGAAGAACCTTGAAAGAATGCTGGGTGACCAAATTACAGACCTTGCCTCTGCAGCTGTTCTCAAATTCGCCCCTGAGACTCACCATTTCTCACCTCTACTACCACCAATTTTAGATTCCCCTCACCTTATCTAGTTCCTCTGCTAGTAGAAGTACTTTAATTAATGTAGGGGGTGGCAGTGGGGGAGGGTGCTGATCTTCATCTCTGAGGAATTGCATCCCCTGATCATCAAGGCCTTCTCATACTAGATTTGTTATATTGTTTGTTCACTTTCTATTAAAATGGGGCAAGGAAAAAAGAGATGCCTTTATGCATCAGCTAGGTGCCAAACAGGTTCTTCTAGGCCCCATGTGAAGCAGTAACCTTTTCTTCTCCTGGTATGGGGTCTATTATTCATGGCAGGATGTGGCTCCTTTCTCTCTTCTTCCCTCTTTGGCCTTCCACACACTTGCAAGTACCTGTAGGACAGCTCTATTCCATTGTCACTTGACACTGCAAGTTCAACATCTTCAAAACTAAACTGACTATGTCTTCATCCATAAACCTGCTCTTTGTCCTTCAACCATCCAGCAACTCTTCTAGGAACCCTGCTTTATCTTTGAGTCCCTCAACTCCCTCACTAGCGAGAGCTGAAAGTTCTGTCAGTTCTGACATCTAGATAGCATTTAAAGTCACTCTCATTCTCCTGTCCCACAGGTGCTATCCTTGTCCAAGACTCATTCTTTCTAACATGGACTAGTAAAAATTCTTCCCTTTCCTAGTCTTACCAACACTCCCCCCACTAATGGCTTTGAGACTTAAGAGTAGAGGGTACGAGATCTAGCCATGGAAGTGTATCTACTTAGGGCCACTTAAAATCAAGAGAGAGCTGGGGATGTGGCTCAAGCGGTAGCGCGCTCGCCTGGCATGCGAGCGGCCCAGGTTCGATCCTCAGCACCCCATTCAAAAAAAAGATGTTGTGTCCGCCAAAAACTAAAAAATAAATAAATATTAAAAATTCTCTCTCTCTTTAAAGAAAAAAAATAAAAATAAAATCAAGAGAGAAAGTTAGGGATGACGCTCAGTGGCAGAGCTGTTGCCTAATATGTGCAAGACTCTTGTTTCAATCCCCAGTACCACCAAAATAAATTAATAAATAATAGGATGAAATGTGTGACGTGTGCTACCAAAGAAACTGAAAGAGAAAAGAGATAAGGACCTTCATAGGCCTTTAAAAAACAAAACAAAATCCCTTTTTCTCTTTTCTTAACTCTTCTGTTATTTACCTCCATGGGTCTAAATATATTATGGTTATTCTGCAATTTTAAGAAACGTGCTTTGGGGCTGGGATTGTGGCTCAGCAGTAGAATGCTCGCCTAGCACATGTGAGGCCCTGGGTTCAATCCTTAGCACCACATAAAATAAAATAAAATGAAGATATTGTGTTAAACTACAACTAAAAAATATTAAAAAAAAAAAAAAAAGAAATGTGCTTTGTGTGTGTGCGTGTGGGGGACAGGGGCTGGTGATTGAACCCAGGGTTTCCTGCACTCTGGACAAGCACTGTACCACTGGGCTACGGCCCTAACCTTATTTATTTGAGTTGCTTTGAAATTTTCCAGAGTACACATAATAACACTCCTTAGACCTTTGTGGGTATTGCCATTACCCCACCATTCTGTGGTACTGGGGATTAAACCCAGGGTGCTCTATGACTGAACTAGATTCTCAACCCTTTTTATTTTATTTTGAGGCAGGATTTCATTAAACTGCCCAAGCTGGCATTGAACTTAGATCCTCCTGCCTCAGCCTCCCCAGTAGGTGGAATTACAGGCATGTAACACCAACACTCAGAAAAGGAGTTGCTTTTTGAGAACATTAGTAGAGTTTCTGGGAAAATAGTAATAAACCCAATAACAAAAACATCAACATTAAATGTAAATTGTTTGATAAATCAGTCTACTGAATTAACTAGTTAATTATTACTCAAGGTTTATTTATAGAGTAGTTTATGAGCTCTGCATTCTAGTAATTGAGCTAAATACTGGGAAGTAAAGATTAATATGAACTAGTTCTATTCTGCAAGGGGTTAGTCCAATGATATCATGAACTTTCTTAACTATATTTTGCATTATTCCAGGTCATTTCTAGTTTTCTCGAGAAACTTTATTATTACAGCTAAGAAAACTGACATAAATAGGATTATCTACTATATAGTCTATGTTTAATTTTCTCAATGATGGAATCCCTAAGCACCAGCCTCCATAGTCCTTTCTTGCTCTGGCTGGATCTGGATGGCAGGAAGAGGGCAGTGCAAGACAAGTTACTGAGTATATGACAAAGCCCACCATGAACGGGGACCAGTTTTTGCCCTTATAATATTCCTTTCCTAATAAGTAATACAGTTAAATGGTTGAGAGTAATCAGACTTCTTGCCTAAATGGTATGATTGTTACTTGTACTTTCAACAATCCCACAAGAGAAAAATCAAATCTGCATTATTAATAGTAAGAGATAAACCAAATACCAAGATTTGCATTTATTCCTTGGAAATATGGACCTTATAAGATATATATATTTTCCAGGCACTGAAAGATGCTGGCATATAAATTATTCTTGTATTTTGGGAAATAGGGGAACCTTACTCATCAGTTCACCTTTCACCTAGAATATAGAAATTGGTTTTGGTTTTAAAGGTGTTTATGCTCTAGGATCTGGGAGAGTATGAGAGAACATTCTGTCTAGATTGTGCCTGTGTGGATAGAGGTGGAGGGGTGTGGAAACTACATTTATCAACAGGACTCTTAGAACATTATGTGAGTTTTTGGATGGCTGGCCAGCCTCCTAACATGTTTGTGTAGAGAGTTGTTCTCCATGATCTGTTTGACTTTTTTAATCCTCCTGGATTCACTGTTCTTTCCTGTCACTGTTTACTTGCTGACCACTCCAATAATGGCTGTTCTCTGTAAACTCAAGACGGATTTCTTTTGAAAATAACAACCCACTGGGACTTGTTCCAGTCAAACATTCTGAGCCAGCTGTGGGAATTAAATCTTTGCTGCTCACAGATAAAATGTAATTGAACAAAGAAAGACAGGTGTGCTGCTCCTGGAACTCCAACTAGAATGGGAAATGGAGATAATGTGTCAACTTCACAGAGACGATGCCATTGCCATCGTCTCTGTCTCAGATTTATTAATTAGCCCGCAAGAAAGATATCATTCACAAGCTGACCCCTGGCTTGTGGTTGCAGGCTAGCATTTGTGTTGACCTCAGGAATAGATCCTCTTACTGGGAAGACACAGGTAGCTGTTACCATAACAACACAACATGCAAGTCTCTAGGTTCTCTCTGTTTTCTCTGAGAAGATAATGATTACTTCTCAGTCCTACCTATGAACTTGAGTTTTGCCTACAAGACCATGAACATCAACCCATAACTCAGTTTGTCAGTACCAGAAAATCTGGTGGAGATTTAGGTTGCAAACTATGGAAAACAAGTTTAAAGACATGAAAGCCACAAGAATACAGAACATTAAGCTTAAAACTTGATCACTGGGAGAAAGTCATTCTATTTTAATTAAAAAGGACTTTTATTATTAAAAAATGTGTAGAAATTATGTATTCTTACCTTTAAAAGGAATAATGAAAATTGATTTATGTTTTAAAATCCAGCTCCATCATTAGAGATCCTTTAATGTCATAACCTTGCACCTAATTACTATAATGCACCTGTTGGATCAGGGAAGGATTCAGGGAAAGCAGCTTCAGGCAGGGGCAGAGCAGAGTTTATTTTTAGGGCTCTTGTGAAGCCTTAAATGAAGCCATAGATGAATAAGCAGAAACTTGAAAAGTGCTTGGGAATTAGGCCTCGGGACTGGTGACTGCCCTATGAGGAAGCCCAAGAGAGCTTCCTAGAAGATGAAGGACATTTGGCCTAAGCATCCCTGTTGCCTCAGCTGATAGCCAAACAACCAAGAGTCATGACAGTGGGGCAGGCCATCCCAGATCATCCAGTGACCGGCCAACCCACCATTTAACCACAAATGGGTGAGTGGAATCAAGTGAGCTGACTTAGAACAGGGACCCACCCATCTGTTAACATCAACAGATCTATAACAGCATAAGCAAATACTTAGTCAAAAATGGAAAATTTCTCCTGCCAGTGATATGCTTGAAAATGCAATATTGACAATTATAAATACATCATACTCTTTTTCTTTTTTGATAGGGATAATTTGAAATAGAATTTATTAAAATTCCAGTATTTACAGAGCATAAATTATAGCAGTCCTACAAAACAACTGAGAAGTCACATGTATGTAGTCCCCCAATATAATATCAATAAGGATAACATGAAATTCACAGAGGGCATTGAGGACAACTTGTAACTATATGTGATTAACTCAAAGTGTATTTAAGATTATCATTTCAAGAAAATCTGAAATGTTCTAAAATCTTATGAGTCACATATGAAATTCATTAGAGGTTTTCTCAAATTTGACAAACCTATACAATTTGCATGGCAATATAGTAAAATGCTGTAAAACTGAAAGACACTTTTAAGCTTTTATCAAATCAAAACAAATTTGTTCAGGCATGGTGGCACAGACCTATAATCCTACCAGCGCAAAAGACTCAAGGCAGGAGGACCACAAGTTCAAGGCCAGGCTCAGCAGTTCAGCAAGATCTTGCCTCAGAATTAAAAAAAAAAAAAAAAAAGGACTAAGGATGTAGCTCAGTGGTAAATCGCCCCTGGGTTCAATCCCTAGTACCAAAAACAAAAAACAAATTTGGACCACATGGAAGAGAAAACATTGGGTACTAAGATTACAAAATCTCTGTAGGGCTAATATAAAATTATTGTTTTATGAAGAAGACATCAAAGAAACTGTATCCCAGCAAGTAGGAAAAAAAGTACCATGGAGATGTGTCAGGCAGATAGTAAAACAATAAAAATATTGTTGTTTTAAATTTGGGGACAATTATGATATCCTAAAAAAAAAACAAAAACAACAGGAAGTAATTCAAATTGAACATAGGTTGTATTTACTTTGTGCACAAAGAAAAATACATTGTTGAAAATCTAGTTTATACATGTGTATGTGTAGGTTTGATAAAACTGAGTACTTCTAGATTTTTTTTTCAAATAATACCATGCAGAAGACCCTAAAAACTCAGGTTCTGGTTTAGAGTTAAGTAGAAATAGTTTATAGAAATAGTTTAATCTTCATGCTCACAGAAGTGAATCACTAAGACAACTTTTGGGACTCAGTATACACAACTTGTAGGTGTTATCACCCTCACATTGCAAGGAGCTGTATTGGACGACTCCAGAGGGATCCTGATCTGTCCACTACCTCTATTCCAGGCCTAGGCAACGGGCTGCTGTGCCCTCTTTCTCCCTTCATGATCCATCTCCAGGCCCACAGTTCAAAGTCCCTTCTCTAAGGCATCACAGTCTTCCCCATCCCCTGACCCAATTAGTCTGGAAAATTCAACTTAAATCTTCCAAATGAGCTCCTATATATAAAAATAAACAAAACTTTCATGCTGGTTAATATTTTCTATCCTCCCTCCCCACCCGACACCCCCCCTCTCTCACTATATATATATATATATATATATATGCACTCAATCACTGAGCCACATCCCTAGCCTTATTTTTTTTAATCTATAAAATTTCATTTATTAAAATTTAGTTCTTTTTTTATTTATTTTTTCATCTTCCATACATTTGATTCAAATGAGTTATGCATTTCCATTTTTACCCCAAATACAGATTGCAGAATCACATCAGTTACACATTCACAATGTTTACATAATACCATATTAGTGACTGTTGTATTCTGCTGACTTTCCTATCCCCTACTATCCCCCCTCCCCTCCCCTCTCATCTTCCCTCTCTACCTCATCTGTTGTTGTTCCATTCTCTCCCTTCCCCCCCTTTCCCCTCACAACCTTGTATATGTGATTTCGTATAAAAATGAGGGTGTCCTTCCGTTTCCATGCAATTTCCCTTCTCTCTCCCTTTCCCTCCTATCACTCGTCTCAGTTTAATGTTAATATTTTCCTCATGCTCTTTCCCTCTGTTCAGTTCTTAGTTGCTCTCCTTAAATCAAAGAAGACATTTGGCATTTGTTTTTTAAGGATTGGCTAGCTTCACTTAGCATAATCTGCTCTAATGCCATCCATTTCCCTGAAAATTCAATGATTTTGTCATTTTTTAGTGCTGCATAATACTCCATTGTGTATAGATGCCACATTTTTTTTATCCATTCATCTATTGAAGGGCATCTAGGTTGGTTCCACAGTCTGGCTATTGTGAATTGTGCTGCTATGAACATGGATGTGGCAGTATCCCTATAGCACCTAGCCTTATTTTATATTTTATTTAGAGACAGGGTGTTACTGAGTTGCTTAGGGCCTTGTTTTTTCTGAAGCTTGCTTTGAACCCTCCATCCTCCTGCCTCAGCCTCCCTCACAGGCCACTGGGATTACAGGTATGCACCACCATGCCCAACCAACATATATATATATATATATATATATATATATATATTTTTTTTTAAGCATTTTTTGATCTTTTTGATACATTACTGCCTGGGTACTAATGGTATGAGACTGAGCAACAGGACATCTGGCTTCTTGTCCTCTCTACCACTAACTAAAATATAAAATATGAGCCTCTTAAATTCTCCAAGCCACCACTCTGCAATCTGCAAAATAAGGAAATCAGACCAGATATATTATGTATAATTGCTAATTACACAAGTAATACTGCATATATTCTCTGTAAAAAATTTTTAAAATAATGAGGAAACAGAGTCCCTTTAGGACTTCCTCCACCATTTTCCCCATTCTAGGACCATGTCCCCACTGTTGCCATCCTGGTATGCCTTTGTCCAGAGTGCTTGCCTTACATCTATGTAAATCCCCACCAGATTTACTATTTTACACATAAATAACTAAGCAGTCTTTGTGCAAAGAGAAAGAATTTAACTTGTGTTCAAATGTCTGTTTTTCCAGATGGGAACATAACACTTTTTAAAATGCAAAATTCAACATGTCTGCTCCAAAGAACTCACAACATATAAATGTTAATAAAAGGAGAAATGTCAACATGAGTAACATTTTTAAATCTTTAGTTATATAAAAAGTTTATGAAAAGGAAAACTTTTAGAGGTAGGTATTATGTCACTTAATTATTGGGAATTATTTTTATCACGCCCATTACTAACTCTATTAATAGCCAGATTAGCTTGTCAGGCACACACTGTCCATTGAAGTTTCACTGTGAATAGCAAGCTGTACTTAGGACTGCTTTTTAGGCAAATTAACAATGCTACTTCTTAAAGTCATCCAATCACTTGGAAAAATGAGAGATTAAAAAGAATAGGCTACTGTCATGACTAACTCTGTGTCAGTTTGTCTAGGCCACAGAGTTCATATATATGGACAAACATTATTCTGGATATTTCTGTATTTTGGATAATATTAAGATTTAAATCAGTGAGTTTTAAGTAAAGTAGATTGCCCTTCATAATGTGGGTGGGTGTCATTCAACTAGCTAAGGACTGGATACAAGCATAAGTCTAAACTCTCCTGAGCAAGAGTGAATTCAACAGCAGACTACCTTCAGACTTCATCTGTGGTATTGACCCATCCCTGGGTATTCAGCCTGCTGGCCCTGAATGGAACTGAAAAATTCCTATTTCCTAATGACATTGTAGCCACCATAACTTTGCAGCATAATGCATTACTCCTGTGTTTGTGATGATGCTGTATAAACAAACTTCTCATGTTGCAGTTCATACAAAAGTATGGTATTTACATTACATACACAAATACTTGATGATAAACAACCATGTTACTGATGTCTTACTATACAATAACTTTTTATTTTGCTGCTGTGAACATTCATATATGAATTTTGTGGGGACATATGTTTTCATTTCTTCAGGGTATATGCCCAAGAATGAAATTGCTGAGTCATACAGCACCTCCATGTTTAACCTCTTTTTTTATTTTAATTATTATTTATTTATTTATTTATTTATTTTTATTGGTTATTCAAAACATTATAAAGCTCTTGACATATCATATTTCATATATTAGATTCAAGATGGTTATGAACTCCCAATTTTACCCCAAATACAGATTGCAGAATCACATAGGTTACATATCCACATTTTTACATAATACCCTATTAGTGATTGTTGTATTCTGCTACCTTTCCTATCCTCTACTATCCCCCCTCCCCTCCCCTCCCATCTTCTCTCTCTACCCCAACTACTGTAATTCATTTCTCTCCTTGTTAATTTTCCATTCCCCTCACAACCTCTTATATGTAATTTTGTATAACAATGAGGGTCTCCCATTAACACTAAACAGATACACGTTTAACCTCTTGAGGAAATGCCATCTCCAGGGGAGCAACATCATTTTGTATTTCCACCAAAAGTATATGAGTGTTCCATTTTCTCCACATCCCCACCAAAACTTATTGTACATCATTGTTATCATAATCATTTCAGTGAGTGTGAAATGTTAACTCTTTGTAGTTTTAATTATCATTGTTCTGATGACTAATGACATCAAACATCTTTTTTTTTTTTTTTTTTTGGATACTAGGGAGTGAACCCAAAGGCACTTCACCACTGGGGCACATTCCCAGACCTATTTTGTATTTTATTTAGGAACAGGGTCACTGACTTGCTTAGCGCATTCCTTTTGCTGAGGTTGGCTTTGAACTCGCAATCCTCCTGCCTCAGTGTACCTAGCCACTGGAATTACAGGTGTGTGCCACCTGCCCAGCAAACATCTTTTCATGTGCTTACTGGTCATTTGTAAATCTTCTTTGGAAAACACATCTATTAAGGCCTTTTGCTATTTTTTAATTGGATTGTCTTTATTACTGACTTGTCATATTCTAGATACATTGTCCTTATCAGATATAAGTTTTGCCAAAATGTCCTTCCATTCTATGGGTTCTCTTCATTTTCTTGATGATGGCCTTTGAAAGATAGAAATTTTTGTATATTTATTTTTGGGAAGGAGGTCTGCTCTTATTTATTTGCTCCTTAAAAATTCCTATTTTTGACTGGCCTCAGAAGTAGCAATTCTAAGAGAGGATAGCCTGCATCTCTCGACAATCCATCCCTGGCATTTTTCTTTGGCTTTTTTCACTTTCTTGGCCAAAAGTTTAGCATATTGTGCAACCTCTTCCTTATTTTTCTTAGTAGCTGTTTCTTCAGAGCAACATGCCAGCGTTTGTGTTGCAGGACATGGAATAACAAGACATGGGATCTTCAGG
Source organism: Callospermophilus lateralis (assembly GCF_048772815.1). Taxonomy (NCBI): domain Eukaryota; kingdom Metazoa; phylum Chordata; class Mammalia; order Rodentia; family Sciuridae; genus Callospermophilus; species Callospermophilus lateralis. The sequence continues at coordinate 43,111,478 of NC_135318.1, read as the reverse complement.
GCTTTGTTTTGGGGTTTCTTTCTTATTTAAGGTTTTTTATTTTTGTTTCTGTATTGGGCTTTTTTGTTTGGTTGGTTGGTTGGTTGGTTTTGGAGGGGGTTGGTACTGGGTTTGAACTCAGGAGTGCTTAACCACTGAGCAACATCCCCAGCCCTTTTTTATTTTGAAACAGGGTCTCACTAAGTTGCTTGTAGCCTTGCTAAGTTGTTGAGGCTGGCCTCAAACTTGTGATCCTCCTGCCATAGCCTCCTGAGTTGCTGGGATTATAGGCGTGCATGTACCACCATGCCTGACTGTTTAAAGGTTTTTTAACAACATATTGACAGACATCATCTTTGGAGAGTGAAAATTTGTAGATTCTGCTAGCTGTAATGGATCCCAGACAATAAGGCACAGTAGTATCCTTAAGCCCAGGAATATTCTCCTTTTTTAAACAAATCAACAAGTTGAGAACACTGAAATTGGCATCCACATGCAAACCCAAACAGATTTGAGCCTTCTCTCTCCAGCTCTCCTTGGTCTATAACAGGAATGCCCTTTCTTCAGTAGCAGGCCAACATAACCATGGGTGAAGACACCTTTCCTGGGGAAACCTTGTTTGTCATTCCCCGCACTGATTAGGACCACATAGCCCTTCCATTCTCACCCAGAGCATCAGCAGCGACTTCTGTAATCATATACTTCTCATAAAAAGTAGCAAGTTTGCTTTCATCATCCACTTGGAGTTTCTAGCTGGGAAGGAGATATTTACCTTCATCATTTTTTTCTATTTTAATATTTCTATTAAGGGCTATAAAAATATTCAGAAAAATAAATAAACATGATGCAATGAGATCTGTCCTGACATGAAGAACTTCCTTTCACTGCACTGTTTCCCTTCACAGTGGATTTCACATCACAGGAGATAGTGGTGTTGAGCCATTCCCTCTTTTATTACAAGCTGTGGGATTTCTGAGTCAGTATCCTCATTCTCAGTCTTCTCATTTATAAATAAAATTAATTTTCAATCCACTGTTTAAAGGAATCATATTTCTTTCTGTTCCACAAAGAGGAGTTTTTCATTCAAGAGACCGTAGAGGGGAGCATGGCAACCATCATACCTGTGGGGTCTCTGTGACTGGCCTTCACTTCATCTTGATGCAGGTGAACTGAAAAGAAGCCAAAAGTTCTTAATTTTGATGACATCTAATTTATTTTCTTTTTCTTTGGTTGCTTGTGCTGTTGGTGTCATGCCTAAGAAACTATTGCCTATTCCAAGGTCACAATCAACATACATCTGTTTTTTCCTAAAAGTTTTGACCTTTTCACTCTGCTAGGTCTCTGATTCATTATAAATTAATTTTTAATATGGTATGAGGTAGAAGTTCAATTTCATTCTCTTGTGAATAGATATCTACTTGTCCCAACACTATTTGTTTGAACAACTGTTTCCACATCTTGGAATTAAGCAGGCAGGGGATGTGGCTCAGTGGTCCAGTGTCCCTGAGTTCAATCTCTGGTCCCTAACCACCCCAAAAAATCAACTAACCATAAATTAAGAAATTACTTCTGTGTTTTCATTCTATTGTATTGATTTATATGTATGGACTTTTGCCAGTACCTTGCTGTGTTGATCAGTGTGGCTCTATAATGAATCTTAAAGTCAGGAAGTATGAGTCTTTAAAGTCTTTAAGTTTGGTTCTTTCTCAAGATTGGGCATGTGTGAGGTCTTGAGTTCAATCCACAGCACCACATAAAATAAAAACAGAATAAAAACAAAAAGAAGAGATTGTTTGGGTCCCTTTTATATTCATATGAATTTTAGGATCAGCTTTAATTTCCAATTTTTTATAAGGACAGCTGGGATTTTTATAGGGATTACACAGAGTCTGCAAATAAATTTGCCGTTTTAGCAATATTTCTTCCGATCCATGAACATAGATGTTCTTCCATTTGTTTATGCTTTTTTTTTTTTTTTTTATCGCTTTCAACAATGTTTTTGGAGCATAAGGTTGCACTTTCTTTGTCAAGTTCATTCCTAAGTATTTGATTCCTTTTAATTCTATTGAGTATGGAATTGTTTTTTTAACATCATTTTTGGGCTGCTAGTGTTCAGAAATACAATGTATTTTTGAATATTGATTTAGTATGCTGCAACCTTGCTAAACTTGTTTATTTTTTATTTATTCTTTGGGGGGGGTTAGTTTTGGGGTTTTTGTTTATTTTGATTTTTGTTCTCAATTCTTGGTGTATTTTATTTTTTTATCCTGTCATGTATTTCTATGACAACTTTCTTTTTTTTTTAATATTTTATTTTTTAGTTTTCAGCGAACACAACATCTTTGTTTGTATGTGGTGCTGAGGATCGAACCCGGGCCGCACGCATGCCAGGCGAGCGTGCTACCGCTTGAGCCACATCCCCAGCCCCTCTATGACAACTTTCATTTCCATCTTCCCCCATAGTCACTAGATGAACTTGTTTATTAGCTCTAAGAGTTTTTGTAGATTCTTTTGAATTTTCTACATACAAGATTATGCCACTTTTAAAAGAGATCATTTTACTTCTTTCTTTCCAACTAGATGCCTCATTTCTTTTTCTGCCTAGAACTTGAACCACTAGTACAATGTTGAGCCAAAGGGATGAAAGCAGACATCCCTGTCTTGTTCCTAATCTTAGGGGGAGAACTTCCAGTCTTTCACCATTAAATATGATGTTATCTGTGGGCTTTTTATAGATGCCTTTCATTAGGTTGGGCATATTATTATCATGAAAGGGTGTTGAATTTGTCAAATAAAGAATAACTTGGAGGTGGGGGATTGCTGGGGATTGAACTTAGGGACACATAACCATTGAGTCACATCCCCATCCCTTCTATTTTTTATCTTGAAACAGGGTTTAGCTAAGTTGCTTAGGGCCTTGCTAGGTTGGTGAGGCTGGCTTTGACTTGCAATCTTCCCACCTCAGCCTCCCAAGTCTCTGGGATTACAGGTGTGCCACACTGCACCCAACAAGAATAATTTTTTTAATCATTCTTTTTTTTTACCTTTATTTATTTGTTTTTATGTGGTTCTGAGGATCAAACCTAGGGCCTCAACTGTTCTAGGCAAGCGCTCTATCCCTGAGCCACAACCCCAGCCCAAGAATAACTTTTTAAATTAATCTGAATTATATTTATTTTCATTTAGATATCACTTAAAGTATACTTTATAAAATAGCTATATTTATTTATTTATTTCTCTTTCCATATATCTCTAGGCTTACTAAAAAGTGTTTCTCTGGAACTTGGAGAATTCATTAATTTTAAAACAGTATATGTTAAATCATGTTGGAGTAAGGATACTCAAAGAATTAAGTAAGTGGGTAAAGAGTCTCAATAACTGCTGTTCCTCCGTATTTTATGCTGTTCCTCCGTATTTTATACTGGAAATCGTATAAAATATGGAGGAACAGCAGATATTGCACTCTGGTTCAGAGTAAAATCCATTCTTATGAAACCACTTAACCAATGTTCAGCTTCAATTTAAATCACTACAATGGTTTAACCCCAATTAGGATTTCAGAATCATCATTTTAAAACATTTTGTTAAGGACTAGGGTTGTGGTTCAGCAGTAGAGTGCTTACCTAGCACATGAGAGGCCCTGGGTTTCATCCTCAGCACCACATAAAAAAATAAGTAAAATAAAGGTATAAAAAATATTGTCAATTATGCCTAGACTGTTGCAGATTCCAAATGTATTTTTTTCTTCAGAAATATAACATTTTAAGTCTTAACTTATCTCATAGAAGTATTCTAGACTAATTGTTCCCAGCACAGTATGTTAGGAACTAATGTGTTCAAACACATAACTTGCTAATTACAATTATGCTAGTTGACTAGCTAGATAAAAAAACTCACCCAGTAGTATTTTTATCAGCTGGTCACTCCCATCGTATTGTAAATATGGCAGCAATATGTGACTATTTCCATTCATCTCATATTTCATTTTGGTTGGGCAATGAGAGATGTTTATTTAAGTACCTGGGAAGATTAGGTGGGAGGAGGAAAAACAGGTAAACTATTCCCACATAGGACAAAACTGAATCACATTATCTCCTGGTTTGGTTATATGAAAACTTCACCTCTGTGATTTCTGTCATTGGGCATGTTTTGATGCTAACCATTTAGTATCAGGGATTCTAAAGACAGACAATGGCAAATGTAGCTAAGTAGAATCCCAAATCAGAATTTAGCTAATTTCTGATTTCTGAAACTTCATGTAACTCTGGAGTAAGGACTGTATCTTAGTAACCCCTACACTTCCCAGATGGATACAATCATATTAATGAACAAACAGACAAAAGTTCACCTATTTATATATAACATAAAATAAATAATATTACGGACTCAATAAGAATTGATATTATGAAGCCAGATGCAGTGGTGGGTGCCTATAATACCAGCTACTTGGAAAGCTAGGTAGGAGGATTTCTTGGGCCCAGGAGTTCAAGGACAAACTAGGTATTAAAGCAAGATCCCATCTCTAAATTTAAAAAAAAAAAAAAATCAGGCTCAGCCCACCCTTCTTGGGACTGAAGGGTGTAGCTCAGTAGTAGAGTAGCATGAAAGTGAAAATGCTTAGTAAAGATATAAATAAAGAGCTAGGTGCAGTGGCACACATCTGTAATCATAGCAACTCAGGAGACTGAGAAAGGAGGGTTGCAAGTTTGAGGCCAGCCTTAGCAACCCTATCTCAAAATAAAACATAGAAAAAAAGGCTAGAATGTAGTTTAGTGACAGAGAAAACCTGGGTTCAGCCCCCAGTCCTCCCCTTCTCCAAAAAAGAAAAGAAAAAGGAATAAAAACAGAAATATCAGTTTTAGTGTAAGAATAAACTAAGATGGCCTATCAGTGACATATTTAACTGGACTTCTCTACCACATATAGATAAAATGTCACACTAAATAATGTGTGCCCACTCTCCTTCCTTCAATGTTTTGCTTAAATTCTATGGGTTATACAAATTGAGTTGAAACTATTTTATGTTTAAGATAATCAAAAACATAATAAATCAATTTTTGCTTAGAGCCTTTAGATAGAAAAGGCAAACAATTTAAATGTTAACTTGAAGGAGTATCTGAACTGATAACTATCTGTTGAGCATTTGTAACTCTGTTGTAGGGACATATCAGTAGTACTGGACATCTTGCATTAAAAAAAAATGAATCGCTTTCAGATATAAATCCAAAGTTGAGATGTTTAAAAAAGAATTTTAGGTACAGTTACTGCAGACTTTTCCCTTTGTGATGAGTAATATGTTAGATGGAGTTCTAGGAATACCTGAAACCCAATTTTTTCCCCTAGCAGATAACAACTCATGTTAAGTAGATTTTTTCTCTAAATATATTCTTCTAGTCTCATCATTCAACATTATCTGCTAAATTTAGCCACAGATGCTTAGGTTACATTTTTTTTCCATAAATGGTGTTCAGCAAAGGTATTCTAAAGTGGGAAGTACACAGTGCACAGTAGAAATAAATCCTGATTTTATTTCTGATTCTCTAACATCAGAGAACTTTTTTTTTTTTTTTAAACTGGGGATTGTACACACGGGTGTTTTCCCACTGAGCTGTTTCCCCAGCCCTTTTTACTTTTTATTTTGAGACAGGGTCTTGCTAAGTTGTTTTAGGGCCTTGCTAAATTGCTAAGGCTGGCATCGAACTTGTGATCCTCCTGTCTCAGCCTCTCGATTTGCTGGGATTACAGGTGTGCACCACAGCACATTAGGGATCAAGACTTCAACACATGAGCTTTTGAGTAACATTCCAGATCCAAACCAAAACAGGAGCATAGATATTATTTGCCCTACTCTTGACTTCCAGAAATCTAAACTTTAGGGTTTCCAGTAAGTTTAGCAATATCTGCATTTGCATAATGCTTCATGGCTTTTAAATAATTTCTGTAAATGTTATTCATTTAATCCATATAAATGTTATGTGATGTTACCATTTGTGGAGACAGAACTTCTGAGATGTTAAATGATTTGCTCAAGTTCACACAACTGGTAGAAAAACTAGAATTTAAAGTTCAGATTGAAATCCTATCTTTTATTCCAGGTCCAGCATTTCCCTGTATTGTGATATTATAATGGAGCTAATCTGATGTTTCAAGAAGTTTCTACCCTAATTCCTTTTTTTCTCTCTTTTTCTTTTCTTTTCTTTTTTTTTTCTTTTTTTTTTTTCTTTTTTTCTTTTTTTTTTTTTTGGTACCAGGGATTGAATCCAGGGGTGCTTAACTACTGAGCCACATCCCCATCCCTTTTTATTTTTCATTTTGAAACAGGGTCTCACTAAGTTACTTAGGACCTTGCTAAATTGCTGAGGCTGGCATTGAACTTGTAATATTCCTGCCTCAGCCTCCTGAGCTGCTGGGATTATAGGCGTGTGTCACCAGACCTGGCACAAATTCTTAATATAAGAGTCAAATGGAGGAATCCATTGAAGAGTGTTTGGTTAATTTTTCTGGATTGATTAGAGACCCTGATGACTTATTTTAGTCACTTAAACTTTAAATTATTTAACTTCTTTCTTTAACTGATATTCCATTTATTCATTTATTTGTCTCTCTTTTTTTAAAGTTTTTTAAAAATATTTATTTATTTATTTTAAGTGTAGATGGACACAACACAATGCCTTTATTTTTATGTGGTGCTGAGGATCAAACCCGGGTCCCGCCCGTGCTAGGTGAGCGCTCTACCACTGAGCCACAATCCCAGTCCTGTCTCTGTATTTATCTCTATTAAACAGATATGTCTTCAATTTAAACATATTATAATATATAACACATCCTGGGTTAATACCAGTTGAGAGAACACAGAATAAAGGAGAAGAACAAATGATAGATCAGATGACTTTGTGAAACATTAGTTTGACATAGGCCTTGTAAAACATATCTGGGTTCAAATTCAGATTTCTAAATGTGGACATCAATTCCCTTATGTGAACAATGGGCTCAGCAATATAATTTTCATATAATTACAGTGATAGTTAACTAAATATATGATGTGTGAGTGATGTATGTTATTAGGTACATAGATATATATTAGAGGTTATCAGAGTAATTGGTACAAAATAAGTGCAGAATAAAGGGCAATTTTACGACTTTGGTTGGGAAGAGTTGTAAATAAGTCAGGTTTAGAAGAGATATTAAATATGGCTTACCTTACATTGAAGAGGCTGTGAATCCAGTAAGCAGCTAATACTAGTTTTACATTTTCTGATCTTAGGTTCTGGTGTAAGTGTTGATGATCATGGACTTTAGACAATTATTCATTCAACTGAGGATGCATAAACACAGGTCAGAGGACATTTAAATAATTTCCTTAAACAGAAAACAAAATTTAGAGTTTTCTCATGAATGGAGATGCTGCATTTCCAGCTATAGCCTATTAAATGTTTTATTCACCACTTATGTGTAAGGAGCAAATCCCATGCATGACAGATGGCAGACCAATTCTGGCTTCTCTAAACTGGTTTTCCTCCTACTCACACCAGCCCAAGATGTGTTGAATCCAGCACTGCTGATGAATCCTGAGCACTGAATACTATTTCACAGTGTGACTCAGTTTCTTCTCTATTCATCAGTGATAGCCAAGCACTGAAAAATGGTTTGAATTCAGAGTCCGGATCCAAAAAAAATTTATATGTAACTTGTTACACAACTGTAACAGGTTTATGCATGTATAAAAAAGCATAGACAAGTGGATAAATCATTTTGATCAGTCATGAAGTCCTTGGCAGCAATTGAGAATTTAAACAGAGTAGTTGAGCTTTAAGTAGTCAACACCCGTTCAGTAAGCAGAAAATCATGGACTAACTTTGGTGCCTCTATTTAACTTCCTCCACGTCCAATAATAGCTATTTTGCTTACTAAATAACCCTTAAATCCAGGCACTTCTCTCTCTGACTCCACTACAACTCCTTGTAAAAGCTAATATCATCTACTCTACATTTAATCTAGACCCTCCTCCATACAGTCAGAGATCTTTCAGAATGTAGACATGGACTTGTCACCACTCCATTCCTGCTGCTTAAAAGCCTTCAATGGTTTCCTTTCATTCTTATGACTAAAGTCAAAACACATAGCATGGACTATGAATCATAGTGTTCATAGTTACCACAGTGTACCTAGTTTTCAGGGTTCTTAGTTACCAACAACAGAAATTGACTTTAGCTATTTTAAAAAACAAAGAAATGTATTTAAAAGATACTGTCACAAGAAAGAAATGGTCTCTGACCCATTCAGATAAGAAAGGAAGTTATAAAAGGATATCGCCATCAGGGAGACTATTGCCAAGCTGGGGAAATGGATACCACAGCCTGTGCTGCCAACACCCTGGAAAACACTGATAGAGCCACTGCCACACCTGCCAAGACCAAAAGAGAATTTCTTATTGTTGTGCTTCTGGCTCCTGATCCAAAGGCTGCATGTGTGTGCACCTGATTGGCTGCGGCTAGGTCATGTGGCCATGGCTCACCACCTGGGTGCTGAGCTGCTATAATAAGAGGCTAGCTGGCCTCCCACCAAAACTCACAGAATGGGGAGTTCCCCAAACACAAGAAGGTGTTTTAAGTACTGAGCAGACACACACACACACACACACACACACACACACACACACAGAAAGGAAGAAAAAAATAATCATCCATTACATGCAATGAATTATGATTTGACCCTGTTTTCCCTTCCAGCATCAGCTCCTTCCTCTCTACACCCCAGCAACACTCTTCTCTGCTTAGAATGCTCCTTTCATCACCAGCAGCCATACCTTTCTATGGTCTAGGTCATTGTCAGGTACTGTCTGGAAAAGATGTCATATCCATGGATGGGCTCAATTAAGTAGCCATTTACTAAGGCCTGGACATCGTTAAAGAAAGCCAGCCAACTGTGTTAAAGCATCATGAACGAACTGCAGCAGGAAGTCTTTATCAACCTCTCACCTAAAGGAGTAAGGAGATGGTGGTTCCTGGAACCCAGAAAGAACAACTGTTGTCTTTAGCAAAGAAGTCAAGCTAAGCCTGACAGGGAGGGGGAGAGTAGCCTCCCATCTCCTGTTGGTGCCTCTTATTGGTCAAACCCAGCCTGAGGCCAGAGGGATAGATCAGGATTGAGAAAGATGGCGGTGGATCTGGAAGGGCTAATGGAAAAAATCCAATGTGGTTGGTGTCCTTTGTTTTAGGCTCATTTCCTTAAAAATATTTTATTCTACTTGTAACTTTATGATCATAAGTGTTATAAAAATTATTATTGTCGGGCTGGGGATGTGGCTCAAGCGGTAGAGCACTCGCCTTTCATGCATATGGCCCGGGTTGGATCCTCAGCACCACATACAAACAAAGATGTTGTGTCTGCCGAAAACTAAAAAATAAACATTAAAAAACTCTCTCTCCTCTCCCCTCTTTCTCTCTCTCTCTCTCTCTCTCTCTCTCTCTCTCTCTCTCTCTTTCTCTTTCTTTCTACCAGGGATTGAAACCAGGAGCTCTTAACCACTGACCCACATCCACAGCCCTTTTTTGTGTTTTATTTTGACACAGGGTCTTGCTAAGTTGCTTAGGGCCTCACTAAGTTGCTAAGGCTGGCTTTCAATTTGCAATTCTCCTGCCTCAGCCGCCTGAGCTGCAGGGATTATAGGTGTGCACCACCACATCCAGTTCCAATTTTCTTTTATTAGTAGTATCAGAGATTGAATCTAGTACCACTGAACTAGATCCTCATCCCTTTTTAATTTTTTAAAATTTATTTTAATTAGTTATACATGACAGTAGAATGCATTTTGACACATTGTACAGAAATAGACTTCTCATTGCTCTGGCTATACATGGTGCATAGTCACACTAGTAGTGTAATCAACATGTATATAGGGTAATAATGTCCATCTCATTCCACCATCCTTCCCATCCCCAAAGCCTCTCCCCTCCTCTCACTTCCCTCTGCACAATCCAAAATTCCTTCATTCTTTCCTACCCCCATTCCCGTTATGAATCAACATCCACTTGTCAGAGAAAACATTTGGCCACTGGTTTTTTGGGTTTGGCTTATTTTGCTTAGCATGATATTCTCCAGCTCCATATATTCACCTGCAAATGCCTAACCATAACCATAACCATAACCCTCATCCCCATTTTTTTTCAGTAAATTATTTATTCTAATTTGTTTACCTGATGTCAGAGTGCAGTTCATTTCATATTACACATATAGAGCACAATTTTTCAAGTCACTGATTGTATACAAAGTATTTCCACACCATTTGTGTCTTCATACATGTACTTAGGATAATGATGTCTCATTCCACCATCATTCCTACCCCCTTGTCCCATCCTTTCCGCTCTCTCCCCTTTGCCCTATCTAAAGTTCCTCCATTCCTCCCATGCCCTCCCATCACCATTATGAGTCAGCATTCTCATATCAAAGAAAACATTTTGGCCTTTGGTTTGAGGGGATTGGCTTGCTTCACTTAGCATTATATTCTCCAATTTCATCCATTTACCTGCAAATGCCATGATTTTATTCTCTTTTAATGTTCCATTGAACCATCATCCCTTTTTGAGATAAGGTATGGCTAAATTGCCCAGGCTGGCCTTGAACTTGAAATCTTCCTGCCTCAGCTCCTAAGTAGCTGGGATTACAGGCCTCAGCCATCACACCCAGCTGAAATCTACAAATCTTAAAGTTACTAGATAAAGCAAAGGGAGATGTATTTTAAGAAACCTATCATTTGGGCACATCCCAAATGTTATCTAAATAGAAGAGGCAATATCAACCTGAAGGTCCTGGAAGATAGTCAGACCACCATGAATGTCTTGTGATCATGATTGAAGAACCGAATTCACCAGGCTGACATCATTCCCACATACTTTTCTGTGCCAATCTTTCACAAATTTTACTTTAAAAAGAAGAACCAGAGTCTCCAAAAGAACTTTGCCACTCTTGAGGTAGCATGAATTCAGCTGACAATGTGTACCTTTACTTTTCACTTTTTAATAAAGCTCTTTTCTCTTTGCTAATACCTGATGTGTCCTTTTCTGCAATGTGTCAAGTTCTTTTCTGCAATGTGTCAAGAGCCTGGAAGGCCCACAGTGCCCTATTTAAACCCCTTATGGTGACATTATCACTGTTTCTTCAGGAACCAGCATAATTACTGATACATAGAAGGGTCTCCATCAATATTTATTGAGCTAACGAAGCTATCAGCAGTATGGGGCTTTAAACAGGCTAATTCTTATTTACATACCTGTAGGACTACCTAAGGGAGACTGAGGTAGGAAGAATTGTTGAGTTTGAGGACAGACTGGGCAATACAGTAAGATCTGTCTGTTAAAATAAAGAAATAAGTTATAATAATGGCTGCCATATTTGGTAAGTTAAAAAATAGAATTTAATTCTTGGACTTTTAGTAACTAGAATAGGGGAAAATATTCTCCTGCTTTCTTGTGAGCCAGATCTTTCTTCTTTATCCATCCTATGAAGGGACTTTCAATTAGAAATTTCTTAGACCCTGACTTTATTGAGCTAAAATTCCAACAATTTTACTTTTATTTTGCCCCATTTTTTTCTTGCTCCATCACTGAGTAACATACTTAGGTTTTGTTTTGTTTTGTACCAGGGATTGAACACAGGGGTGCTTTATCACTGAGCCACATCCCCAGCCCTTTTTAATATTTTATTTAGAGACAGGGTCTCACTGATTTGCTTAGATTAGCTTTGAACTCGCGATCCCCCTGCCTTAGAGTCCTGAGTCTCTGGGATTGCAGGCATGTGCCCACGCACGTCTCTCAGTTAACTTTTTTAGTTGATCTATTTAGAGCTCATTCCGTAGAAAATGTAGAAAGTTAACTTGGGCTTCATGATGACCAGAAAGTAGAAGCCACAGAGCACAATAAACATTTTAATTTAAAGTTTTTTGCTTTTGTGCTATATTAAGATATGCCTTGAAACAGGCACAATGCCATATGGTGAATAACATATGGTACATGACAGTCCCTGTTCATATGGAAAATATGCTAATGATATCCTGTACAGGAAGTAAAAGTGGAACCAGACTTATTTTTTTTCTAGATAGGTTTATCTGGTATCAGCATTTAAAAATACTGATTTCCAATGTCACCGTGGGAAAAAAATGGAAGCTGAACATAGATGACTGATGTGTGAAGTCAGTTACAAAATAATTCACAGACTGAAGACAGGTCTAATCCATTCTTTGGGATATCAGAGACAAGGTAGTGACAAGGCTAATAAGAGACATTTAGAGAAGGCTCTAAGCTCTATCAAGGGAGTCCTTCAAGGATAATCTCTAACCCAGGTTCAAAAAACTTATGAAACCTATGGGAAAGACTCAGCATCCTCAAATGTTACTCTTGCTAGCCTTGTAGATTAGATTTAAATTTACTGGCCAGAGGGCGAGGACTCTGTCAGGCCAGTAAATGCCACCATTTTTTAATATATTTTGTAATGTCTCCTTTGACCTACACAATAGTGAGCTTTTGAAAAAAAAAAAAAATATATATATATGTATATATACACATATATACATATATATATACACACACACACACATAAATATATATATATATATATATATATGTATGTATATATTTTTTAGTTGTACACAGTGCCTTTATTTTTATTTATTTATTTTTATATGGTGCTTAGAATCAAACCCAGGGCCTTACATGCACCAGGTGAGCGTTCTACTGCTGAGCCACAACACCAGCCCCACAATAGTGATCTTAAACATATGTAAAAATACTCAAAGCCTTATTAAAAAAAAAAAAAAAAAAAAAAGGAGTTGTTTTTAGGCACTGGTAAAAATAAATAAGTATTATACCTACACGAAAGTCCTATAAGACATTAAAAAGTCTAATTTGGCTGGTCATAATGGTGCATCCTTATAATTCCAGCTACTTGGGAAGCTGGGGGACAGTAGGTTCTCAAGTTTGAGGCCAGCAATGAAAACTTAGCAACATCCTGTCTCCAAAAACATTTTTAAAAGCAGGGTTGGGGATAAATCTCAGTGGTAAAGCGCTTGCCTAACATGTACAAGGTCTTGGATTCAATCTCCAGTAACAGAGGTGGTCAGGGGGAAAAAATGATAGAAAAGAAAGAAAAAAAAAAAGTTGTATTCAATTAACAAAACAATTTTTTGCTATGTAGGTTTGTCTTACACATTGTGGAATAGCAAGCAGCTCTGACCTCTTTTCACTAAATGCCAGAAGTATCCCTCGATCATTTTAACAAACCAAAATGGATCTTCAAGTTTCCAAAATGTCACAAGGGAATATAATGTCTCCTCTGCTGAGAGTGGCTGGGCTGGAGGATTCAGTAATCAGTTTTCTGACTATGATAGTATCACTGTGATATTGACATTCTAAACCTTCTTTTGTTTGGTACAATTCTTTGCAGCAGCCCCAGAAACAAAATCTTTCTAACTTAAAAAAAAGTTTATGGAAGGATACTGGAGCAGCTCACCCCGCTGAAGGAACAGCTGAACAAGCAAGCCTCAGTGTATGACTTAGGATTAAGTTCTAGTAAACATAATAGGAAACCTAAAATAACAGTGGCTTAAACAAGATAGAATTTTAATTCTCTCTCACACACACTGAGCCTGGAGATAAGAAGTTCATTGTTGGCATAGCAGTGCTCCTCCAGGAAGTCCTCAGAAACTGAGGCTCATTTCGCTCACAGAACCACCATCCTTACAGTGTGACTCTAGTCGTCAGGGTCCAGGATGGCAGCAGGATACAAGAATGGATGAAGGACAAGAAAAAGGATGCACATTTGCTACTTGTGGAACATGGGTTCCAGGACCTCAGATCTACCAAAATCTGTAGATGCTGAAGTCCCTTACATAAAATACTGTAATATTTATGTGTAACCTACTTGCATTCTCCTGTATATTTTAAATCACTTATAGTATGGCCGAAGGTGTAGCTCAATTGTAGAGCACTTGCCTAACACATGTAATGTAAGGGTCCGGTGAAACGTCGGAGGGAGAGACCACAAGAGACCAGCTTCATGCAATTGGCAGAAGGGGTTTTATTGATTCAGTTTGCTGAGGCTCCAGGCTCACTCAGGAAGATAGAGCAGCCCAGAGCCCAGAGCAGAGGTCAAGCAGTGCTTAAGTACACTTTTTGGAGGGGGTGGGGGCTTTGCATACATCAGAACAAATCATCATGAGGCTCGGGAAAATTGAACAGCACATTCATTGGCGGGAACAGATTGGGCAGGGGTGATTGGTTATTCCTAAGCGGGGTACACATTCAAACTGATTGGTTCGGACCCTGTATGCCCTAGGCTATGAATCAGCAAAATAGCCAGTAGGGCATTGTCTTAACTGCCTCAGGGTGTACCAGAGGAATTTAAAGAAACTTTACCCTTTCAATAAGGCCCCTGGTTGAAACTGAAAAAAAAAAAAAAAAAAAAAAAAAAAACCAGATTACTTATAGTACCTAATTCAATGTAAATGCTGTTTAAATAGGTGTTTTATATAACCACACACACACAAATATTGTATTAGTTAGGGAGAAAGACAAGTGAAAAGTCTACATGTTCAGTATAGAAACAATTTTTCCCTAACATTTAAAAAAATTAAATATCTTTATTTTTTTATTATCATTATCTTTTTTTTTAAAAAAGTATTTATTTATTTATTTAGTTATCGGCAGACACAACGTCTTTGTTGGTATGTGGTGCTGAGGATCGAACCCGGGCGGCACGCATGCCAGACGAGCGCACTACCGCTCGAGCCACATCCCCAGACCTTATCATTATCTTTTAATGTGATGCTGAGGATCAAACCCAGTGCCTCACATGTGTTAGGCAAGCGCCCAGCCCCCTAACTTTTTTTTTTTTTTTTTGTGGTGCTGGGGATTGAACCTAAGGCCTTGTACATGTGAGGCAAGTACTCTACCTACTGAGCTATATCCCCAGTGCCCCCTAACATTTTTTTATCCATAGTTGGTTGAATTCAAATATGGAGCCCACAGATAGGAAGAGCTAACGGTGCTATCTATTATAAGGAAATTTCTCAGAAACTGTCACAAGACATTCCATTTATATCTCATTGGCCCAAACTTACTCACATGGCCAAGCCTACCTGCAGGAAGGCTGAAGAGTGCAGTGTTTATGCTGTTTGACTGCGGGACCAGATGAAAATTCTATTACAAAAAAAGAAAAGAAAATAGGTATTGGATGACAAACTAATAATCAATGCCCCTTTAAAGAGGAAGGAATCCGAATAGCTGCAGGTCTTAAATGACAGCGTCGTCTGTGCAAATTCAATTTGGGCAGCGCAAGGGGGTTATGACTGTCATGCTGCAGTCCAGCAACATTCGTGGCTGCTCAGCCTTTCTCAGTGTGGTAGGCTGAATAATGGCTCCCAAACTGTTTCGTCATAATCCCTGGAACCTGTGAATGTACTACCTTAACTGGTAAAATGGACTTTGAAAATGTAATTAAATTAATGCTCTTGAGATGGGGAGATTGTCTGTGATTATCTGGATGGGCCTAAAGTAATTATAAGAGTCTTTTTGAGAGGGAGACAGAGATCAGAGAAAGACATGACCATGGAAGCAAGAGGTCGGAGGGATACAAGGGCAGTGTGTTAGTTTTCTATCACTGGGACAAAATACCCTAGAGAATCAACTTAAAGGAGGAAATATTTATTTTGGCTCCTGGTTTCAGAGTTTCAACCCATGATTGCTTGGGTCTGTTGCCTTTGAGCCTGTGGTGAGGCAGGACATCCTCTTGAGGAGTGTGTGGAGGCTGGAATCCCAATATCCTCTTCAAGGACATGCCCCCAATACCTAGCTTCCTTGCACTGGGCCCTACCTCCTGAAGCTTCCACACCTCTGGATATGCTGGGGACCAAATCTTCAACATATCTGGGGACATTCCAGATCCAAACATAACAGGAACTTCTAGAAGCTTAAAAAAAAAAAAAAAAAAAAAAAAGGAAATTGATTCTCCTTTAAAGTCTTCAGAAGGAAGAAACTTTAAGAGATTTTAATTTTACACTTCTGGCAGAGCCAGGAGCTATGAGAAAATATTGTATTGTTTTAAGCCCCATTTGTGGTCATTTGTTACTACAAAGGCAGGATGTTAATACTTGGTAACAGGCTATTTTCTGAGCCTAATTCTAAAATCTTCTCACTATTTTTATGAACTACCCAATAGACTTCCAATAAGTTCCTTTCCCAGTGAAACTAATCAGAGTTGATTTCTATTATCCAACAAAGAACCCAGGCTGGCATGATCATAGGTTGTCCCTCTGGGGTTCACTGATAAGAACACTCAGCACCATCAGCACCTTGGTCTCCATTTGCCTCTCTTAGGAGTCGCACCCCCATGACAGCAAAACTATCTTCAGCTTAGACCGCCAGCTGGTTTCCGCTTAAGAGGGCTCAGGCCCTGTGATTGGCAGCCCTACCAAAACCACACAGACTGGGGAGAGGGCAGTTTGCCCAAAGTAATGAGGTAAGTGTTTTTATCAGGGGAAGGAGAAAAACAATACTGGTCAGTCAAAAAACAACATGTTTTTATGAATTTATATTTCTGAGACACAAAAGACATCTCCATATCTGTGAGTCGGGTTGCCAAAACCTAAAACAAAAAGGGGACGGACCCAGTGCAGTGGTGTCACATCTGTAATCCCAGTAACTCTGGACACCAAGAGACAGTAGGATCCCAAGTTAGAAACCAGTCTGGCAACTTAACGAGACTCTGTCTCAAAATAAATTTTTTTGAAAATGAGCTGGGGATAAAGTTTGGCAGTAAAGTGCCTCTGGGATTAAATTCCCAGTAACTAACACACACACACACACACACACACACACACACACACACACAGAAAGAGAGACCAATAAGGAACTTTCATTTTAATATGGCCGATTAATTAAACGAATTTGTCTTCTCTTTTTTTTTTTTTTTCTGAAATTCCACCAAAAGAAAATGACATAGAAATCACATATATGAGGTTGTGAGGGGAAAGGGCGGGGGGAGGGAGAGAACTGAACAACAACAGATGAGGTAGAGAGGGAAGATGGGAGGGGAGGGGAGGGGGGATAGTAGGGGATAGGAAAGGCAGCAGAATACAACAGTCACTAATATGGCATTATGTAAACATTGTGAATGTGTAACTGATGTGATTCTGCAATTTGTATTTGGGGTAAAAATGGAAGTGCATAACTCACTTGAATCAAATGTATGAAAGATAAAAAAATAAAATTAAAAAAAAAAAAGAACCTATAGAGTGAAACTGTATGTATGAAACTGTATGTTAAGAACCTATAGAGTGAAACTGTATTGAGTGATTTGAGTGAATAAAGCATTGAAAAGGGAAAAAAAAAAAGAAAATGACATAATCCATAAGGGCACATGGGAAACAAAAAATAAATAAATAAAAATAAATAGAAAAAACAAATTTCAAAAGCCAGGAAACAAATCAAGGAAAGGCAAATGACATTGCTAAGCAAAAGGAACTAAAATCTAAGCAACTGTAGAGCTGGATATCAAGAAAAAGTGGCCAGTTTACCCTGCAGGCATCCAGAAAGGCTGAGGATTTAGAAGCATTATCTATCATGATGAAATGTACCTGAGAACCAACCAAGTCAATGCAGAAGCCATGTCCTTGAACCTCCAAAACTATGAGGTAAATAAACCTTTCTCTTTATAAGTTAGTTGCCTCAGGTATTTTGCTATAGTGATGAAAAGCTGACTGATACACTTTTGAAAAATGAATCTCGGCACAATGAGTGGTCTAACCAAAAAGAAGAAAACATGGAAACTGGAAATGTCACACATAAAAGTGGCATTAGACATTAGTCCTGGAATGACAATCTAGGGAGCAATGAGTCCAGAAAGGAGCAAGAGGACAGAGGCCACAAATAGATTATCTGAAATGTTAAATGTAGTATTGGTAATTCATTAAATCTAATGAAACATTCAATTAATTGATATAAAACTTATTAAGATAGAAAACTAGGCAATTCTAATTTCTAAAGAAAACAAAAGGCTTTACAATGGATCAGTAGTCAAAGTCTACTAGTTGACTTATCAATGACCAAGACTTACATAATAATGTAAATATTAAATATTGAATTAACTAGAAATTAGATTAAAGTTATATTAAGATAATGGGGGACAGAGTATGCATGTATAAGAAATTAACAAATAATGTCTAAACTTTGTAAATGAAGGAATAGCAGTTCATTGATAGGCATTTTCTATAGGAAAAACTGCCAAGGATTTAAAAGACTGAGGAAAGAAGAGTCCAGAAGTGAGAGGATCTACTGCTTTAAAAAATTATATATATATATATAAAATATACACACACACATACACAATTAGCTTTGTAGTGCTATTTAATATTGTATATAACTTTGTACAATTTGGATTTTTAAAAAAAGTAGCAAAGCATGATGGCACATGCCTGTTAATACCAGTGACTCAGGAGGCTGAGACAGGAGGATCACAAGTTTGAGGCCAGATTTAACAACTTAATAAGACCAGCCTCAAAAACAGAGAGAGAGAGAGAGAGAGAGAGAGAGAGAGAGAGAGAATGAGAATGGAATGTAGCTCAGAGGGAGAGGTGCTCCTGAGTTCAATCCCCAGTACCCCCCCCAAAAAAATAACAACGTCAAAAAAAAAACAACTGTGAGAATAAATCTAGACATAAATATAAATATTCTCTCCTATTTCCTGTGTGTATAAGTGTATATCACAAAGATGAAATAGGATTTAAAAATATTTGTTTTTTAAATGTTCATTTATTCCCCACATTTACTATACTATATCTGTTTGGCATTTGACAACTAAATCAAAAGCCCCCCTCACTCTGCTCTTCTTGGCCTGGTTCACTCAATCCCCAATAACATCATGACCTCATTACGTCATCTAGAGACTTCCTTGCTTTGATTCCCCATTTGAGTAATATCCACATTTCACTCAATAAATTACCACATACACAATATTTTATAAGCAACAAAACAATATTGTATATATCATTAACAAATATGTGTGTATTACAATAAATCTTATAAATTCAAATCTTATTAATCTGGAGTACACACATTTATAATGTATCTAATAAAATGTATTTTTTTGCATGCCTATAATCCAAGTCACTCAGGAGTTTGAGGCAAAAGGATCTCAAGTTCAAAGCCAGCCTCAGCAACTCAGCAAGGCTCTAAGCAACTCAACAAGACTGTCTCAAAATTAAAAATAAAGAGGACTGGGGATGTGACTCAGTGGTAAAGTACCCTGGGTTCAATCTAAGGTACCAAAAAAAAGAAAAAGTATTTTTTGGTGAACAGAACAGTCTGTTAGTTACTTTGTGACAGTAAACATTAACTTAGAAATAAATTAATGAGTATAGGCTCAATATCACTTATTATATGAATAAAAATTCATCACCAGGCACTCTGAAGGATCAGGTTTCAAAATTGGCTCATGAAATCAATCTATCTAGCCATTTTAATTTATGGTTCAAGTCAAAATTCATGTCACTTTCCTGCCAACCCAAATACTTGGGGTAAGGGGAAACAGACTACCTCTAATAATTTAAATGATAGCTATAATTTTCTTTTAATTTTACAAGTGAAATTAATTTTTCAGTTCAAGGAAGGCAATTATTATATACTACTCCTTTGCATTCTTCAGACAGGAATCAATAGCTAACATATTAGAAAGTTATTAAAGGACAAATGACAGCTGGCGACTCATATGCCTTCAGGCACAATACAAGATGTTTACAATTGGGCTGGGGTTGTGGCTCAGTGGCAGAGCGCTTGCCTCATACATGTGAGGCACTGAGTTTGATTCTCACCACATAAAAATAATAAACAAAATAAAAATATTGCATCTATCTATAACTAAAAAATATTTTCAAAAATGTTTACAATTTTCTGTACAAAGATAAACAGAAACATTTTTATGGGGAAAATAAGAATTAACTTAAAAATCACATCTATCCTAGAAAATTCAGACTGTGTCATCATTGAAAATATACATCACTGTAAACACAGAAAGGACATAATTTAAAGAGTACAATGAGGTTCCATTTAACACTCACCTATCCATATAAATTCCAAGAGCACTTTCTTCGCAAAATTTTTTTAAAGGAATAGAAATAATGCAGGCAGTTGTGTTTATTTATTTAGATAAGTTTTAATTTTTTGTGCTGCTGGGGATTGAACCCAGGACCTTGCACATGCTAGGTAAATGCTCTACCAGTGAGCTACACCTCCTTCCTCTATACTTCTTTTAAATTCAATGAGCAACCAGTGGGAGGCAGGTGAGGAGGGAAAGAGGAAATACTGAGGATGATAATGGTCAAATTATATTGTTATATTGTGTGCACGTACAAACATATACAACAAATTCCACCATTATGTACAACTATAATGCACCAATTTAAAAAATTTGGAAAGAGTAATTTTTAAAAAATTCAATGAGCATGTGCCCTTGCCAAAGGATAGGAAAAATCTAAATTGGTCTGTTGATATTGACAGATGTGTGGAAAGGACATATGATTTTATTTGAACTGTGTCTTTGACAATAGGCAAAGATGTCAGAAGCATTACTTATGTCACTAGGCCATGAATGGTAAAGCTTCTTTGCTGCCTATCAGATCAACAGATAAGCTTAGGGTGTCTAGCCTGGGTGGCAGCCTGATTAGCTCCACCAGTGGCTTGCCAGGTTCTAATCATTAATCTTTTTCAAGGCAGGGCTTTACATTCAAGCTGTTAGAAGAGGGCCAGTTCTTTTTTCCTGCTCCATGAAGAACTTTCCTGGATGGTTATCTCTGTTGATGTCAATTACATTAATCCAGACAAAGCATGCATTTGGAATGAGAGGAATCTG